>NC_044337.1:24005166-24605166 GCF_007399415.2 Gopherus evgoodei | reverse complement strand
GTAAAACAACCTGCTCTTGAAAGTTTAAGTCCTCCCTTGAAGAGGTGTTTGTAAGTTTGAGTGTAACTATTTGTTCTGGACTAAAAGTTGGTGTACAACAATCCAAGAAAATCTCTCTCAAAAAAGGGCAATGTTTGTTTTCATTATGTTGACGCATTTACTACTACAAGACTTTATGGTTAGAGATTCATTTTGGGGATCCTACAACTAAAGCATGTCACATAAATCGAAAAAAGGGACTTTGTCTATTTGGGCCATTCATCCCATCTTAAGCGTTGACTTTTATAAGTAATACTACAGGCCACCCTTCAGAAGGTGCCAGAATTGCACTATGCTTCCCTAGTTAATATATTTAATGCTAACAACACTAGAAACACATTTCTACTCAAAAATGACGTGAGAAAAAAAAACAAAGATGCAAAATCAGTTCAGCTTCACAACAGATGTCTTACCTCTCCTCTAGAGGAATCTTTACTGGGGGATGACGAAGAGGACTGAGGCGCAGGCCCTGAAGCAGCTGCCCCAATGTTGGATGTTTGTGTGGGAAGCTCCCTTTCTTCATTGCCAGGCCGCCTGTTCCAGCCAGGGTCACTCATCGGTCTCCGAACTGATGACACTATGTCAGAGCTCCTGCTGCGGACCAGCCTTTCTGGGTAGGAATGCCTTTGTTTGAACGCCTCCAAATCAGTTGGGATTAAGATGTGGGAACCAAAATTTGGGAATCTGGCCTCATTACCTCCCATAGCTCCTTCCAAGATTGGCGGATCTGGCGGCGGATGAGCGGGTCTTGCATAGTGCACTTTAGGCCTAACCACTGCCGATACACCTGAAGCAATGAAAAATTACATCATTGAACCAAACATTAAAGGATTATACTGGGGTGCTTATGTGTGTACATGCATTTCTCAAATGGGTAAGATTTTTTCCCAACTAAAATGGACAGCAGCCTTTGATGTACAGCAACTCTTTACTTAAAGTCATCCTAGTTAACGTTGTTCTGTTGTTACGTTGCTGATCAATTAGAGAACATGCTCATTTAAAGCTGTGCAATGCTCCCTTATAACACTGTTTGGCAGCTGCCTGCTTTGTCCACTGCTTGCAGGAAGAGCAGCCTGTTGCAGCTAGCTGGTGGGAGGGCTTGGAAGCAGGGTGGACAGGCAGCCCCCCCATCAGCTCCCCACTCCCCTAAATTCCCTGTGTGGCAGCCCCCTAGCAGGCTATCAATTGCTGGCAGTTCAGCTATCGCTCCCCCCACTACCGTGTGCTGCTCCTGCCCTCTGCCTTGGAGCTGCTCCCAGGAGCTTCCTGCTTGCTGTGCGAGGAAGAGAGAGGGGGGCTAATGTCAAGGTGTCCTCGTCCCCTCCCTGCTCCTCTCCCCCACTTACCCCATCCATAGAGCAGGGGGGAAACATGACAGGGCTCATGATGGAGGGAGCTTGCTGACTGCAGCTGCTCTCTCAACTTCCTAATATATTTAAAAAGGCAATGTACTTAGAGTGGGACCAGTGTACTTAAAGGGACAATGCGTGTGTCGCTCTCTCTCTCTCTCACACAGGGTGTGTGCCTCTATCTGCCACGCTGTCTCCCCTCCCTC
Organism: Gopherus evgoodei; assembly: GCF_007399415.2. Lineage (NCBI taxonomy): Eukaryota > Metazoa > Chordata > Testudines > Testudinidae > Gopherus > Gopherus evgoodei. The sequence continues at coordinate 24,603,572 of NC_044337.1, read as the reverse complement.
CATTTGTGCTGCCTTGTAGATAGTGAGGCTACATTAACAACAACATGTTAACCCTTGAGGGCTCAGCCAAGTGCTAGTTCATCATTTAGCAGCAAGGCATTCCCTGGGAAATATCCCACTCTCTTCCATCCTCTACCTTTCACCACCTCAATCAAGCTTCACAATCATTGCTATGTACAGTATTAAATTGTTTGTTTATATTGTAAACTTTAAAACTTATAACTCAAATATATACAATTTCCCTGGAATCTAACTCCCCTCTATTTACATTAATTCTTATGGGGAAATTGGATTCGCTTAACATCGTTTAGCCTAAAGTTGCATTTTTTAGGAACACGACTACAACGCTAAGCGAGAAGTTACTGTATTGATCTTAAAAACAAGAATAGCTCATTCTTTACTATTTACCTTCATGTGATGACAAAGGGTCAAACAATGCAAGCAAAGAGTCCGACTGAGAAGGGGGAGAAGTCAACTGACTGGCTCCTGAAACAATACAGAAAGTGGGTCTGCATGTGCAATGCACTATTCACTGCTTCTTAGCTAGAGTGCTGCACAGTACAAATGCAGTCACAGAGCTTATGAAACAGGCAGCATTTAGATCCTTTTACAATGTTAATAAATGCTTAACGCACTTCAAAATGTACTGACAGGAAGGCACCTGAAAGCACTCACAGGACTGAACAGTCAAATCATTATAAAAACTGTTAAAAACACACACACACACACACACCCAGAGCACAGTGAAGGGAGTGAGTCTCAAGTGCAAAAGAGCAGTCAACCTAACTTGGTTGAATTAGATAGAATAAAGACTTAGATCTCAGACTCTGCAATACTTCACCACCTCCTCTTTCTATTCATAAGCATAAATACGTCTGCTGAACAAATATGGAGAGAATGATTGTAAGTGGTTTCTCAAAAACCAGAAAATACATTTTCTAAATATAATTGAACTTTTCTTCTACACAGCGTTTACCCCACTTATTCTTGCTGGGATGTACAGTGTTAAAAGGTTTTACAGTCACAAGTTTAACAATTCCTGATGAGCTTTCATCTAAGGCGCAGTTTATTTTTCACTTACTATCCAAGGGCTTTACTTACCATGAGCTGTTTCATCCATATCAGGACTTGTCACAGAATCTTTCCCTCCAAAGTCAGAGCTACACTCAGACCTAAGGTCCTCGATCTTATTAGGAATATCCTCAGAGGTTGCACTAATACCTTACAAATAACAAAAGAAGGATCTGTGAAGGTCTTTGAGACAAAAAGGATGCAGATATCAAAAACATTAAACTTTTTTGTGACAGCTGCAATGAGCTGGGGTATTCTTGCTGCCAACTCCCTAACACTGAATTCAAGAGAAATGGCAGCTTGACATTCTGAGAGCCATGACTTTAGAATCTGTCCTGATATAAAGGTTTTGTAATCTTCGGGTTCCATCTGTTTATTCTGCTATTTAATATAAGCTTATATACATGCTTTGATGTTATGACTGGCAATATAAAGGACCTTAAGACTGACAAATAATTTGCACAAATCTATGACAGAAAATGTAAGTAAAGTGCAGAGAGAGACTACAGAGGTGTGCTAAACAAAATAGGATGAAGAGAAGCTGAAGGGAGGTATCCACAGTGAGATGCAAGGAAATATTAGGTGATTTCTTAGATTCAAACACCCTGTTGCAAGTCTCTGCTTCTGTACAACAGATTCTCTGGATTTCACTCCATTCAGTAGGATGGAGAGCACGGTACTACTGCTCTGGAAATCAGAGTATGAGCACCAGACAAAAAAATCCTTTCAAGGATGAGAATAAATATGATGAAACTAAGCACATGGCAAAACATACTGGTTACCATCTAATAAAGCAGAACTTGTTCCTGAAAATAAACACACACCTGACACGACGCTGAGGCCTGGTGTACTGGGACGAGAACTGACCTCCCTCACATCTGTGTCATCAGAGGTGCTGCCTAGCCCAGAACAGCTTTCCAGCTCCTGCAGTCTTTCCTCCTGCTTTAGGTCTGGGGCCTCTAAACAGGAAATGGTGCGCATGCATTACTGCCTGATGTTATAGTCTCTTACAATTCACATGCAAAAAGATGGTGTAGGGATTTAGATTTTAATGTAAAGAGAGTCTAACTAACTTTGCGAAATGTACTCTGAAATGGCAACAAATAATTTGAGCTATTTCAGCCAATTCTACTGTGCTGTACTGCAGGCAAGATAATGCAGATAGTCCTTTATATCTGCAGGGCATTTTGCTAGATCTATTTTTACTCTAACAAAAAACAAAATTTGAATTATTGAGTTTCCTAGCCAGAGACTATGGAATGATATATTAAATGCTCATGAAAACATTGACAGTATGTAAAAATTCTGCCTAGAAAGATTCCCATAGTTCTACAGTGCTCCTTTTATTCTTAGTTTTTCCAGAACACTGCAAACAGTCACCAAGTCATGCTAGATCTTCTCTCACATTATAATTTAGTCATCTGTCCATCATGGTAAGGTTAATGGAGTCACAAAGCTTAGCGCCTTCTGCACATTAGAAGTCTTTGTGCACTGCACCTACTCACCCAAACAAATTAAAAACAAGACATACACCACAGCACATCTGCCATCCTCCCAGTCATTGCTCATCATACACCCTTCCCCCACCTTACAGCATGCTACCCAGCCAAAGAGAATGGCTACAAACCAGCTTATTTTGTGCAGCCTAGAGCTATATAGGTATTTGTATTCACAATATGTCAATCTTAAAGACTTCCATAATTCTCACAGTTTTATTTTGGAATAATAAGCAATCATCTTTGTTTGAAAAAGGACCACTATGATTACCACCTGCCTCTGAAATAGCATGTGGTCTTTGGGCAGGTAATATTTCCTCTCAAAGTGATGGTTTCAAGTGAAGCACTTATCCAAAAATATTTATGAAATAATGCTTTGCAGTTCATGTCAAAGACCAAACTAAAGATGAGTTGCGGGATTCTGACCTGAATCACTTGGCAATACCTCCACACTCCACGCTTCACTGGTGGTTTCTGATATGGTTGACCCTGTGCAAGGGTCAAGCAGCACAGATCCTGAACCTGGTAAACATAGCAAGCTGCCAAGCATGTTCTCTGCAGCTGTACCTGCACAACCAAGAGGGAAGAACGGATCAGGTAGGAAAGATGAGAGGATTCTGGTAAGACAGACACCATAAACTGGGTGTCCAGTATTAAGTAATTATAAAAAAGACACACAACGTCTACTGGCGGGGGGAGAGAGAGAGAGAGAAAGTACCCATAACAAAGGCAGGACAGATGTCTAAAGTTTTCCTACAAAGAAACTTAGATTTAACAACACCACATTTATTTCATAACTAAACAGAGACTGAATGAGAGTTCCAAAAGCCTCCTTGCTTTGCAGCAAGCTTAAAGTAGTTTTCATGTCGGATGTGCACAGTTACCTGCAATTTCTTGCAACCGGTCTTCGTCAATATTTGGATCAAAGTCACTGCCCAAGACATCTGTGCTCCAGGTCTCGCTCACAGTTTCTGATATGTCCCTGTCATCAGTCAATCCCATCATATCACGAATTTCAAATTTACGGAGCTTGTCATCAAGATTATCCTGAGTCGTAGCTATGTAAACAAAAGGTCTCAAAAATTCTTCAATATGCTATAGGACAGGAAACTAATTCTATCAAGTAAAATGCAGTTTTAAATAACTAGGATCTGTACAGCACTTTAATAATAATCACAATAATTTGTATATTCAAACAGATGCAATGCGACAACATTCTTTACTCATATTTGAGAAACACTAGAGATTTATTTATGAGAAAAGCTTTAAAAAGTGCATATATTTGCCAAACACAGAGCTATCATAACTGTCTACAACTATGAATGACCGACACCAAGGAGTGAGTAAATTATGGTGAAAACTGACTGGAAGGGAGATTAATTTGTGGAAGGGAAGAGGCTGAATTCCTATCAGTTGGACCACTTTGACCTCTCCAGTTAAAGTGTTGGTAAGTATAAAAATATCTACGATCTAACATTTCCAATTGCTACAATTCAAATCATCCTCTTCCCTCTTGAAGAGGAAGGCATCATAAAACAAAAATTTAAAAAATATTTTATTATAGTGACTGAGATTTCAAAATACAATATAAGGTCACTGTTCTAAGAATGATGTTAACATTGTTTTAGAGGACAACAATAGCTTGCTAATGAAAAAAATAAATGAAAATGTAAGATTCAAAAAAGTGTGAAAGTAATTAAACGATGTAGAAAGCCCCTTTATTCATCTCAGACACATCCAATTTAGAGATTTAAAACTTATGGATTTAGAGAAAGTGTAACAGTCTACTCGCTTTGAGCTGTGTATCTGCACCTACCTTGTTCATGTTCTAACAGCTGCAGGGCTTCAACACCATTGCTCCCAGAAGGCCCTGCACCAAGCTCTGACACAGACTCTCCTTCTAAATCCAAAGAGGACACAGAATTGGAGCGATTTGAAGGACCTGACGAAAATTGATTTTCCTGTTAGATTTGTTCAGATCAGACTATTTATTTTCCAAACTCGTACCATAAACAAGATACAACTTACTAGTAAGACTGAAAAAAGAGCTGAAGCCTGTCATTTTCAATACAAATTAGCCACGTATGTGAAATACTGAACTGAGGAACTCAAAAATTCTTCTCAATATGCTGAACTATTTAGTAAGTGTGTTAAACACCAACATCTCTATCTTGTAGAATTGGAAACTGGAACACTTAGCTCTCAAGTAATTAACACTTTACAACTTTGTAGTGCCACACAACAACATTAACTAATCTTCAGATACCTTGCCACACATGGTTAGCACATCAATATCAGTGTACTAGGTTTTAGTCAAAATTCAAACACAAACTTTTGTAATGATTAGTTTTCTCTAATAACTTGATTTTGTTTATATCGAAAACAAAGAGAAAAAACTAATCATGGAAAGTTAAATAAAACAACATGTTACCTGGAACATTTGAACGGCTTGTAGAAGCCTATTCAACATCCCAGGGAAACCTCTCTTTGCTGTGTGTGATACTCATATAAAAGAGCTATTGTTCTAGGCTCCTAACATTTTGGCATACAAAAAAATTGATAAAAATAAGATTAAAAGTCAGTATGTGAACTATTTACTGACAATTTAGATTGCAGTTATGCCAATAACATGCACCAAGTTGAAAATCCTTTTTTCAACTACATTTTTTATTCATCTCTTCCAGTCCAAAATTATCTTCAGCAACCAGTATGTCAAAGTTTCAGTCAAGAATGACTTGTTAGGGCCAAACATGAAGGCAGGCTTTTCGGGGGAAAATGAGGGTATGTCTGCACTACCGGATTATTCTGATTTTACATAAACCGGTTTTTAAAAACAGATTGTATAAAGTCGAGTGCACGTGGCCACACTAAGCACATTAATTTGATGGTGTGCACCCATGTACTGAGGCTAGCGTGGATTTCTGAAGCGTTGCACTGTGGGTAGCTATCCCATAGTTCCCGCAGTCTCCCCCGCCCATTGGAATTCTGGGTTGAGATCCCAATGCATGATGGTGCAAAAACAGTGTCGCGGGTGATTCTGGGTAAATGTCGTCACTCATTCCTTCCTCCGTGAAAACAACGGCAGACAATCATTTCGCACCCTTTTTCCCTGGATTGCCCTAGCAGATGCCACAGCATGGCAACCATGGAGCCCGTTTTGCCTTTTGTCACTGTCAGCGGCATCCTGTACACATATGGTGACAGAGGCGGCACTGCAGTGCTACACAGCAGCATTCATTTGCCATTGCAAGGTAGCAGAGACGGTTACCAGTCGTTCTGTACCGTCTGCTGTGCCATTGTAAATTGGCAATGAGATGACAGTTATCAGTCATTCTGTACCGTCTGCCGCTGTCATGGGTGCTCCTGGCTGGTCTTAGCCGAGGTCAGCCGGGGGCGCAAAGACAAAAATGGGAACAACTCCCCGATTCAATCCCTCCTTTATGGTTTATCTAAAAATAGAGTCAGTCCTGCCTAGAATATGAGGCAAGTGTACTAGAGAACCAGTGTATCAGAGAACCAGCGAGCACAGCCGCTCTGTGTCAGATCCCGCAGAAATGATGAGCTGCATGCCATTTACAGGGGGTGTCCCTGCAACAACCCCACCCCGTTGATTCCTTTCTCCCCCAACCTTTCTGGGCTACTGTGGCAGTGTCCCCCATTTGTGTGATGAAGTAAAGAATGCAGGAATAAGAAACACTGACTTTTTAGTGAGATAAAATGAGGGGGAGGCAGCCTCCAGCTGCTATATTAGTCCAGGCAGGACATTAAACCATGTGGGGGAGAGGAGCCCAGTATCCCACTGCTATGATAGTCCAGGCAGTACAGAATCTTTTCTTTAGACATGAAGGGGGGGGGGGAGGGCTGATGGAACTCAGCCCCCAGTTGCTATGATGAGGACGGTTACCAGCCGTTCTGTACCATCTACTGGGAATGACCGGGAGTCATTCCTATTTTTACCCAGGCACCCCCGGCCAACCTCACCTGAGGCCAGCCAGGAGCACTCATGGGCTGATGATGACGATGGATAGCAGTCATATTGTACCGTCTGCCACCGGGAAGGGGAGGGGAGGGGAGAGGATGCTGCTATTCATTGCCGCAGCACCGCGTCTACCAGCAGCATGCAGTAGGCATAGGGTGACATATAAAAAAGTCAAGAAATGATTTTTTTCCCTTTTCTTTCACGGGGGGGGAGGGGGGGGGCAGAAAGGGGGGGTAAATTGACGACATATACCCTGAATCACCCCGGACAATGTGTTTGACCCTACAGGCATTGGGAGCTCAGCCAAGAATGCAAATGCTTTTCGGAGACTGCAGGGACTGTGGGATAGCTGGAGTCCTCAGTACCCCCTCCCTTCCTCCATGAGCGTCCATTTGATTCTTTGGCTTTCCGTTACGCTTGTAAACAGCACTGTGCTGTGGCATCTGTCTATCATAGCCTGGAGATTTTTTCAAATGCTTTCTCATTTCGTCTTCTATAACGGAGCTGTGATAGAACAGATTTGTCTCCCCATACAGCGATCAGATCCAGTATTGCCTGTACAGCCCATGCTGGAGCTCTTTTTGGATTTGGGACTGCATCACCACCTGTGCTGATCAGAGCTCCATGCTGAGCAAACAGTAAACAAAAAGTTCAAAAGTTTGCAGGGCTTTTCCTGTTTACCTGGCCAGTGCATCCGAGCTGAGATTGCTGTCCAGAGCAGTCACAATGGTGCACCGTGGGATACCGCCCGGAGGCCAATACCGTCGATTTGCGGCCACACTAACCCTAATCCGATAATACCGATTTCAGCGCTACTTATATCATAAAGGGCCTCGTTGTGTGGACGGGTGCAGCGTTAAATCGGTTTAACGCTGCTAAAATTGGTTTAAATGCATAGTGTAGACCAGGCCTCTGACAGCCTTTGCAAAGGCAGATATGACATGCTGGATATAACAGAAGCTTCTTTTAGAATTAAAATCTGAAAACAAACTTTGTGAATACTTAAGTAACCCTTCACCTTCAGATATTCCTTCCAGATTATCACTGCAGAGGGAAAAGCGCAAGGTTTTATCAGGTTTACCGTGGAGTTTGGTTTCATCAACAGGGACATCTCCTTGTCCTCCATCGGCAAGCTGCATGTTTAAGACCTATGGGGGGAAAAAAATCAACATGTTTAATTGACCCAGAAAAAAATTAATTAATTTTATTTACAAGTCAGTCTAACAACTGAAACCAGATTTTTTTCAACTTTTCTAGATCTTTAATGGCTCAGTCAGTATCTAACATCTCACATTTGAGGAAAGGTCATTTGAATCAAGACTGAGCACGTTTCTGCAAAGTAACAGCCTGGTGAGATTTTAAAATAGTCAAGATTTAGACATGCAGTATATCATGAAAATGGAACTTCAACTGACTTTTTACTCTAATGGCACCTTAATATCACACAGCAATAGATAATTATAGCACTCCAACAGGAGGGAATCTGAACTATTGGGCAAGACACTAATAGACTTAAGGAAGTTGTCCTCTTATTCAAAAGACACATTATGCCAACAATTGCAGATGTATAACGTAATACTTGGATATTCAGCATTTACAAGCTCGGATATGGCAGCTCAGGTTTGCTCCCAAGCAATCTATCATGAAGTAACATCTCCACAGGCTTGACATAATTAACTCTTCATGATTTATTATGCTGCAGTAGTTAAGCCTGTTTCACCACTTTCATTCTAAATACTGCGTTTCAAGAGTTTATAACTTGGGCATGCACAGTAACTTCCATATACAAAAGTTTCTAGAGGATTAGCATAAGACTTAATAGGCTTGCAAAGCACAGAACAAATCAGTTCCTCTGGAGATACTAAAATCTCTTGGTTCTATGAATCAGAAGGTTTTACCCTAAGAAAGACGAGGCATGTCTCTGCACAGAATGACAAGGCAGGGATGGCTTAATGAAGGTGGTGTTTATCTGCTTTCAAAATCCAACTGCAGACACCACACCTTTACCTGGCAGCAGAGAGACACCAAAACCATATAAAACACAATACTTACTTTACAGTTGTCCTCCAAGGCTTCTTCAGAGTCATTAAAATTGACCAGGTGTCAACTTGTGCGCACACACACATACACTCACACTCACTCACTATCAGGGAGGGAAGATGGTAAGTACTCTGTTAATTTACTACTTAAGTCCAAGGAACCTTCTCTGAGATCCTTCCTGTCCCACAACAGCAAAAAGGCAGAAGATTCAAGGAGTGAACCATAGGCTAGGTCGTTTTGTTAAACACTAGTCTAACTCCTGTTAGGAGAGGGGTCCATATAGTTTGGATGGCCTCCACCTCAATAAAAAGGAAACAAATCTCCTTGGGGACAGGCTGGCTAGAGTAATGAGGAGGGCATTAAACTAACAGCAAAAGGGGATGGTAAAAAGAGGGAAGCACTCATCACAAAATCAAGATGTTGAGAACAAAATTAATCAAGGAACCAAAGGACAAGAAGAGACGAAATTCCTGAATTGCCTATACACCAATGCTAGGAGCCTGTAACAAACAAAAAGAATTGGAATTGCTCATTTGCGTGCATAAATTCAATCTATTTGGTATTACTGAAACCTGGTGGGATGTATCACACCATTGAAACGTTAAAATCAATGGTTATAACCTATTTAGGAAGGATCAAGTAGGCAAAAAGGGAGAGGGAATAGCATTCTATGTCAAAAATGGCATTACCTGTTTCCGAGTCACAGATAACTCGGAAGAAAGTGATGTTGAATGATTATGGACCAATGTCCTAAGAGATAAAGCAAAAGATGGGATATTAGTTGGTGTCTGCTACAGACCACCAAATCACACTAGGGAACAGGATGACAGGCACGTAAGGGGGCCATCTATAAGTTGCAGGCAAAAAAAGTGTGATCGGGGGGATTTCAGTTTGAGAACCATATGCTGGAGGTCTCATGCTGCCAGTACTAAAACGTCCTTGGAATTTCTAAACATAATAGATGACAATTTCTCAACTTAAAAAGTATTGCATCCAAGACGCGGGAATTCTGTATTAGACCTTGTCTAACAGATAAAGAGGACCTGACCACAGACCTAAAATTAATGGTAGCTTTGAGACAAGTGATCATTCCTTGATCACATTTATAACGTGCAGAATACAGTCCAGACCAACAATATGTATACTTAGTGCTTTACTAGGGCCAAATTACAAAGCTGAAAACAATTACGAGACAAATCAGCTGGGAGGAGGAATTTAATCAGAAAAGTATGAAAGATAATTGGAAATCATTTAAGAACATCTTAGGGGATGCCCAAAACTCACAATTAAGGAAGAACACCACACTGCTTAAAAAAGTGACCTTGTTCAGAGGGGAAATGAAGGCTGCTATTAAAAAATGATAATAATAGTAATCACCACCACCACCACCACCAATGGAAGGAAAGGGAAGTTGACAGAAATGAATATACATCAGAAGTTAGAATTGTAGAAAACTGATAAGGGAAGTAAAGGAACCCAAGTATAAATATATGGCAAACAGCATTAAGGACAATAAGGAGTATTTAAAACATATTAGGAACAAAAAATCCTGACAAAGGAATTGGTCCATTACTAGATGGAAATGGTAGAACCATCAATAATAATGCAAAAAAACCAGACAAGGTAGTTTAATAAATATTTCTGTTCTTTATTTGGTGAAAAAAAACAGATGATATAGTCTCATCCGGGGCTTTGGAGCGGAGCCCAGAGCTGGAGACTGGAGCAGCTCCGGAGCAGAGGAGCTGTAGGTTTTTGCCTGAAGCTGGAGCAGAGCAGAAGCACAGTTCCAAAGCCCTGGTCTCATCATATGGTCATGATACCACTCCTTTAATTCCACTAGTATCTCTGCAGGATGTTAAACAGAAGCTACTGAAGTAAGACATTTTTAAATCAGCAGGTCCAGATAATTCTTTGATGCAAGAGTTTTGAAAGAGCTGGCTGAGCAGCTTGCTAGATCATTAATGATGATTTTCCATATGTCCTGGAACCTCCTCAGTTCTCCAAAGGGCCATAAGATAGGTAAATGTTGTGCCAATTTAAACAAACAAAACAAACAAAAACAAACAGGATGACCTGGGCGATTACAGGCCTGCCAGCTAGACGCTGATCCCAGTCTCAACTGAGACTTAAAGGAGGGCAATGTAATTAACGCAAGTCAACATGGGTTCATGGAAAATACATTGTGTCAAACTAACTTGATATTTTTTGATTAATTTACAAATCTGGTTGATAAAAGTAATAGTGTTGATGTAATATACACAGACTTCTGAAAGGTGTTTGACTTGGCACCCCATAACATTTTAATAAAAAACTAGAACGATATATGGCACATGTTAAATGGATTAAAAATGGCTAACTGTAAACTGGGAATTTTCATTGAGAGGCTGTTTCCAATGGGGTCCTGTAGGGATCAGTTCTTAGCCCTATGCTATTTAACATTTTTATCAATGACCTGGAAGAAAACATAAAACCATCACTGATAAAGTTTGCAGATGACACAAAAATTGGGGGAGTGGTAAATAATGAAGATAGGTACTGAGTCATATTACTGCTTGGTAAACTGGGTGCAAGAAAACAGTGTGTTTTAAAATGGCTAAATGTAAATGTATACATCTAGAAACAAAGGATGTAGGCCATACTTACAAAACGGGGGACTACCCTGGGAAACAGTGACGGAAAAAAGATTTGGGGGTCATGGTGGATAATCAGCTGAATATGAGCTCCAAGTGTGATGCTGTGGGCAAAACAGCTAATGCAATCCTGGGATGGATAAACAGGGGAATCTTGATTAGGAACACAGAGGTTATTTTACCTCTTTATTTGGCACTGGTGTGACTGCTGCTGGAATACTGTGTCCAGTTCTGGTGCTCACAATTCAAGGATGGTGATAAATTGGAGAGGGTTCAGAGAAGAGCCATGAGAAGGATTACAGCGTTAGAAAATATGCCTTACAGCGATGGCCTCAAAGAGAGCAATCTATTTAGATTAACACAGCCAAGGTTAAAGGGTTACTTGATTATAATCTATACGCAGAACAAATATTTAATAATAGGCTCTTCAATCTAGCAGAGAAAGATATAACATGATCTAGTGGCTAGATGTTGAAACTAGACAAATTCAAACTGAAAACAAGGCATAAAAGAGTAATTAACCATTGGAACAATTGACCAAGGGGTGTACATTCCTATCACTGGCAATTTTTAAACCAAGACCAGATGTTATTCTAAAATGTTCTAGGAATTATTTTGAGGAAGTTCTATGGCCTGTGTTAAACAGGAGGTCAATCTACATCACAGTGGTCCCTTCTGGCCTTGGAATCTATGAATGGAAGGCTCTGGCATAACCCCCTACCAGTTTAATCAGGATGCTGTATTAATCATTACAAACAGAAATCAGTTGTGGTTTGGAGAACATTTGCAACACCTAAATACAGTGAAACAAATACAGGGTTTTAGCCCTAATTCTCCAGTTTAAACCTTGTCTTAGTTTGTCACAAACTTAGTATTATTTCATGGTCTGAACATACATTCTTCACTTCTCAAAGCATGTGATTTCTATTTGACACCTTTTTCATACCTCATTTTCTGACATCATCCCCGGAGTAAGCTGCGGACCTGTTCCCAAAGAAATAACCAGCACTTCTTCTGGCTGAACTTCCTGTATAGACTCCTGGGAGGATCCCTCATGGTCTCCATGCTGGTCCATTGGAATATTTGATCTATTTCTGCTACGGGTAGCTAATGATACATGTTAAAATACAGAGTGTTATGAAGGTTTTCAATATTTAAACTCTCAGAGTACACCTCTACCCCGATAAAACGCAACCCAATATAACACGAATTCGGATATAAGGCGGTAAAGCAGCGCTGGGGTGAGGGGTGGGGGCCTGTGCACTCCGGCGGATCAAAGCAAGTTCAATATAATGCGGTTTCACTTATAACGCAGTAAGATTTTTTGGCTCCCAAGGACAGCGTTATATCGGGATAAAGGTGTATGTACAAATGCTATACAATACACAAGTGTGATGTTAGCGCATGCATACCAAAGAATGGGCAAAAATGCAGAGTACAATTTACAACTTTCTGGAAAGGTGGACACTGATACTGGGGATGTGCAAAACTGACACTGGGGCTGTGTAATTATTTAAATATTGCACAACTGTGAAAATATCAGACTTGTAGCATAATGGCTTAAGAAGCATATAACATACCATGCGTCTCCATTAACCCCCAGATATTCCTGTCCGCGATGGGCAGGACAGCTTTCCCTTTAGGTTACCTGCACACATTCTTCCTTTGCAGGAGAGACTCCTCTCTGCTTCTGTACCATTGCAAGAAGAGAGCACCAGCAGAAAGGCACTTTAGCTTCCATGTTTAAAACACCCTTTCAGTAGTGGTGGGGTTTTTTTCCCCTACAAACTGCAGTCATGCCAACCTCACAGTCTCATGACCTAAAAGCACCTTACACTGATAAGAAATCTCCATCGCACGAAATAATAGGAAAATGATCATCAAAAAGCACCAGGAGACCAAGACAACCAAATGAAGAACACCTGGAAAAGCAATTTTTTGCATTTGTCCAGTGAACCATTTATAGGTCCTTCCCAGGCCCTTGCTGAATTTAACAAGCAGGGAAACTTAAAGACCCTATTATTGCCAGCTAGAAGGGCATCAAGCCTCTTACGGCTAAGAGGTCTGTTCAGAAACAATGTAGAACAATGGTCCCCAACCTTTCTGTTGCAATAGCATCTTCGTGTTCCCAGAAGAGTGTGATGGGCTCTGAACGACCAGCCACCAAAATGCCGCCTAGAAGTGACATCAAGAAGCACTGTCACTGAAATGCCACTGAAAACAGTGGCATTTCAGCAGCAACGCTTCTTGGCGTTGCTGCTTCTCAGCGGCTGTTGTCCTTGTCAGTAGGCAGCTGCACATAAATGCCATGGAACCCACGGGCACTGCATTGGGGACCACTGATGTAGAGGGTGGATATGGGGGCAGGGAAGAGGAAGGAGAAAAATGAAGTGGTGAGAGAATTGTTTTTATTTTTACGGTTTTTAAACTTGAATGTCTAAGAACCAGCTCTCCATTTAAAATTCTAATCTCCAAGACCTCTGACCAGATTGATTATTTAATGCTATGCACTAGGCCAGTGGTTTTCAAACTATTGTTCTAGTGACCCCTTTCACACAGCACGTCTCTGAGTGTGAACCCCTCCCTTATAAATTAAACTCCCTCCTCCTTTTTTTTTTAATCTATAACATAATTATAAATGTCGGAGGCAAAGCAGAGTTTGGGGTGGAGGCTGACAGCTTGCAACCCCCCACCTAATAACCTTACGACACCCTGAGCGGTCCTGACCCCCAGTTTGAGAACCCCCTACACTAGGCCATGAAATAACTGGATTATAAATTAAGCTTTTTGGGCATCATCTGCTACTACATGTTTGTATAGTGCCTAAAGCCCAGATCCTTAATAAGGACTGTTAGAACACTACTTTAATAAGAACGGCCATACTGGGTCAGATCAAAGGTCCATTTAGCCCAGTATCCTGTCTTCCGATAGTGGCCAATGCCAGGTGCCCCAGAGGGAATGAGCAGAACAGATAATCAAGTGATCTATCCCCTGTCGCCCATTCCAGCTTCTGCCAAAACGGAGGCTAGGGACATTACAGATATAGATATAGATATAGATATAGAAAGAAAGAAAGGTTAACCCTTTAGCATTCACCAGCAAACCCTCTGGACTACACCCAGACATCAGTGATAGTTACTCAACATGTTAGCTGGTGCCCATCCCAGAATGCCTGCAAGAATAGGCAAAGAGTTCATAGGCAACACAGAACTCACTGTAAGGGAAGGCACACTGCCAGCAACTCGGACAGTGCTGTTCAGAACAGCTATCTGAACTCTTACTTAAAAAACAAAACCAACAAATAAAACTTTGTAACCAAATGTACAGCATTACAAAAGAAAGAATTAAGGCCCTGCATCCCATGAGTTGCTGAGCACTGTCCAATCCAGTCAACAGAAGCTAAAGGCACACACAGCCCCTTGCGCAACTAGGTTCTAAAGCAGCATTACTTCAATGTTTTGTAGAGTAAATCTTTTATTAGGGCATTTAAGACAGTTTTGGACTTTATTGGGCAAGACCTTTTCAGCAAAATCTGATATAAAAGGGGATTCAAGTGTACACTAGATTGGATGTGTCAAACACTTACAAGCAAAAGCTGTAAGCCCTTATTCCTTTTACCTCTTGGGCATGCTAATTTATAATTTTTGTGATGGCATAAATAAAATGGAAAATGCCACTCTCAGCCTGGCCTAGGATGGGTCTACCCTGTTAGCAGGTGCTGGTAACGGAAATAAGTCATTCAGAATAGTGGTATGCCACACCTTGCACTGGAGAGCCACTCAACAAGAAGAGCGCAGAAAGTCACAACAACAAAACAAAAACAAAATCACCACAAACCTGAAGACCTGATGTTACATCATCAGAAACGGACAAACACATGGCAAAGCAACATCCTAACACACTGTGGTTCTGATTACTCTGTGGTTCTCTAACTCCTTTTAATATAATCTTATCTTCTCTCCCTCTCCCCATTCTGGACCCCTTGGAGAAAGAGTCAATGACCTGAAGTTCCTTATCTTATCTAGGGGCTGGCAGCATGGCATCAATTTCCTCAGTTGAAACATGGGAGCTGAGGCCAAATGTGCAAACTGAGAGAAACTTTTACCTTCAAATATCATGCATCAAAGAGAGAGTAGGCTTTTTAGGGCACTACATTTTTCTAGCTATTTAAGTAGGAATTGGCCTTTGTAATGGAACAAACAAAGAAGCCTGCAACAAAGCAAACTAAAGACAAGCATGAGAAGCATGGTTTTATGAAGTGAATAGAAGTTTTGCATAGAGGAAGAAAGGAAAGAGTCCATTACCCACCAAATGGGGTTACTAGATTAATGTGAGCTGAGAGATTGGTGGTAGAAGTATCCCAGGCAGTAATGGCTGCCAACTGTTGTCCTGGGTTTCGACAGCATTAAACAGAAACAAAATCAAGCCTTTGAACAACAAAAATATTTTAAACTGTAAAATAAATACAAACAAGTTGTTACTTCACTAATGTAAACTTAGAATAGCAGTTGTGCACAGAGAGGTAAGGATAACTCAGGGTACCAAAATGAGATTTTAGTAATTGCTACCTTTAATTTACTATTTTAAGTATAAATATTTTTGCCTGTGTTACAGATAAATACCAAGCTCTTTTTCTACTGAATACCAATATTCCAATCATAAAAGTAAACACTTTAACAGAGTGCAATATTTAAGTACCTAGAGGAAAAAAGTGTCACATTTTGAGATGGGATATTTCTGAGCTGAAAAAGTATAAGATCATGAAATTCTATGCTTCAGAAGAGAATGTGCAACATCACATCAGTACCCAGATTTAAGACAGCATAATTACAAGGCAATCTCCCCTCTTAAACTGCTTAGCACTTTAACATTATCTTTAATGGATCCCCCTTCCTGCCATTTTCCATACTGGTGTTGCCAAATGTCTGCACCCTGGCTTCCTTACCCACTCTCATCACTTGAGTGATCATCTCCACGGTGATGATCTAAATCTACCTCCCTACACCTAACCTCTCCCCAACTGACCAGATTCCCATCTCTTCCTGTTTCTCCAGCATTTTATTACAACATTCTGCCACTTCTCTATCTATTGCAGAATCTGAACAGCCTTCTTTCCTTCTACTTTCTCCTGATATCCAAACCTTCTCTGTATCAATGTTGACAACTGCACTATCCTCACCACCACTCAATCTGACTCTTCCCTTTCCTTCTCTCCTATCCACTGGCCTGCACCATTTCACTAACATATGATAAGATTAGATTAAGTCTACATTACATGCGAACTAGGAACCCTACAACTTCATTTACTATACGAATACACTAAAATTCAGTCTGGTTTAAGAGGTGTAAATAGGAGTAAAGGAAAAATTACACTATGAATTGGAATATTCTTCCAAGGAAAGTGGTGGAAACCTCTGGGAAATTTCAAACTTGACTACACAAGGCACTAGAAAAAAATATGATAAAAGTACAGTTCTTCTAGAGTGGTTACACCAGAAAGATGATCCAACAGATATTTTCATTACATAAAGTCTGATTCAATGACAACTATGCTACACAAACACACACACAGTGGAAGTGGTGTGAAGAAAACTTAAGCATATCCTACAAGAGGACTGAAGAAATGCTGAAGAAGTGTATACAGGATGCAGGAAAGCCTATGAACAAAAAGCTTTTGTTGTAAGAATTTCTCTCAATCTTCCTCACCTATAGGCAGTCGATTTTTTTTGTTGGCTGGGGTAGTTGCAGGGGAGAGTTGTGGGGTATTGTAAGGAGTCATTTCAAGGCTGCTACTTTTCCCGTGTCTGTTCTGGGGTAAGTTTGCCAACAAGTTTTCCAGAGCCATCCGATCTTCCTTCAGCTGATCACTTGACATTACATTTCGCATAAAACCAACCTACAAAATTAGAGTTTGTATAATTAAAAAAGGAGCATGAAGCTGCATATTAACCTACTACACCCACTTATATCTCTCTCCTGCAAGCATGTGCAGGAAAATATTACTCCTATTGAATAACCAGGATATTACCAGATTAATAAGTTGGCTGTATGTCATATAAACCACAGTCCTACTCAACCCTTCTAGAAGGTTAACTGAGGACATCGGAGGGGTTTCCACAGCACGCCCACTAATAACAACATCCAGGAAAGCAGCAACACAGCTCTGCAAGGAGAAGACGTACGTTTTTTAGTGAAAGGTTTCAAATTTTAGAACTACAGAACACCACAAAGGTACAAGAGGTATATACATAATTTACATGGGAATATCAGTTTTGTTGCTTCTTACATATTTAGCAAATCAAACATCTTTTAGCCAATGAAGAGTAAGTACAAAATTATGCAAAAAATTTAGGAGTTTCCTTCACTCCATATCTGCTTTGAATGTGTCACTTGTTTAAATAGATTCTATAGTGCTCAATACTTAAGTACAGTTTTAAAAATGCTGTTATGCAATGGCACTAGAAGACAAACTAGCTCACAGTAATGAACTTGTACTTAAATTGTTCCTTCCTTGGGAACCAGCTGAGCATAGCTTACAAGTGAAACAAAATTGTAGGGGACAGGGATAGGCAAGTAAGGGAACTGTCAATTTAAAAGTCATATCTAACTTAATGTTTACCTAGTTTCATTAAAAGTAGCAAGAGAGATTGAAAGAAATGAGCAAAAAAAGTTTTAGTTTGCTTTCTGCATTTGACAGCACATTGTGTATAGTCAGTTTCACTGTTTCCTCCATAGAGTCAGTTCCCCTATTGTGTGTGCATCCTTCATACAGTAAGAAAGGAGAGTACACAATTTACTAAAAAGGGAAGAGGGGTGGGAGGAAGAGAGGAAATGAGGCAAAAAACTGACAGGAAGATCAATGGGCAGGTGTGCAATTTTTTTTTTCTTTAAATTGACTACATGGTGTTCCCTTAAATAAAAGTAGTTTATGCTAAATTCAGCAGAGAAAATTATTAAAAAAAATCACTTCATATCTGTTTCAGAAAGTATCATACTTTGACATTTTGTTAATATTGTCATTTAAGCAACAAGGTAGTGTGTGTCTAGTAGTCAGGAAGCATGACTCCAAGTTTTATTCCCAGCTCTGATTCTACCATATGTGACCATGCAGATGTCACTTAACCTGTACCTCAGTTTACCTACTTATAAATTAGATGTGCTGCTCACCTACCTCATAAGAGGGCTGTGAAGCTTATTTGTTTGTGAAATGCTTTGAGATTCTCAGATGAGAGGGGCTACAGAAAGGCAAAGTGTCAAATATGTACATATGTACTATTTTGTGCCTCTTACTTTGTCGAATTTGCCAAGGTTGCTCTTCATGTGCGGATCTCCCTCTTCAGAACCTGTCATTGCCAACTGCTGCAAAAGTCTCCCGACCTACAATGGAAAAAGAATACTTTGGGCAAATATTTCAGAAACCATTACAGAACAACAAGATAGACTGTAATACAGGAATCAAATGAGAAAGCTCTTCCATTTTAAACTATTTTAATTTACATATAAACTTTCCCAGAGTTACTTTTGGGGCTAAAATTTCTCAATTGTTCTTAGGCCTGAAGTAAAACGTTCTACATGGAAATATACTCAGTCCTGCCATGAGTGCATGGGACTAGACTAGATAACCTCTCAAGGTCCCTTTCAGTCCTATGATTGTATGAAAGTTTCACTAAAAAAAGTTATCTAAACAGGAAGAGTATTTTCTCCTATTAAGAAAATTATGTACTTTTTTCCACCCCCAACTCAAAGGCTACTTTGTTTTAATTCCCTCTTTCATTAAATGAACAATCTAGAATAGTAACTTATTTGAAATTATTTTATTATTTGTAAAAGAAATCCTAGCCATTTGTTTGAATATTGCACGCAAAGCCGTTATTTTCCATATGTTTTTAAGCCTATGCTGGAGTATTAGGCTCTGATTCTTCACAGCAAATATGGAAGGGATGAGGATTGAACCTAGAGGTCTTAGACCTGTAAATTTTGCTAGACAAGCATGGAAAAAACACAAACCTCTGACTCAGTATGTACACTGCTTAACATCTTTTTCCTGAAAATTAACCTTCCTTAACCTGTCACCAAGAGGTTTATAAAACTGAGTCCTATAACAATATAAAAAAAATGATACGGCAAGTATATAAGTGATCCCTTGTTTTGCAGCAGCATCTAAAGAACTCAATCAGGATTAAGGCCCCCTCCTGCTATGCACTGTGCAAACATAGTAAAACACTCTCTCTGCTCTACAAAACTTACTGAAATGAATTTCACCAGTCAGTACACCAGTTACACGTACGTACATTGATGCCATGTTTTGCCCCATGTACATGGAACATGCGGCAGTTTTTTAGTTACATGGGTGCTATTTAATACCACTAATGAATATTAAGTTCCCATAACATTTGCACAAAGACAAATTCTGTTACCTGAAGGCATATTCTAAAGTGTTAATACAGCAAGTAGTTGCCCAATAAGCAACATAGTGTACATCTATTCAGAGGACAAGAGAGATAGACATTTAGCAGAAGCGCTAAATGACTTTGTTTCAGTTTTCACTAAAAAGTTCAGTAGCAATTGGACATCTAATGTAGTGAAGATTAGGTAGGATCAGAGGCTAAAATAGGGAAAGAACAAGTTAAAAAATGGCATGGACAAGTTAGATATCTTCAGGTCACCAAGGCCTAATGAAATACATCTTAGAATACTCAAGGAGCTGACTGAAGGGATATCTGAGCCATTAGCGATTATCTTTGAAAAGTCATGGAAGATGGGAGAGATTCCAGAGGACTGGAAAAAGGCAAATATAGTGCCAAGCTAAAATGAGGGAATAAAGACAACCTGGGAAATTCCAGAGCAGTCAGCTTAAACTTCAGTACCCAGAAAGATAATTAAGCAAATAATCAAGCAATCAATTTGCAGACACCTAGAAGGTGATAAGTAACAGTCAGCATGGATTTGTCAAGAACAAATCATCTCAAACTAACCTAATAGCTTTCTTTGAGAGGGTAACAAGCCTTGTGGATGGGAGGGAAGTGGTAGATGTGGTATATCTTGACTAAGTAAGGCTTCTGATACTGTCTCACATGACCTTCTCATAAAACAAAGTAGGGAAACACAACCTAGATGGAGCTACTATAAGGTGGGCGCACAACTGGTTGGAAAACCATTCCCAGAGGGTAGTCATCAGGGGTTCACAGTCAAGCTGGAAGGGCATATCGAGTGGGATCCCACAGCTGCTAGATCAGTCTTACAAATATTTGACTTTACAGCTCTCACCCATGTCAAAGCAGGTGTATTGCCTTTTAAAGCAGTTTAGATGGTTGCTATATATTTCTCAACTTCAACAGCGGAAATCAAAAACACCAATAAATGTCTTTTAAAACTCAGCATTTTAAAACAAATGGGTATTCAAGCTTTAAAATTTGCCTCTTCAGGAATCATAATAGCAGAAATATTTTAAATCAGGTTTCATCATCTTATCTCTAGTAAAATCAGTAAAAATACTTTAACAATAGCCCCAATAAATGCTTAGAAGATCTCAGATATGAGGAGAGGTTGCAAACGACTGTAGAGGATTTTTAAACTAAAGGTATGGAGGAAAGCTGACAGGTGTGGAGCTGAACATAGTTCAGGCAGAAAAATCTCTTAGGAATAAATTTACTAAAGGGAGATCTCTATGCCCTAGTAAAGAGGATAGAAGAGAATTTGGTATAGTATAGACAGGAGCTAGTAAGGAACAGCCAAATGCAAAGGACTCCATTTAAATACAAAATGTACAAATGTTTATATACAACTGCTAGATATCTAAATACGAAGATGGGTGAACTACAATGCCTGGCATTAAAATGAGGATATTGATATAATAGGCATCACAAAAACTTAGTGGAAGGAGGATAACTAATGAGAAATGGTAATACCTGGATTCAAAAATATACAGAAATGGCAGTAGGTCATACTAATGGGGAACTGTATGTGAAAGAAAGCACAGAGAAAGTGAAAATCTTAAATGAATAACTCTGCCCCATAGAATCTCTCTGAACAGAAAGTCCATGATTGAACAACAAGTGTATAGCTGTACGAATATACTACCAACCACCTGATCAAGATGGTGGTGATGATTGTGAAATGCTCAGGGAGAGGCTAAAAAGAGGCTATAAAGGCAGAAAACGTAATAAAAATGGGGGATTTCAATTATTCTCATATTGACATGGTACATGTCACCTCAGGAAGTAATGGAGAGAAAAATTTCTAGACACCAAGGAGTAGCTTGTCCTGGCACATACAAGAGGAGAGGCAAGTCTTGATTTAGTCGTAAGTGGAGAATAGGATATAGACAGCAGTTAAATATAGTTGAACTGCTCAATAGTAGAGACCATAATGTAATTAAATTTAACATCTCTGTAGAGGAAAAAAAGCCAAAGAAACCCACCATAGTCAAATTTAATTTTAAAAAGGGGAACTGTACAATAATGAGGAAGTTAGTTAAACAGAAATTAAAAAGGAACAGTCACAAGGGTGAAACACCGGCAAACTACAGGGAGACTATTTAAAAACACCATAATAGGAGGCTCAAACAAAATGTATACCCTGAATTTGAAAAACAAACAGTAATAACAAAAAAATGCCACCATAGCTAAATAGCGAAGTAAAAAGAAATAAGAGGCAAAAAAGGTATCCTTTTAAAAATTGGAAGTCAAATCCTAGTGAGGAAAATAGATAAGAGCATAGTCTCTGGCAAGTCAATTATAAAGCAGGCCACAAAAGAATATGAAGAGCAACTAACTCAAGACACAAAAACTGACAACAACAAAAAGTTAACTACATCAGAAGTAGGAAGCCTGCCAAAAAAATCAGTAGGGCCACTGTATGATTGAAGTGCTAAAAGAGCACTCCAGGAAGACAAGGCTGTTGCAGCAAAGCTAATGAATTCTTTGCATTGTCTTAACTGCAGAGGATATGGGGGAGATCCCCACACACAAGCCATTCTTTTCAGGTAACAAATCTGAGAAACGGTCCCAGATTCACGTGTCAATAGGGGAGGCTGGAACAAACAGATGAATATGGTCCTCATGACTTATTACTATCAATTTTATCAAAGAGTTCTGAAGGAAGTCCAATATGAAATTGCAGAACTACTAACTGTGGTACATAACCCACTGCTTAAAATCAGACTCTGTACCAGATGACTGGAAGGTAGCTAATGTAACATCAATTTTTTAAAAAGCTCCAGAGGCAATCCTGGCAATTACATGCCAATAAGCCTAACTTCAGTACCAGGCAAAATGCTTGCTATAGTAAAAAACAGAATTATCAGACACATGCAGGGCTTTGGAGCTGTGTTCCGGCTCCGCTCCAGCTCCAGGCAAAAAACTGTAGCTTCACTGCTCCAGAGGTGCTCCGTGCTCCAGCTCCGGGCTCCGTTCCAAAGCCCTGGACACATGGATGCTTTTATAAAGGGAAATCATGTCTCATCATTCTATTAGAACTCTCAGAGGGGGTCAGCAAGCATGTGGAAAAGGGGGATCCAGTTGATACGCATATTTGGACTTTGAGAAAGCCTTTGATGCTATCCCTCACTAAAAGCTCTTAAACTAAGAAGTTATGGGATAGAGGGAATGGTTCTCTCATGGGTCAGTAAGTCATTAAAAGATAGCAAACAAAGGGTAGGAAAAACGGTTAGCTTTCAGGGGTCTGTACTGGGACCTATGCTGTGGAAAAGGGAGTGAAAAGGGAGACAATTGTGGCGTTGCAAAATCTGAAGATGATACAAAATTACTCAAGATAGTTAAGTCCAAAGCCAATTGTGAAGAGTTACAAAGGAATCTCACAAAATTGGGTGCCTAGGCAACAAAATAGCAGATGAAACGATGTTACTAAGTGAAATGCACACAGGAAAAAATAACCCCAAGTATACATTAAAATGATGGGGTCTAAATTAGCTGTTACCACTTAAAAATCTTGGAGTCATCATGGATAGTTCTCTGAAAACATCCACTCAGTGTGCAGCGCCAGTAACAAAAAAAAAAACAAAAAACCCACACACACAACTAGGAAATATAAGACAGAAAATAGATCCTATAAATCCATGGTACACCCACACCTTGAATACTAGGTGCAGTTCTAGTCGCCCCATCTCAAAAAACATACTAGAATTGTGAAAAGTACTGAGCAGGGCAACCAAAATGACTAGGGTAGCCAACATCTTCCATATATGAGGAGAGATTGTTCAATTTAGGAGAGGAACAACCAAGAGGGAATATGACAGAGGTCTACAAAATTATGAAAGGCACAGAGAAAGTGAACAGGGAAGTGTTTTATTTACACCTTCACAGAACACAAGAATTAAGGGTCATGTAATGAAATTAATAGGAAGCAGGTTTAAATAAACAAAAGGAAGTATTTCTTTACACAACACACAGTCAACATATGGAACTCATTGCCATGGGATGCTCTGAAGGCTAAAAGTACAGTAACTCCCCACTTAACGTGATTATGTTCCTTCAAGCAAAATGATGTTAAGCAAATCTAATTTCCCCATAATTAATGTAAACTGGGGGGAGGGAGTGTTCCAGGGAAATTTTGCTTGGTTGAGGTGGTGAAATCAGAGGGTGGGATATTTCCCAGGGAATGCCTTATTACTAAATGATGAACTAGCACTAGGCTGAGCCCTCAAGGGTTAACACATTGTTGTTAATACAGCCTCTCACACTCTACAATGCAGCAGGAATGGAGGGAGGAGAAATGACATATATGAGAGAGGAGATACATTCATTGCCCCTTTAAGCAAGCTGACCGCACTCTAAGTACTTTACCTTTTTAAGCAGATCAGCAAATTGAGACAGCAGTTGCAGCCAGCAAGCTCCCTCAGTCCTGAGCCCTGTCATGTCCACTCCTGCTCTGTGGAGATGGGGGGCAGGAGCGGGCGGACACCTGGACATTAGCACCCCTCTTCCCCTCCTCCTCCTCCCTCCCTCCCCCCACACAGCAAGCAGGAGGCTCCCGGGAGCAGCTCCAAGGCAGAGGGCAGGAGCAGCATACGGCACAGGGGGGAGAGACAGCTGAACTGCCCAGCAATTGATAGCCTGTTGAGTGGCTTAAAAAAAGAATGAGATAAATTAATGGTCTCTCAATGGCTATTAGCCAAGATGGTCAGGGACACAACTCTATGCTTCTGGTGTACCTAAACCTCCAACTACTAGAAGCTGGGACTGGATGACAGGATACATCATTCAAAATTGCCCTGTTCATTCCCTCTGAAGCTTCTGTCATTGGACACTGTTGGAAGACAAAATATTGGGCTAGATGGACCATTGGTCTGACCCAGCACAGCCATTCTTATCTGGTCTTATTTGTTTACAGTAACATAATAAAGGAAGTGGTACCTGCATCAGATTAAATCTTGCCACCTCATTTATTGGGGCATCCGAAATTATTCCATACTGCTCTGGGTTGACAACTGCAGGACAAATGAAACATGCAAGCAGAAGATCCGTGCACATTGCTCGCACCTCCCCAACCTCCAGCCGGTCTACACAGGAGAGTGTTTTGTACATTTGTGATAAAATCCATCTCAAGCTATGCGGAAAGCAGTATGTGTTCTGCTTGAGATAACCAATGAACTTGTTCACCAAAGCCACTAACTTAGCCTCATTGGAATCCACCATTTCTTGGACTTTTTGTTTGAATCTTTCTGTGCCTTTCTCCCCAAAGAGTTTTTCCTGTTGTGCGGAAGAGAACCTCTCAATCAATTTGCTTGCATCTGTTTCTAGGTGGTCTTCATCTTCCACCAGCAGCTGCATGATTGGCTCATGCAATGTTGCAGTGAGGAAGAGTTTCGCAGAAAAGAGTCCTTCAGAAAAAAGTTTGAATAAAATGCTGAATGCACACGTGCCTCTCCTCAAAAGCCGTCTGGGATTGTCGCTTTCCTTCAGTTCAAATTCTATCAAGTAACGCAAAACTTGAAGGAGGTAGCTCTCATCTTCCTGCATGATGCAATTCCCATAGATGGAGGTAAAGACTGTGTAAATAACACTTTGTGTGTTGTCCTGGTTGAGTTTCTCTCCAGCAACCAGAGAGGAAGCAATAAGCCTAGGGTTCTCTCTCAACCTGTTGAGGAATTCTCCATAAGCAGTCTCTTGAAATCCCAACTGCTTGTACCCATCAACAAACTGTGTGTCCTCCAAGACTTTGGCATGCTGGCAGCATTCAGCAGGAGAAGCTTCAGCACTTCAGAAAAAAAACAGTGAAAAAATTCAATTATTTGTAACAGGACTGTAAAACTATTAAAAAATTAATTGCGATTAATCACAAGATAAAAAAGTCCCGATTAATTGTAGTTTTAATTATACTGTTAGACCAGTGGTTCTTGAACTTTTGTACTGGTGACCCCTTTCACATAGCAAGCCTCAAATGCACCCCCCCTTATAAATTAAAAACACTTTTAAATATATTTAACACCATTATGAATGCTGAAGGCAAAGCAGCGTTCGGGGTGGAGGCTAATAGCTCGCGACCCCCCATGTAATAACCTTGCGACCCCCTGAGGGGTCCTGACCCCCAGTTTGAGAACCCATGTTAAACAATAATAGAATAGAATACCATCTATTTAAATATTTTTGGATGTTTTCTACATTTTCAAATATACTGATTTAAATTACAATACAGAATGCAAAGTATACGGTGCTCACTTTGTATTATTTTTTATTACAAATATTTGCGTGTGTGTGGGGAGGGGAGCGCTGTCTCTTTAAACGGAGCACTCAGAAGCTTGAATGCTTTTTTCAGCCAGCAGCAGCTGCTGTTGGCAGCACTCACTCCTGAGCTAGCAGCAGACAGGCTCCTCCTGATTCCCTACCTCAGCTCAGTGGCGACTTGGGAACATGTGCAGGGGGAGGGGGACAACCCAACATCAGCCCCTCACCCCCACTTTGCGCAGCAGACAGGAGGCAGGCTCCCAGTCTGGAGCAGGTTGGCCAGGAGCAGCAGTGGAGCACAGGTATCCCTGTCCCAGAGGCATGTAGCAGCTTCCCCGCTCCAGCACAGCATCCTGGGCAGTGGCCTCCCTCGCACACCCCTAAGGTCGGGCGCTTCTCTCCTCCCCCAGAAGGTGTTTAACCAGCTCTCCCAAATTGCCTGCAATCTCTTCTCCCTGTCCGCCTTCTGCCCACTGGCACAGGCGGTGTCTACCTCCCCGCCACCACCACATCCCATCTACAGAGATGCAAGATTAAGACTCATTTAAAAAAAATAACACTCTAATTTGTTTTGAGTTAATTGCATGCAGTAACTGCGATTAATCGACAGCCCTAATTTTTAATAGGCAAATTATGAAATCTAAAAGCAGCAGGATTCTGAATCCATTACCAGGAGCTCTAGACCAGTCGTTTCCAAACTTTTTTCTGGGGACCCAACTGAAGAAAACTGTTGATGCCAGCGACCCAACGGAGCTGGGGATAAGGGACTCGGAGTGTGGGAGGGGCTCTGGGCTGGGCAAGGGATGAGGGTTTTGGAATGCAGCAGGGGCTCCAGGTTTGGGGGGAGCTGAGGGTGCAGGAGGGGGGCCGGGCTCTGGGGGTGCAGACTCTGGGGTGGGGCCAGAGATGAGGGACTTGGGGTACAGGAAGGGGTTCTGGGTTGGGTGGGCACGCTCACAGTTGGGGCAAGAGATTGAGGCGCGAGGTTGGGGCACGGAGTTACCTCTGGCAGCTCCCGGTCAGCGTCACAGCCAGGGTGCAGATGCAGGCTTCTGGCCTGTCCTGGCACCATAGATCATGCTGCACCTGAAGCAGCCAGCAGCAGGTCCAAATCCTAGGCAGGGGTGCATAAGCGGCTCAGCGCGGCTCTCGCCTGCAGGCAGCGCTCCCCGCCCAGTTCCCACTGGCCAGTTACCAGCCAAAGGGAGTTTGGAGCCAGTGCTTGGGATAGGGGCTGCGCACGGAGCCCCGTGGCCCTCCGGCTTAGCAGACAGAACTGCGGCTGGCTCCTTCCAGGGCGCAGCATGGTGTCAGAACAGGTAGGGACTAGCCTGCCTTAGCTAGGCAGCACCACCGACAGGACTTAACATCCCATTCAGCTGTGCTGACCAGAGCGACCCAGAGCCTTACATGCCACGACCCAGTACTGGATTGCAACCCAAACTTTGAAAAATGCTGCTCTAGACAATAGAGTAAAAAATACACTGCAAGAATTTTTCCTTTATTTAAAAAAAAATAATAATAAAAAAAATAAAAAAAAAGATAGCAGTTAGCATCTACAATCTTTATTGTATGTTTCAAAAAAAAATTGTGAACATTAGTCAATGTATGAGCTTCATTACCACAACAAACTTGAGCGTTTAATAATAAAAACAATTTCTTACTATGAACTACCAATCAGAAGAGATGCAACATGTATATATACACACACCGGAAGTCCAAAAATAAAAAAATAAAAAAAAGGTAGAGTGTTTGAACTACCAGTAGTCACATCATATTTAAGAGCAAATCTGAGACAACTCAGATTTCCTGTTTTAGAATAATGTTTTAGAATGGTTTTAGAGCCATTAAAATTGTGTCTTTAGAATCATCTTTTGTGCTCAGTATACAGTATGAAAGGAATCATGGATTTCTTTTAATTCACAAGAGTTTAGGAATTCAATTTCCCAGAAAGCATTTATCACCTTGTTATGATAAGTCTGTCCAAGTTAATCCTTTGCTGCTTGGAAATCCACGCTGTGTGGTACAGTTTCTCAGCTGTCTTCAATACATCTGTATTTAATCTCTGAATAAGTTGCTTTTCTGAGTTTACATAGAGCCGTTCCTGCTTGAGGTGATGAGCCAGAGTGTGAATATCCAGCTTCACCATCTTTGAGGGTGAGAGGACTACACTGTACTCACTGCAAAAGGAAAAATACATGAAGAATTTCACATTATATATGGCTTCTATTTCTTAAAACTCAAGTAGACAAAAAGAATTTGAATACTGAAAAGTTATCAAAAACTTCATGATAAAATTTAAGAACCAGTGATAATTGTAAGTTTATGACTTACTGTAACTATAGTATCTATCTTTGATTCTGATTTTCCTCATGGATCCCTACTTTCTTCCTGGATTGTATTTTCTAAATGGACAACCAACCTAATTCTCAGTTACTGAGGGACAATCTCTACTCATTGATATATTTTGCTTTCCACAACCAAATCTCTGTACAACTTTACATGAGGGATGTACCCAAGTACTTGGATTCTAATATCTAAACTGTATCGTTAAATCTATTCACCTCAATTTGGATTATTGCTGATTATGTACTCTATGTATCATATGACTTTAAAAACAAACTTTGTATTTGTGGACAATCTAAACACTATACCCAGACATACAGACACTTTTCTGAACCTATGTATTCTATAATTTTTTTAACATTAGCTTTAATACAGATTTTAAATCTAGCCCCACCTCCCCAACCCCAGGCAACATCCCTAGTTATTGGGCCATCCTTCATCACTGTAAAACACTTCAAGTTGATAATGTGATCTTCAAAATTTCTCACATGCACTTGCAGGGTTCGGTGACATCATATTGGCCAGTTCCACACATATTAAAGCTGCTCTCAGCTCTGGAAACTTAAACATTATTCTATTTTCACTAACAACAGCAAAGCTCTCCCCAAAGTGCGACACTGGGGTGAGGGGAGGTGGGGGAGGGAGAACACCCTCAGGATTACCCTTCTAATTTCTAATGGTGGAGGCCAGCATGATGACCCACAGACTCAATCATACAGGAGGTAGAAGGGGGAAAGGAGTCCTATTCTAACATATTATACGGTCAGGTCAGTGCTCAGTGAGCAAAGGAGTACATGTGAATAAGATTTATCAGAACACATACTTATTTTAAACTGCAGCATAGCTTAAACTGCAGCATAGCTTAGTATTTGGGTCTAGTATTTGGGTCCTGCCATGAGGGCAGGGGACTGGACTCGATGACCTCTCGAGGTCCCTTCCAGTCCTAGAGTCTATGAGTCTAGTAGCCCCACGACCGACAGAAATTCATGCTTTTATGTGAAATAAAGAGGATTCTGTCTTCTACGTTATTCAATTTGCCTTTTCTGCTAGAGACTCATAACTAGCACCACCCATACATAAACATGCACAGAATGCATTGCTATTCAATAGTAGAACTCATTCAACAATGTCTCCTCGAACATCCCAACCCACAGGAATGTACTTGCAGGCCATGATCCAGAAATTCTCCAAGTGACAAAACAAACTGAAGAAGCCTCAAGCTGGAAAGGAAATCTGCAGAGTCCATTACAGTACAACAACTTATTTGCTTTTTAATGGCTAAATAAACCAAAAAAGTATCACAGTATTTAAAACCTTTCATTGTTAGAAATTTAATGACGGTTGGTAAGAAGTGCTTGCCAAATATGTAACTATATGATGATATAATCAGATATTGCAATATTAATCAGATGCAACTTGTCTAGTTTAGGATTTAAAGGTGTGGTCTTTGCACCTGTTAGCTAACATGTCCTAACTACCCAATTTAAATGTCTAGATAGATAGGTATACTGCCGTTGACATGTGATAAAATGGTCAAGTTATTCAAAAGAAATTTCCCTTTTTCCTCTATTTATTTAAATTAAGATGTTGAGGAATCATTTGTGAAAACCATATTAACATGGACAATATAATTTGTGTAAGCACAATTACAGAGAAGAAAACTGAGCAGTCATTAACCTCACCTGATTTCTTACAAAGAAAATTACCTTAGCTGACCACTCATTTCCTCACCATCAGATGTAACCCTTCTTGAGTGTTAGTATGGCAGGAAGAATTATGACCAGCTCCATCACCCTGTATATGTTAGACAGAGCACTCAAGTACTATTGTGATGGATACTTAAATACAATAAATGGAATGCCTGTCTGTTCCTTATCAGCTCTAGCACCTTCAGTGAAGCCTGATCTCCCAATGCTACTTGCCCCCACACTCAGGGAACTAGAGTATGATTTATGATTTGCAAGCATATCATTCTCCTCTTTGTACTCTTTAAAGATCTTTCCAGCCACACCAAGCACTAAACCAGAGGATCCTTTCCAAACAATATTTTTTAGCTTCCCTAACTAGGCACAGAATTTTTAAAAGAAACCCTGATGGTTCAAGAGCATGAGTCACCAACAACTACTTACCCAAGTTCCCTCACCAATGGTTTGACTTGACAAGCAAAGCCCTATCATCCAAAGGGAGATAAACCATAAATAGCTGTCACATATAATCTTTATATATAGAAAGGTTTAAACATCTAATGTCTGAACACCTCAACTTACAAAGCATTTTCTAAGCTTGCAAAGGAGACTCAGAGTATCATTAACAAAAATCAATCCAAAGGCTGTAAGTTCATGCTGAGATCATCTCTCTGCTTGAAGGTGATATTAAACCAAAAGAACAACGAGGAGGCCGGTGGCATCTTAAAGACCAAAATTTATTTGGGCATAAGCTTTTATGGGTAAAAAAAAAAACAAAAAAACCCGCACACAATACATTTCTTCAGTTGCATCTGAAGAAGTGGGGTTTTTTACCTACAAAAGTTTATGCCAATATAAATTTGTTAGTGTTTAAAGTGACACTGGACTCTTCATTGTTTTTGTAGATACAGACTAACACGGCTACCCCTCTGATACATTAAACCAAAAAGACTCAAAGAAGAATACAAAGTACCTTTACAAAAAGTTGTAAAGGTGACTGCCTCATTAAACGAATGGAGAAGTTCTATTAATGTGACAGAACTGTACCAGCAGCATAAAGTTTCTAAGAAATACTTTCCTGCAATAAATTATGCTTACAATAAAAATCAAGAAATAGATTATATATACCTATGTTAAAGCAACTTCCAGGTGACCAGAAAAAATGATGTATATAGTGACATACGTTATTGTATTCTTCAGTTTTTACAAGGTATTGCAGCACATGGATTTAAAACAAGATAGCTATAAACATACAAATTTTGATTTATAGATATATTATATAAAATATAAAAGTATATCCTGATGTGGTTTGTTATATATAACCACATCCGGATAAGTTAAAGAGCTGCCTAGATACTTTTATGGCCCTCATCTCTACAATACCCAGGCACCATGGCATAGAATTATTAATTCATTTTAACTCATTCTGGATGTGAGACAATGCACTGTGTACGTTTTAGGGGGAGGAAAGTTCCTAGTTTTGCAAAGTTCCCCTATTATAGATGACATTTTATAATTAACCTGCATCTGATGAGTTTCAGATCTCTAATGTAAAATTAGATCTCAAATACTTGCATAGGGTTTCACAAAGTCTGTTTTCTCTATTAAAAACAATCTCTTGTTGAGCTTGTTTTTTCTCCCCGTGCACATGCATTACAAAAAGGTTTTTTTGTTCAAAAGGGGACTGAACAGCAAGAGAGTGTGTGCGCGCATTAAAGAATAAGGAATATTTTCAGTAGATTTTACAAATTGTTATTAGGGAGAAGTTTTACTTTGCAATGGCAATGTCTTTCACAATGGCAACTGAAATACAGGAAGACTATTCAATTCTTTACACCACCAATTAATAGTTGGTAGAATTTAAAAACAGGGCTGGTATGCTTTTACTCAGTATTAAAGACTGTAGGATAAAGAGATCCATTTGAAAGTTGCATTTCCAATTACGTAAAGACATGCTATTTGGAACCTGGAGTAGGTCAAAAACACTTAAAATTTTT
Source organism: Gopherus evgoodei (assembly GCF_007399415.2). Classification (NCBI taxonomy): domain Eukaryota; kingdom Metazoa; phylum Chordata; order Testudines; family Testudinidae; genus Gopherus; species Gopherus evgoodei. Next base: position 24,571,644 of record NC_044337.1, on the reverse strand, counting down.
TTTTATTAAACTAAACATTTTTGCTATGTTATTTGGAAAGCTATTCATTATTCTCAGGACTTAATTTGCTCACCTTTTGAATAACAGTTTTATTTTTGTGACTAAAACAAGATGTTTTTTATATGATAAAATCCCTGCAGTTAGATTTAGTAGTTGGTGGTGATAATGCAAATTCACCTTTGGTAAGAAGGAAGCCAGCTATTTCTTCAAACACTCTCCTTGTTTGCTAGTCATAACATTACCTTCAACTGTGGAGGAAATGAGAAAGCATAACCAGAAAGTTATTTATGAAGAAAAGACTGCCAATGATAGCTTTCTAAAAAGCTAAAAGATCAGTGCACTCATCTTTCCTTCATAAAACTGTACTGAAAAAAGAAAGAAATATCCTTTAACTAGCTTTAGAAAGGTGAGGAAGGATTTCAAAGCAGTTAAATAACTTTAAGGCAACTCTGAAAATTTGCATACTATACAAAAATCTTCTGACAGTCCTAGATTCCTGGGATCCCTTGATATAGAACAGAGGACCTACTTGGAGTTCAAAGTGACAACAGCATTTTAATTAACTAAAGTACGAGGCCAGCTGGAGTTCTGACTGACATATTTAACCACATTTTCTCCGGAAACATACCTGGCCAAATTCAGTGCCAACTTGATTTCCTGAACTGGATGCAAGTCAGCACAGAATTTGGCCCAGAGTGTCTGAGAGCTGACAAAGACAGCAAGATGGGAGTGTAAATGCTTTGGAATATAAACAGCAAAATATATAGGAAACAAATAATATTTTGGACTTAAGGCCAAATTCCAATAATTCACTCTGGAGTTGCATGGCACACGGGAAGGCAGAGTTTGGACCCAGAATGCTTTCAAGCGCAAGAGCTTTCAAACATACTTTCCATAAAAGACAGAGAGCATATTTCCAACCCTACTAGCTTAGTTATGAGGCAGGAAAAGAAAGCATTTACCAAGGTTCACTGTTCACAGCTTGAGAGCCAGGACTGCAAGTTAATCAATATGAAACAGGTCCTGTCAACTTACTTATTTATTTGGTTGGGGGCGAGGGGTGAAGGAATGAAGTGGATACTTCAGAAAACAGGAAAATTTATCATCTCCTCCTGTCTCAGGTGCACAGGATTTCTACCAGTTTCCACTGTTAACTTGTGCTGGTGAATCAGGCTTCTGAGTGCCATATTCATGGCTCCGGCTTCTTTTTCTACTGTTCTACATAATGTTTCTCTAGATTGCCCCTCTTTTTCTTTCCAGTGGTCTCCATATTATCACTTAACATGAAGTCATGTTGGGAATCATTTTTTCAATTTCCGTTAGCTCTTCAGAGCCAACACAGCAATGGGAGAGAAAGCTGAATTTCATTCTGGCTCATACGTTCCTGACTCACTAAACTACATTCCAATTTCAAGATCAACTTCTAACCTAAGTTACACCTGATGTACAGAACCATTGCAAGACAATGGAGTTCTATAGGTAAACCCCAGGCAGAATATAGCCTTAAGAATCTTTATCACTTATGATGCATGTGCCTGACTTTCAACACCTAAACTGAGTTTTCAGGGCTGATAGTTTACAAAAAAAAAATTTACTTATAAACAGAACAAGTGAGAAGAACACAATCATTTTTAAGGTCACTTTTCAGACTATAACTAAAGTTTGAATTCAAAAGAGATTTTAATAATCAGCACTTATGTAGGAATTTTCATCTTCAAGGAATGTCACAAATATCAAATAAAATTACTTCCGAGGAGATTGGATAGTAAAGAATTATAATTTTACAGACTGGAAAAACAGAGAGAGGTAAAGTTGTTTGCTCAATACCACAGGGATGACTCAGCTGAGCTCAGTTTATAATACTCCAGACTCAGACCATGCCTCACTTCTCCCCACAACCTCATTCACTAACCTAGAAATTCCAAAAACCTGATCAGCAAACCAGGAAGGGAAAAAGTTGTTTGATCCCAAATTCATGAACAATGCTGGGAAGTAGCTTTAAATTCATTAGTCTTGTTTTCCTTGTATGGGAAAATCAAGAGGCATGATCCTGAGTTGGCTAGCTTGAGGTAAAACCCTAATGAAGATAAAGCATTTGGCAAATTTTACACACAGCAGGTGAAGTTAGTCTTTAACTTAATCTGCTAATCTGTGTAAAAATTGTGTTTGTATGTGTATATTATTATATAATATAATCTGTCTTATCTTCATTTAGTTTTCACCTCAAGTTAGCTCACTTACATTAACACATTTCTTTTCTCAGTAAAAATCAGGCCTAAAAGATCAGCCAACAAAAGTCTTTCAGATACTAGCTCCTGCCTTCTCAAAGGGCTTGTTTAACACTGGAGTTTTAAACTGGATCCAGTCTAGTTAATCCAGTTTGAAAATGCTTGCATACAAATGACGCAACCCATCACCGAGCACTACTACTGCATTTAATCAGGAACACTGGAACCCTCTTGCATAGTGGACTAGGATTACTTTTTGGATTTTGTTTGGTGTTTTATGCGTACACAATTGCTATCTGCCACTTTTTGCACGCTTTCAAAGGCTACCCCACAATGCTTTGCAGGTCAACCATTGATGACCTGTCCATTTACTTGTGTGCCCTCCCTTTCCTGATACCAAATTTCCAGGGTGACCCTTCTCCTCTTGAAAAGACGGTGCGGAGCCAGATGTTGCCAATTTGCTCTTGGATCCCACTGTACCATTATATAGATGATACAACCACAATAGCACTCCAGAAGCCCCACAACATGCCACGTGCAGCTACTGGGAGCTGTGCTGACACTTTGGACTTCCTTACCATCTGGAGTGAAGCATAAATTCAGGAAACTCTCGTGGCCAGCCAAGCATATAAGGACTTTTTCATGGACATTACAAAGCAGCTATCCACAAAATGCCAAACAGTGCTGGATAAAGACTTAGAAGCTCACAAGAAAGTATGTTGACAGAAGGGATAAAAGGAGACAATCCAGTAGGGGAATGTGATCTGTCCATTTTTATTTTTTTAATTAACTGGACAAGATTTTACTTAACTATAGTACAACCCAACCCAGGCACTACCTGGCGCTGCCACCCACTGTCCCCCACAGCAAGGATGACCAGCTGGACACATCAGAAGATGAGCTGTCCCCTAAGAGCCAGGATCCTTTTGGGAGTCAGGAGCCTGACAATGGCCAGCTGGAAAGCCAGCCCCAGTCCTGCCCTGCCACAATGGACCACAATTTCTGCCCTGTGTTGGATGACTGAATCCCCACCAAAAACTCAGGCCAGGATGGAAGTCAGACCTCCTGGTGGGAAAAATCAGTATGTAAGTACCTATCTTTACAATTTATTATTCATTATTATTGTTGACAGATGTTAGCTAAGAGCCTCTGCCTCCTTCCCTGCCCCAACCTCCTTCTGTTGCTTCAAAATGGTGCCTGACAGCATAGGAGAATTACAATGTGTTCAAATCTGCTGCTGAAGCAGGGAGTTGAGAAAAACAAAGCATTCATTTCTGCACAATTCAATTTACTGAGACAGTGTTTATAGGAAAATAAATTTGGTTAGTTTATATGAGGTATAAGTGCATGGTGCCTGCCCGGTCAAGGCACAAACAATATTGCTCCCCGCTGAGGTACAAATGCCCTGTAAGATGCATTGTAGCAGACAATTATTGTAGGATCCCTTCTATTTTTCTCTGCACTCTCTCCATGTCTGCATGGGAGATACAGCAGAACTTAAGACTAAGAAATACCTTGATTTTGTTTTGCATATTATAAGGAATAGCCTCATGTCCATGCCCCCTACCCTTGTAGACTGCAAACTCCTTCCACTCCTCCAGCACTTCTCAGGGAAATGTCCTGGTGAACAACTTCTGAGCATCTCTCAATGGTCTGCCCTTTGTCTTCCTAAATAAGATCATTCTCTCCTCCTAGTCACGTGCCTCTGTGTAACATCATAGAGAACGAGGACAGCCCAAAGGAGATTACTATCCAGCTCATCTTCCATAACCTCTCTCCTTTACAACTCCAATGCCATAGAAGCATCTCCAGCAATCTCCAGCACACAAACCACAAAAACAAACCCAGAACATAGCTCCAATCACCCCACCCCAAACAGCTTGAAAGCAGATATGATGGAAAAAGCCAAATGCACCCACTACCCTTTATACATGCAGATCACTTCCTATTCTTTGGAGGAAGCTCAGAGAGATAAAGCCACACATACATACTGGGGAGGGGTGGGGGGGGAAGAGGAGTGCTACCATGACTTGTCTGGGATATGAACAAGTGACTCTTTCCAGCTCCTACTCCCACAACCACAATGCCTGCAGCAGCCAGACCATCAAGGCCTGGGCCTCTATTTACTTCCAGTGGGCTGGCCAACCTGCAGGGGAGAAAAAGCAAAGCTCAGGATGAGATGTTCGCAGAACTCCTGGCACAGTCACAGAGGAAAGCCAGGCTAGTGAGATGTGGAGGCTGTAAATGAGGATCCAGAGGGAGAAAGATATGCAGCTCTCCTGGGAGACTGTGGCAGTGGCGAAAGACAGCAATGCAGTGGCCAGGGAAAGCATCACCATGACAAAGTAGAGCAGCATGAAAAAAGACAAATGCAGAGGCAACTCATAGATGTTATCCCGAGCCAGAATGCCCTCCTGGAAAACACGCACCTGCTAGGCCAGCAGTCCCTTAACTTGGGATCCAGTCACGTCCTTCAGGACCTGGACAATGCTGGCTACTGGGACAAGCAACAACTCCTAACCTCCACATCACTGCAGCAGTGCTCCCAGCGACTCCCATTCACCTCTCAGCTCCAAGCTCTAGACCAGTGGTTATCGACCTATGACCTGCTAGCGGCCCAATAACCACACAGCTGCAGCTCATGTGACATCCTCAGGGCCATACAGGTAGTATATATTGTACGGATGCAGCCCACAATGGTCAACAGGTTGAGAACCACTGCTGTAGACACTAAGAACACTTGCACTTGTGTCCAGCTCTTTTGAGCCTTGCAATGCCCATGAGAAGTTTGAGCCGTGACACTCAATCCCAGAACCCGTGTGGACAAGAACTACCAGCAACAAGGCGTATACTTGTCTTTAACTTTATGCACTCCCCTCCAACACTGCAAATTGTTTTATTTGAAATGTCCTTACTGTTGCACTTTGAGTTCTGTCTGCCCCGTTGCAGTAGTTAAAAGTTTATGAGCATCTAGTTACTTAAGAAGATTAGTTAAAGGCATTTCCAAATACAGATTTTTTCCACTGGTTTCGTTCATAGATTCATAGATTCTAGGACTGTAAGGAACCTCGAGAGGTCATCAAGTCCAGTCCCCTGCCCTCATGGCAGGACCAAATACTGTCTAGACCATCCCTGATTTAAAAAAAAAAAAGTTTTAAGTCTATTTCCTAATAAAACAGTTTACAATGCATCCATTATGAGAAATCATTGACTTTAAACACAGAAAATCCTTTAAATAAAGCTGAAAATTCATAGGCTATGCTATGTTCAGATGATGCAAACTGAAAATAGAACAGGGGTTCCACGTGCATGCTATTAGTGCAACTTGCATACTGAGAGTCACCTGACATGGATTAAAAAAGCTTCAGACTAAACCCCCTGTGGAGATTCATTCTCAGAACTCAAGTAAATCATCTGACATCGTGCAGCAAATATGACTTGGGAGATTTGGATTTGAAGGTATGAATTCAAACTTTGCTAGTCATGGTTCTATAAGTGATCTTGTAGAAGTTTTTCTTGTGTGGCCAGAAAGAAGATTCAATATACTTAATCCCTGAATCAGTCTGTTTTCTTACTTGTAGGATCATCATTGGCAGCTATGGAAAGGATCTGGATGGGAAGTTTATTACTGAAGTAAGGCTTTACGAGGGACATTGGTGCATTTATACATTCATTTGAAAACATAGGACAGGCTTATGTTAGAGACAACAATTTAGGGTTAATTCTGATTATCAGAATAGCACAGCATGTTTTTACTCCAAGAAAGGAGTCACAAAGGAGTGACTTGATATCAGGTGAGGCTCAGAATCCAAATTAACACACTCACACACATTTTTAGTATCTTGACATAAAAGTGCAGTATATCTAAAAATAAGCTGACAAGTTAGAGTGCCACAACATGGCAGAACATATCAGGTTACCTCAATATAATCTTTTAAAGTGTATTATGCTGTGAAGAGGAAAAAAGATATTTATAAATATACAAAAATTGTAGTTTCCCTAACATACTACATTCATCAGCAGATGTCTGCATCAGTTGTATTATTCCCATCAAATCAAGAGACAGAACACCTAAGCACAGAATAGTTGAGAGGTTCTCCATTGTCATGCAGCTTTTTAAGCTATTACTATTGTGAACTTCAATACTAAAACAATATAAAGTTTGAATAATGACACTTATGAGCTTCCGTATTGATAAATACTCTTGCCCACCCGTGGGCTAACTATGGCTCATGGGCTCTAGCATTACGATTCCTGAAATGAACATGCAAAAAGTGTCTGTCTCTTTGTGATGGAAATTCAAACACAATAAAAGACCATTCAAAGTCTAGATGCATGAGACTCAGGGCTTGGCTACACTTACATTTTATAGCACTCTAACTTCCTGGCTCAAAGGGGTGAAAAATCACCCCGAGTGCAGCATGTCAGAGTGCTTCAAAACACTAGTGTAAACAGGCTCTGAGTGCTGGGAGCCGTGCTCCCAGTGCTCGGAGCTAAACTCCTTATGGAGCTGCTGCGGGAGCGCTCCCACAACAGCGTTTTGAAGTTTCCAGTGTAGCCAGGCCCTAAGGGCTAGTCTACACTAGAATCGTTTCAGTGGTGCAGCTCTACCAACATAGCCGCGCCGCTGTAGCGCTGCTAGTGCAGACACTCTATTCCGATGGGAGAGAGTTCTCCTGTCACCTCTTCAAGCGGCAGTAGCTATATTGCCAGGAAAGCTTCTCCCGCCGACAAAGCGCTGTCCACCTCGTTGCTTAGGCTGGTATAACTTACGTCGCTCAGGGGTAGCTTTTTCCACACCCCTAAGTGATTTGAGTTATATCGAAGCAAGCACTAGTGTGAGCAAGCCGTAAGCTGTGAACTGGTGAGTCGGTTGCTATTAAGTTCAACTGTGTTGACAAATATCAGAGGGGTAGCCGTGTTAGTCACCCACGAAAGCTCATGCTCCAAAACGTCTGTTAGTCTATAAGGTGCCACAGGATTCTTTGCTGCTTGTGTTGACAAAGTTTTAATTCATTTGGGTTTTCACATGGTGCTGTCAATCTTATTTCATCTGGAAAACAGAATCAGCAGCTTTTATGGTTTTATAGTCCTCCATAAAATAAGCTGATTGGCCTGTTAATGACTGCTACTGAACTCAGCCTCTGGAAAAAGCACTGCATCAATGAGAGGTATTGCTCCCGCTCACCAGTTTTCAGCAATGCTTCTAAAGTCATGTGTAAGTCTGGAGTAACAGGGCAAACTGATTGGAAACTAAAGATGAAGACTCAGGGCTTATCTACACTGGCAATTTACAGTGCTGCAACTTTCTCGCCCAGGGTGTGAAAAAACATGCTCCCCCTCCCCTCTGCTTCCCCCCCCCCCAGTGCAGCAAGTTTCAGCGCTGTAAAGTGCCAGTGTAGACAGTGCACCAGCGCTGGTAGCTACTCCCCTCATGGAGATGGTGTTTTTAGAGCGCTAGGAGAGCTCTCTGCCATGACCACACAAACCACGTTAAAGCGCTGCCGCGACACCACCAGATTAGCGCTAAGCTATAGCTTGTGAACCTTGGGTCTGGTCTACATTACAGAGTTAGGTCGACACAAGGCAACTTACATCAACCTAACTAAGGAAGTCTTCACACTTAAATTTTGCTCCTGCTGATGTAACTGCCCTGCTACTCTGACTTAATAATTCCACCTCCACGAGCGGCGTGCAGTCAAGGTCGATGTAGTTAGGTCAACACAGTGTCAGAGTAAACACTGCACTGCTTGCACCGACTGCTGGATGGCTCCTGAAAGCCAGCCACAATGTCCCACACTGACAGCAAAATCAATACAAACGCTGCTGGTGAGAAAGCACACCGCTGACCCAAGGAGCAAAGTGTAGACAGGCCAAGCGATGTAATTACTGCAGCAGCTGTATGCCGGCATAAGGTAGGTTGACTTAATATCGTAGTATAGACATGTCCTTATGAAAGTAAAGGAATGCATCTGATAGGTATGGCATGTTGGAAGGCTTCAAACTACTGCATAAAGAAACATTACTAAATTCCGTAAGTGACCAAAATAACCAACTCCAATTCAGCAAAAAGAAAAGCACATGAACAACAACGTAAATAAATGATTGTGCTCAGTCTCACTTTCACTGCTCTAAATACAAATATTAGGAATACAGCCTAAATACACCCAGTGTGATATTTCACTCCATATTCTTTATGAAAATATGCTCATGAAATGAATGACATAACTGATATATACTTTATGGAAGTTGGCTCACATAAGATGTAATTGGAAAGGTTAGGACTTATGAATGTGATTATCCAATGAGTGTGCCTGTACCATTTTTGTATCTTAAGTTAGGAATATGGACTATGTATCTGCATTTCAAATGTATTACTTCGGGTGTCACCCCCCAACTAGCCCTTCAGGTACAATAAAAAATCCAGACAGGGCTAATGGCCCATTAGCAAAGACAATGGCCGTGAAGGAGCGTAGTCTTCCTGTGGATGCTCCAGACAGCCGACAAGTAATGGCTGCCACAGCCCTGCAGAGACATGGATCTGTGTCACCTGGTACTGGACCCACCCCTTGGAATGCCAGTGTTCTTCCACTGGGAGACAAAGAGTTCCTGCCATACACAAGAGCTATATAAGCCAGGGGAGTGACATCATCATGGTTCTCTTCTGCCTCCCCACCCAAAGAGACACTGAAAAACACCTGGAAGCAAGAACTGAACTGAGGGGACAAAGGCTGAACACAAGCTGAGAGTGTACAGTCTGTGAGTGGAAATACCTGAAGTTTCAAGCTGCAGGCCAGTGTAGCCGCCTTTCAAGAGTTTCAGTAATCTATCTGTGACAATATTTAGGGTGAGAAATTACTATATGTAACCAATTTATTTAATGAAACAAGCTTAGTATGTGTGTTTTGTTTTATTTGCTTAGTAATCTGCTTTGTTCTGTTTGCTCTCTCTTTAACCACTTAAAACTCACCTTTTGTAGTTAATAAATTTATTTCTTGTTTATAATATAACCCCATTTCTGCAACTCATAATGGGGCAGGGCGTATGCACACCTTCCTCCACACTGAGAGAGGGGATGGATTTCATTATATACTTTTGGATCTGCACTCCAAGGGAGGTAGACACCTGAGTGCTGGGGTAAACCCCTTAAATTCAGGCTTCCCAGAGCTGATCTCAGTGTTTGTCTCATTCTGCAGTTGGGTGTGGCCCTGCCTGTGTGTGTGCTGGAGGAGGCATAATAGCCTGGTTCAGCAAGATAGGTAAAAAGGGTGCCCTGGCTGGCAGAACAGGCAAGTTCAGTGAAATCCCAGCACATGAGGTGGCACCTTAAGGGGTCCAACCCGTCACACTCAGCTAGTTGGAAAAAGAGACAAATCAAATAAAGTTCTTCCCTTCTTACTTATCTAAAGAAATCATTAAGAGCAAACAATTGTATGTGCTGTAACCCTCCTGTACTGCAGAGCAGTTCAATTCACTCCAGCATTCAGGACAAGAATTTTAAAGAATGTTCTTATTAACTTCTATGGAATACAAAAAGTCATAACTGTCCAACTGTGTTAGCTCGTAAGTGCTCATGAAAATCACTTTATGGTCCCAGACAAAACTTACCAACTTGAAGAGGTGAAAGATTGTTTACAGTTGCCCGAAGGCCAAAAGTTTATAAAATCCAGATACTTAAATCACTTCTGTGACAAACAGAAGTTTAAAATCCATGTGACTGCAGAACCAATAGAATTTAAGCAACTAGCAGGAATTTAATATGAAAAATCCAGGTATCTCCATAATTTCGATGTAGATACGCTGAAGTGGTTTTTTGGTATCGCAGCTGTAAATTATCACGAGGCTGCTTAAACACTACTAAAAAAGAATGACAAGCCACAGAAATGTACTGTAATACAATGATTAATGTTAGTAATATACAACACATCATGATGCTCTTGGATAGCATGAGCTGAAGTGTTTTGTCATACCTGTCTGACATGACATTTGACAACTGTTGTCACAACATAGCACAACATAAGAAAAAGGGGATATGGTGCTTAGACACCAACGTGATAAATGCCTTAGAAATACCTAGGACACGCAGATAAAAAGCAATAAAATCCTAAAAACCACTATACTGAATTAGATGGCTGAAAATTCAACTAATGCTTGATACAAAATACATGTCTGATTTTGTATTGCAATGTAAAGAAAAAAACACCAGCTCTATTAAAATACTTGTGCTTCACTAAAAAAAAAAGCATTAAACAAAATTGATAAGGATTATTTACCAAAGTGGTAAAGATCATTAGTAAGTTTTATTTTTTCTTTTCTTCTCCCTTGAAACATTTCTTGCTTCAAGTTATTTTTTAGCATGGCGCCCACACAGGATTCAGCTTCCATAGCAAGTTTGGACAGGTCAAATCTAGGTAAGGTAAACCAAGACAAAATTGGAACCATTCCATCAAACTGAAAAATATCTCCTAAGTAAGCTTGCTTGGGTTCCCTGATAATTTGTCCCACATGAAAACATAAAAGTTTCCTGTCTCATTAACATATACACTAACAGCTAAAAAGCAACAGAATTTGGATTTAAATAAATGGCATGTGTCTCAAAGAGATAGCTAAAAAGTTAAAAGCTGAAATTTTTATTTGTAAATAAAAGATAGCTTAATAAATTATACGAACTGAGTTCTAAACTTTAAAAACCAGCATCTCAAATTTTCAAACCTCAACTTTAATAGTAGACTAACCCAACTTTGCATTAGAAATTCACTTGTGCTCACTGGCTACACTGCAACACTGAATGTATTGTCTGTTCAACAGGATTACTATTCCTGGGCACAATTTAGCACAACTGTAGCGGGAAGGAAGATTAGTAAATACAACTAGTATTAGAATATTGTGGTGTTTGTAATCAAGTGTGTCCACACTAGTGTGGTGAAACAAAAAACCTATCTGATGACCTTTTGCATACATTTCCTATAGGCAAAAAGGCAAATGTCTTGCTCCTTTACTAACCACACAGTATAACAAATTTGTAGTTTAGTTTCATCACCCTACCTCAGGAGTTAGGGAGATCAACTATCATATCTAAGCAATGTTTTAAAATCCAGATAGCATATTCTCTTTAATAGAAGACTAAATGTCTATACACGGTGCTTACATTCACATCTATCTCCAGGGTTTTTCCTACAGAATAGATGCTTTGTTTTTCCAAAGTATTGTCTTTGATGGAAGCCTCAACCCAGCTTGAAATCTAGGATAATAATAATTCATAGTTTAAAGTATGAGGTGGGATTTTTTTTTGTGCGGGGTACAAAGTCCCTTAATGTTCAGAATCCCTTTACAGAGTACATCGATCATTTGACGGATGGACTTATGCAGTGTCTAAAGATATGTCTACGCTGCACACTATGTACGGCGGCATGTAAAGTACATACACTATTAGCCCCCCTATGAAGAGGATAAAGACCAGTGCAGACAGCAAGGCACTGCTAGGGCAAATAAAGGTATGCCTGAAGCCTGTGGGTATATATCCTATGTGATTCTCTGCAGCCCAAGCAGCACCTCCCACATCTACACTATTGTTAACAGCTGCCTCCAGTTGATGGAGCCTTTCATTGACATAGGTAGCTACACTCTCCAGTATGGATGCAACTTGCTTTTCATTGCTGCATGATTCTACGCTAACCCTACCCACTGCTGACACTGATGGGCAGTGTAGACATAGCCATTTTCAGATGACCCATTTTGTGCTGCAAAAAAAAAAGTGGAGGTATTACTAGAAAATGATCATTAACCCAATAGCTTGAACATTCTTATTTAAGGCATTGTCTCTCTTCTTATGCCATCCTACCACACTTGCAACAGCAGATATGCACAAGTTGGAACTCCTTGGATTTAAGAGAAAGGAGACTGGCAATAGGTTGTTCTCCCATGAGCAGCTTGCAACCTCCTCTCCCTGGTCCAAAGCATCCCAGGTCTGCTGACCTCCAGAGCACTCTGCAAAGCATATCTATTTGCCAAGACCTTAGGAGTAAGAGGAACTTGATAGGGGCTGAGGATGGTGTGATGGTTGGGAGTTCAGGGCTATTAGTTGATACATGATTTGCCTCTAATTTATGTCAAACACACCTACTGTTTTAAGAATGGCATCTTTTTATATTTTATAAATTTAAATAAATATTGATATGATTACCAATAAAACTCATTGCAATTGCTCTCTCTCATTATTTTCTATCATCTCAGCTTCAAAGAAAGTCAGCTTTGAAAGTCTGTGGAAATGCTATCATCACACACAACCACGTAGTTGTGGGGAATTAGTCCCTCTTGCCAAACTTTTTTTTTTTTTTACTTATTAATAAACAAATAATATTTGCAAAATGTAAATAAACAGCATGAAGGCTTTAGGTTTGATAACACTTAAAAACAGATAAACTTAAGATTGTCTATATTTACAAGAGAGGACCACGAACTTTCAGACTCCACAACTGCTAGCTTAATCCCAGAGGATCATTTTCACCTACTCAAAAAACCAAAAGCAATAAAAGAATAAAAACCCCACCCCAAAACCACATTTGTAAAGATGCCATTTTCACAGGTTACACTATTTAAATTTACAGAGAAAAACAAAAGCTCATAAGAAATTTGACAAGAGGAAGGCAGGTGAACTTTTTAGACCAGAGGGGGGCAAACTACAGCCTGCAGGCCACATCCAGCCAGCAGGACCTTTCCCTCTGGCCCACGAGCTCCTGCCAGGGAGCAGGGTCAGGACAGTCTTGTAGAGGAGCTAGCCCAACTCGCCAGCAGCCCGGTGAGCGGGGTGGAAGCTAGCCCCTGGCCTCTTCTCTTTTGCTCCTCTCCCTTGCAGTCACAGTTCCCCCAGTGCCTGGGCAGCATGGCTGCAGCTCTGGCCGGGCAGCGCGACTATACCGCTGCCAGACCTGGCGTTCCAGGGTGGCGCAGTCAGAGGGAGTTTTGGTGGGGGGGGGACAAGGAGCAGGGGGGCGGTCAAGAGGCCTAGGCCCAGGCCCTGCTGCCAGGGACAGGGTCAGAGCAAGCCACAGCCCCCCTCCACCCCCAGCATGCTTGGCCCTTCTCCCCAGCAGGGAAGCCCAGACAAGGGCCATGTCTACATCTAAAATTTTGCAGCGCTGGTTGTTACAGCTGTATTAGTACAGCTGTATAGGGCCAGCGCTGCAGAGTGGCCACACTTACAGCAACCAGCGCTGCAAGTGGTGTTAGATGTGGCCACACTGCAGCGCTGTTGGGCGGCTTCAAGGGGGGTTCCGGGACGAGAGAGCAAACCGGGAAAGGAAACCAGCTTCGCCGCGGTTTGCTCTCTCGGTCCCGGAGCCAGCCAGCAAACCGCAGGGAAGGAGACCTGCTTGCTCGGGGTTCCGGGACCGAGAGAGCAAACCGGGAACGCCGCGGTTTGCTCTCTCGGTCCCGGAGCCAGCCAGCAAACCGCAGGGAAGGAGACCTGCTTGCTCGGGGTTCCGGGACCGAGAGAGCAAACCGCGGCGAAGCTGGTTTCCTTTCCCGGTTTGCTCTCTCGGTCCCGGAACCCCGAGCAAGCAGGTCTCCTTCCCTGCGGTTTGCTGGGTGGCTCCGGGACCGAGAGAGCAAACCGCGGCGCTCCCGGTTTGCTCTCTAGGTCCCGGAACCCCGAGCAAGCAGGTCTCCTTCCCTGCGGTTTGCTGGCTGGCTCCGGGACCGAGAGAGCAAACCGCGGCGTTCCCGGTTTGCTCTCTCGGTCCCGGAACCCCGAGCAAGCAGGTCTCCTTCCCTGCGGTTTGCTGGGTGGCTCCGGGACCGAGAGAGCAAACCGGGAAAGGAAACCAGCTTGATTACCAGAGGCTTCCTCCTTCCACGGAGGTCAAGAAAAGCGCTGGTAACTGTCTACATTGGATTACCAGCGCTGGATCACCAGCGCTGGATCCTCTACACCCGAGACAAAACGGGAGTACGGCCAGCGCTGCAAACAGGGAGTTGCAGCGCTGGTGGTGCCCTGCAGATGTGTACACCTTCAAAGTTGCAGCGCTGTAACTCCCTCACCAGCGCTGCAACTTTCTGATGTAGACAAGCCCAAGGAGTGAGCCCTGCCTGACTGCTAGAGAGAGCAGCCAAATGAGCAGGGGAAATGCACAGGGAACAGGGGGTGGTGAGCAGGGGAGGTTGGATTGGGCGGGGGTCCCAGGGGTGGCGAGCAAGGGGGACTGGATAGGGGACAGATGTCCTGGGGGGATAGTTGGGGGCAGAGAGCAGGGATGTTTGGATAGGATGCAGCAATCCCTGGGGGCAGTCAGGGGTGGGGAGATGGGGGGTTGGGTAGGGGCTCTGGCGGGCTGGACAGGGGGTGGGGGCCAGGCCATGCCTTGCTATTTGGGGAGGCATAGCCTCCCCTGGCCTTCCCTATCCAGCCCTCCATACAATTTCTGTACCCGATGTTGCCCTAGGGCCAGAAAGTTTGCCCCCCTGTTTTAGACAAACATTAAAAAACTCTGTTTACTTAAACCACGTCAAACTTTATAACTCTGTGAATACCACATACAGTACCACTATATTTAAATTTTTCATGACATAAGCAAAAACAAAAAAAACACTACAACTGTCTGTGTCTTAAGTAATAACAAAGACAACAGATGCTAAAAATGGCCCATTAATAAAGGGTCAGCAGTATCTTCCTTGCTAATACATTTCTAATGTGTATACATGATTATATTTTTAGAACATTTTACTAAGTGACACTCTCCCCAAAGAATATAAGAGACTGGCACGTTCTTAAAGTTATTAAGCAAAGAAGGGCTTATTTCACATTAGCAGGATTCAGCATCTGCTGGAAAGAGAATCTCTTTAAAAGTGTGTATTTGCAAATAAGCTGTATATAACAAGATGTTAAAATCATTTTTCGTATTAGGAAGGTTGTTTCATGTTATGCAAATTTAGGGCCCTATCCTGTAAGCTGTTTTGCATGGGTGGCCCCATGTCAGTGTGAGTCTCTGTGGGCACTGGGGCCTGCTCACGTGGAACAGCATGAAGGATCACTATGAATAGATCCTCAGACACACCCAATAAAAGTGATCTATTTTCCCAGCAACACTGTGAAGATTAACCCCCTGTAACGGGGCTGGCACCCACCACAAGTGCCCCCTTCTGGTTGGGCGTGTCTGCATTCTTTAGTGCTGGTGACCCCTCTGGGTGGTTTCTCAGTGACACAGCACTCCGGCTGAGTCACACTGTCTGCATATTAACCAGCACAAACCCCTTCTGGGTATACGGTCCACTGGGACCAATGTCTGTCTGTCTCTCTCTCTAGCCCTCCCTGGGCTTTGGTTTTTAAGTAGTCCAGCCCTGTTATGGGGCTGTATTGCCAGGACTTCATCCTTGGAGACACTATCTTCCCGTAGCCCTCTTCAGGCTCAGTTCTTACTCATTCCGAGCAATCAGCCAGGAGCTCCCTCGGTCCCTGCTAGCAAACTGTCCGTGGCCCTGCGGCTCTTCCAGGCTGCCAGGCCTGCAGTTCTTTCTTCTCCAAGCAGCAACTGACTACTGCTCTGCAACTCCTTTTATATGGCCCTCCTGGGCCCTGATCGGCTACATCCTCTGCAGCCACTCTACCCTGCTTGGAGGACCTCTCCACTGCTCCTTCCTTGGGACAGATGTGGCAGAACCCTCCAGCAGGGGCCTTTGGGCCTAGTCCATCCCATCACACACCCCTTCAGGAGTTTTCTATTGCATTTTGAGAATTGCAAGTAAAGGATGATTTAAAATATCCAATTAGGCTGAAATACTTAAGGACTATGAAATAGGAAAATAAAAGTATTGTGACAGCCTTGTACAGTAGAAACTGGATCTAAGTATTAAAAATGGTGAATCATGAGATCTTGAATAAGTTTGTAACTAGGAACAAGAAGATGTACAAATGAGTACCATCCTGCAGCCCTACCAAGATGCAGGGCACAAAGCAGGGAGATCTTAAGTTGGCAAAGTTTCTTTAAGTACTTAGTGAGAGACAAGTTCTGATGGCAGGCTTCAAATTAAAATCAATAAGAAAGCCAGTAGCTATATAAAGAGGTACAGGTCTGAATCAGGAGTCCCCTTTAAGTAGACTGATGTAGGTAGGCTGACTAGACACATAGACAGTTGTCACAGTATGATTAAAGAAGATGCAGATAAAAGGGAGGGTCAAATAGTTTCTCATGCTTTGTCTACACTGGACTTTTGTCAGTAAAACTTTTGTCATTCAGGGGTGTGAAAAAAACCCTGAACAACAAAAGTTTTACCGACGAAAAGCACCAGTGTGAACAGTGCTTTTGTCAGCAGCAGAGCTCTCTCCTGCTGACAAAGAGAGGCTGTGGCATGGCTGTAACATAAGAACGGACGCATTGGATCAGACCAAACGTCCATCTAGCCCAGTATCCTGTCTTCCAACAGTGGCCAATGAGGGAGGGAACGAACAGAACAGGTAATCATCAAGTGATCCAACTCGTCATCCATTCTCAGCTTCTGGCCAACAGAGGTTAGGGACACCATCCCTGTCCATTCTGGACAATAGCCACTGAGGGACCTATCCTCTATGAACTTATCTAGCATCTTGGCCTTCACAACATCCTCTGGCAAAGAGTTCCACAGGTCGACTGTGTGTTGTGTGAAAAAATACTTTGTTTTAAATCTGCTGCATACTAATTTCATTTGGTAACCCCTAGTTCTTGCGTTATGAGAAGGCCTAAATAACACTTCCTTATTTACTGTCTCCACATCAGTCATGATTTTATAGACCTCTATCACATCCTCTTTAGTGGTCTCTTTTCCAAGCTGAAAAGTCCCAGTCATATTAATCTCTCCTCATACGGCAGCCGTTCCATACCCCCAATCATTTTTGTTACCCTTTTCCCCAATATATTTTTTTTGAGATGGGGCAACCACATTTGCATGCAGTATTCAAGATGTGAGCGCATCATGGATTTATATAGAGGAAATATATTTTCTGTCCCTTTCTTAATGATTCCCAACATTCTGTTCACTTTTTTGACTGCCCCTGCACATTGAATGGATGTTTTTCAGAGAACTATCCACAATGACTCCAAGATCTCTTTCTTGAGTGGTAAGAACTAATTTAGACCCCATCATTTAGCTGTGTCGCTAAGAGGTGCGTAGTGAAGACACAGCATCAGACTCCATCAAAATATGACTAGGCAGTCT
This sequence comes from Gopherus evgoodei, assembly GCF_007399415.2. Taxonomy (NCBI): domain Eukaryota; kingdom Metazoa; phylum Chordata; order Testudines; family Testudinidae; genus Gopherus; species Gopherus evgoodei. Next base: position 24,554,227 of record NC_044337.1, on the reverse strand, counting down.
TTTTCCCAGGGTACTTTTTGACAACAACGCATATATGACACATGAGCTTGATATCTAGCACATTCGTACAGTTAGAAAAAATCACTGTCATTGTTAGGGTGCCATGCCTCACAGAAAACTTTGAAAAACATGTTATCTGAAACAAATGTGTGTGTCTGTCCCACTCTAAGAATTCAGATGGCTGTCTTAAGAATTCACCTATTTATTTCCTATATGAAGTCTCTAGAAATGATTGGTACTATAACCAAAGATGAAGTGAAAACTAATTTCAATTAGGGAACAGAAACACTCTCAGGACATTGCCATATTTTCATACAAATAAACTAATAAAAAGAGCAAATAAAATAATGAAAATGGGATGTGTAAAAAGATGCCTAGACAGAATATTTTAAAGTTCTCTGTGAAGTAACACGTTTACAATGTACAAGTCTCTTTTCTAAAGACTCCTCCCCAACTCCTTACCTAGTATACTGAGGTTCACTCTCAAAACTTTCATACTTGTCCCATAATTAATTCATTCCCTATCATCTTCAGATTGTCTCTTTTAGGCATGGTAGGCCACAGTTTTAGCCTTCAAGTGACTAGCCCGTCAATTAGCAAAAGGGTCATATGTTCAGTTATAAAGATCAGCAATTTTTACAGTGCTGTTTTCCTTAATGCCATAAAAGCTGGTTCTATAAAGAAGGATTCAATATCACAACTTAGCAAAGAGAAAGCATTCAATTTGAGCAGATACATTCCAGCAGTAACCAAGAGGTGGGAAAGTCAGAACGCTCTTCCATGTAAAGCTTTTTAAATCTATGAATATATCCAAAACTTCTATAATAAAAGCTACCCAAATTGACTCTAAAACAGCTTGGTGCTGTCACAGTGACTTAGCTCAGACAGGGCTATGGTCCTGCAGTACTTCTCTTTGGAATGCCGTGGGAGGAGAAGACTCATTAATACTTCAATGACTGCAGTTTGCTAAATATTGACATGTAAGGTAACAATGGCTCCTGGGAAGACAAGAAGGCAAACGGGACCTTGAATGGTTCTGCACCGCAAATGCTGAACGTTTTTGAGAGCTACATTCGTTTGTCTAGAAACAAAAGCAGCGGCTAAGGCGGAATTTCACGTCACATTCAGTGATCCTTTCTGGTTTTCCGTCCCTCTTTTCTCCACGTCTACCCCCCTCCGGGCAGTAGCCCCAGGGCGCTACTTCTCCAGTTTCTCTTGGCTCCCCAGCACTGCTCCGAAGGGAGCGCAAGTTGCTCTGCCATTGCTCATCCCTCCCCCAGCCCAGGGATCCCGGGCGGGCCCGCAGGCTGGTGGGGGTCTGCGCTGAGGGGGCTCTGGCCCAGCTCCCCCTCCAACTCCCGGCGTGACCTTGGGCGCGCCAGCTGCAGGCTCCGAGGGGAGGCGCTCGCTGGCAGCGCCCCAGCCGCGGGCCCAGGGAGTGGCGGGGAAGGGCAGGCAGAGGCCCCGCGGCCCCCGGCGCTGCCCCAGCAGGGGGCGCGAGGACTCGGCCTCCGGCCCCTGGGCTCCCCCGGCCGGGCCCCGCGGCGCGCGCTCCTCGCTCGCGCCGGGGCCAGCAGCCGCCGGAGGGGAGGGGGCCCAACCTGTGCATGTGGCGCCGTCGCTCTCCGTCTCCAGCTGCCGCCGCTCCGCCAAGACCCCGCGGCTGCCTGCGTCTTTCTCCCTCAGCGAGAACGAACAGGCCCGTCACTGCGCATGCGGCCTGGGCGCCAGGCCTTCTGGGAGATGTAGTTCCAGGAGGAGAGAGATGGGCGGGCATCCGGCCATGGAAAGAGGAGGCGAGAGAAAAGGAAGAAAATCTAGGTCTGCCTTTGGGAGAAATGGGATTAGAAATAGCAGACAGCCGCTACCAGATCAGAAACGGATTGTCAGGCCTGACACAAAACCCCACGTTGCCTTAGCCCACAGGCACGGGTAGGCAGGGCAGTCAGGCTGTCTAAAAACTGTATTTCTGATTGTAATGCTTTGCATTGTTGTATTGCATGGGGTGGTAGATGCTGGGCCTGCCAAGCGTACTAAACTAAATAAAGCTCTTGCTTGCATAAGGAGCATTTATTATGTCACTTTTATTGTTTATTCACATTAGCACCTAAGGGCCAGGGCCCCTTTTTGCTAGTCAGTGTGTCCCCATTAAGAAAAAGGACAGCCCCTGTCCCAAAGAGCTTGCAATCCAACTACAGAAAACAGGTGAGTAAAACGCACTGGTGTGGGAAGCTCAAGGGAACAAATTGTATTGGTCAGCATCAGAAACAATGGTCAATGACAAACCATCTACTTAACCACAACTGATTTTTTTTGTAGATACTACAAAAGAAGAGAGTTGTTTTAGTCAAATTTGCACCCTTCTGACAAATGCCTCATAAATATGCCTGTCCAAGACATGTATCTTTGTATCTGATACTAGTCTGATTTTGTAACCATCAGTTCAGGATTTCAATTTCAACTTTTTATTGGACTCCTCATAAATGTAATTAAATATAAAGACTGCGTATCTCAAATGAGATCAGAAATGTATGAAATAAAAACAGTAAAAGAAGCTGTAAGTCAGCCAACAAGGACAACACCCTGCTCAACTAACAACGCTGTCTCAGGATGAAATTGTCCTCAAGTAAGCTTTGAATGCTAGAACTGAATTTGGTACAGTTTTTTTTTTTTTATTATTATTTACTTTATTCTGGTAATGTTCAATGGAACAAACAATTTGTATACTATTGGGCTTTAATATTTGTAAAATTTTCAGGAACTTGTTTGTTTAAGTTCTTTGTCCTTCCTCTCCCAGGTTCAAGTTTGACACTTGGTTTGTGGGAAGCTAAAGGTCTTAAATTACTTGCAAGCTTCTTGATTTACTTGCCTCGATTTTGCAAGAGTTCATGTGCAATATTTACTAAGACCCAATCAAACAAGCAGGACTGTATTAATGCAGCCATCATTTTCTGGATTGTTGGTTACCTGTGCATATTTCCCCCAGATAACTTTGCCCCCTTGTGTCACAAGGCCAAGCTCACTCACATTCACCTCAATAACGGTACCTTTGGTAATTACACCCAATGTTGTGTACAGAGGGGAAGAGGGATTCTTCTTTACACCAAGTATCGGTAGACAAAAACTTTGGTACAGTTCCCATGTTTGGCAGAAGTGTGACATCTTGTTCTCTAATACAGATTTGTAAAGAAAAAAGCTCTGGAATTTTTAGAATTCTATTCTGAACTTTTTTTCTTTTTGTAAGTAAGAATGCCTGTTCACATCAGAACTACATAAATTCATACTTGGATCAGACTGATTACACCGCATACCAGCATCCCTGGACTGACCAGAAGCACTGAGAGGAAACCAACTGATCTCTAACAAAAGAGTCTTTGATCTCTTTCAACAGTTAAGAAGCCACAGATCAATTGCACATTTCTGAAAATAGTTTTCTGGCTTAAGGAGGAGTGTCAGAGAAGCAGATGTCATGCCAAGATTGTATCTGGCACTGAACAGTTTCAGTAGGCTATGTTTTGGCTAGTTTTTACCCTGCAATTACACCTAATCAGACTTCCTGACCTTTGCCTTGTAATTTACAAGTAATAAGATACTATGTATGACACTCAGGGGCAGCTCCAGGCATCAGCACCCCAAGCATGTGCTTGGGGCAGCAAGCCACGGGGGGCGCTCTGCTGGTCGCTGTGAGGGCAGCAGGCAGGCTGCCTTTGGCGGCTTGCCTGTGGAGGGTCCACTGGTCCCGCGGCTTCAGCGGACCTCCCGCAGGCAAGCTGCCAAAGGCAGCTTGGGGCAGCAAAATGCCTAGAGCCGCCCCTGATGACATTTGTAGCAACAGGATATTTTACCAACCTTCAGTACAAGCTATTGCTCAGGATATACCAAGTCAAGCAACAAACTATGTTTAGATACAAGAAGTAAAACACTAAACAGTTGTTTGTCTGCAAAAATAGCCATGCTACTGTTCTGTTACTTATTGCAGACTATAAATAGATCAATTTATCTGGAAATTGGAAAATGAGGAGTAGCTGAAACTACAAGAAAAAAAATAGAGTTTACACATTAAGCCCATTATGGATCTTACATATACAAATTTTGCATTTTACCTTTTTTTCATATAAAAATAATTATTGATCTAAAGCAATTCTCCCTTCAATTTCTAACTGAGGGTGGTATCTAGACACTTTTTACATAATTAAAATTCATAATGAATCATATTTGAAGTAGGCCCTAACTGCTTCACTTCCCTCATCTCTTGGCCACTGGTGACTGTTATACAGGAGACTGTTGCCATGCTCACCTATTGCTTCAAGATTGGAGAAAAGCCTGTGCAAAGAGACAAGTCATGCATTGTTATCTAAATATATAAAGGCTTTGTCTCATCCTGATTTCTACTTTAGGAAACTCCACATCTCTGGTGGTTTTACTATGGGAGACTGTCCTGGTCAATCTAGCTATCACAGCAGAGAACAGAGGGAGAGAGAGTCCCTGAGATAGTTTGGTCTTACCCCTTCAAAGGCTTTAAAGATCAAAACTAACATCTTAGGCAGGACTTCAGGACTATGCACTACTTTGTGACTTGGTGATCGGATGCCCTCAAAATCCTTTCTCATTTCTGCTAATATCAGCTTCATCTTCTCCAAATTTAACTTGACCCACCTGTCTCATCTGGTTTACAGTTTCTTTTACACACAGTGGTTTGGAGCAGAGGCCCTGAGAGTTGGCCAGGAAGATATCACTAGAGGTCCTGGTAAGAGCAGTTTCAGTGTGGTAGAGAGGATCAAACCCAGATTGGAAAGGATCCAGGATGGAAGTCGAAGAAAGAAACATTAGGTGATGAACTGGGAGGAGCTGGGGCAGTATTTGGGGAGGCTAGTGGGTGGGGTCGGGGTGTTTGTTTTAGGCTGGAGAAGCTATCGTGTGCTTGCATTCTGCATGAGGATGAAGACCATAAAGACAGAGAAAGATTAAGGATGAGACTGGAGGTAAAGCAAATGATGATGAGCTGAGTGAGACAGCAGGCAAAAGACTATGGTGTTGGTGATTGGAGAGAAAGAGAAGGGTAATAACAGGAAGAAGGAGAGACAAGGTATGTGAGGGTGGATCTAGTCCATCTTCTCTTTAAAAAGTAGGCAAGATTTTGTATGGAGATGGAGGAGGCAGAAATAAGGGAGGATTTGAGGGAATCAAAAGTGGTGCATAGGCAGCTAGAATTATGTAGTCAAGGAGAATGGAGAAGTATTGTGGCTTGACCAAGAAGATGAAAGAACTGAAAGAGGATAACTTTGCAGTGAAGGAAGTCCGCGTGATCATGGGACTTTCTCCAGAAGCATTCAACAGAGTGGGAGAAGGAGCAAAGAAAGAGAATGGGGAGGGAAAGTTATCCAATCAGGATGGACTCTGAAATGGGAGCAAGGGGCAGAGAAGAGGCAGGTGGTGGAAAGAGTAGAGTAGACGGATTCAGTGACTGAGTCAGTAAAGAGGGGTGGGGGAGAAGGATGTTTTACAGCCTTTCATTTTTTATTATTTTACATGTGAGTGGTTGCTAAATTCTATGCATCTCCAGAGAATATAAATCTGTGATTACCAAGTCTCCAGGGGGGAATGAAATTTCACCAGTGACCTCTCTTTTTTTGATTAACCACTATTTGGATAATATCCTCTAATATCCTGGGACTGACAGAGCTACAACTACACCGTATATTTTGATAACAAACATTTTACTAAGATGCAGAGTTGTCAAGCTAGGTAAGTGATGTAGAGCACAGAAGCAGCATCTTCAGTTCAGGTAAGCAAGTGGCAAGGAATAGTTTAAATCTTGACATACAGTAAAGTGCAAGATTTAGGCCAGTCAGATCACATGACTGATGATGTTTGAAGTCACTGTTCCTGTAGCTGTATGCTTTGTGTCTTTTCATCCAATACATTCCCATTTCTCAAGATGCAGTCTGATTTGGATATGTTTAAATAAATTATAACGGCTCAGCTTCTGATAGCTAGAGTTTTAAAGACCCATCGGACCAAGAACTAGTTATTCCTTCCCCATTTGAAGGAGTTGAGGATATGGAAACTTGTCCTATTATAACTGAATCAGAAACTAACAACTCACCTTGTGGCGACTGAGAATAAAAAATATTTTTGAACTCAATCACATACTGCAACTGCATATCTTGTGCTTCCTCTGACACATATCCCCTCACCTCCAAATCAGTGGGTTTACAGTCCTTCTCCCTTCCTAACTGTGAAGATTTTTAAATGGCACCAATAACACTTTCTTTATATAACACCTGCTAACCTGCCTATTCTGAACACTGTCTCCCTGTCTTCTATTTTTTGAGGCATCTGAGTTGTAGGAGTTACTAGAATCTTGAAAGGCAACTTGTCTCTGAGCTGAGGGAAAAGTCCAGTGGAGACACCTCCCTGTTTGAAGTGACTACCTAATGAGGATAACAAACCTTCAGTGTTTATTGTGAACTGGCTTTATCACATATGTCTATTAAATATAGACAACGATGTGAAAAATCACTCATTCATTCTGTTATATTTCTGCTTTTAACTACCCTGCTCACAGCTTCTGCAGAGTTCACCTCTATAGATTATGCAGTTTAGATAACTAGCATCATTCTCTAAAATGCCTCTGGATAATCTCTTGGACTTCTATAGTGCCTTTCATCCCACAGTACTTTACAAACAGATGGTATATCGTGCCCTAAGGAGTCAGAGCCACACAGGGGAGAGGATGGAGTAGTACTGTATATGGAATGTGATCCAGAGCAGGGCAGGATTGCTCAGTGCACCCGTCTCTAGGATGGAACAAAGCAGTTGATTAACAATGAACAACTACATTACACAACAGTTTAGGATAGGAAATTAATAATAATACTATCATAATAATGTTACTTAGTCCTTCTTTAGAACCTTTCAACTCAAAGAACTTTACAGACATTAATTTAACTTCACAATTTCACAACTACCCTGTGTGAGAGAGAAGTATTATCAACATTTAACAGACAAGGAAACTGAGGAACAGAAAGATTAAATAATTTGCTAAAGGTCACAAAGTGAGTTAGTTGCAGAGCCAGGAACAGAAACCAGAGCTCCTGACTCTCAACCAACTCCCAGGCAATCCTCACTGATGAAGGAGAATCTTACATCCAATTGACACAGCAGGGAGAGTAATTACTCACACAAAATGTTATCAGGACAGCAGGTTTAACACATTTACTCTTCTGAAAAATGCTAAAGTATTTTTAATAACCAAATCTCAGTAACTCTTTCATTTCTCATTTACATTTGGAAGCTCTAATAATAATTAATTAATAATACTACCTAACACTAAGAACATTCCATTCCAGGACCTCAAACCTTTTTACAAGTATTAGTATGGTATCCTCTAGCATCATGATTGAGCGTTGGGGTCAGTACTGATTGAAGGAGAGAAGCTTTTACTGAATCACCAGCACCATTTTCCTGCAGCATCAGAGTTATCCTTGGAGATTTCCCTTCTAAGGAACCTTTCACGATAGGCAAATTTTCCACCTCCAAAACTCTATCCACCAGTCCTTTTGTGAATCATCACACCCTAACTCTTTCAAGCCTCCTTCTCTTATCAAATGAATCTTTAAAAAAACGGTATTTGTTTTTAATAACATTTTAGAAGCGATGATAAATGTGGCAAATTGAAATATTCCCAATAATGGCAGTCAAGCAAAAACACACAGCATATTACACACTGTTAAGGTTGGGTACAACAAAGTCAACTGCCACCTTATATTCCAAAAAGAAACCCAGAACATTTGCTAGTATTATGAGATTGCTTCCTCTAGAGCTAAAAGAACATCAATAAATATGTTCTCAGCTAGCAAGAGAAAAACATTCCCCTTATATACACAAGTTTTGCCGAGGAGAAACAGAACATCCAGACTATATCCAACTTACAGGAAGCATAGGTATATGCCAGGAGAGAGTCCTCTTCTGAAGATTAAGTAGAGTATTTGAATCAATAACTTAAGGTCCCTGAAAAGAAGGAAATTAAGTAACAATACTGTGTCAACACAAAGTAGAAAAAATGGCAAAAGAGAGAAAAAAAAAATCAAGTGCATATATATAAACTACCCAAATCCTCCAAAGTCAAAGACTGTATAATGCAGTGATGGGCAACCTGCGGTCTGCACACAGCCCATCATGGTAATCTGCTGGTGGGCTGCGAGACAATTTGTTTACATTGATTGTCCGCTGGCACCGCTGCCCACAGCTCCCAGTGGCCGTGGTTTGCTGTTCCCGGCCTTTGAGAGCCACAGGAAGTGGTATGGGCTGGCCACTGCTTTCTGCAGCTCCCATTGGCTGGTATGGTGAACTGCAGCCACTGGGAGCTGCAGGTAGCCATGCCTGCAGACGGTCAATGAAAACAAACTGTCTTGCAGCCTGCCAGCAGATTACCGTGATGGGCTGTGTACAGACCGCAGGTTGCCCACCTCTTTGTCTCTCCCGATGGTCTCCTGGGCTCTTTGAACCTGTGTAGTTCACGTAATGGTGTTAAGCAGTCGTTCTCAAACTGTAGGTCGGGACTCCAAAGTGGGTCTTGACTCTGTTTTAATGGGGTTGCCAGGGCTGCTGTTAGACTTTCTGGGGTCTGGGGCTGAAGCCAAAGCCGGAGTCCCACCGCCTGGGGCAGCCCGAGGGCTTCAGCCCTGGGTGGCGGGGCTCAGGTTACAGGCTCCCTGTCTGGGGCTGCAGCCCTTGAGCTTCAGCTTTGGCCCCTCAGCCCAGGGTGATGGGACTTGAGTGGGTCCAAGCTTTGGTCCCTCTCCTGGGGTCATGTAGTAATTTTTGGGTCGCAGTGCAATTAAGTTTGAGAACCCTTGGTGTTAAGAAAGCTGTCCACAAGCAGAGTGCAGCTCATGCAACAATAACCAGGCTTGGTGTAGCATTTTTATGTTTAGAACACTGTACAAACACTCTCTTCATATAAATCTAATTTATCTGTATATGTACTTATATGGCTTCCTGCACTGTGAGCGCTTCTCAGTTGTTTTTAAATACAATAACAATCCCTCTCTTCTTTAACTTGTGGGAATAGCTTCTTTAGTATGTATTTTTGGACTTTTGATTGTGTGTGTGAGAAAGAGAGAAAGAGAGAGAACGTTGAATGTCCGTATAAAGAATTTATTAAGGAAAGATAAATGGAAAAAATGAGTTTTGTATTTAGTCTAGTCTCAGTCCAGCTCCTCTGAAAGATTTGTCTCCTAACAAGTCAATAGTTTAATTGTTCTAGAATGTTGCTTTCTTGGGCATTGTTTGCTTGGGTCTTTCACACAGCTACAGGAGAGAGACAATATCAGAAAATGTGATTGTAAAACTGCAAAAATTGGCAGGACTGGAGAATCAGGTACAATACCTGAAATTTCTTTTAACTTAGATTTCCAAAGTGATTAGGTTCCAAGCTTAATGCCCTTTAAAGGATGCATAACAGTTTTCATTCTAGCCTTTTGCTTTGTCAGTTTTAACTTCCTGAAAACTTTCCTCTTTCAGCTGAAACTTGCCAGACATAGATTTTGCCTGAAAGTGATTTTTTTTTTAAAGTTTAGCTACATATTTAGATTAGAGAGGAGGGCACAGGAATCTACTCTATTGGTAGTTCAGGGGTAATGTAGGGGAGTTAAATGTGTAGTGAGTTTATTTTATGATTAACTATTCAATTTCCACCTATCCTGTGATATCTTGAGGCTGATGTAATGCGAGGGAGTGAGTGATATTTGTGTCAGGATGTGGTGGTGCAATAACAAGCCATTGTGACTCAGTAACAAAGCCTAAAAAGTGCCAAACCCAATAGGAAGGACTTGTTCATTTTCCAATTCGAAAGGGGCAGCAAAAACCAAAAAAGGTGTGATTATATCAGCAAACAGATGTCTTTTTTTCTGTTCAGAAAGTCCTAAAGATGAGAATTAAAACCCAGTTCTTGACAAGTTAATGCTTATTATATATTCCACATTTCATCCCAGATCCAGTCTTATTTTTGAACAACTCCTTGATGAGAGCCCGAAATTGATGTTATCAGTGGTCTAATTTAGAGTAAATGTCTATTTATTCTGGCTTAATTTTTAAGGCAGTTTTACATGGAAATGGAGGGTTTTGTTTTACTCTACATCAATCTACAATGCAGATAACACACCAACACCTGACTATCTCTAACTTTCTCTATGGGCCGTATACAATCATATCTGACAATCTCTGTTGTGATATAATGTGCATGGGGGCTTCATATCACTCCATCCTAGCTCCCACGTGGGTAGTCACATTGCTCTGCTGTGCCTTCCGTGCAGGGCTTCTTGTCATGGCCTGCATGAGGGATGTCATGCTGTCACCAGCCATGACCTCTGCAGTGGACCTCTGGCCCATCAAGGCCCCTGCGTGGGGAGCATCAGGCCGACCCCCTGCTCTGTTGAGGCTGCCGTGTGGGGAGGTCACACAGGCTCCAGGCCCGCCGTGACCTCTGCAGTGGGACGTCACCATGTTCTCCGGCCCATCGAGGCCCCTGTGGGGAGCGTCAGGCTGTCCCCTGCTCCGCTCAGGCTGCCGTGTGGGGAGGTCACACAGGCTCCAGGCCCGCCGTGACCTCTGCAGTGGGACGTCACCATGTTCTCCGGCCCATCGAGGTCCCTGTGGGGAGCGTCAGGCCGTCCCCTGCTCCGCTGAGGCTGCCGTGTGGGGAGATCACACAGGCTCCAGGCCCGCCGTGACCTCTGCAGTGGGACGTCACCATGTCCTCCAGCCCATCGAGGCCCCTGTGGGGAGCGTCAGGCCGTCCCCTGCTCTGTTGAGGCTTCCGTGTGGGGAGGTCACACAGGCTCCAGGCCCGCCGTGACCTCTGCAGTGGGACGTCACCATGTCCTCCGGCCCATCGAGGCCCCTCTGGGGAGCGTCAGGCCGTCCCCTGCTCCGTTGAGGCTGCCATGTGGGGAGGTCACACAGGCTCCAGGCCCGCCGTGACCTCTGCAGTGGGACGTCACCATGTCCTCCGGCCCATCGAGGTCCCTGTGGGGAGCGTCAGGCCGTCCCCTGCTCCGCTGGGGCTGCCGTGTGGGGAGGTCACACAGGCTCCAGGCCCGCCGTGACCTCTGCAGTGGGACGTCACCATGTCCTCCGGCCCATCGAGGCCCCTGTGGGGAGCGTCAGGCCGTCCCCTGCTCCATTGGGGCTGCCGTGTGGGGAGGTCACACAGGCTCCAGGCCCGCCGTGACCTCTGCAGTGGGACGTCACCATGTCCTCCGGCCCATCGAGGCCCCTGTGGGGAGCGTCAGGCCGTCCCCTGCTCCGTTGGGGCTGCCGTGTGGGGAGGTCACACAGGCTCCAGGCCCGCCGTGACCTCCACAGTGGGACGTCACCATGTCCTCCGGCCCATCGAGGCCCCTGTGGGGAGCGTCAGGCCATCCCCTGCTCCGCTGGGGCTGCCGTGTGGGGAGGTCACACAGGCTCCAGGCCCGCCGTGACCTCTGCAGTGGGACGTCACCATGTCCTCCGGCCCATCGAGGTGCCTGTGGGGAGCGTCAGGCCGTCCCCTGCTCCGCTGGGGCTGCCGTGTGGGGAGGTCACACAGGCTCCAGGCCCGCCGTGACCTCTGCAGTGGGACGTCACCATGTTCTCCGGCCCATCGAGGTGCCTGTGGGGATCGTCAGGCCGTCCCCTGCTCCATTGGGGCTGCCGTGTGGGGAGGTCACACAGGCTCCAGGCCCGCCGTGACCTCTGCAGTGGGACGTCACCATGTCCTCCGGCCCATCGAGGCCCCTGTGGGGAGCGTCAGGCCGTCCCCTGCTCCGTTGGGGCTGCCGTGTGGGGAGGTCACACAGGCTCCAGGCCCGCCGTGACCTCCGCAGTGGGACGTCACCATGTCCTCCGGCCCATCGAGGCCCCTGTGGGGAGCGTCAGGCCGTCCCCTGCTCCGCTGGGGCTGCCGTGTGGGGAGGTCACACAGGCTCCAGGCCCGCCGTGACCTCTGCAGTGGGACGTCACCATGTCCTCCAGCCCATCGAGGCCCCTGTGGGGAGCGTCACAGTGCCCCAGGCCCCTTGTGGCCTCTGTCTCCGCTGCAGCAGTGGGGACAGGAGCCGTGACCCTAGGACCGCTCGCCCCCATTTCCCCAAGCCACGCCCCCGGCCCCCCACTCCCGACTCCTTCCCCAAGGGCTGGTAACCATAGAAACTTCCAGAATGGACCAGCACCGCCTCTCTCTTCCTGCAGCGTGACGACTGCTCCCAGCCAATGGGCTCACTCCGCTTGGCTGTCCCTTCGAAGCTGATTGGTCCGCGACACAGGTAAAGCTGACCAATGGAATGATGACGGAGAGGTGCGACGCCATTCGTCATTGCGGAGAGCTTGATCTTCGCCAATCAAGAGTGGCCAGCTTAGTCGGCACCAACCAATCGAAAGGTTCCAGCGCGGGTTCCGCAACCAATAGCTGGCCTCCACGAAGCCTTGAGGGAGAATATATAAGGGAAGGCGGCCGGGGCGGCTTGGGCATAGCGGCGGCAGTAGCGAGCGTAGCTGGTCTGTGCGAGGTGATGGTGAGTGGGGCGTGCGGCCTAGTGCGTGGCGCTGGGCTGAGGGGCCGGGCCGGGCCGGGCCGGGCGACGGGGTGGGCCGGGAGGCGGCGGGCCGGGGCGGGCGGTGGCGGGGCCCCGAGGCGGGCCGGGGCGAGGCGGGCCGGGGCGGGCGGTGGCGGGGCCCCGAGGCGGGCCGGGGCGAGGCGGGCCGGGCCCGGCGACGGAGCGCTCCGGGCTCGGCAGGGGCGGCGGGGCCCCGAGGCGGGCCGGGCCGGGGCGGGCGGGTGGCGGCGGGCCGGGCTGGGGCGCGGTGGGGCCGCGCTGAGCCGCTCTGCTCTCCCTTGCGCTCCGCAGGGTCCCGGCGGCAGCATGGGGCGGACGCTGCTGGTGCTGGCGCTGCTGGCGGGCAGTGCGCGCGGCGAGGAGGAGGAGGAGAAGAAGGAGGACGTGGGCACCGTGGTGGGCATCGACCTGGGAACCACCTACTCATGGTGCGTAGGGCGGGGGCGGCGCTGCCCGGCCGGGAGGGACGGGGCCGGGGCCGGGCCGGGCCTGGCGCCGCGTCCGGCCAGTCTCACCCTCGCTTGCTCTTCGCAGCGTCGGCGTCTTTAAGAACGGCCGCGTGGAGATCATCGCGAATGACCAGGGCAACCGGATCACGCCGTCCTACGTGGCGTTCACCCCCGAAGGGGAGCGGCTCATAGGCGACGCTGCGAAGAACCAGCTCACCTCCAACCCCGAGAACACGGTCTTCGATGCCAAACGGCTGATCGGCCGCACCTGGAACGACCCCTCCGTGCAGCAGGATATCAAATACCTGCCTTTCAAGGTACGTGCCCCCGGGGGCTGAGCGAGCCGCCAGCCGCGTTCAGGTTTGGAGCAGTCGCTTGTGGACTCAGATTCTGTGTTGAAGCTCCATGGGATCGAGTTGTGATCAGGGTATGGTACAGTAAAAGCCTTGTGGCTATTAGACACACGCTCCAATAGGTGACTTAGGTTTTCATTGTATCTTCCCCTTATTCATAATTGTAAAATGAATTATTTTGGACATCCAAAAATCATTAATTACTGTCCAATAAACCTGTAACTTTTCCCCTCATTAGGGAGGGTGACTAGGATGGAAACAGTTACTGTCATTCACATATTCTGTCCCATAACTGGAGTACTGTAGTTCAGTATGCTAAATATCTTGCCTTGAATCAAAATGAAATGTATAGGTTGTGGGAATGGAAATGACATGTAATATCCATGTACCTAATTGTAATCCATGTGGGCTCTTGAAATAAAATATTACTGGAGAGAACATCTGTCTTCTGTTCTTATCTCCTTTTTTTGACTTTTGAGTAGTGAGTATTGTTCAGGTTTCAGTTCTCTTCAAAGATTTGAAACTACTAGAAATGTATTTTTCTTCAAACTTAGTATTTTTTCTTGTAGGTTCTTGAAAAGAAGACCAAGCCATATATACAAGTTGATGTTGGTGGTGGACAGACAAAGACCTTTGCTCCAGAAGAAATTTCTGCTATGGTTTTGACAAAGATGAAGGAAACTGCTGAGGCCTACTTAGGAAAGAAGGTAGGTTAACATAAATGGTGAACTGTGACATCTTGTAGAAGCAGCAGCTTTCCAGAATGATAAAGTGGCAGGTGAGAGAATCTCTCCAGCTGCAGACCAAAGTTTGAATTTTACTTTCTACCCAGTTTCGCTGGGAGCCCTTGCAGATGTGAAGGTGAGCTTTGCTTAATTCTGTTGTTGTCTGGGGGCACTAGAGATAGTATTAAAGGAAGCCATTTTTAACCTGGAAGGTGAGAGGGCACTCTTGAGGCAGTGGCAATCCCTCTAACACTTTGAAATTGTCAAGCTTTCATTTGCTTTCTTGCTGCTGATTATTGAAGTTGTTAAATTAATCTTCATCCTGCTCCTCTAGGTTACCCATGCTGTTGTCACTGTCCCAGCTTATTTCAATGATGCTCAGCGTCAAGCTACAAAGGATGCTGGTACCATTGCTGGACTGAATGTAATGAGAATAATCAATGAGCCGTAAGTAGTTTAACTCTCCTGCAGATGTCTTGCTGTACTAGGCCTTGTGAGTTTTTCCTAACTACTATTTCTTCAACAGTACTGCTGCTGCCATTGCTTATGGACTGGATAAGCGGGAGGGTGAGAAGAACATCCTTGTATTTGATCTAGGCGGTGGAACCTTTGATGTCTCCCTCCTCACAATTGATAATGGTGTCTTTGAAGTTGTGGCTACAAATGGAGATACTCACTTGGGTGGAGAGGACTTTGACCAACGTGTTATGGAACACTTTATCAAGTTATACAAGAAGAAAACTGGAAAAGATGTTAGGAAGGACAACAGATCTGTACAGAAGCTACGTCGGGAAGTAGAGAAAGCAAAGCGAGCTTTGTCCTCTCAGCATCAGGCTAGAATTGAAATAGAGTCCTTCTTTGAAGGAGAGGACTTCTCTGAGACACTGACGCGGGCAAAGTTTGAAGAATTGAATATGGTTAGTATTTGAAGCTAGAGTTACAGTTGCTTTGTGGTAAATCAGGGCTTGGAGTTACTTGCATGTTTACTATGTTCAGCTATTGCTTATACTGAATTAAATTTACAAAAACATGTTGAACATAACTCTATGAAGCTGTAACTCCCCAAATCACATGGGAGTAGGGCAAATCTCTTGCCTTGCCTTCTCTTACCAAGGTCAGATGGTAAACTGGCATCTGGCTGGAGTCAGTACTTGGTGTGTTTTTTGGCTTGCTCATGGTCATTTGTCGAGGACACAATTGTCAAGATACACTTCTCCAGCATAGAGGAGAAATAGTGCATTATCTTACTATTGTAACTACTTGCGTTTTTAGGATCTGTTCCGTTCCACCATGAAGCCTGTGCAGAAAGTTCTAGAAGATTCTGACCTGAAGAAATCTGACATTGATGAGATTGTACTTGTGGGTGGCTCTACTCGAATCCCCAAGATACAACAGCTTGTTAAAGAGTTCTTCAATGGCAAAGAGCCTTCACGTGGCATCAATCCAGATGAGGCCGTTGCTTATGGTGCTGCTGTTCAGGCTGGTGTCCTTTCGGGTGACCAAGATACTGGTAGGTGCAAAACTAAACTAGTAACTTGCCGAATATGTTTACACTTTACGGCTAGTATTGGAGCAGGTTTTTGTAAGCCTGGTACATGATTTCTGATTTCAAGCTAAATTCTAATTAACGTTGTCACTAGGAACAGTCTATACTTGCTGTGCTTTTATAAGGGTACAGTAACCATGGGTCCTTAACTTGTAGTGTAACAATCTCTTAACTATGAATAGGAGTAAAGCTAGAAAAACGTCTTCTTCTAGGTGATCTGGTGCTACTTGATGTGTGTCCTCTGACACTTGGCATCGAAACTGTTGGGGGTGTTATGACCAAGCTCATCCCAAGAAATACTGTTGTCCCCACCAAGAAATCACAGATTTTCTCCACAGCTTCTGATAACCAGCCAACTGTAACAATCAAGGTCTATGAAGGTAAGAGTCATGTATCCGGCACACATTTGTCTTGTGAAAATTTTTAAAAGCCTTACTAAGTTAAACATGGAACAGTGAATGACCATGTCTCAAAAGAAAGGTCATGTCAGAATTCCTCATTATAGCCCTTGAAGAAACATAGCTTCTCTAGTGGGGAGACCTTGCTAACAGACCAACTCAAAAGGCTACTTGTAGCATCTTAAATACTAGTGTTCTAGTCAGAGTGCTTGATTGGATTTGTCCAGAGTTCCCCTTCTCCCTTTTCATGAGGGCTCTAATCTTGTGGTCTCTGGAGGGAGAAGTCTAAATCACGCCCATTCAGTTTTAAAATATACTGGTTGTAAAGGCTTTTTACTACAAACCTGGGGTGGTTCAGTATTCCTCTTTACTGTTACACGCAAGTAAATACATCCACAAATGAACACTTAGCCTACTCCCAAACAAGTAGTGTTTTGTCTGGTCATCATTCAAAGATTAAAGTATCCCCAAACTTTAAGGGGGGGTGAAAGCCCAGCTAAAATGAAACAAAATACAGGTTCAAAACCCATGTCAAACCACATGTAACCCCTCCTTTTAGAGACAAGTACAAACTAAAACTCTTATCTCTGTAGGTGAACGTCCTCTCACCAAGGATAACCATCTCCTGGGTACTTTTGACTTGACTGGAATCCCTCCTGCTCCTCGTGGTGTCCCACAGATCGAAGTTACCTTTGAGATAGATGTGAATGGAATCCTCCGTGTTACAGCAGAAGACAAGGGCACCGGAAATAAAAACAAGATCACAATTACCAATGACCAGAACCGTCTGACACCAGAGGAGATTGAGAGGATGGTTAATGATGCTGAGAAGTTTGCAGAGGAAGACAAAAAGCTTAAAGAACGTATTGATACCAGAAATGAGTTGGAAAGCTATGCTTATTCCCTGAAGAATCAGATTGGGGACAAAGAGAAACTAGGTGGCAAACTCTCATCTGAAGACAAGGAAACAATAGAGAAGGCAGTAGAGGAAAAGATTGAATGGCTTGAAAGCCACCAAGATGCTGAAATTGAAGATTTCAAAGCTAAAAAGAAAGAACTGGAGGAGGTTGTCCAGCCAATTGTTAGCAAGCTTTATGGAAGTGCAGGACCTCCCCCTGAAGAGGAAGCAGGAGAGAAGGATGAATTGTAAATCTTGATCTCTGAATGTTACCTTGTAAATACTGGACTCAGGAACTCTTCTGTTAAGATAATATTGAACTCTAATCTAGAATGTAATTGGAATCTTCACTCTTGAGTGGAGATGGAAATGTTAGCCCAAAGTGGCTGTTTACTGCTTTTCATTAGCAGTTGCTTGGTGTCTGTGGGGAGGGAAGGGTAGTGGGGTGGGACTGTAAAATGAATTGGGGTTTAGAAGTTTTCATGTGAAAAATATCCTAACTGGTCATGTGCATTCTGTGTAGAACTTTTTCTACCCAAGTGACCACAATAAATTTGTTATTTACACTGGATCTAGCTTAACTTCTTATTTCTTGGCATGTCTGCCAAGCTCACTGGGTGCAGTTCAGTTCACTTATGTTCATTTCAGCTAAAGTTCTGTTCATCCTGCAAATAGTCCCACAAGCACTGCAGTGTAAGCATTTAACCTGAAGTCCTGCTAGCAGCTTGACAGCTGTCATGCCTAACTTGCTAGGAAAAATCTCCTTCCCTTAATGTACAATGAGCAGTCCAAATCGTACTTCTAGGTGATCAAGGGTGAGAGGACCAAGTCAGCCTCAAGAAAGCTAATCTTTTTACTATTCTAGTACTAAAATTAGTGCCTGCACCTCACTCCAGTCTACCTTCCCTGAAGCATGTGTGAAGCACCATAGGTCCAAAGGTGCTGTGTACCTAGCCAGATGCATCTGACAAAGTGGGTATTCACCCACAAAAGCTCATGCTCCAAAACATCCCTTAGTCTGTAAGGTGCCACAGGATTCTTTGCTGCTTTTACAGATCCAGACTAACACAGCTACCCCTCTGATACCAGCCAGATGGTCCTTTTCCCCCATTAGCAGGAAGGGGGAGCTACTATGGATCAACATAGCTGTGATGTGTTCAGCTGAATAGATCACCTGAAAGGTCTAGCCAAACAATCGGCCACACTTGTGATTCAGCAATACTAAACTAAGCCAAACTTTGTCTCATTGAGGGAGAGACAATAATACAATACAGAACAGACATGCCTGCCTTCTGGGAACTACTTGTGGCCTATTCACTTAAGTTGTGCTTCAATATGCATTTCTGCTAGTATTTATAGTATGGCTTTACAAAACTCTACCAGATTACTAAAATCCAACCTACTAGTTTGTAACAAAACACTTAATGTGCTTTGTTCTGTACTTGTTTTGGATATCACATTCCAAACCTTTTGTATGTAAAGGTAGATCCCAGCCTGTGCTAAACACTGTTCATGTATCTTGGTTTTGACAGGCTATTTTCTAATGCCAAAGGTGACTTCAGCCTTGCAAAGTGATGTGACGTTCCCTGCGTCCTTTGACTTTGTAGCCTCCTGAGAGATCATAAGAGCTATTGAATGCATACAGCTTAAGGCACAAACGATTATAGTGTGTGGTGTGGTAGAGGCTTAGCAAACAGAATAGTACTGGAAATGCCTGGCTGAACCATGCAGCTAATTATCATGGATTCCTAGGCTCTCTGGCAGGATTGACTTAACTCCAATGTTCTGTATAGCACTTGCCAGGAACTAGTTTCCTTATCCAGAGCTTGCATTCTAAAGGGCCACTCCTACTAATGTCAGTGAAAGCAGTGGTAGGACTTGAATAGAAAGTTCTTAGGCCCATATAAGACAGGAAAATGTTTTGTATGCATTATTTTCAGCTGGGCAGAGACTTTGAAGATGCAGAAGTACTGCACATATACTATTGGGATTCTTCTCTAAGTGTGAGTACTCCAGGGGAATAACTTCCCACTACTATGAAAAGGCTGGATGTAGCTTTTAGTAGATCCTGTTTTTGATGCCCCAGTCACATTCCCTCTTATTTCCACACTAAACTCCATTCAACCTAACAACCACTTCTTGGCCTCTTTTCACAAACTAACGGGTAAGTGAAACAGCCAAACCTGGACAGAGTTCTGTAAATAAGGTATGGTTAACAGCATAATACCATATTTGTAATCTGTTAATGCATCCACTCATCCAGTTCCTTTATTTGCTGAACCATGGGGGGAAAAGCTTTGAGTAATGAACTTGCCTTCCCCCTTAATTCACTTAACAGAGCTACTATAAGAACTATTGGGGCAGTGCATACTACCTTTGATTCAGATTAAATTTTTATTTGCCATCACTGTCCAATTTAGCTCAAATTTCTACTTCACTATTCATTTCTTAGTATTACAGTGTCCCACCTTCCATACCACTTAGCTGAATAGCAGAATAGGCTTGCCAAGTTTCACTTTAATACTGATCTTTAAGACTAAGTTACAGGGAGAAAAACAAATTAATTTCACAGAGGACAGATCTCAGCCCCTATTACTAGTTTACAATTTCATCTTTGGCTTGTCTAGGAACACGTCAGTTTTTTTAAATGACAAACCTTCCTAGTCCTTGAAGTTAACTTTTAAAGATACTAAAGGAAAGGCTTACTGGCATAAGAAATAGATTAGGAATAATTAAACTCCCCCCCACTAGTTTTAAACCTTGGCAGCATAACTGTAAGTAAGCAGTAGATAAAAAAGGTGACTGCCTACATGGATACTGTGCCCATCACTAGTATGAAGTTAAATTCAGGAACTTTACACTTCAGTATCATAAGAGAATTGTAGATACCCAGTGGTCCCACCTGACAGGCGCTACCTAGGGGCTTATCGACAGCCAATTTTAATGCTAGTTACAGCACTGTGGAACACCCTTATGTAAGTTGTTTTTCAAGTTTACCTCAGTTACAAATCGATCTGTCAGCCACACACCTCATTTGGAACCAGAAGTAGTCTCACACCAGCAGAGGTCAAAAAACAAAAGCAAATATACTCAAAATAAAACATTTTTTCTTTTGCATAAGTTTCAAAGCTGTATTAAGTCAACATTCAGTTGTAAACTTTTGAAAGTAACTTTTGTGCAGAGTTAAACCACCTCCATTCCTGAGATGTTCATAACTGAGATTCTACTATATACTACTTCCAAACTGGTAAGAAAAATTGGAATAAGAGGCAACCTAGGGATTAGACTAATATAGCAACGGAGTTTTAACTATGCTGGCATATTTATGCCAAACTTTCTCCATGGAAACCATCTCTGATTTCTCAGGACTGGAGAGGACATGCTAACCGGAAGGCTGCTATGGAAAGGTTACCTCAAAGAGATGAAATGTAGTTTGTTTCCTTCAAAGCACATTCCATCATTTCATCTTGATCACAAAGCAGATTCCAGAGCCAGCCACGTGGGCTTCAGCTCCACTCTTGCCAATAGCAAAATGTGCATTAAATATACCTCTTAGTGGCATATCCTCTGAAGGAGACTATAAAAGGTAGCTGTACACATTTCTGGAGTTTGTGACCCTTTAATGCAAAGGACATTACATACATGTAAATATACACAGCAGCCCAGGAAGGCAAAATAATAACTAAAGAGTCATCTGTTACTAGAGAATTTTAATAAATAAGGTTTTCTGCTTAGCACAACTCAGTTCATGCCAGAATTTAATTTCTTGGAGTGATCTTGTCAGTTATAAACACTGAAAAAAGAATTACATTTATACAAGACGACAGTTTGAGTACTCTGGTTTTATTACTTAATCAGATTCACAATACAATCCCTGTGAATCTTCCCCTGAGTATCCATCCCACCAAATATTAAAAACAAATACATCAATTTGTCTTCTGTGCAGCCTTTTCCTATTTGTTTTTTCTGATCAGAATCGTCCTCATCATTGACTGTTTCAGTTGCTTCCTTCCCAATTGTATTTCTGCTGGTTACAGCATCTGAATCTCTGTTCTTAACACTGACACATACTTGCCATGGAATGATGCACATGGAATGGTCCAACCTTCCAGGGGGCAAAGGAGAATCAAATTCTAATAGTGTCCATTGTTGCTTTTCTGCAGTTCAAAAAAGACATAAAACTCACTGTGAAATCAGTTTGAAATTCACAGAATTGGAAAGAAGAACAAGGATAGTGGCATCATCAAATTATCAACTAGTCTGCAATGTCATAACCCCCTAAAAAAAAAATAATGTGAGGAGGGGAGGTGATGCTGATTAACCATAACATTATGCCAGGGCAGAATTGGAGTAATGCCACTGATTTCAATAGACATACCCTGGTGTAAAGGGGTAGCCAAGAAGGGAATTGGGTTTGGAGTTTCTAAGGAAGATATAATAATTCCTATGATAAAAATATAATGGTAAAAACATTTGTAGAATGTTATGAAAGAAAACACTTCCCACCTATGTGATATTTATACATTGTATCCAGTGCCCCAGTTGGGTCCATTCCACCAAAAATGTACAGATGGTCTCCAAAGGCAGCAGCTGAGTGGGCTGCCCGTCCTCCTGGGACATCACCAACAGCTGGTAATTTTTCCCATCTCATATCAACTACAGGCAGAAAAATAAATCAGTGGCTACATTGTATAGAATGAAATAAATGACTATTTATTAGCATTAAAAGGCCAACAGTTGGGCAGGGTCTGAAATCCTCTGAATCAGCCCCATCTTTGAGTTTGCTTTTGTTTTAAAGCAGTCACACTTGGGGTTTGCTTGAAAGAGCTCAGGCTAATAACAAGACTGCTGTTCTTTTTGGATATGAACAACAATTTGCAGGTAGTTAGCACTTTCCTGCATCAGAGGTACTGTCCTTCTGGGGAAGCAAAAAGGTTTTCCTTCTATGGGGATATGCTAGATTTCTTCTTTCTATGGCATGGGAGTTCCTGGTGGTACCAACAGCCATTGAGCAGCAGGAGTACACTTGGTTGAAGATGTTCTCCCTCCCATATAGCATAGAATTATAGATTATTAGGGTTGGAAGGGACCTCAAGAGATCATCTAGTCCAGCCCCCTGCTCAAAGCAGAACCAATCCCCAAATCGCCCCCTCAAGGATTGAACTCACAACGCTGGGTTTAGCAGGCCAATGCTCAAGCCACTGAGCTATCCCTCCCCCCAAGCATATATAATAGGGGAGCAACTATAGTAGAACCTCGGAGTTACAAACTGACCGGTCAACCATGCATCTCATTTGGAACTGGAAGTACGCAATCAGGCAGAAGCAGAGATTTTTAAAAAAGCAAATACTGTACAGTACTGTGTTAAATGTAAACCACCAAAAAAAATAAAGGAAAAATTTAAAAAAAAAGACTTGACAAAGTAAGGAAACTTTTTCTTTGCTTGTTTAATTTAAATTAAGATGATTAAAAGCAGCATATTTCTTCTGCATAGTAAGTTTCAAAGCTGTATACGTCAATTCTGTAAACTTCTGAAAGAACAACCATAATGTTTTGTTCAGAGTTATGAACAAGTTCCAGTCTCGAGGTGTTGGTAACTGTGAGGTTCTACTTGTATAGAACATCAATAGAATGGATAGTGCTTTCACTGCCATTCTGATTCATGAGAGTGCCTTACACAGTAAAGACAGAGCATTGTTTTAATTACTAGTTACAGAATATGCTACTGCAGCCATTTATGAAAGAAACGTTGGGTGCCAGTCTTTCAGATACTTTGTGGTAATTTATCACTGTCAAGCAATTTTTCCAGCAGTCAAAAGAACTCCGACAGCAACATAAATTCAGCTCTTAGATATGTCAAATAGTAATGCTCTCCATAACCATATTACAGAAATGCCCATATTTCTCATCTTGTAACCAGCAGCTGGCTTTGACAGAGGGGAGGCCCTGCACACACACACACTTTTGCATTGTCACCACCAATCCCAGTCCATTAGACCTGTAGACAAATCTCTCACTGAAGCCAGTAGGATTTCTGCCTGCTTAAGAACTGAGGATCAGCATGACATAACAAAAGCAACATGCCCCAGCACCAACCAGCCACCCTGGAGCATATTTACTGCACCTATCCAATAGTTATTTCAGTGGTTCTATAAGAGAAGGTCTCTCTCAAAGCAGAGCACATCACACTACTTATTAATGCAGCTATAGCTACTTTATATACTTACTTGTATCAATGCAGAACAGATCATTGTAAAATTTATCACCAGATAACCCACCATGTATGAAAAGCTTGGTCCCAACTGCAACCACCACATGGCCATGCCGAGGTGAGGGAGGATTACCATGTGCTTCTGGCTGCGACCAAGTCAAAGTGGCTAGAAATGGGAATACATATGATTATATGGTGCATTGCTGGAGCTTTGTGAAGACATTAAACCAGAAATCCTCGTCTAGGGACCTCTAGACCAAGTATGACAAGATGATTTTTAAATCAACAACAAAAGCCTTAAGCATCTAGTTTCTGGGATTATCACAAAAGGCAACTCAAATACATACTCAGCAAAGAAATGCACCTATTTGTACATCTCATCTAGAAGTAATAACACACTGTTGGTGTAGCAGAAAAAAATTATTGTTCTTACTCTACATATTGACCTTTCATAGTGAAATGAGCAGCATATATTCCCACTTCTGAAAGAGAATGGCTACTAGCAGCAAATTGTGGTAGAAGTTGAAGGATTTTGACAATACACCTCAATCCCGTCCCACAATGCCAATGATACTCTTAGATCTTTCCTCTGAAGATACTACCCAGTTCCCCAGTGACTGTGTGGTGTTCATAAGTTTCAGGTAGGGGGTGTACAGCTCATCCATCTAATTTAAACCTGTAGCCAAAAAACAGTGTCTCACAATATACTATACCACTTTACCTAATTCTTTATGTATTATTTGCATTTCCAGGTCTTTATTCATCTCTGTGCCACCCAAGCTTTCAGTCCAAGTGGACAATGAATCATTTAACTCTGTAACAAAACATTAGTTATTTAGAGGTACCTGTGTCAAACACGTGAAGTTGTGGATCTTTAACGGGCTCTGCTCCTTTATCTCCCCCTCCAAGTACATAAAGCTGGTCTCCTATAGCCGCTGATGATGTGTGGAATGTCCTAGGGAGTGGTGGAGTCCCAATCAGTTTAGGACTTTCCCAGATTCCTGTTTCTAATTAAAAGATGAAATGATAATTATTCACAAATATATAACAAGAAGTTACCTTATTCATATGAATTCTTCAGAGCAGAGACCCACTGGACTAGGGAGTTATTAAACACATAAAACACAGTGACAGGGGAAAAAAACTCAAAAGTGGCAAAAAATGACTTTTGGGAAATGAGTGAAAAATCCAAGTTGCAAGTGAAAGGTTGGTCTGCTGTTTCTAATTCAGGATTGTTTACACCACCTGACAAAGTGCTATGTCCATTCTACATTAGCCACATAGGATTTTGTGGAATGTATTTATCTGCTGAAATCAAGCATGGTTCCTGGGATTTCCCACTAATGCTACAGAGCTCCTCTATTTATTCCACAGCAAGAGATTTTTACAGGGAATCTGTCATTCCAAAGTTGAGACTTTTAAAAAACGCTCTTTACAAGCAATATATATGCAGCACCACTGAAATGCTGTCACCTGTGTAGTGGAGGACGACAGACAGGTAAAAAAACAGGCACAGAAGCCAACAGAGAAGGGAGAGGAATTTTTGGGTAACAACTCCAGGGCAAAGACCTAATCTCTTTAAGAATCTTTAATATCCATACAGAGCAGACCACAATCCATCTCATTCAAATGGCCCACACACATTGACTTTTATGGTGAACTGATACAGCTCTGGTAAGACCCACTCCTTTGGCACAAAAATGCTTCTGTTAATGCCAACCATGGGATTCGTTGCCGTGAAGCACTAGCGTACAGTGTATTCCCTATGGCAAGGAACCTGAGGGGCATGCTGCAAAAGTTACCACAGCATTTTAGAAAGTCGTAGATTTGATTCTACCTAATCTTTAACACTCCTAGGAGGAGATAAAGGAAATCATTTGCCTGTAAATACAGCTTTTGAAGTTGTAACCTGTACTTTACAAATCTAACAAAGTAATTCAAACAGTTCCTCATATGGATAACAGGTGCATATCGAACTGTCCAACAAAGAAAGAGAGAAGGCTGGGATGGGTAGATTCTACCACACACTTACCTAGATTCAGCACTTGAACACAGTTTCTATTTCCAGACTGGTCAGCCCCTCCAAACACCCAGAGGCTAGTGGGGCTGCTTGTGGGAATGAAGGTGGCATGTTCATATCGAGGCAACAGGCCCACCCAACCAGGCATTGCCCACTGGTGTCTATCTGCAATGGAGGGAGTAAGTGCAGAGTTCCATTTGTAACAACACTGGTGTTTCCAGTACTGTTGAAGTTACCTTAGGGTGACTGAGGCATAGTGAAATCCAGGAACAAATTTCAGCTAAATACAAATGCTACTTCAGGACAATGAGACATAGATAGATGGCCGATGGCCAGGTCCTCAAGGGGTAAGTCTCAAGGCTGTTAGTCCTTGCAATCTAAGACAAAATAATTCAAGTAATATGAGCTACTTTATCAACACTGCCCCTTGATGTTAGCCCATATTCTAATTTTGACAAGAGTGTGGAGACTAATACTTGAAAGCATCCCCATAAATGCACTCCAGCCCAGAAGCACGACAGATCACCCAATATCTTTCTTAGCTCACCATTCCCATCCCCCATCAAAATGACTATGGATGTCCATAGCTAAGGACACAGACATGAGATTCAAGTCCAGAATATGCAGAAACTTGAAACCCTATTTCATTCTAGGCTCTGATCTTTCAATGACATCCACAGCCATATGCAGACCCATGCGGCTGCAGGATTGGGTCCTTCATCCATCTGGACAGGTTGTAACACTGAAGACTAAGGCTTGGTCTATACTACATTCTTACTTTAATAGAACTACATTTCTCAGGGGTATCAAAAATCTACAACCCTGAGCAATGTTGTTATGCCGACCTTCAGCTCAGGTGTAGCCAATGCTACGCCAGTGGGCGAGCTTTTCCTGCTGACGTAGCTACCGCCTCTCGCAGAGGTGCAGTTATTAAGCTGATGGGAGAGTTCTCCCCATTGGCTTAGACTGAGCATCTTCGCCAGACACAGTGCAGCTGCGCTGATGTAAATTTGTAGTGTAGACCTGCTATAAGTAACTGTGTCACTGTTTCTAGGCCTTATCATCACAGTTTTTCCTGTCTCACTGAGGTGTTTGCATGGATCTGGTATGACCTCCCCAAGCACAGCAAAGATTGAACAGACTTTTTGGTTTCCAAGGACAGACAGCGTAATAGGCAACAAAACTGCTAAACACTTCCTGTTCTTACCCAGATCTATGATGTGGGCATCGGAGAAACTGCCATTGGGATCTGCTCCCCCGACAATGACCACTTTGCCTTTCCCAGTCGTTAGGGTTGGAGGCAAATATAAGCAGTTATGGCCAACGCGTGCGCTAGGGCTTTCTCCAAGGGGGACAAGTGTGTACCTAGAATAGGGAAATATAGGCATGAATCAGGCTTTGGGGAGGGAAGGACAGGAATATTTGTAGTGCCTTCAATGGGGAAGTGCTGTGCCAGAGAAGAAGGGTGTGAACCACTCCTGGAACAGGGGAATGAGGGGAAAAGTGAAAGTTTAGAAAACAGATTAAGTGAAAAGATTGTGCCATTTATTGATGGGAAGAATGTAAAAAACACCCCCCATATTCTAATATGGACCCCATATAGTCATCAAAGAAGCTAGTGCTTTATTGGGCTTTAATAGGGGAATTTGATGTCACTCTAACAAATGATAGCCATGGTGAGGGGACTGAGGATGAATGGGGAATGCTGAGGTGCACTGACCATGTGGCCCTTTGGGGGACAGCTCCAGGCTCCAGAACCGGCAGCAGCTTCGACCTCATGAATCTTGAGCAAAGGAAGACAAAGCCAGAGTCATGGAAATCCCCAGAGAGTCCTTCTCCCTACAGGCCCCCAAACCCCTCCAGTGTCTGCGGGGAAATCCCCCCCCAATCCCTCCAGTGCCTGCGGGGGAACCCCCCCCTCGAGCCCCCCAAACCCCTCCAGTGCCTGCGGGGAAATCCCCCCCTCGAGCCCCCCAAACCCCTCCAGTGCCTGCGGGGAAATCCCCCCCTCGAGCCCCCAAACCCCTCCAGTGCCTGCGGGGAACCCCCCCCTCGAGCCCCCCAAACCCCTCCAGTGCCTGCGGGGAAATCCCCCCCCAATCCCTCCAGTGCCTGCGGGGAACCCCCCCTCGAGCCCCCCAGCCCCCTCCAGTGCCTGCGGGGAACCCCCCCTCGAGTCCCCCAAACCCCTCCAGTGCCTGCGGGGAACCCCCCCTCGAGCCCCCCAAACCCTCCAGTGCCTGCGGGGAACCCCCCCTCGAGTCCCCCAAACCCCTCCAGTGCCTGCGGGGAACCCCCCCCTCGAGTCCCCCAAACCCCTCCAGTGCCTGCGGGGAACCCCCCCGAGTCCCCCAAACCCCTCCAGTGCCTGCGGGGAACCCCCCCCTCGAGCCCCCCAAACCCCTCCAGTGCCTGCGGGGAACCCCCCCCTCGAGCCCCCCAACCCCCTCGAGTGCCTGCGGGGAACCCCCCCCTCGAGCCCCCCAAACCCCTCCAGTGCCTGCGGGGAACCCCCCCCTCGAGCCCCCCAACCCCCTCGAGTGCCTGCGGGGAACCCCCCTCGAGCCCCCCCGCCCCCTCCAGTGCCTGCGGGGAACCCCCCTCGAGCCCCCCCGCCCCCTCCAGTGCCTGCGGGGAAACCCCCCCAGCCCCCCCGGAGGCAGGACCCGTCCCGTCCCGTCCCGTCCCGTGGTCTCCACAAGGTCGCTGATCGCGCGGCCCCACGCGGGAGCCCGGCTCTAGTCTCGGCCCGCGGCGGAGGCCGCCCCCGCTCACCGCCGCTGCCCCTGGGGGGCGGGGAACCCGCGAGCTGCCCCGGCTACAGCGCCGGTCCCCGCCGGCCCGAGCCTCGCTCCACGGGGCGGGGCGGGGTCACGCCTCCCCCCTCACCGCGCACCTCGACTATGGAGGGGCCCACGGAGACTACACTGCCCAGCATGCACCGCGGCCCGCAGCCATGGCTCCCAGCATGCTTTGCGGAGCGCGCTGGGAGGTGAGGCGGCTGCAGCCCCTGGTGATGTCTGTGGGGGGCGCCTCCGTTTCCGGTCCCTGGGTAGAGCGGACTGACAGTTCCGGCTTCCTCCCCCAGCGGAGGGGGCTCCGGCTCGCCCCGGAAGTTCTCCTCGTTTCCGGCGTGTGACCGCGGCAGAGGGGCTTTACCGCCCCCGGAAGTTGCCGGCCCCCCAGCTGCTCTGCTAAGATGGCGCCTCTGGACCTGGATAAGTACGTTGAGATTGCGCGGCTCTGCAAGTACCTGCCTGAGAACGACCTCAAGGTGAGGGCCGGGCCGGGCCGGGCGGAACGTAGCGGGAGCGAGCCGGGGTGGCGGCGGCCTGGCCCCCCGCCCAGCGCGGACCGGGCTCCCGGCCCCTCCGCACGCTGGTCTGGGTGTGAGCTCACTCCCCTGGCGCCGGCCGGCCGGCCGGCAGCGGCCTGAGACAGAGAGGTGCGAGTGATCCGGTCCGGCGCCCTGCCCCAAGGTCCCTTCTAATAAACAGGCTTATTGCTAAGGTAGCCCGGCACGTTTATAGTGTCCGCTCTTCAGGGCTGGGACGTTGTCTGCAGCCTTGTGCATAATGCCAGGCCTGCAGCACGGGCTAATGCAGGCTATTCTGCAGATTGCTTTGACTAGGTGCAAGCTGGAAGAAATACCCTTGTTTCAGCGTGGTTCTACTCTGAAAAGTGACTGGTCTCTTCTAATGCTGCGGACCTCACACTATTGTACCTTACAGAGACAAGCTACTGTAAGGCAATAACTTTTGTTGGGCCAACTTTGGTGACAGAGACCAGCTTTTGTGTTACTGAGCTCTTTTTCCAGTGTGGGAAAAGATACTCAGAGAGAAGTCACCACAGTGGTGTAGCTGTGCCGTTGTAGTACATCTGGTGAAGAGACACTGTCAGTGGGAGAGCTGGCATAAGAAAACCACACTGCCACTTAGTCTAATTCATACCCCAAGTGACATAATTTATACCAACAGAAGTGGTAGTGTGTACAAGTCCAAAGTGTCTCGGCTAAATAGGAATTGGAAACAGCTTGTTTAACATAAGTAGTTAACACACATTGTAAGACCATTAAAAGAGAAGTGGTCCATTAACCATTGTCTGTGGAGAGTCATGCAACAATAAATGTGGTACTCTCTGCCTCTATGACTCAGTGGAGTCAATGTGCCTGAGTTGTGTGAGAAGGATTCTATTCTTTTTTGTACATCATCAATGGAATTGTTTTCTAAGTTCTAGTGAGCTATATCTATGGACCCCAGTGAAGAATATGGGGTTGCACAGGTGTAACTGAGATCTTAGTTATTGATGATGAGTGAGGAGGACATAATCCAGTTTGAGTCTTTCATCCCAGGATAAGTTATTAGAGTTTGCAGCTGGAAATTAACTCTCTTCCTCTTAACTGAGCATATCTAATTCAGAAATCATTGATACAATAAACATGAAATAACCACAGTGGTAATCTAATGTTTAAATTTTTTATAGCAAAACTGCAATTTAATGTAGCATTTAAATAACGTGAATTACACTTATTCCATAAACTGTTGCTCTGAGCCTCATTGAGACTATAGTTAAACTGTGAGTCTGTAGTGGCATTTTAAAACATTAATTCAAGTGCAATTAAATTTTCTCACGTTTATCATCCCAAGTCATGTCAGCATGGTTTTTCATTGATGTCTAGAGAATTTGGTAACTGAATAAATCCTAAAGCAAATAACTTAGTTTATTAGTTTATAAATCTGTTAATCATTGATATTTCAATGCACAAAAACCACAAGCTGATCAGTGTAAACTTTTTCTCTGTAGCGCTTATGTGACTATGTGTGTGACCTACTGCTGGAAGAGTCAAATGTGCAGCCAGTATCTACACCAGTTACAGTTTGTGGAGATATACATGGACAGGTAAAATGGCATGAATACTTGCATGTTATACCCCTAGAGAGCAAGCAGACTCTGTAACTTGCAAACATTTCTATAAAAGTTGATGGTGAATATAAATATATGGTTGAAGAAGCATAGTTCAGGGAAGCAGAACCATCTACTGAATGTTCAGTAATTTTGCAATATTCTGTGTGCTTTGCTTTTGTGCGGTGGAAGAAAAACATACTGTTTTTAACTTTCCCAGAGTGTGCTTTTGAGAAGTCAGCCTCACAGATTGCTGAATTACCCTCACTTACTTAGGCCACGTCCAGACTAGGTATTAAAATCGATTTTAGATATGCAACTTCAGCTACGGGAATAACGTAGCTGAAGTCGAATTTCTAAAATCGAGGTACTCACCCGTCTGGACGGCGCGGCATCGATGTCCGTGGCTCTCCGTGTCGATTCCGGAACTCCGTTCGGGTTGATGGAGTTCCGGAATCGATGTAAGTGCGCTCGGGGATCGATACATCGCGTTCAGACTAGACGCGATATATCGATCCCCGAGCAATCGATTTTAACCCGCCAATGCCGCGGATTAGTCTGGACGTGGGCTTAGACTGCAATTGTTGAGCTGTTCAATGTAGATAAGGGCCTCATCCTAGAAGGAGAAAACTCCATTTGAAGTTGATGAGTGTTATGCATACAAAGGGCTTGCACACTGTAAAGCTCCTCTGGTGAAGTAAGACCTAATCAGTATGTCAGCAGTTTAACTGTGGCTTTTTAACACCAAGTGGATGAATGGGAAATCTGTCTGAGGCCATAATTGTTCAGCTGAACTTTTTCAGACCTACTTTTATCTTGTTCTTGAAAATAAGGATTACTTCTCTGTAAACCTAGATAAATTCCAATTAATTGTGCTAACACACTCTTAACTAACAATGATAACAGAACCCTTATTATGGACAAACTCTTTTTTGCAGTTTTATGACTTATGTGAACTGTTCAGAACTGGAGGTCAAGTTCCTGACACAAACTACATATTTATGGTATGTACATATTAGTTGTTGGTCATTCAAAAAAAAAAAGTGAAGGAAAGCACTTCTATAATTACACTGTTGATTTAAAACAAATTTCAGACTTCTTTGGTTTTAGTTTCCATTTTAACTCTTGCTTGTAAACATCTTTTCCGCTCCCAAATTTACTCTCTTCCACTTGGTTAATACGTGTGGCTTTTATTTTGTCTACCTAAAATTTGAAATAGGGAATGCTGGTTCACATGAAAGGAAATACGTTTTATAGCCTGCTATCTAAAAGCTCCAGCTTACATTGGCAGTAGAAGGGAAGTAGAATATTTGAGTGGCTAATAAAGGACCTCCTGAAATGTTTCTTGGATGAATGGGAACATAAGAATCACAGAAGTAATGTTTCAGTTTTAAATGTGAAATTTCAAATATCCATTTAAATGTTTTTGTTTTTTAAATATGTTTTCAGAATTCAAATAGCAATGGTGCCATGGTGCCTTGTGATGTTGGGCCTCTTTGCAAATTGATAAATTAGAAATAGATATGTTACTTTGTGCACTTCTGAAACCATTTTTCCATTTATAATGTACAAATATTTTTAATTTGCAGGGTGACTTTGTAGACAGAGGTTACTATAGTCTTGAGACTTTCACCTACCTTCTTGCACTAAAAGCTAAATGGCCTGATCGTATCACACTCTTGCGAGGGAATCATGAGAGCAGGCAGATAACACAAGTATATGGATTTTATGGTAAGTCTTTATAAACAGTTTCTGAATTGTGGTTAACTAACATAAAAATGCAGTGAACTGATTCTCTGTCCTTTTCTTTGGTAAATTTTTGATTTTTGAATATGTGTATAGCTTTTCTAGAGGCCAAGTGGATCGTGAAATAGGATTCATCAGAGAAATAAGTCAATCTGAATGTATACACTGTCAAGTACTGAAGTAATGTAGCATAGTATGGGGAACAATAATTATAGTATTGAAAAGGACTATGCTCTAATGTACCGGGTAGAGTTCTATTTCCAGGTCTGTCACTGACTTGCAGTATAACCATAGGTCTTCACCTCTATGCCTCAGACTTCTTATCTGTGAAACTGGGATAAGGAGCTTAATATGGAAGTGGAGGTTTAATATTTGAAATGCTTTGGGATTGTCTGAAAAGTGCTGTAGAAAAACAAAATATAGAGAATCCTCTCTTTATGACTTAGGACATAATAGGTTTTAATTTTAATTATACCAAGTTATCTGGTAAGTTACTGCTGGTGCAGTAGATGAGGCAAGATTTTAGTGAATGAACACAAGATTAGTATTGGGCAATAACACAAATAATATAAACTGAGGGAGTGGGTTTGCCTGAAAGCTTTGGAACGACAATTAATTTATGACAAGACCTGAGGAAATGTTTCAAGGATCTAATAGTTGCCTCAAAAAGTATGTAATCAAAAATGGACTTGCTTTTGGGTCCCTCTGGAAATGAGGAGAAATGAGTATAAATCTTGATATCTTAATCCGTTATGCCTAAGGAATCCTTGCTTGCTAGGTCTGGCTTATACAGATCTATTAGAACCTAGTTACTTACACCTACGCTGAGGCTTCGTCCTCTTTGACCCAAAAAATGTATTGCATGGTTTGGTTCTGCCTGTATAGATAGGGCCATGCTGTGCCACTGCGACTGCTTTAGGGCAGTAGCTAGCAGAGCCTAATTGTGAGGGATTTTCTTTGCATCTCACAGTACTATCTTCAGCAACTCAAACCGTGGAAATAACTTCTTTATTTAAAAAAAACCCTAATGTCCTGTTCAGTGGCCTAATATGGGGTATTAGTTCCTATAGCATAACTTGGACCAGGTTGATTTCTAAACCAAACAAAGCAACTGTAGCTCTCTTCCTCTCCTTTGGTAAGAGCATCTTCAGAAGCATCTGTCTTATTTAATCATCCTAGTAGTATCTGACTTATTTTCATACCACAAGAATTGAACCAAGGACTTGTTAATGGTGAACTAAATTGAGATTTGAATTGGGGGGGGCCATGAAGAAGATTTTTGTGGAGGCAGCACCTTTAGTCACATTAAGATGGGAGGAAACCTGTGCCAAAATATTGCTTGAGTATGCAAGAAATGAGAAAACTACTGCCAATGGAGTGGACAGATGGCCATAAGAAAAATCCTTTCTCATTGTATTACAGTTAGTGTCCCTGTTTGATGGCCCAGCATATTTCTTTGCTAATCTAGTTATTGAGATTTCAAGTTCTAATGTAAATATGAGGGTTTTTTTTCCTTAACAGAATCAGGGGGGAAATGTCAAACAATAAAATGATTTCTCTATTTAACAGATGAGTGCCAAACCAAATACGGAAATGCAAATGCCTGGAGATACTGTACCAAAGTCTTTGATATGCTCACAGTAGCAGCTGTAAGTTGTGTTTTTTTTTAACTCACTTTAAAAACATATAAAGCAGATTTTGCATCATTTTTCACTAGGCAAATATCTAAGTGGCCTTTGTCACATAGCGTCTAGAGACAAACTGAAATGAAAAATAAAGGTATTCCAGGTTTTACACATGAATCCTGGACTAGTGGGTGGGGGAGAAGTAGACATGATGTATCGTGACTTTTAGAAAGTCTTTTTATACACTCCTGCATGACATTCTCATAAGCAGACTAGGGAAATATGGTCTAGATGAAATTACTATAAGGTGGGTACACAACTGGTTGAAAGACTGTACTGAGAGTAGTTATCAATGGTTTGCTATCAAAGGGGGGGCAGGGGGTAGGAGGATCTAGAGTGGTCCTGCAGGGAGTCTGTCCTGGGTCCAGTACTAGTCTATTTTCATTACTGACTTGAATAACAGAGGGAAGTGTGTGCCTTTACAATTTGCAGATGACACCAAGCTGGGATAGGATACAAGCAACTGGAGGATAGGATTATAATTCAAAATGATCTTGATAAGTTGTTCTGAATTCAACAAGATGAAATTCACTAAAGAGAAGTGCAAGTACTCAGAAAGGAAATAATCAAACACAGACATACAAAATGGGGAATAATTGGCTAGGCAGTCATACTCTTGAAAAGGATCTGGGAGTTATAGTGGATTGCTAATTGAATGAGTCAGCATAAGAACAACCATAGTGGGTCAGATCAAAGGTCCATCTGGCCCAGTATCCTGTATTCTGACAGTGGCCAATACCACGTGTCCCCGCGGGTATGAACAGAACAGATAATCAAGTGATCCCTGTCACCCATTCCCAGCTTCTAGCAAACAGGCTAGGGATCCCATCCTTGACTATCCTGGCTAATAGCCATTGATGGACCTATCCTCCATGAACGTACCTAGTTATAGTCTTGGCATTCCCAACCTTCTCTGGCAAAGAGTTCCACAGGTTGACTGTGTTTGGCGGGGGGGGAAATCCCTTTGTTTATTTTAAACCTGCTATCAATTTCATTTGGTGACCCCATAGTTCTTGTGTTATGAGAAGGAATAAATAACACTTCCTTATTTACTTTTTCCACATCAGTCATGATTTTATAGACCTCTGTCAATGTGACAGTTGTGAAAAAGGCTAATGCACCCCAGAATATTATTAACAGGAGTGTCATATGTAAGATACAGGAAGTATTGTCCTGTTCTGCTTGGCACTGGTGAGGCCTCACCTGGAGTTCTGACTAGTTCTGGGCATCACATTTTAAGAAAGATGTGGAGAAACTGGAGAGTCCAGAGGAGAGCAGCAAAAACAATAAAAGGCTTAGAAAACCTGACCCATCAGGAAGGGCTTAAAAAAACAACCAGGAATGTTTCTTCTTGAGAAAAGAAGATTGAAAGGGGACATAAGTCTTCAATTCTGTTAAGGGCTGTTATAAGGAGGATGGTGATCAACTGTTCTCCATGTCCATTGAAGGTAGGACAAGAAATATTGGGCTTAATTTGCAACAAGGAAGATTTAGGTTAGATATTAGGGAAAACGATCCTAATTTTGAGGATACTTAAGCATTGGAATAGGCTTCCAGTGGAAGCTGTGGAATCTATGTCACTGGAGGATTTTAAGAATGTTAGTCAACACCTATCAGGGATGGTCTAGGTATGCTTAGTCTTGAGTGGATGGACTAGATGACCTCTCGAGGTTCCTTCCAGCCCTACATTTCTATGATTCTATTCTTTCTCTCAGTTAATAGATGAGCAGATTCTCTGTGTACATGGTGGCCTATCTCCTGACATCAAGACACTGGATCAAATTCGAACCATTGAACGCAATCAAGAAATTCCTCACAAAGGAGCCTTTTGTGACCTTGTCTGGTCTGATCCAGAGGATGTTGATACCTGGGCAATTAGTCCCCGAGGAGCAGGCTGGCTGTTTGGTGCAAAGGTCACAAATGAGGTAAAGTCATTGTCATAGATAATGTAAAATTATTGAGGGACCAGATGAACTAAAACATTGCTTAGCTTTAAGTTTGATGTTCTAATGGCACAACAGAAATAACACTGTGTGGTTTGATGACTATGCACAGTGCAATCGTTTTACAAGGGAGACCAGTAATGTAAGCTGGGATTGTTGCTTTTAATATGAATCCATAATAAAAGATCAAGATAATCTTAGTAACAAGCCATTTCAACTTCTAAAACAACCAGCGCATCTGCCACTGTTTTGTTCTTGTGGTGAGATAGTGATCAATCTTTCTAGCAGGTGGTTATCCTAGTACAGGAGGCGATTATATTTGGGAGAATACTTGGATGGAAACGTTCATTTCTTTCTCACCAAAGCTCCTGCTTTAGTCTTCCATTGAACAAAAGCTTCAGTAACTCTGGGAAAACCCATTCACTAAAACATGTCAACCTTTCAGGTTATTGAAATACCAGAACTAGTAGTGTCTGACTTGTAGTATAACCTGGCCTTTTGGAGCTGT
This sequence comes from Gopherus evgoodei, assembly GCF_007399415.2. NCBI lineage: Eukaryota > Metazoa > Chordata > Testudines > Testudinidae > Gopherus > Gopherus evgoodei. Next base: position 24,518,244 of record NC_044337.1, on the reverse strand, counting down.
TGTAGTGTCATAATCTAAAAAGCCTTACAATATGCAAATAGAGGTGGTGCTTGTGTAGCCATTTTACTTATTTGGGTTGATGGCACTCAACTTGTTTTGGGGGAAAAAAAAATAAAAACTCCCTGTCCATTTATGGCACCACTGATTGTGTTAACACACTCTTGACTGGTTGACGAGCTTCTAAGCTTCTGATGGACTAGCATTTTCTGCTGTGAAAGAAACAACTATCTCAGTTTGGTAGGTCACAGGAGTTAGAGGCAAAAGCCAGGGGTCTGAAATGAATGGTGGTATCTGCAGTTACTCAGTGGTGATTCCTGTAGAAGGCTTTTGTCTGCAGGTTTACCCAGCGGACCTCTTCTCCTTGAATAAAATACTGAAATCTTGAGACACAGCAATGTTCTAAGTAGTAAAGATCTGTTATGTAGTAAGCATATGTAACTATTTACTGTATATATTTATATATTTTTTTTAAATTGCAGTTTGTTCATATCAACAACTTAAAACTCATCTGCAGAGCACATCAGCTAGTGCATGAAGGCTATAAATTCATGTTTGATGAGAAGTTGGTAACAGTATGGTCTGCTCCAAATTACTGTTACCGTTGTGGAAATATTGCCTCAATCATGGTCTTTAAAGATGTAAATACAAGAGAACCAAAGTTATTCCGTGCAGTTCCAGACTCAGAACGTGTAATTCCTCCTAGAACAACTACACCGTATTTCCTTTGAGATCTTTTCCCATCCTGCTGTTTCCCCATTTCCTTGTACCATCCCTCTATACTTTTTATTGAGCACTTTGCTGCTGAAATGCTGCCTCTTGCCTTTTTTATTTTTAAATTATCTAAATGTATTGTGTATTATGGTGTCTGTAGCAGTGTGTCTCGATTTCCTCCTCCCTCATTTGAGAATGCTTGTGAAATGTCTTTGACATTTATTTATCCTACTGCATGTAGTTCTTGCTTATGTCTGTTTTTAGGTTAAACATTTTCTCTTTACAAAAAAAATCATAATACATTGGAACTATTTTGGTCCCATTATATCATTCAACTTTTTGTTTGGTAAGTTTTAAGAAATTTCAGCAGCAAAGTTATTGCCTAGTGTGCACGATGGGACTGTAAATGCGTTGTGTTGTGTACACATGTCTGAGATGTAAAATTGAATCGTCCTTGTTAGATCTTGTTTTAAGTGAATACAAAAGCGGTCTAAAGGGCTGTCTCTTCTCCCCTCACCACCTTTTTTTTAGGATTCCAATAAAAATACAAAAAACTGCTACAGCTATTGAATTTGTACATTATAATAATTGTTCTGATTTTTCAGATACCTTGTATTTTTAATAAAGTCGTATCTTAAATAAAACCCACCTCTAGGTTAAATATTGCAAATAAAAATCCTACTTTGTTGATGTGAGCATGTCTTTTTTTTCCTACTCAGTAAGAACTACTTAACCTTTGGCTATCAAGTATAGAACTGACCTTTGTTTTAACAATAGTGGTTTTTGGAAGCAATCCTTGAGATAAGTTCTCTTCTGAAAAGTGGCTGTAGAAATGATGTGATTCAGTACATCTGCTCCTTGTACAGATGAGTCATTTACTCACTAAAATAAGTTACTGCTTGTCATTCCTGTTAGTTGCAGAGTCAGCACAGCTGCAGGAGACTTGAGCTTGGTCCAGTTCTTGCTTTGCAAATCAAGAAAATTGTTAAACCATGTTCTGACTGTAATATCTTAGGCTATTTCTGGATTCAACACCAATCTTGACTTGTAGATGGCTGAAGGTGGAGGGATACTTGTAAACCAAGTGGATTTGATGTAGAAGTCAATGAGAAACAGGGAAGTCCACAAATCCACTTTTACAGTTACTTATCAGAGAATCAAACTGTCTGTGCTTAAAATTACATACTGAAATTTTGGTAAAAGCCTCTGTAGTAAAACTGCAGTGTTAAATATCTGTAATTGTCAGCACAGATTAAACAAGTGGAAAGTGATACACAGTTGACAGTGGATAACCTGCTACCTACCAAAGAAGACTTGAGATTTTATTTTAATGTAGTAGATGTATAGTTCTAGAGTGCACGTAGAAACATTTCTGAATCTAAGACTTGTCTTGAAACAATCTACTTTTTTTTTGGATAGGTGAGTTAAAAAAATCATAACTGTGGCTGGTTTTTCTCCATAACATGTCCAGGCAGCAGCAAAGGGTTCTGTTGCATTCTTATTCTGCTTAGTTTCTATATTAAAGACTAGAAGCATCTCTAATGACTCTAGCTAACAATTTAGCTGGGATTTATCAATCTGTTTTCCCTTTCATTTCAACTACTTTAACATTCCAGAAATATTCTGGTGAAGCCAGTCAACAACAAATCACATTAGTTTTTTAATGTAGTTTTGAACATTTAATTATTTTCAGAGGATAAAACTTTCTGGCTTCTGGAAATGTAATAAAAGTTAAACTGCTTTCTATTAAATTTTCTGTTTTTTTGACGTCATGTAAAATGAAGAGCAAGGTACTAATTTATGACTAGATCTGGCAGAACACTGAGCAGATAGACTCATTGGCCTCCTATTGAATTCACTGCTGGTATAGCAACCCAGAAGTGCAGTTTTTACTTGGATCTGGACCTTGATTTTTTTTAAATTTTGTTTTAAATGGTAAAAACTGAACTAGGAGAAGCATAATCACTTCTCTGCAGGCATTTTTGAGCTCTATTCAGTCAACAGCTGAAATATCCATGTCTTGGACTCTGGAATAATTTGGCAGTGGAGGAGGATTTTTGTTTTACAAGAATGTGAATCTAATTACTAATGTAACTGTGGAACACTGGAAACTCATTTAATTCTTGTGATTAAAATAATTTGCTTTGTTTACTTCAAAACTCTTGCAACAATTCCATTTTATCTTACATTGTGTATTTAATTACTGCCTTTAATGCTTTTGAGTTGTACAGATTACCTACATAATACCAAAAACTCTAACTCCCCTCTCATGCTATATAGCATATTTTGATGTTTTAAAGCTCTTTTGGTGGTGGATGTTCCCCCCTCATCCCCCTATGATACTAACCTTGTTTTTGTCTGGTTGAAGGACACCTGTTGATGAAAATCCAATATAGTAATAGAAAATGTTACATGTGACACTCTGCTTATTTTAAATAGACTCAGGCAAGCTGTTTAGTATCAATATTAAAACTACTGATTTCCTACCTTTGTGAATTGTAGTACTGTAAGCAAAGAGGCTCTCTCATCCCTGAATATTATATTATGGAGGAAAAGCAATCCTGAAATATGTAGTTCTATGCATTAGTTTAATGGCTGGGGTAGAGAATAAATCAAATAGTCTGATCTGTTATAAACTAATTTGGGGATAGTAAGGCATTCTCTGTACCAAACCCTTATTGTCACAAAAGGATTAACCCTGCCAAAATATTTGGTTGCATTTTTTTATCAAGGAACTCAAGTGTTTTTTCTATGACTAATGAATCAAGTCTCATAGTTCCTTTCTAAGATAGGGAAATTTTTAGATGGAGGAAGGGGGTTGTAACTGAGGTATAAAAGAAACTAAGTGACAACTGAAGTTGTGCTAAATCTGATAGAGCTGGGAATACAAATATGTTCACCTAAGTATCACTAGACAATCTTTCCCTTTTAATGATCCACTCCACTGGTATGTAGCAGTCATTCAAACATGGAACTTTGCTCCTAGATCAACTCCTCAAAATTTTGTAGTACCCAACTTCTAACCGTATTTCTGTAAACTCAGCTTGGTGGAAGGAAGTGATGGTGTGATTATTCAAGGCGCCACCACACTGTCCTAGCACTTAGGTGTAGTATCATACTAACCGATCCATTAATCTAGTAGATACACTTCATTTACAGCAGGTTCTTTTTTAGTGCAGTAGTTGCATTAAAATCAGTTTTCAAATTTTGATTAAAATTGTACTGACTGGTAGCTGCTCTTATTTTCCTGCAGTGTCCAGCTAGGCCTTTTTTATTACAAACAAATTTGCATGAAAAAAGTGTTGGAAAAACAATTCATCTTGATTGCATTGATAAATGTTATCCCTTAGACTGACATGAACTTAATTGTTCCCTTGTAGCTCCAAAAGACATCTTATTCTCCTCTCAAGAACTGATACGCCTGGGAGAATTCTGTGAAACTGTTTGTGCACAGAATTTGTATCCTCTGCAGAAAAATGACTTTCTGATGGGGAAGCTGCAAGGGTGGTCGTGCGCGGCTCCCCAGCAGTGCAAATGCATTGTTTTGTGTGCCAGGAGCAGCTAGTGGAGAGAGAAAGCAGTGGGAGTGAAGCTAGGGCTGCCTCAGCCAGTGGCTCCTAGCCTGAGCTAGGCTAGGCTGCTAGTCCTGGCTGGGCAGGGGAGTACAGGACTTCCTCTTCACCTGCAAGGAGCAGCCAGGGCTGGGTCAGACCCACCCCCAGAAACCTCTCTGGCTGCAGGAAGCTCTGCATCATCCCCCCCACTTCCTGCCCCTATTGCTTCTCAGCTGTGGGGAAAAAGGGGGCAGTGTACAGGAAGCTGCTCCCTGAACCCCCATGCATCTGGACCCATCTCATAGCCAGATCACCCTGCCAAGCCTCACCCGCTGTACCCAGAACCTGAACCCAGACCTTAACAAGCCTCACTCTCTGCATCTGGAGTCCCACTGCACCCAGACCCTCACAATAAGCCCCACCTCCCTGCATCTGGACCCCACCTTTGCACTGAGACTAACCCCCACCCCAACAAACTTCACCCCACCTGTACCTGGACCACCCTGACTAGCCCACCACACCCTGATCCCCACCAAACCAGCCCCTGGACCCCTCCTGCTGAGCACTCCACAACCAGACAACCCCAGCTGAGCCCCAACCACATTCACCTGGACTCCCCTGCAGAGTCCCATTAAGTCTGCACCCCTGTTCATCCAGATCCTCCTCTGATGTTGGACTCTATATGATTTTATGAAAATATGCTAATGAGTTTAAATATGATGAAACTGGAATACACTTCATGCAAAAGGTCTCTTGTAAGATATCATTACAAAGTTTATAATCGATCATCCTATTTGTATAAAGGTTATCACTCTTGTACATGAAACTAGAAATATGAAATATAACTCTGAGGGCCTATTGTAATTAATGGCGGTTTGGGATCTTGATGATTACCATTAACCAGGACAATTGTCTGCAAATAGCTCTGTTTTATTTGTAAGTCTCCCTGTATACACGTGTGCTGGCAAGTGGGTAATGAAGTCTTACAGTGACATGTGATCATGGCACCTGAACTGGAATCCATCTTTAACCTGGTGCTTTTCCATTAAGGAGTGGGTGGGAACCCAGAGAGGGACAAAGGATTCCCGCCTTATGCAAAAGATACATAAATGGGTGGAACAGAACAGAACAAAGGGAGCAGCCATTCCTTAGCTTTAAGGGCGCAGCCTTCATGAGGAATCCCTTAGCTACCACCTGACCTGGAACAAGGGCTGTACCAGGGGAAAGGACTGTGCCCAGACTAGGAAGGTGTCCAGTCTGTGAAAGAGTCTTATTGAAACATCTCTCAGGGTGACATTTTAATCTGTACTCAGTAACTGTATTACTGAATTAGTTTTAGATTAGCATGTTTTATTTTATTTCAGTTGGTAATTCACTTTGTTCTGTCTGCTACTACTTGGAACCACTTAAATTCTACTTTCTCTATTTAATAAAATCACTTTTTACTTGTTAATTAACTCTGAGTATGTATTAATACTGGAGGGGGGGAGAACAGCTGTGCATTTCTATCAGTGTCATAGAGGGTGGGCAGTTTATGAGTTTGTCCTGTATAAGCTTTATACAGAGTAAAATGGATTTATTTGGGGTTTGGATCCCACTGGGAATTGGACATCAGAGTGTTAAAGACAGGAACACTTCTGTAAGTTGCTTTCAGTTAGGCCTACAGCTGTTAGGGGATGTGGTTCAGACCCTGGGTCTGGGTTTGCAGCAGGCACATCAGTTGGCCACTCCCAAGAAGGGTTCTGTGATCCAACATGTCACACCTCCCCCCACCAAGTTGCCTGCACCCAGATTGCCCCACACAGAACCCTATCACCCCACACCTGGATCTCCCCACACTGAGCCTCTCCACACTTGGATCCCGCTAGGCTCAACCTGCCTGCCTACATCTTTGGAGGGGTAGGGCCCCAGGGTGTTTCTAGGACAGACCTGGTCCTTGTGCTGTGTCTGCGTTGGGTGCAACTTTAGCACTGAGTCCATATCCAGACTGGCAGGGGACACAAGGTGATCTCACACCTCTGTAGTCAGTGGCCTGTACTCCCCCTTGCCATACTGGAGTCTTCACATTTGTTTATTGACAAATAAAATGTGCAGATTTTTAAAATGTGTGCAGAATATTTTATTTTTTGGCACAGAATTCCCTCAGGACGCATAAGCAAACTGAAATGCTGGAAAGGAGGGGTGTGGAGGAGCTTTACTGGAACTGAAACATAGCTTAAGGTGTGTGGAGAATCTAAGCAATGGGGAACAGCATGTAATTTCTTAATGCATAATTCCAGCTGTAGGAAATCAGACAGACATTCTCCTTCCACATCTTAATATGAAATGCTGGTTCATTAGATGGTTGAACCTAGTATCATAAACTTTAAGGGGGGAGGGGGCGGAGTAGAAATAATTTGTCATGCAAGTAAAATATTGGATATGCGGACCTGGTATGTAAGGGGCTGGGCTACCCTAGTCCTAGATTTATTATGGTTTAGAACAGGGGTTTTCAACCTTTTTCTTTCTGAGCCTCCCACCCACCGCCAGCATGATCTAAAAACACCACAGTCCACCTGTGCCACAACTGTTTGTCTACAGATAAAAGCCAGAGCCTACATTAGGGGTAGCAAACAGGGCAATTGCATGGGGCTCCATGCCACAGAGGGCCACATGAAGCCAAGCTGCTCAGCTTTGGCTTTAGCATAGGCACCGACTCCGTGGGTGCTCCAGTTCTGGAGCACCCATGGGGAAAAAGTGGTGGATGCAGAGCACCCACTGGCAGCCAAGCTCCCCTCCTCTGCTGGGGGTGGGGGAGTGGGATCGTGGTACCTGGGGAAGAGGCAGGGCCAGGATTTGGGGAAGGAGTTGGAATAGTGGCAGGAGGAGGGGGAGTTGGGATAGGGACTTTGGGCGCAGGTCCTCATGGAAGGGGTGGAGTGGGGGCAGGGTTGAGTACCTACAGGACAGGGGAAGTCGGCGCCTATGGCTTCAGCCCTGTTGGTGGGGCTTTGGGCAGTGTGGCTTCAGCTTTGTGTCCTGGGGTCCCAGTGAGTCCAATGCCAGCCCTTCTTGGTGGATCCCCTGAAATTTGCTCATGGTCCCCCAGGGGGCCTTGGGCCCCGCCTGAGAACTGCGGATTTAGAACAAAGTGACAACACTCACCTCCTTACAGCAGCTTTTCGCCTGCTTCTCCTTCGACTGATGACAAGACGGGTAAATTCTGGAGTTCACTGTGGCTGTGCAATGCACTGCACCGAGCCAAGCCTTGACCTCACTCTGACCACTTCTCTACCAGTTGCAACTGCAGGAGCAGTGGGGAGGCCTAGCTCCAGGCTGTCCCAGGGCCAGGTAGCTGCTTGCCCCAGTTGCATGTGTTTATAAGCAGGGCTCTGGTGCTCCCAGCACAGGGCAAACAGCACCTGCTTCTGGTAGACTTGCCAACCCTCCAGGATTGTCCCGCAGCCTCCAGCAATTAAAAATTAATCTTCAATTACAGACTGTCATGTGATGAAACCTCCAGGAATACAAAATTGAGAACCCACCAGGGGCCCTCTCCCTGACTGGCCCGCATGGAGCTGGAGGGTGGGGTGAGCCCTCCCCACCACCCCTGCCCCGCCCCCATGCCTGCTCAGCCCCGCCTCCCCGCTCCCTGCCCCTCCCCCAGTCCGCTCAGCCCCGCCTCCCCAGTCCCTGCCCCTCCCCCAGTCCGCTCAGCCCCTCCCCCAGTCCGCTCAGCCCCTCCCCCAGCCCGCTCAGCCCCGCCTCCCCAGTCCCTGCCCCTCCCCCAGTCCGCTCAGCCCCGCCTCCCCGGTCCCTGCCCCTCCCCCAGTCCGCTCAGCCCCTCCCCCAGTCCCTGCCCCGCCCCCATGCCTGCTCAGCCCCGCCTCCCCGGTCCCTGCCCCTCCCCCAGTCCGCTCAGCCCCGCCTCCCCGAGGCCCTGCCAGTCTCGCCTCACAGCCAAGCTCCGCCTCCGCCCTTCCCGCTCCTCCACCGGCGGGCGGGGTTTCCGGTTCCGCCCCCTGCCGGAAGCGGCGCGCGGGGCTCTCGGGCGCTCGCGGCTGAGGCGAGGCGAGGCGCGGCGCGGCGCGGCGAAGCGGGCTCCCCGCCGGCATGGCCCGGAACACGCTCTCCTCGCGCTTCCGCCGCCTGGACATCGACGAGTACGACGAGAACAAGTTCGTGGAGGAGCCGGACGAGGCGGCGGCGGCCGAGCCGGACCCGGCTCCCGAGGTGGAGGCGCTGCTGAGGCAATATCCTTCGGGGAGTCCTGGGCCCGGCGCCGCGCCGGCAGCGAGAGCCGCGCCGGGCGGCCCCAGAGGCTCCTGGCGGGCGGGCGGACGGGCCGGGGGTGGCGTCACTCGAGGGCCCCGCTTCTTGGGGGGGCGGCCGGGCCCAGTCTGCGGGGCTCCGGCCGCCGCTGCTCTTCCAGGGGCGCGCGCCGTGCCGCGGGGGAGGGGAGCGAGCCACGTGCTGGGCTGCTCCAGGCTGCTGGCTTGACACCACCTCTCTCTGCAGAGCTAGTGCAGGAAATGGGGTTTCACGGGATGTCGCCCGCCTCGCTGACTCTCAGCCGCGCGGTCTGTGCTGCTGACTCGCTGCTGCTGGCAAGGGCTCGAAAGCTGTTCGTTGTAGCAGTGTCCCAGGTGAACCCCCGGAAGGGTCTCTGTTATAGTTGCAAAGAAAACTGTAAACCCATCCAAAGTGTAATCCAAGCAGTGATGTCTGCCTGAGGTTGCAGAGAGCCTGAAACAGCAGCTCTGATATGTGAACTGAAGCTTTCCTTTCACTGGGTACTACTCAGATGACATTGACTTTTAAAGTATCATCAGCATCGTTAGCTGTTACTTTGCTCAGAAAAGCATGTATTAGAACATGTATCATGTTATGAAGATTTACAGTTACTCTGAGGGGGATTTTCAAAGGAATGCTTGGCAGAAAGCCATCTAACTCCCAGTTGACTTTCAAGAAGTATAGGATGCCTAACTACCATTTGTACTGTTGAAATTCTCTCCTTTAGCAACACTTTATATTGCATATGTCTTTTTAACACCACTAGGTCCATGGTTGCAGTGTGGGCATTATTGCCTTTATAGCCTTAAAGGGGGTGGGGATCTCATCTTTCAAAATTTAGTGTGAAACATGCATTTCCCAAAGTGCTTTTGTAAATTTAGTCATGAATATAAATTGGCTGAGATTAAGTAGCTGTGCATGACTGAAAATACGGTACCTATAATTGGAGAGGTGTTAAAAGTATAATTTTTTCTCTGTTCTGAGGTATTCCTAAATGCTCCTAGGTATGACTCATTTACATAATTCCCTTATAACATCTGTTTAAAATGCTAAAAATGCTTGGCTCTCCAAAATGTTATCTTAACCCATCTCTCCTTTTTTTATCTTTGCCTTTTTGCTGTCCAGTTTCATGAGTTCTAATTTCCATTGCACTTTTCTGTTTACAAGAAGTAAACAGGTTATTTTGCTCATCTTTATATGATACAGTTTGCAAAATTGAAAACTCTACTTGGCTGATAAAGAAAGCAGCAAACATGAGAAATGAAGCAAGACCCAGACTATGCTTCAACTTTCATTAAGATTGGTATCTCTTTGCCTGTGGAATTCTAACCAGGTTCTGAAATAACCTGATTTATAGTTGCAGGTACTAGCTTTGCATATTGCAACACCAACAATTCTGTCATTTTTAGCAGTTTATGAAAGGGGATTATGTGGGATCTGATTTCAATTTTTGTAGCAGTTGGTTGTAATAGTTTATAATGGATTGTTGATAGAAACATTGGGAAGCAAATTAAGTTACCTTATTAGGGGTTGCAGACAGAAATGGACAGAGAGCCTTATATAGAAGGAGAATGTTCCATTGCCTCATCCCATTTCTGAAATAATTTTTCAAGTAGGACAGTGTGTTTTGAAGTGAGTTAATTGAGCCAAACTGATGTAAATGTGCTTAAAGTAACTCAGCTACCAGCCACACTGGGACCTAACCCAGATTATTCCTTTTATTAAGGTTCCTGTTCAGAAGATGAAAGGAAGGAGGCACCTTGACACAATATGTTTTTAAAATGAAGTCTACAACAAGTGTAGGGGGGGAGAGAGCAGGATGGCCTCTAACTGGGAGGAGAAATGGTAGTTTTAGTTTGTCTGTGCATCTTAGAAAATACCAGCTGGAGCTGTGCAGATCTTTTTTTCATGGTGTAACCTAGAGTAAAGTGCTTGATAGCCTGGGAGGCTTGTGTCTTCCACCCACAAAAATGGTAGAGGCTTGCACCCAACACTAATATATATCAATAGTGACTGCTTTACCACATGTGGAGATGACAAGTTCATTCTCCCCATTCACTGCTTGGATTCTCTGCGCAAACTGTTACAAGATGATAATTGTAGTGGTTTCTGTGATGTGGGACTTCTCTCCATTAGGGGGCTGGACTAAGCCCCACCAAATCATTTCAGATTGGTCCGAACAGCCATCAGACTTGGTGTCTACCTGGGCTGGATTCTAGTTTGTCATCTAAAGATGCCAGGATCTGTACCTCATTACCAATCCTCTGAGCTATCTTGTATCCACATTATATAGTTAAGATTCCATCACTGTAAAAATTAAATTAGGCAGCAGGCCAGTAAACTATTCTACATTTGCCTAATTTGATTAGTAACTAGTTGCAGTATGGGCTGATCTCTTTATATTGATCAGAATTCTTCCTGAGTGGCAGCTGTCACTTGGGCTGCTCTTCCTCACCAAATAAAATTGTTCATGAAGTCCTCCAAGATGCACTTTTCTATCTGAACAAGTGTTGGGAATGACTGAATTAACTATTTTATGGCAGCATGATTTCTTAAACCCAAATATGAAGTTGGGGGTTTGCTGCATGTATTTCAGAGAGGGGATCTGCTATTAATTAAGGAAGTAGATTAGTTCATTAACATCCTGTTGTTACTGGTATTTATAAGCATAATAGAAATGAATAGCAAATTATTTGAGTTTTCCAGTTATAGTTGCCAGTATGCCTAGTTACTTTTTAGGTGACTTGTCCCCCTGGATGTCATTCTTGTTACTTGGCATCCTTGGAACTGAGCAAATGAGAATGTTGGGTTGTAAGGTCAGATGGTTCCGTAGCTCAGTTTGAATAACTGTGAACAAGGCTTTGCTGATTTGCAAAGTTTTAAGTTTTGTGTGGTGAATGAGGAGGTTTCTGTTTTTATAACAGTGAAGTCTTGTCAGCTTTAGTTTAACTGACAAAGGATTTCCTGTCACCTCAGATGTAAACTATTGCTTTAAAAATTATAAGTGAAGAGGAAATTGACCTTGAAGTAAAATGAGCGCTTGTTTGCAATCCTTCATGCTGTGCTGTCCAGCTTTAACAATCGTCCTCTTGTGGTGTAGTTTCAGGGCTCTGGATCAAAGTTAATTAAAATCATTGTAAATCTCGTGCTGATTTCTTTGGCATTTTTTATTCAAGTTTTTTAATTTATGTTTAATTGCCTGATACTTGCAACTGTTCTTACTGTACAGTGTGGAATTCCCAAACTACCTAGCTCCATTACCACAATTTGACTTATGTAGAAAAGAGAATGTCTTCACTGGTAAAGCTTAGGTTCCATACTCTCCTCCTATGGGAGGAGAAACTTTTTAATGCTGTTTCCTGAGCTTCTCTACTGCATTTCAATATCTTATCCTGTGCATCTATAGCTATGCTTAGGATTTGCAGGAGACAGGATTGGATGCCTCCCAGATGAGGTATGCATGCATTCTCTTTCATAAATAGATGTATGTAATCTGAATCCTTCCCATGCTGTCTAATATTGCTTAGGATACAACCAAGGCTCTACTATCTCTTTCTAGCCTGGGCTGCTTCTTGCATGTCTTCTATGTTGTTAAACTCATAATTTTCTCTGTACATACCGTTCAATGGAGGGATTCTTTTGGTTGACGCCTCTTAATGTTTCTTGAGTTGCCCATAGCAGATGCTCAGGCTTCATTCTTAACACGTGTTCAATATTTTCATCCTCTTCTATGGGTAACTTTGTAGATAAGGAGTCGTTCAACTCTGATTAATCTTGGCATTTGTAATAAATTCATTCAATTTAATATTTTCCTGAGGCATTTGTTTTCAAAGGCATTTAGATATTTGCCTGTAGCTTTGGTGGATTTCCAGCCTCCAGAATCATATGCATGGGGAAAATGACATTTGAATTGAAGTTTGTTTGGTTTTGAACAGACTAAATCTTGTTAAAGCTGGTAAATGCAGCTGCCATCTTGCCAATTTATGACATTTTCTTCTGGATATCCCCAGTGGACGTGTTTCTATTTTTACAGATAATCTAACATGTCTTCCTTCTGGATGCTGAGCTCTTACCCACCTACTCTGTGAATTCTAGCTTTAGGAGCTGTGGAAATCCTGCATACCCTTTCTCAGCAAAACCCTGTTGAAAGAATTGGGAATGCTTTCTGACTGAAGACAGGATAAGACCCTTTTTAGATTGGGTATGCGTGTATGTTCAGGTTACCTGGACCCTGAATTCCATAACGCTATTTTGGAATTTGTGTCTACACAGTATCCACTGTGCTCTAAGTAATGTAATTTCTGTGACAAGCTGGGATACCTTAGTTCATGTTGATGCTCAGCCATTATTATGTATATTATTTAGAAATAGTGATAAGAGTAAAGATCTGTTGACTGTGAACTGAGTTACCTTTTGATGTGCACACGCTGACATTCTGCTTTGCTCCTACAACACCTTTTGGAAATCAAGTATTGTGGTGGTCTTTAGAATTGTGCAAATTGTGGTGGTCTTTAGAATACTCAAAAGGCTATTCACAATAGTCTTAGCTATATTAAAAATGAGGGTTATGACAGCCGTATCAGAAGGCGTGGTACGTTGCTACAGTTGATCCTTGCTTCCTGTTTCCACTATCTCAAGTTAAGTGTGTTGGAAAACCCAATGCTCTGAACCGTCCTTTATAGAATGCTTATTAATCATCTTTAAGAATATCTAAACAATTTGGGTCCTTGACTTGATGTGCTGCACAGGTGATATGCTCCAAGCTTTCCACACAGCCTTAAGGAATTCTCCCTTGAACACAAAGAACCAAGCAATAAAGGTAACTGGAGTCTTTGGGTTTCTAATGATGTGACTGTTAGTTTACCATAAGTGCTGACACACTGATCCTTATGGACCCAGATATGGAGTGTTAGTATACTTTAAAATAACATTTATCTGAAAATATAAATAGCTGATCATTAATAGCCTATTATGTGAACCACGTAAAATGTATATGCTGTATATTTGTATTTAGACACCCTTGATTAGTAACTGCTTCTGTTCGATGGCTGGACCTTTACTATGAAAACTCTAGGAGAAGAATATTAGAAGCTATCCAATATATGTGGCTTCTCCACCTTGGTGCACACATCTGGCTGGATGGAGTGGGATAGCAAGTTTATGCTAGGGCATAGCGGTGGGGTTAACTTGCTGCTAAGATACTTATAAGTCTGGTCCACTGACCCATCAAATCCCATCATGTTTTCTCAGAAGGAAACACTGACCCTTTTCAATCCTTAACGTTTTAAAAAGTTGGTTCTCAAATGCTCCTAACTACTGAAATTTAAAATTGTAAAATGGAAGCCTGATGGTTCACAAACTGACATAGCCTTTATATATCCAGCTGAGAGTTCCATTGCATGTTATGTTAGGCAGAAGTCATTTGCTGAGTAAATGTGCATTTTGGATACAGTTAAGATTTTGCTGTTTTTGATCTTTGGGGCAATAGGTTCTGATGTAATTTTACTTCTCTTGTTGCAGGAACGGGCCCAGGGAGTGGTGCTTAAGGTCCTCACATCCTTTAAAAGCAGTGAGATAGAACAGGCAGTAAACTCGTTAGACAGAAATGGTATTGATTTGTTAATGAAGTACGTTTATAAAGGATTTGAAAAGCCAACAGAAAATAGCAGTGCAATATTACTTCAATGGCATGAAAAGGTATGTGTCTCTTCCTTTGCTGCCTAAACATGAAGTCACAGTTCAACAATGATCCTACTGAAAATCTTCTGAGTTTCTAAATGCTTTATGTAACAGTACCTATGCAGAATCATATAATATTGTATTCAGTGGAGATGCTGAAAGAGGAGTCTGACAGGGCATTTTCCCTGAAGGCTACACTATTTGGGAATTCATTTCTCCCTACTGGTCTGCCAGAGCCTGGATTCATTAACTTTTAGTAGGCTTCAAAGTCCATCTTTTCTTGCAGCCATTTAGGAAGGTTGGGAGTCCATGGAAGGAGGAATAAGGTGGAAGTATTATGATGGAGTTGGGTAGAGTGGTGTATGTTTCTTTGTGGTAGACTCTACCAACTAGGAACTTGTAAATGGAGACTTGATTATTCAAAGTATTACACTGGGAAAGTGATTTTTCTAATGGGGTGTATACGTAGTGCAAGGCACATAGGCTTCTGGATATGTGCTAGAGAAATACACAACTGTCAGAACTTTCACCTGTCATATGCCCATAAATTGGCATCTGGGTGTACAAAACTGAGCAGTGATTGTTGCACAATTCTAACTTGCCAGAGAAACTCTTGTGCAGTCTTGCAACTGAAAAACTCCTACTTGGATCCACACTCCACCTTCAAGTTGAAGTGTGGAATGACTGCTCTGATGTGTACTGTCCTGAGGCAAAGGTCCCCTATGGGATGGCTGTTCTGTGATCCTACGAGGGTGTGGTGAGGGCCTAGCTGCCAACAAACTGTTTTGACACTTTCCTTCCTGCCACCCCTGGGTAGGGTGCATGTTTGAGCAGGCATAGGGTAGAGTGTAGGTCTGAGTGTGGAACAACTGTCTTGAAAAGTGTATTTAAAGGAAGGAATCTCTTTAAATTCAGGGTATGTCTACAACTGCACAAGGGATGTGTTCAGACCTTAAAGGCTTTGCCCTTTGGGCATGGACACACACATTTGCTGATGCCAACATAGTGATACTACGTAACTGCACTGAAGACTTCTGCAGCTGCCACTTGCTTTGCAGAATGTCATTTCAAATGTGTGGGTGGGAGGAGGAGATGTTGTCATGAGAACATGGTCAAAGAGCATATTTCTGCTTGCTTTTTGTTTCCAATGAAAATGATGGTTTCTGGCTATTATGGATTGGTGGTCCATGGTGTAGGAAATTACCCAGCATACTGCCTTGGCTGGGGAACTGTTACCATGCAAAGTATGCAGCCAAATATAAAAACAGCCTACACACTCATCAACAGACTTTGAAAGGAATGAGGCAGTTCTGAAGTAGACTTGGCCCTGTTTCCAAACTGAAGCTTTGCTTGAATTCTACTTCATTCATGGTGAGAGGGGGAGTCATCTGTCTAGTTCTTTGAGATCTAGCACTCCCTTTCAGTCCCTTTTAAATTAGTGTCAGAGCCAGCTGCCCAGCTTTAGCAATAGATAAAGAAACCATTCTCAGTTGTGACTTAGTGCAAGTGAGTAAAAACTTATGAATTCTTATACACCCAGCTTGTGCATTACACACAGGCTCTCCCACACCTCTTAGATAAATGGCTCAGTTATCACAGTGCACTTTCTAAGAGCAGCAGGATGTTTGACACTAGTACTCCCTGCACCAGGTTCTTAGGTTATAATACTTCATAGGCTGTATTTTTATTGCATCGAGCAGATAAATGTACAAACTAAATTGACAGCCTTAATTACATAAGTACATAGCTGTTTTCTCCCAATCACTAGTATATCTACCTTTTAGACCCTAACGTAGGTACATCTTGGTTTACTGTTTGTACACAGGATATGGAACTTAGACTAAAAACAAAAGAACCTTGTTTCCAGTCAGAACTAGGGCAGGTAACAGAGATTCTGTAGTTGTGGTAATGTCATACGAAGTTTTATTAAAACCTTCAGTGGAACCGATGATAGCTTTGTTCTGTGTCTTAGAGTCTTTCTGCACCATCCCCTTAAATTTGAATGGTTTACAGGATGTCACTAGGTTACTGTCTGACAGTAAGGTCTCCCTTAAGTGTCCTTGGGCTCTCTGATATAATACAATAGCTTGTCTTACAGAACTAGGCTGCCTTAGATACTTGAGAACCTCACACTCTTCATTCTGCCTATCACAACACTCTTGTGAAGAGTGAGATTATTATGCCCATAGTATAGATGGGGGAACTGAGGCATAGAGACTAAAGATTTGCCTGAACTCCTGAAGGAAGTCTGAGCAGATTTGGGAATGAAATCCAGGTCAAAAAATCCTAGTTTAGCACCCTAACCCCTAGTTTCTTTCTCCGTGGTGATTTGGGGAATAAGTTGTACCAGGGCTTGTTACCACCAGAAGTTAAATTGTTCGGTGAGATCACAACTGCAGGAGGTACCTGCACAGACTTTAGGTGAAAGCTTACTGTAACTTAAACAGTTCTATTAGGGTTAAATTTCCTGTTTCTATTAACATTGTTCTTAAGAAGTTGGGATAAACTGTCCAGCAGTATGTTCCTAATGTTTGGTTTTAGTCTTTTCCAAAAATAGCTGCAGTTGCTGCTGACCCATTAGAATGTTCAACTCTTGAACCAGTAGCATAATGCCAAACTTATGCTTCCTTGGTAACACTAATACTTGATCCTGTGGGCATATTTCCTTCCTAGTGGTTGAAAGTGAGATTCCACAAAACGAAAACTACTGTTTCTGCTTCATGTTCATTTGCAGATTTGTTACCCTATCATTTTCAGAAGAATTAACTTAAACAGTAATGTTAATTCCAGCACCTATTAAGGAAATCTATTTTTCATTAAAGAACCTTTTTTAAACAACTACTTCAAAGGTTTAAGAGCAAGAAAATGTAAAGAAAGAAGTAAATGCTTAAATAGTGAATAGTGTCTGAATTTCAGGAGCTCTAGCAACAAATGGAAAAATGAACTATATACTGCTTAGTGTTACAATTAAGTATAGAAATGAGGTTAGCTAATATCTGCTGTTATGTTTGAGATGCCTTGTGTGTGTAATGGTGTGATTTGATGTGTAACATCTATCTCCTTCTCCTACCCTCACAGGCACTAGCAGTAGGTGGACTAGGTTCCATAGTAAGAGTTCTTACAGCAAGAAAGACTGTTTAAAAGACTATTAACTTGAACCAAGATGAACAGGTCTGAACTCAGAAGAAAGAATTAGCTGAAGTGACACTAGTCCATCTTTCTAGACATTGCAATCTACTGAAACTTTGGAAACCTCTGGAATGCTTCTAATTTTAAAGGTTGGGGGAAAGAGTAAATACTCCTTTGTTTTCTGACTATCAAATATAGGAGCTGAGACATTCTGATCCCTTGTTTAAAGGTAAAGCAGAAGGCAGAAATTCTGCCCTTATTACTGTAAGGGGAGAGGTAATTAAATCCTGTGTATTGCTTATTTAAAAGAAGAGGTGCTGTGGCTTCAGCAGACACAAAATTGACTGGTTTCTGGGTGGGGGGAAATGTTTATTTGAAGGGGGACTTTGTACATATAATCAAAGGACTAGCTGGACTACTGGTTTGGTTTCGTTGTAAAGTGCCTGCTGCATCAATAAAGCTCTTGGATTATAAGAGTCAAATAACTTAATTTTACAATTTAGATAAACTGCCCTTGATTCAAAGGCAAATTAGTACTGAAACAGTCCTGGTGTAGGATCTGACCTCCACACAGCATTGTGCTCTTGTTTACATCTACACCACCTTGACTGTCTCTAAAGGACATGCTTTAAACTGGAGCACCTAGAACTGCACCTTTGCCTCACTCTGTGGGTATGTCTACATCTAAAATTTTGCAGCGCTGGTTGTTACAGCTGTATTAGTACAGCTGTATAGGGCCAGCACTGCAGAGTGGCCACACTTACAGCAACCAGCGCTGCAAGTGGTGTTAGATGTGGCCACACTGCAGCGCTGTTGGGCGGCTTCAAGGGGGGTTCGGGGAACGCGAGAGCAAACCGGGGAAGGAGACCAGCTTCGCCGCGGTTTGCTCTTGCGTTCCCCGAACCACCCTGCAAACCGCAGGAAAGGAGACCTGCTTGCCCGGGGGTTCGGGGAATGCGAGAGCAAACCGGGGAAGGAGACCAGCTTCGCCGCGGTTTGCTCTTGCGTTCCCCGAACCCCTCTGCAAACCGCAGGGAAGGAGACCTGCTTGCCCGGGGGTTCGGGGAACGCGAGAGCAAACCGCAGGGAAGGAGACCAGCTTCGCCGTGGTTTGCTCTCGCGTTCCCCGAACCCCCCTGCAAACCGCAGGGAAGGAGACCTGCTTGATTACCAGAGGCTTCCTCAGATATGCTGGGATACCTACTTATTCCACGGAGGTCAAGAAAAGCACTGGTAAGTGTCTACACTTGATTACCAGCGCTGGATCACCAGCGCTGGATCCTCTACACCCGAGACAAAACGGGAGTACGGCCAGCGCTGCAAACGGAGTTGCAGCGCTGGTGATGCCCTGCGGATGTGTACACCTCCTAAGTTGCAGCGCTGTAACCCCCTCACCAGCGCTGCAACTTTGTGATGTAGACAAGCCCTGTGTTTACTTGAATGTTTTCTTTCTAGCCCTGATTTAATTTGTACGGATAAACACAGGATTAAGTTAAGTGCCAAATATACAGTGTTAAGGGTCTCTAACTGCAGGCTGTTTTCTCTTCCTGCCAGCTGAGCAAGGAACTACAGTAACTCCTCACTTAATGTTGTAGTTATGTTTCTGAAAAATGTGACTTTAAATGAAATGTTAAGCAAATCCAATTTCCCCATAAGAATTAATGTAAATTGAAGGGGGGAGGGGTTAGGTTCGGTTTCAGGGAAAACTTTTTTCCCCAGACAAGACATTATATACATTTTAAACAAGCAATTTAATACTACGCATGTGCTGTTTACAAATGTACTGTTCATACAGTACTATAGTTGGGACAAGCCCCTGCCTTACCCCACACAGGCACAGCCCACTGGCACTGGAGATGAGGCAGGGAAGGAGGCTGTAAGCTAGGACAAGCATGTTGTGTGGCAGCAAGCACCCCTCCCCCAAACCCCCATCCTTGACCTGCCTCCTCCCTTCTAAATACTGCAAGCCAGCTGATTTCCCCAGGGACAGGGAGCCTGCATGCTGAGTCCTTGCTCTTCCCCCCTCCCTCAGGCAATCAGCTGGCTTGCAGTGTTTAGGGGGCAGGGAACAAGGACTGAGCCTGCAGGCATCTCCTTCTTCCCCCCTTACCCAGGGCAGTTAGCATGCAGGCTCCCCCTCCCTCCCATGCCATGAGCCAGCTGAGTCCTCCCTTCTCCCTCCTGCCCCTGAAATGCTGCAAGCTAGCTGATTGCTGTGGGCATAAAGGCTGCCAGCTGTGGAGAAAGCAGGCAGCCAAACAATGTAAGAGTGGAGCATTGCACAACTTTAAATGAACAAGTTCCCTAACTGATCAGCAATGAAACAAGCTTAACCAGGATGACTTAAAGTGAAATTACTGTACTTCAGAGCTTCATGTATAACTAATGCTGTTATGAAAAGTGTCCTCCCCTTTTATGCATTTAATTACAGTGAGTGCTTGCTCATCTTCTGAATAGGAGCTTTCTGATATGTTAATCTTTAAACAGAAGTACATTCACTCCCTTTGAAGTGGACCTCTCCTGAGTAGCATCCTGCTAATAAGCTATCAGCACATCTTTAATGTACAAAGCTGTGTAGTCATCTGTGTGAGAAGATCCTGGCATGTTGTGTTAATGCTATGGGTCATATAGCACCAGTCAAAACCAGGGGGCTGTAGTTTAGCTTCAGGTAAAAATACTAAACTTGAAACTCAATGATGCACTGCAGGTATCTTCTCCTTTCCCCTTCAAAGCTGTTACTCTAGTAATGGGTCCTGCTGCATGATTAAAAATTAAACATAGCCTATAAAGTGGCTGGGTTCTCTAACTACAAGCATCTGATGTAGATCCTGCTTTCTCTGAGGACTATGACTTGAGATGCAGGGGGTTAAGGTTGGAGGAACTTGTCACGTGAAAACACCTGGAACAAAGGCTTTAGGGTAAGTTATCGGTGCACAACATGCTGTGTTTTGGGTAAAGACCCCTAGTAAGGGTAACTGAATTTAAGAAAGGAGAGAGAGAGAGAACAAACCCAGGAGCCAGGCCTTCAATGTACTGAAGAGGCATTACAGCACTGCTTCAAGAAGAACCCTTAACTACTGGAAGATGGCTTCTTAATGAAGTACTTTTCAGGGTAAAGAAGCTGTGCAGGGATGAAAGAGTAACAGAGGTCAAATGAAAGGGTAGCATTTGAACTTGAGCTTTATAAATGGACCTCAACCTTCAGTGAAATTTGGTCTCCTGCTGTAGGTGTTACCCTCCCCTCACTTGATGCACAATGTTGTCAGAGATACTAGCCACAGAAGGTAGGAAAAGAAAAAAGCATGCACTTATCCTTGATAAAAAATTAGGGTTTATAAGTTAAGTATAATAGTCCTCTCTCCCCGTCCTCGAGGTCAGTTAGCTTCTTTACATGTTAACTACCTGATGCGTCAACACTAGAATACCATAGAACTAACCAGATAAGATGACTAGAAAGAAGTCCAGAGTTTTAATCAAAAATACTGCACCACAAATTAGTTCTCCAGTTGTTTCAGAGTTCTATAATACAATCCATATTTACAATGCAAAAGGAATAGATTAAAATCCACTGGCAGATGTTCATAAAAAGGATTATATATACACCCCAGGAGCTTCTAGAGAAGGAAAAGTACATTAATTGTTGATATATACACCATAGATTATTCTTGCTGCAATAGTTAAAGAAAATTCAACACAGGAAAACTCACTCAGGGCAAATTAAGGACCTTTAGGATCAAACTGAAGTTATGCTATTCAACAGATACTATAAGTTTCTCTAGCATACAGCTCACCTTGGTCCCTGATCCCCCTTAACCAGTTGAGGAGACTGCTTTCCTTCATGTTAAACAGCAACCCATAGCAGATTAAGGAACAACTCAAACCATCTTCTACATAAGTCTTTGGGCAGCATGCTGGCAGTCACTGGTGGACAAGAACAGTAGGATGGGCATCACCATACTGGAACTTATCTGCCCTAGATCCACTGTCAGCAAAAGACATTCGCAAGGGTCGCTGTTGCAATTGAGAATGTCTGAATTCCTTTGATATCTTATGGAAAGGTGCCATTCATCCTAAAGTAATTTTTAAAATCACAGTAAAATGAATGCTTTAGCTCTAAGCACACATGGGCATAGTCCTCATTACTCCATTTGGAGAGAGAAGAATAATGGATGAAAGTCTTTCCCTTAAGATTCATTAAATTTTCTAATATGAAAGCATATTACATTTGTATGTTATTTAAGTTAACTAGGGTAAAGGCAGCCCTTGAGCCCCTCCATTGAGAGTAATGCTGTAGATGAAACTAACACCATTGAAGGTGTTTACTTAGGTATAAGGCCAGAGCCTGTCTACTGAAAACCCATGTTGCTATTCTTCCCTAATAGAAGGGTAATGTGATTCATTCCACAAGATTTATAAAACTCCTTTTAACATTACTCCTATTAGCACAGGCCAACTCCTACACCCTCAGTTAAGGTCAAAATACTACAGTGACTATGAATGTCTTACCATAAAGAAACATTTGGTCTAGAATTCTCTTACGTAGATGTTGAATTTTCATTAAGATGTATTTGATATAAATACTGTTATTCAGCAATAGCCAAGAGCCTGCGTGCAACTTGCCTGTTTAAGTTCCATATTTTCTATGTAGTTTTTATAAACATTTCAGTTTTTTTAAACAAACCCAGACAAATTGCTGCTTCCAATTTTTAATGTAGTTTGTAGGTAGTCACTAAGGGCAAAATTCTACTCCAGCTCTGTATGGCAGATCAGGGCTTAGTCTGTCCTTTCTCTCCAGGGAAGTTCATAGTATTCAAGCCACAATCTGTTGCATACAAGCTGAATTCTGCCTTTACATTAAAAAGACTAACACATGCTCCAACTAAAGAATAGTAGGACAGGAAAAAGCTAATAAGCCCCTCAACCTTAAAATCAAAGCAAATTTAGTTGCAGGTAAATGTAAAGTCTGAAACAGATCCAGTCAATACTGCTTTAGAGGGAAGCAGATGTTATGTCTGCTGCTAGCAAACTTGTAAAGAAAAAAATCCAAAGGTATTATACTGACGTTCTTTGCCCTTTGTATCGCTAAGATTTTTTTTCCTTTCAATAAGGACTCTGGAACTCTTCTTTTAATTATGCTTACAATAAACTGAAATTAAACTTTAAAAAGTATTTAAAATGGTTTACTACCTCTCTTCCCAACACTAACAACCTATGATACAGACTACTACATTAGTTTAAAAGGCGACTGATTATTAGGTACTATAATTAAGACCATTTTAAATATTAATTTTTTCTTTAAGAAAAGTAAAAATCAGACAACTATAAAGTTGTGCTCTCTCTGAAAATTAAATAAATGTCATCTGTGCAGTTTTCATGACCGCAGGCCAGGATATGTGCACTGTAAAATTTACACAGTGATATGAACAAATGCTAACAAGTGAGGCAGTATAACAAGGCAAGACTTTGTTTTTGGTTATACCTCTTGTTCGTGGTCTCCAAAAAGCTTTTAGAACGGTCAGGAATTGAACACAGTACCACCAGCAAACACCCCTTCATTGCCACCTGTGCCCAATGGGAAAGGGAAGCTTTACAGGATGTACCTAGAGTTATGCAACTAGAGTATTTCATTACAACAGAAGCTGGGATCCCCCATCATGACAAATGTAAATGTCAAAATCCTGAACAGCCACCAATGTTTAGTGAAATTAATGTAACCCTTTGGTGCCAAGACACAGGATTTATGAGCATAAGGAGATAGCTGTTACACAGCTAACAGGCCATTGACACAGAGTCCCTGAATCCACCCCAGAGAGAAAATTTCAATTTGCAGTGAAGGATGCTGCTTGTACAGTATATCTTTGTAAACAATCAAAATTCTTGTACAAAATACTGCAATGACAGTGATTAAGACACACCTGAACTAGTGTGTGACGTGTCCTTTTCACAGAAAAAAAGAGGCTAGATGCTGATTGCCCATTTTCCAGTTCCCTTAAGACCATGCTGTCCTGGGATTCGAGATAGATGGCCGGATACTGCCTTTGGGAGATGGCTTTGACCCAAACCACGACATCTGGCATGGGAAAGCACACCACACATTAACCTAGACTCATCTTTTAAATCATGAGGATTTAACAAGGGACATCAGCCCATGCGCATCCCCATGATTTGATAAAAACAAGCATTTATACAACATAACAGAAAAGTATGTGTGTCCCACACACCGCATAACTAAGAATCAAATTGAAACTGATTTCACTTTTTTTCATAGTCTAAACAGCACATATTCCTTCTGCTTTCATAATCAGCTAAATTTATGTATAACAGGATTATTTGTTTAAATTATTTCAACTGAACGTTCCTTTAACTTCATACAGTTTAATTTGTAATCACAAAACCCTGATTAAAGTCAAATGTAAAATATCCACTGTGAAACAGCACCCCATATTATCCCTCCTGTATACTCATATCTAGTCAACATGGATAACTTAACTGTGTTGATCCAAGCAGGAAGAGACAATGAGAACAGTGGGCTTGGTTGGGGTAACACCACCTAGCCCTTTCCAAACATCCATTAGTAGAATCTCCCTTATGCCCCTCTGGGAGAATTCTCATTTTACATAATGGAAAACAAGCAGAAACAGGTTATGCAACTTCCATGGTCACACAGCAAATCCGTGGCAAAGGCAAGAGTAGAACACAAGAATTCTGACTCTGCTCCCTGCTCTGAACACTTAAGCACTTCCTCTGGGAGCCAGGATTAGAACTAAGGAGCTACTAGCTTCCTACCCGTTACTGAGTCCACTAGCCCCCACTGCTGCACTTAGTACTTTTCTGGTGCATGGGAAAGTTGTCCTGTACTTGCCTTTACTGTCTTATACATCGCTTCCAGCAACACTATAGAGAAGAATTTCATTGTGAGCAGAAATAGAGCAAGTATGAATCACAAATAACCAGGTAATGCTAACTGCAGCTTGCTGTGCCCTTGGATACTGCAGCCAGTGATCACTACCACATGAGAAAGAGCAGAGACTACAACAAACAAGAGATTAAAGAGCACAGATCATGGCAGTGGGTCATTATTAAATGAGATTCAGGCACAAAAACAGGAAGCTGATTGGGGCTCAGCTGATAGAAAATAAAAATGACAATTTCCAGCAAGAGGATAAAATGGCAAACTACTCAAAAGGTATGTTCCTGTTTAATCAATATGTAATTTATCTGCTCTAAGCATGTTTAAATGTTTGTAAACACACTGGTCTGCTAATTGCATGAAAACAGCAATTATCATTAGCTACAGAACCTAAAATTTGGGAAATATGTTGCGGGACATCTAGGAGAGGACACAAAAAACCCAAATCTTACCTTGTATTCCAATGTTTCTTTGAGCATATTTTCTTCCTCTTGTGAAAAGTTAAGTAACACAGACACAGCTTTAATTAGGTGGAATGCCTGAAATAAAAACAGATTTGTTGGCATTTTGCAAAACTCCCAGCTCTCCAGGTCCACTCTAGGATTATGGGGTAGCACTGAGGATCTGTGCAGGTCTGGTATGAAGCCTCTGTATCCTATCCCATTCACAGGTGTAGATTTTGTCAGCTCACTTCCTGTGTGTTTGGCAGGTAGCTTTTCTTGATTCTCCAGTCTCTCTTGTGGTTTGCATAGTTTGGGGGAAGCACTTAATTTACCTGGTTTATTTGAATGAAGAATGGATTTGGTTCCCGTGGTAACCCTGAGTAGTTCCTAGGATTAACCAGGCTGGTGTATAGGCAGGATAGAGACATACAAATATCCTAATGAATCTTTAGAGTTGAGCGTCTGTTCAAACTCTCTACTAATATTTTAAATGGATGAATCTTACCAGATCAGCAGGACACGAGGATGCAGCTGGTGCTTCAAACACTAAAGCAGTTAAACATAACACCGTGCAGTTGCAGATCTTTTCTAGCTCTTAATTAGAGTTGGAATTTGTGTTTATCAGTAAGCAGGAGTGAGTCAAACTTAGATATGAGAACACGTCTTTACCTCCGATTCTCGGCAGGACATGAACTTTAGTACAACATGTTTAAGGTATTCAAAGTTGATCTCCCGGGAGTCATTTAGATCAGAGTTGTTTGTGACAGTCATTGCAGCATTAGGCACTTCAGAATTTGGTTTCTCACGTACTTCAGGGATCTCATTGTCAGGCCTTATTTTCTGAAAAGGAAAAATCATTTTATACTTAGAAGTGGTATGAATTTAGTACTGGAGGAAGGTGTTATCCTGATAGCACTGGAGACTGAAGTCCTCTATCCACAGGACAGGTATAGCCAGGCAGGAACACTCGAGCAAAAGCTTCTCCCCACCTTACCCTGAAAGAGCCACTTGTAGGGAGAAGATGGTGATTGTCTCCATATCTATGAAATCCTTGGTCCGCCTACCCAGACTGCCAGCACAGAAGCTGCTAATGGTGTCTACATCACACAAACCACTTCTGGAACTAGACCTAAACCAAAAAGTGTTGCCTCTAACCTGAGCAGGATTTGCATTGGTGTTGTAGCGGGGATGGCTCTGTATCCCATTATCAACTCCAGAGCCATCCAATCCTAACAAAAGGACGTTAAAAACCTTTAAAGGTGGGTATGTTACAAAATTTAATAATGACTTCTTAGATGACTGCACCAAGTTGGTCTAATGCTGATTGAGACAGGGCTCACCATTTCATCCCCTCTATCCCTCCACCTAGGATTGCAGGGGAGAGTCTTTCCTAAAGATGGACACCACTAAGACTATGACATTGACCTGCAGAGGCAGCTAAATAGCAATTAAATCTCAATGCTTCCCTCTCCAAGGAGAAGCATCAGGGAATCCTCAGTCACCCTGGAGCCAGGTCTTCTGTAACTATCAAGCAAAAGAAAAAACTAAGATGTGCCCAAACCCTGTTCTGCCTCCTTTTATTCACTGTGAAGTGAGAGCCAGGAAGAGTCTATGGAGAAATAGATCATCTCTTGTTTTCTAGTGCAGGTTTCCAGAGATGAACAAAGATTACTGCAAAGTGCAGTGAACCAAACCTCAGCACTTACATCAGAGGAGCTGCAGTGACCTGGCCACACTAGCTCTGGCTGCTAGCTTGGATTTCCCCCAAGTGCAAAAGGAGATCAGGGCTGGCATAATTATTTACTTGTGCTGAAGTTACTGACTGACACGGTACTCACATCCTGACTAACACCACCTAGAGCATCTGTGGGATTAATGAATATTTATATCCCCAGACTGGGGATTCCTTTTGCTGAGCATTCTGTAAACATATATGAAGACAGTCCCTATCCCAAAGGATTTACAATCCAGATGGCAGCAAGTTTTTAAAAACTGGCAGCATGAGTACCTTGTCAACATCAGGGGGCTGGAAAGGCTAAAGACTTACCAGCTCTTTCTGCAGGGTCTTTTTGAGCTCTGCCATTCTCTGCTGTAACTGTTTTATCATCTACACACACAAGACAGATAAACTGATATTAACTTAACAACATGGAAGCTTCATATTTGAACATGCTCAGACCTACAAGTTTCAAATGAAAAAACCCCCACAATTAAAGTTTAGCTAATGGAGCAGACATTGAACAAAGTTAATGGCTCTGGAGAAGAGTGATCTGACAAGCCTGAATACTCTGCTCTTTCAGCCACACAGTGCAGCAGGAATGGGATGAGGAGACTATACTTTAATTCTTGATGCAGATTAATGTGACAACATTATAGAGATAAAATATGAGGTTAACAGAAAACAAAGGGAACATGGCTGCAACAAGGGGAAAGATACTGCATCAGATTCTGAATCTTTTCTGACACTGAAGCAAGATTTTCTGTTATTTATATGGCTCTATAAGACTGCAGAGAGCTAAGCTACAATGGATAACTGTGCATGCACAAGAATATATGGAGACAGGCCCTAGGCCTGAAACGATCCCCTTAAAGCCAGAGGGTCAATCCCCACTTTGAAGAGCCACTCTTCCGTAAGGCACACACTAAATGACATTTTCTTTAACCCCTTATTCTAATATAAGGTAACTTCTTCCCCCACATATCTTGTCCTTCCAGCACCATATTCTAGACCAATCTTTCCACGGAAGGCTCTGTATATCTTGTACAACGCCAAGCATATTGTCATCACTTAATAATGAGGCTTCTTAGAAGAAGTGGGTCTAAAGAAAGAAGGCAGAGCAGGTAACCATGGTGTGGGAAGCTGTTCCAGAGGTAGGAGGGGACAGGAAATCCTTGGATAGCAGTAGGATTTGCAGGAGGAGGGCAGGACATTAGTACCTAGGATCACATTTACCTGTAGTTTCATGCTTTTTTTGCAGGCCTGACAAATCAGGAATACAAGCCACATGAGCCAAATGGGGAAAAGCCATTTCCACCGTATTTCAGTTACCTTATTTTTCTCAGAAATTTGCTGCTCCAAGTCTCTATTGTCTTTCTGAAGTTGAAGGATGTCTCCAGCTGCCACCTCTCCGTTTTGTTCCATTTCACTGTCTTCTGGAGGATACAAGTGCTTATTAAAGGCTCTTGCTGCTTCTAATGCCAAAACCTTCAAAGGTAAAGAGCAAAGCAAATCTCAGAGACCACAACTTTGGCAGCCAGGTGCTACTGCCCAAAGATAAAGCTCCACTGTGTTTTTAAATGGTAAGTTTGGGCAGGACAATCTCATTTGTGAAACTACCCGAGACAGACACCCAAAGGGACACTCTAGCTGTCTAATGCTGCTTTTCATAGGACACTTAAAAAAACTGAAGGGGATTGGGTTCCTCTAGGCCAAGTGCACAGTGACAGACACAGACAGCTCTGGTGATGTTTCACGGCAGCAGGTGGGATGATGAGGTGACCAGTTCAAAGCCTGTCACATCCCATGGAGAGGTTTTGTTTGCTTTCAGGCACAGCAGGGTGAGCTAAAGTCTCGGCACATTGTGGCTTTCCTGACAATACTGGAGGAAGCTGCCCTGCAACTTCACTCACATTTCTCCTGCTCGCCAACAGTTGCTCTTGCTGCTCCTGCATCTTCAACCTCAAAGCACTGATCTGCTTTCCTGCTGTTTCTTCCCTCTCTGCTGCTTGGCTCTTGCATGCTTCTATGTCAGACTGCAACAGGTGCATTTGCAACATGAGAGCTTCATGACCTGGATCAGGACAGACATGGTTAGTGCCATTCCACAGAAGAAAACAGTAGCTTCTATTAATTCTCTGTAAACAGAGCGAGTTGAACAGAAGGCAAGTGGAAGAGCATCAGGCCTATTTCCCCTCTCCACTGATGCCGGAGGCAAATACAATGTGGACTGAACATCAATGCAAGCTGCCTCAGAGCTTTAACCAGGTGACTCCTAGTTCTTGTGTTGAGAAGGGGTAAATAACCCATCCTCACTCACTTTCTCCACACAAGCCATGATTTCATAGACCTCCCATATCCCCTACCCCTAGTCATCTCTTTACTAAGACAGTCCCAGTCTTTTTTAATCCCTCCTTGTATGGAAGCTATTTGGTACCCCAAGTCATTTCCAGATGCTCTTCTCTGCACCTTTTCCAATTATAAATGCTAGAGTGAAGCAACCCCTGAGCTACGGAGACTTTACCAAAGTGAAAGAGTTGGAGATGAGGAGATTCCTTTGGTCTAACCTTGACTGAGTTGGTTTTGCTGCTCCTCTTTTTTTAGAATCACATCAGTTTTTTCATTGATCAACTGGTCCTTTTCCTTTATCAGTAAGATCAGATCTGTAACCTTGAAGATGGACATAAGAAGGTAAAACAGGAACAGTTAATATGTAGAACCCACATATGCTAAAATCTTTCTCTGGCTTAGCCAAAGGGTTACAGAGTATCACCACCTCAATCAATGCTGGTCCCTCATTGAGAGAGGTAGGGTTTGAAAGAAGGACAAGAACTTCAATGAAAAAATACACTGCTTTGGGTGAACTCTACACTGGAATTGCAACTTCTGTCACGGCCAGCAGATGGCAGCTATGAAATAATTACCAATTTAAAACCATACAGGACAGCAGCTTAAAATGCTCTGCAGTGGGTGGACCTAGGAATCAGGATGATGAATACTGATCAGCACCATTGTGAGTTTACAGTGATTTCCTAGAACAAGGGTCAGGTTACTGGGCTGGCTCCTCAGCACTAAGAGAAGTAAGTTCAGTGGCTGCTTGAGATGTATCTTGGGATAAGTGGAGGAGTTTGCTGTTGACTGTAGCTGCTAGTGCCTCTTTGCCCCCAAATAAGATTTTAAGACACACACACTAGTTCCAGGCCACACAGAATGCGGGTTAGAGGTCTGGGAGTACAGATTAGTTTACACAGCTAATTACTACAATGCCTAGCAAAATAATACAACTAATGGCCAAAATTGATCGAAGTCACATTAGGACTGCTGAAGCCTTCTGACCATCACTTTTTCAGATGACAGAACAGGGCTCACTTTGGATTACAGCTAACAAAAAAGACTTGGTTTGGAAAGAACAGCTATGGATGTGCAATATATGCTGCTGTTCTTCAATCTCTATTTCAGCTACAGATACTCACCATCCAGGAAAGGAAAATGTAATGTAATCTGTGTACGCACACTTGGTTTATAATCCCATATGTCAACACAAACCCATTCAAAATCCTGTCTGTTTGCATTCCAGGACATAGGAATGTAACAAAAGTCACAGAAAGCATCACTTCCACCCAGAACCTAGGCATCCTATGTGACCCTGGAGACCATCTAACGGATTCCTCAAGAGTCAGATCTGCAACTCACCCCCAAGAGCAAAAACACCCTAAAGAGGTGGTACTGAAGGCTGGATTCAGTGAGACCTGCACTGCTGCTTGGCTGACAACACACACAGTTCCCAGCAACAAACAAGCATTGGCCCATGTTGTCCAGTAACACTTTTCTAGGCAAAATAACTTGGATTTGGCAGTGAGTCCTTGAATGCCAAGTTGTCAGCACAGATTTCTGGGGTTAATTTGGGACCACTTTCTAACAGCACAAACAAGACTGCGATCCAGTAGAAAAAAGAATGCAAGAAGTGTAGTGTGATGCTTATGGAAAATTGTCAAAATGATGGAGAACCTTAGCACTGGGCTCTCAGCTAGCCTGTAAGTCATGTGTTCCTATCAGTGGCACCTCACCCTCCCTCTCCTCTTCAACTGTTTATTACATCCACCTGCTGCATCCTGCCTTAATCTCTGATCCTGCAAACACACACATAGGCAAATACCTAACTTTGAGCACATGCACAGTTCTATTGACTTCAGTGGAACATCTCACATGGGTAAAGTTACACACCTGTGCAAGCATTAACAGGAAGGCCTTAGACTGGAAACTTTTTGGGGTGGAGACTCTTCCTGGATGTTTGGGGCCTAATCCTGATTTGGGCCCCTGGTTACTGGGATAATTACAAAATTGGGTTCCAGCCTGCTCTGTATGGATTAAAGCAATCCAAGGGTTCAAGCAATAAACGTACCTGCTGCTGTAATTCCTCCCTTTGTTTCCGAGTTTCTTCCAGTGCTTTGGCAATTTCAACACTGACTGTTTCTCTGCTGCTTAATTCTTTCTGCAAACCAGTGATAATTCAATAATTACTTAGAGGAGAAAATTCAGTATGAAGCTTTCACAGGAACAAGACTAAAAGCCAGTGGTTTTTCAACTCTAAGATCCACACCCATTAACAAATGGAATTTATAGGTCATTAGCAGATACAGTAATCTCATCCCTCAAATCAGACTTCTTGTTAAATCAATGCTCATTTAAGACTGGCAGAGAGCCCATTTCTTGGAACTTTTCACAAACCCAGGCAATTGCATTCAGCTTCCCTAAAATCTAACACTTTTTTGGTTTCTATTGAAGTAGTCAGTCAGTCTTCACTGCTCTTCCACTGAAGAATTGTTGCCACATCTCACTCCAGAGAGAGCTGCATTTCAGTGAAGGGTGAGTGATCCTCAAGCATTAGCTGTCATGGTTTGGGATTCTTTTTAAAATATATGTGGACAAGAGGATTGATACTGGTACCATTTTTGCACTGGCACTGTTGACAGGTGCATAGTTCTGGCATGCAAAGTCAAAGCTGTCCACCACATGAAAGGCTACAGACCTGCCACTTCCACTTTCTCTTTTCCCAATTTAAAAGACACTGACAAGGAAATGACTCCCTCCAGTGGCCAATTCTTCAATTCTACATCACACACGAGGGCTGATATTTAGAATGTTGAGAGCTTTCTATGAGATTATAATCTTAAAGGAGAGAAGGTTTAGGCTTTAAATGACTGAACAGTGTTTATTTAGTAGTCCTCTAATTTAGACAGCAGTAGCTGTTAAAGTACTGAAATGATGTATTGCTAATGATATTCTATGCTTTTATTGGTACTTTTCTTCCTCAGAGGATTTCAAAGCTATTCTTGACAGTATCCCTTTAAGTACTGGAATGTACTGTTTTTGCCAGTATTTAGTAAGACCTAAGCATTTTGTGTCAAGAAAGTACCAGCCATTTGTAATGAATCTTGAATGGTTTGTATTCTATGTAGGTATTTTAATTCCAAAGAGGAAGGTATATGGCAGTAATTAACCATGATCTGAACCTAATGGGCTTTAAGTATGGACAAAAGGGTACAGTTTGCCATTCGCTGTTTATCAAACTTAGTTCTTTACTTAAGCATAGTCATCAACACACAGTTACGCCCATACCTTTAGTCTTTCCAGTTCAGACTCTTGTTTCTTTAAAGAACTTTCATATTCTTGTCTGATTTCATTAAAATCTTCATTTTCCCGTTCCAACTGGCTCTGTAAAATGGAAATATCTTGTGTGCAAAGAACCAGTGTTTTAACATTTACAGTATAAGTAAACATCCACCCCCAAAGAGATGTTGATTTATGCATATTCAGTGCCTCTGAACATTGTTGCCTGGAGAAAGATCTTCACCCTCAACTTCAAACCACCACAATATGAACAGCTTTGAACATGCAGTTACATACAAATTTAGTATTTTCAGACAATACACAGAAGGGTTACAGGTGATGCCAGAGGCAGCATCTGGGGATTCAATATCCCTCTACAGTACAGTTTCTATACTTACTATCTTATGTTGGGAAGCTGTTTTATCAAACTCTCGAGCTGTTTCAAGGGCAGCTATTTGAGCCTCCAGCCTGCTAATCCGTTCTGCGCACTGATGCTTTACAGCTGAGATATGCTGTTGTAATTTGCTGCTCTCAACCTCTAGATCTGTTTGCTTCAGGAAAAAAACATTAATGTAAGTTAACACTATATTAACCCTATGGTTACTGGAGGGCAGAGTACATGGAGCTTGCAGCCAGAGTCAGGCATAACTTCATGCTGCTTATCCCCATCCTTATCGCCTAAGAATGGCAATGCTATGCTTTATTTCTGAGGCCATCTGGCGCCTACCCTCACATACAAATAAATTTACTCATCTCGGAGCCATTGTTGCAGTATTAGCAGGAAGAATTCTGACAACTGCAGCCTTATCAATAATGAAACAAAACTGGTTGTCATTGAAGATGGTGGAGATTGCTTTAGCATGAGTAGCCCGAGTGATTAGAGGATTCTCACCAGCTTTTGGATCTGTAGATCCCTCTCACCAATTTCTTCTCTGCTCCTCTCTAGTGCCCCATTAGCGAGCTGTAGTGCTTGTTCAAGTTCTTTCAGCTAAAACAGGAGAGTAAGTTACTCCCTTGTCCATAAAGATTGATATTGCTGGAGAGCAGCACACAAAATAGTAATATGGGGTAGGGAAGGAACTAGCAGGGGAGACTAAACACAGAAACCCTTAGACTACACCTTTCAGGGAAGGGCCTACCTGGCACATGCTGCTTTCTTTAAAATTCTTCAGAAACTCTTCTCTCTCACAGAGGAATCCCTGTGCTTCAGTTACTTTGCTGTTCAGTTTAGTGACCTAGAAACAGGAATCGAAATGTAAATAAATTAGATAAGGGAATAGGTCATACCATGGCCCCTGCCTCAAGCTCCCTCCAGTGACTGGCTGTGGCATGACAAGTACACCTGCCTCCATCTGTCCTTTATTCACCCCTGCAAAGGAATGTTGTCTCAAAATGACAAATTTGAACTCTTTTATTCATATAAAATGCAAGTCCACAGGTGCCTTGTAGTAAAAACAGTTCCTCTCAACCTCAAAAGTAAAACTTGGTTACAATAAAAGAGCTCTTCAATCCCAGTGAAAGGTCACTGGTTGCCAGGTCACCCACCCATTAACCACTCTGTCTGAACTCTGTTATCCCCATTCCAGGGCCCCAGTCTCCAAGAGTTTCAAGATGCATTTTTCTTCCATGAGTCTCTTCTTAGAGCCCAGAGTCAGCCCCTCGCTTGTGAGTCCTACCCCTGCTCAGGGGAACCTCCCTCCAGGACCAATCCCTTTTTCCTGGGCACTTTCCACAGCCCACCACAGTGCTCACTGCAGCGTTACACTCCCCAGGCTTCCTTGTCTGAGAGTCCTACCCTGGCTCCTTGGGGTCTCCCTCCAGAGTTAGCCCCTTGCTTCTGGGCCAGGCTCATGCTGACTACTCTGGTTCTTGCCCTCTTCCTAGGGGCCGCTGTACCAGCCTTCCTGAACTTTGGCACGGTTCCCCAGCTCCAGCCAGTCCTTCAACTGTTTTCCTCAGAACTCATCACCTGCAGCTCACAGTTACTGCACTCTTTCTGGTTCCCTGTAGCTCTTTCCTTCAGGCAACTCTCTGCTGCTCTCTCCTCTGTGGGAAGGAGGCTCTCACAGGCCCCTTCTCATCTTCCTTCAGGGACCCAGAAGGGTCTAGGGCCAGGTGCCATCTTTTAAGCAAAACTGGGGGGTGGGGGGGGGAGGAGGAGGAGGAAGAGGTTGTGTTCAACTGGCCAGTCACAGGTGCACTGGCCTCTTCCCTTTAAAAAGCCAGTGTCACCCTGTGACAGAAGGGTTAGTATGAAATCAGGCCTATATATGCCACACACAATCTCTAGGTAAAATATACACACTGCTAAAGTGGGTCTGGTGAGCTAAGGTTTCCTTTCAAAGCTCAATGTTATAGTCAGTGTCAAATCTTCCGAAAAGAAAAAAAAAGACTGAAAGATTGGCAATTTGTATTGGGTTTTAAATAAAATTCTTTGGATGCTAAAAGACACTTAGTCCATCCAGATGGCCAAAAGTGCCAACCCCACTGAGGGCATTGATGAAGGAGGAGGAAATACCTGGGTTTCCAGTAGGTTCACAGTCTCAGCATGATTGGTTCTAGCTGTCAATAGCTGCTGTCTGGTGTCATCCAGTTTCTGCTCCAGAGCAGTTTTCTGAAGATTAACACATCACCACAGATCATACAGGGGGACTCAGAAGTTTAATCTCTAAAAACTGCTTTTATGGTGAAGGCATGATGGCCAGAATCCAAACAGCAGTTATTAGGACTTGTAACACACCTTTGCACCTAGGGGCTGACACTGAGTGAAGCTATTGACCACTACTGCACAGCATTTATACTGAAAATGGGAGATGTGGAGATGCTTGACTGAAGTCCAAGCTGAGGATGTAATCAGCATGTGAGACCAACTTCAGGGAGTCAGAAAAACTACAATGTTGCAACAGAAATAGCTCCTCTACTGTCCTTTAGAGCCACGCTGCTGGGACGTTACAGAACACACATACAAAGGGTAAAATATTTACTAGCTGTAGCATTTACTCTCTAAGGGTACGTCTACACTATGAGATTATTCCGATTTTACATAAATCGGTTTTGTAAAACAGATTGTATAAAGTCGAGTGCACACGGCCACACTAAGCACATTAATTCGGCGGTGTGCGTCCATGGTCTGAGGCTAGCGTCGATTTCCGGAGCGTTGCACTGTGGGTAGCTATTCCGTAGCTATCCCATAGTTCCTGCAGTCTCCCCCGCCCCTTGGAATTCTGGGTTGAGATCCCAGTGCCTGATGGGGCAAAAATCATTGTTGCGGGTGGTTCTGGGTAAATGTCGTCAGTCTTTCCTTCCTCCGGGAAAGCAAAGGCAGACAATCATTTTGCGCCCTTTTCCCCTGTATTGCCCTGGCAGACGCCATAGCACAGCAACCATTGAGCCCGTTCAGCTTTTTTTTTTTTTTATACTGTCACCGTATGTGTACTGGATGCCGCTGACAGAGGCGATACTGCAACACTACACAGCAGCATTCATTTGCCTTTGCATGACAGCAGAGACGGTTACCAGTCGTTCTGTACTGTCTGCTGCACCTTTGTAAACTGGCAATGAGATGGCGGTTATCTGTCGTTCCGTACCGTCTGCTGCTGTCATGGGTGCTCCTGGCTGAGGTTGGCCAGAGGCGCAAAGACAAAAATGGGAAGGACTCCCGAGTCAATTCCTCCTTTATGGTATCTAAAAATAGAGTCAGTCCTGCCTAGAATATGGGGCAAGCATACTAGAGAACCAGTTTATCAGAGAGCACAGCCACTCCGTGTCAGAACCCACAGAAATGATGAGCCATTTTAGAGGGTGCCCCTGCAACAACCCCATCCGTTGCTTCCCTCCTCCTCAAACCTTCCTGGGCTACCGTGGCAGTGTCCCCACCATTTGTGTGATGAAGTAATAAAGAATGCAGGAATAAGAAACACTGACTTGTTAGTGAGATAAAATGAGGGGAAGGCAGCCTCCAGCTGCTATGATAGTCCAGGCAGGACAGAATCTTTTCTTTAGACATGAAAAGGGGGGGGCTGATGGAGCTCAGCCCCTAGTTGCTATGATGAGGGCAGTTACCAGCCGTTCTGTACCATCTACTGGGAATGACCGGGAATCATTCCTATTTTTACCCAGGTGCCCCCAGCCGGCCTCACCTGAGGCCAGCCAGGAGCACTCACGGGCTCATGATCAGGACGGCTATCAGTCCTACTGCACCGGACCATCTGCCACCAGGGAGGGGAGGAGAGAGGATGCTACTGTTTACTGCTGCAGCACCGTGTCTACCAGCAGCATGCAGTATACATAGGGTGACACACAAAAAAGTCAAGAAACGATTTTTCCCCCTTTTCTATCACAGAGGGGGAGGGGTGGTAAATTGATGAGATAGACCCTGAACCACACCGGACAATGTGTTTGACCCTACAGGCATTGGGAGCTCAGCCAAGAATGCAAATGATTTTCGGAGACTGTGGGATAGCTGGAGTTCTTGGTACCCCCTCCCTCCCTCCATGAGCGTCCATTTGATTCTTTGGCTTTCCGTTACGCATGTCACGCAGCACTGTGCTGTGGACTCTGTATCATAGCCTGGAGATTTTCTTCAAATGCTTTGCCATTTTGTCTTCTGTAACGGAGCTCTGATAGAACAGATTTGTCTCCCCATACAGCGATCAGATCCAGTATCTCCTGTACAGACCATGCTGGAGCTCTTTTTGGATTTGGGACTGCATGGCCACCTGTGCTGCTCAAAGCTCCATGCTGGATAAACAGGAAATGAAATTCAAAAGTTCGCAGGGCTTTTCCTGTCTAACTGGCCACTGCATCAGAGTTCAGATTGCTGTCCAGAGCGGTTACAGTGGAGCACTGTGGGATACCACCCGGAGGCCAATACCGTTGATTTGCAGCCACACTAACCCTAATCCGATAGGGTAATACCAATTTTAGCGCTACTCCTCTCGTTGGGGAGGAGTACAGAAACCGATTTAAAGAGCCCTTTATATCGATATAAAGGGCCTCGTAGTGTGGACGGGTACAGCGTTAAATTGGTTTAACGCTGCTAAAATCGGTTTAAACATGTAGTGTAGACCAGGCCTAAGAGGACATTGTGCTGCCTCTATAAGTAGCTTTCAAACTGGACTTGGATTTATTTAAGCTAGGTTCGTTTACTAGCTGCACCAGGCTAGGGTGCTGGGCACTGCAGGTGAGGGCTCCCAGGGAAAAGCAGGTGTCCCTGTCCTAGGCTGGGGAAACCTGCCTTTGTTCAGAAACAATATGGTATATCAGTGCTGCGGAACAGGGTCAGGAAGTAACGGAGATACTGGCCATGCACAGTTCCCCTCTGAGTTCTCAACTTACAGCTATTTCTCACCAGTGCTTGGCCTTAGCTCAGTGGATTCAATGAATGGTTTGGACTTTGCTTAAGAGTGCCCATGTGCTTTGCAAGCCCTTTTAGCAACCAGAGCACAGAAGAGGAGTATACATTAGTGTTAACTCTTTGGTTACTGGTATTAAGGCTTGCAACTTCTGTGTGCTACCCTCACTAAAGACATGATCTTGAACACACGTGAGCAGGTCTAAGATTCCATCCAGCAGGAGCAGAGCGCAAACACACACCGCAGGAACAGAGGCATATGCAGGATATTAGATATTGGTTCCATTGCATGACAGATACAGTAACAGCCAGACAGTTCTCAAGGGATTTAAAGCCATCTAAAAATGTTACCTCCTTGAGTAGCTCCCACACATGTTCATCTCCTGAAAAATTCCCTTCTAGTCTCTTTTCTAGGGAAGACACTTTTTCCTGCAGATGTTCAATGAGTTTATTTTTCTCATCAACTTCAACACTCATCTGTTGGAACAAAAAGCCAGTGTCATGTTTATAGCCTAGCTCTTATTACATAGTGATTTCACTTGCGGGGGAACCCACCCACACCCTCAAACACACATCAAAAAGAAATTCTCTTTAATGAAAGCCATTCTATGTTATCTTAGGCTATGCCTATGATGGGAGTGGGGTGGGGAAAGAAGGAAAGACCCACAGCAGTGAGTTTCAGAGTCCACATCAACCAGCTTAAGCACATGGGGCTCATGCTACAGGTCTACAAATAATAGTGTAGACATTGAGACTTTGGCTCTAAAACCCAGCAAGGGGGTAGGTCTCAGAACCTATGCTCAAGCCTGAGCCTAAACATCTACACTGGAATTTCAGCCCCATAACATGAGCCCAAGTGAGTTAACCCAGACTCTAAGACTTGCTCCCATGGGTCTTTTTTTTTTGGCAGTGCAGACAGATCCAAACAACATTAAATATATACAAATTCAACTGAAGCAAGCTAGCTAGCTAGATAGATAGATAGATAATTCCCTTTTTCAGGGGTTGTGCTGCATTTCTGAAGCTTCACTGAATCCACCCATTCATTTAATACTGGCCTATGTAATTTGTATTTTAATTAATTTATTAGGCCTATATAAAAGTTACTGTCTCCAATAAAGCATAAAATAGAGACTGTATTTTAATATCTTGGAGCTGGGACTTCTACAGGAAGAGTTTGAAATAAAAATGTAATCTGGAAGAGAAAGGTCATTTTAACTATTGCAATTCTACCAATCCATGTTATTTGCTCAGTCCATTCAGCCTTTCCAGTAGAGGTCTGCAATTTTACTACTTCCCATCTGGAAACATTATGCAGTATGGACCCATAATTAACTTACTGAGTTGTATGCCCAACAGAAGCTAGACTTTCTTGTGATGACTTCTGGATGTCTTTGGTACTAATACTTTGGATTTAGTATGACTATTGCCAGAGACTTCTCTGATACCTAATTTCATTACACAATTCCCTTCCCACAGTGCTTCCCCAATTCGCTAACATATTGTCCACAGACAGCAAAGCTCCATTATCCAAGCTTCTTGAATTTACTCACAAGATTGCCAGTTGGGGTATCATGGCTGGCAATTCTCACACATTTACCTCACCTTCCAGGCATTTACAACTCTCCTGGTGATAGTCCTAAATAGGGCTGAAACTTGCTATAAAAGTACTTACAAAAAAATTAAGTCTTGCTCCAAGATTACGTTTACTATCTTTGGGTGTTTTTACCTGCCAGTAGCAGGTCACATACCTGCTTCATATTCAAGTGAGGAAGTTAATATAAAAATCTCTGCTTAACAATTCAGAAGCCATGTTGCAACTGCATTCATTGCCTTTCAGACTGATTAAATACAAACAATCATCTCAGGTATAGGAGCTTGAGAACACTAAAACCTAACCAACTTCTGAGTACCCTCAGATCACACACATAAGAACATAAGAACAGCCATACTGGGTAGATCAGAAGTCCCCACACTTTCACCTTTAGCTTGTGTTGTTCATATTCCAGTTTGAGAGATTCATGCTCCATCTGTAAAGCTTCCATCTCTTCTCACAACCAGAGGAAGCCACTTGAGCCTACCAGCATATAAGAAAATGTTTTTTGATTCAAGACTCAGTTTTTAGGAGGAGAATGCAAACAAAACATTTCAATGAAGGTCCAGTTTGAACTGTCGCATGAACTGACAGAAAGAAAGGTATCAGATACCAATTATCTCAACTTACGTTTTGCAAGTCCGCCGAAAGATGCTGAATGAAGGTTTGTAGCTCCTGTCCTATCTGCTCCAGGGCAGTGATCTTATTTTCTGCATTCGCCTCAGCTGCCACTAGTTCATCCCTTTGCAGAAAGAAAACAGTACTCAATGTGCCAGCAGAATTGTATCTGCCAAGGGAAGGAGGACAGACTAAGAAACCTATGATTTCTTCTAATCTTAAAAAACAGCCATTTTGGCCTGGCACTAATCATCCATAGGAGCTTACAAGTTAGTCACTGCATACTCCAGCACTCGTAACCAGGTGGAGGAGTGGAAGTGACTGAGCACAGAGAACTCTTCTAAGTGATCTGGGTTGCATACAAACAAACCGTTCCAATTTAACTGTAAAAGGGTAATTTTAGTAAATCGTGTACTCCCTGTCACATGCTAGTATGTAAGTACTGACTAAGCATCGAGCCTACTGCCCATGCGGGCCTCTTTAAGGGGGAGCTAGAGCCAAGTGGGAAATGAATCAGAATATCTAGATATTGCTGACAGACTCCTTTACCCCACCACGTACACACCTCTGTGCTTCCAGCTCCGAGTGCTGCTGCCGCAACTCTTCCACTTCATTGCTCAGAACCAATGGCAAGTTGCTTGTGACCTGCAGCTCTTTCTTCGCATGGGTTAGCTCCTGACGGCATGCCTCTAGCTCCTGTTCTGCTCTGCTTAGAGACTCTTCCTTTTTCAAAAGCTGAACATTAGAACATTATCTTTGACAAAGATGAACTGATACAATTAATAAAGGCTTCTGAAGGAGGGGTCATGCTGCCTTTATCAAAGTTATAAGCTAAATTAGATTAAATTTTATACAGCGAAGGCTGAAAATTCAGTGTCAACTGGGAGTTTACATGATACTGCATGCAGACACGCACAGTAAAAACTCCAGTCTTCAGTGAATTAACATATACAGTAAAGCCTCGAGTTATGAAGTGACCAGTCAACCACAATCCTCATTTGGAGCAGGTAACATACAATCAGGCAGCAGCAGAGACCAAAACCAAAAAGCAGATGCAATACAGAACTGTGTTAAAGGTAAAACGCTAAATATAAAAGGGGAAAAAAAAAAAATGACAAGGTAAAAAAATCTCTGTGCTTGTTTCATTTAAATTAAGGTGGTTAAAGCAGCATTTTTCTTCTGCATAGTAAAGTTTCAAAGCTGTAGTAATTAATGTTTAGCTGTAAATTTTTGAATAGGGCTGTTTAACAATTGCACTGTTAAACAGAATACCAATTGAAATTCATTAAATATATTTGAAAATGTAGAAAAACATCCAAAATATCTATTTCAATTACACAGAATACAAAATGTACAGTATTATATTTTTCATTACAAATATTTGCACTGTAAAAATGATAAAATAAATACTATTTTTCAGTTCACCTCATACAAGTACGGGTAGTGCTATCTCTGTCATGAAGTGCAACTTACAATGCAGATATTTTGTTTGTTACGTAACTGCACTCAAAAAAACAAACATGCAAAACTTCAGAGCCTACAAGTCCACTCAGTCTACTTCTTGTTCTGCCAACCGCTTAGACAGACACTTACAGGAAATACATTTGCAGGCGATAATGCTGCCTGCTTCTGTTACATGTCACCTGAAAGCGAGAACAGGCATTTGCATTGCACTGTTGTAGCCCACATTGCAAAATATTTACATGCCAGATGCTCTAAAGATTCATATGCCTCTTCATGTTTCAGCCACCATTCCAGAGGACATGCCTCCTTGCTGATGACGCTTGTTAAAAATAATGCATTAATTAAATTTGTGACTGAACTCGTTGGGGGGAGAACTGTATGTCTTCTGCTCCGTTTTACCTGCATTCTGCTATATATATTTCATGTTATAGCTGTCTCAGATGATGACCCAGCACGTTTGTTTTAAGAACACTTTCATCACTGTAAATTTGACAAAATGCAAAGAAAGTACCAATGTGAAATTTCTAAAGATAGCTACTGCACTTAACCTAAGGTTTAAGAATCTGAAGTGTCTTCCAAAATTTGAGAGGGACCAGGTGTGAAGCATGCTTTTAGAAGTCTTAAAAGAACAACACTCTGATGCTG
Organism: Gopherus evgoodei; assembly: GCF_007399415.2. Lineage (NCBI taxonomy): Eukaryota > Metazoa > Chordata > Testudines > Testudinidae > Gopherus > Gopherus evgoodei. The sequence goes on along the minus strand of NC_044337.1, from coordinate 24,476,545 downwards.
AAACTACAGAACCCAAACCGCCAAAAAAAGAAAATCAACCTTCGGCTGGTGGTATCTGACTCAGATAATGCAAATCAACATGTGTTGGTCCACACTGCTTTGCACTGTTATCAAGCAGAACTCATCATCCGTATGGATGCATGTCCTCTGGAATGGTGGATGAAGCATGAAGGGACATATGAATCTTTAGCACAGCTGGCATGTAAATATCTTGCGAAGCTCGCTACAACAGTGCCATGTGAATGCCTGTTCTCATTTTCAGGTGAAATTATAAACAAGAAGCAGGCAGCGTTATCTTCTGCAAATGTAAACAAACTTGTTTGTCCGAGTGATAGGCTGAACAAGAAGTAGGACTGACTGGACTTGTAGGTTCTAAAGTTTTACATTGTTTTGTTTTTGAATGCAGTTATGTAACAAAACAAAATATCTACATTTGTAAGTTGCACTTTCATGATAAAGAAACTGCACTACAGTACTTGTATGAGATGAATTGAAAAATACTATTTTTTTTTTACAGTGCAAATATCTGTAATCAAAAATAAAGTGAGCACTGTGCACTTTGTATTCTGTGTTGTAATTGAAATCAATATATTTGAAAATGCAGAAAAGATCCAAAAATATTTCTATAAATGGTATACTGTTATTGTTTAACAGTGCAACTGATTGCGGGATTAACCTTGTTGAGCGCTCTCCTGCCGACAAAGCTGCTGCTGCTGCTGCTCGTTGGGGGTGAAGTTTTTTTTGGTCAGCGGGAGAGCTCTCTCCTGCTGACAAACAGCAGCTACACTGCGCACCCTTCAGTGGCATGGCTGTAGCAGCACAGTGGTGTCGCTAAAAGGTGGGCAGTGCAGACAAAGCCTTAATGTCGAGCCACCAAGTAGTATATATTCGAGGACTAAACAGAAGAGAGACTACAAAATAATCTCACCATGTGTTTGACTTTGGCCAGTTCCTGCTGTTGAAAGCCCTCCAGTTCATCAATTTCATCTCTCTTTTGGAAAAGATTCAAACTCTGCTCCCTCATTTCTTGTAACTGAGCCAAAAGCATCTCTTTTTCCTGTTAAACAACCACCAAAATTAAACAAGGATTCCAAAATGTCTGTCACTCAATTTCAGGTCAGCAATGTATTAAATTAAGCTTCTTGGGAACATAATATTATTTTATGTTTATAACTGCAAATCACCATGCACTCTTATGGTGCTATATAAATAACAGACTTCTTACTGAGACGCATGCATTCTGAAAATGTGTGTAAGCAACACAGCTGGCATTATTAAACTTTGGAAACTTTCAGGACTGTGCTGTGAACAAGACAAAAATAACTTTCATTTAAGAAGAAATTATATAGGAAGTTCTTTACACTCACCATTTAAGCATGCCATGATAGAAAATTAATACTTGAAACACTTGACAGCAAATCTAAACATCTGTTTAATGCTTCTACGCTAAAAGATGCCTGGAGCAGAGACTTAGTTGGACAGCTGGAACAACTACAGCAAGAATGAAATCCTTTATAAAAAAATTACTGAAGTGGAACTAATTTCTGCTATGATGCGGACAACATAAGACTGAAGTCAACATATGCCTGTTTTTGGACAATAACTTCACAATACAGCCACGGCTGCACTCATAGCTACAGCTCTTTTGGCAAAAACTGCTCTTTTTATAACCAAGATACTCTCTGGTAGCAAAGTGCTTCATGTCAAATCCCAGTGGGGCAGGTGACCTAAACAGGCATTGCCATTACACTTATTTCATTTGCAGGCATCTGTGGTTGTTAGCCAATAGGATTTTTCTCCAGCCAGATGTAAATTCCCTTATGCTAAAAAAGCTCTGATCTATAGTTATTACAGTGCTCACCAGCTACTTTGATGACAAGGCTAGAAAGGCTCTTAACAAATCTCACCAAATCAATGCTACACAGAAAATAAGGGAAACAGTACTAAAGCTCATCCTGCAGCACTCTGTTCTCCCTCAAACCACAGAGGGAGAAGAGATTAAATCATTTCCTGGCACGCAGTGTGATTTTGGAGTACCTGACTCCCAACCTCGGGATCAGACCCCAGAGCTCTCTCACTAGCTCTGAAAGGAATAGCTGCGAGACCTTAAGCACTCACATCTGTATCTCTCAGCTGCCCCCTGTGTAAAATAGGGATCATAATACCTCAGCAGTATTGCAAGGGATTCATTTACTAATACTTGAAAGCATAAAGCAAGACATATAAGTGCTATCTCAATACTCCGCTACTAAGACACGAGAAATCTGGGTAAAGGCTGAGCTTTTACATCTATGCTGGCTGGCGTGTCAATCTCTCATCTCTTGCATCTGAAGTCTGATTTATTTCCTTTTCCAAAACTAGTTCCAGTTTAATTTCTAGGGTGATGAAGTGGAAAATGAAACATGAATATCAGGTCTCAGCCAGAGAACAAGGAATCAGATACTCTGGATAATTACATTTTCTATATAAATTTTTCTTTGCCAAGTCCCAGTATGTGCATAGGCCTATATTTAGCAGAGAGATATCAAAGGAGACTTGCCTTTTCAAGATGAACCAACTTTTCCCTCCATTCCTGCAAAAGGGAGGAGAGGAGGACAGAAAAAAAAAGAGAGGGCAAATAAAAATCTAAGCACCAACTTTGAAATGCAACAATAAATGTGACTGAAGGTATTAAATTAGGATAATTGTTATCAAATGGAATGAGTAAAAGTAACCAAAGAGGATTTTAATATACCAGTAAAGCCTATGACAGGTTCATTTATGACATCATAGCATATCTGCCCTGTGCAAACAAAAATGCATCATCTACAGCAGTGATTTTCAATGAATTTACCATTTTGGGCTGCATATGCAGCTCTCTCTCTGTCATATGGGCCACGTTCACACAGTATTTATGCTACCTGTATGGCCCTGAGAATGTCACATAGGCTGCAGCTGTGTGCTGATTGGGCTGCAAGCAGCCCACCAGTTGAGAACAACTGATCTACAGACATTTACAACAGGGTTGTACCTAGACAGCAAATGTGAATTTGAGTTCACATTACAGACTTTCATGAGCTCTTTTAAAGTAAAAAGGGCGAGCTATGCATGTTGTCTCAGAATGAACTGTCAGCAACACTGACCATTGCACCTTATCCCTCTTCCTTTCCCTCCACCCAGATAAGAATAAATCAAGGCAAACAAACGCTGCATCTCAGCAGTGATTCTCTAGTACTACAATATGTTAACTATGCCAAGATCATTGTACTCAGAAGCCTCCCACTTATCGGTCAACTGTTTCATTGTGTCAACCTTGTGTTTATTACCTGGTCCTTTTTTTCTAATGCCAAAGCCATTCCTTCAGCCATCTTTGCTCTGTTGGCCTGGTAAGCCTCGTTCTGCTCCTGAAATTTCTTCATGGAAGCTGTCAGAGAATCACTAGTTAAAAAGTCAGGGTATGCAAATGCCAAGACTGTGTATTTACTTCTGTAAATACTGTATTGTAGGTCACACTAAAATTTACAACTACCACTGTCAAGATGGCCAGGCCTCCCCCCTTTATGTTCACACAATGCCTAGCACTATATGAGTGCTACCATAAACAACAAAGATATCAGCAGAGCCTCCATCTGGACTGCAATACTGCTGTAGATTTTTTTTTTTAAATGCCAGTCATAAGTTCAGCAAAAGTGCTTGCTGGCAACTGTCAGACTAACAGCAAACAAACCACAGCTGCTTTGTTCACTGTACATCAAGCAGAAAGTTGTGTGCTATTTTTACAACCAATACGGACTCTATGTGAAGAAACATTTCTAACTGTACATCTTTTTACACTCTATCTGCATTCAAGGCAGAACAGTTTTAAATTAAAAAAGAAAAAAAGGAAAAAATTAAAGTACGTACAATCCTGATGCTTTTCTAATGCAATTTCAAGCTTCTCTTTTATCTTCTGCAAGTTTCGGACCTGTTCAGCATAATCTTGGGTGAGGAGGGAGAAGTACAGACGAGGAATGGACAGACATTAGGGAAAGAAATTAAAAAGAATATGAGTGGAAAGTGACAATGATTTTCTTAACTAGAAAATCATTCCTATTTAGGAAAACTCAGCTGACATTAACAATGAACACCACAAGCAAACAATTCTGCCACACACCATCCATGGAGTAAATGATCGGTACAAACAGAAGGGCCTAATTACACTAACAACAGGGAAAAGGCACTAAATCTGGCACAAAAAAGGAAACATTGGCTACAACAGAATGTGGTGACAAGCACTATGATTTAGTTTGACTTCTGCTTGTGAAGAATCGCCCCAATGAGAAAGCGAAAGAGGGTTGGAGAAATCCAAAAGCAGTTGATTTCCTTGTTCCATATTACACCTTACAATAGCTGTGCAATATTTCAGAGAGAGTGCATTTTGGCTAGCTCCCCTGCTTAGCCAACAAAACCACACTTACCTTTAAAATCCAGGTCTTAATGATGCAGAAGAGGCAGTGAATGTGTAGTTCTGCCATTTTTTGAGCAGATATGACTGACAGGCCAGATTAAAGGAAGCAGCTACCTTGAACAAGTGTATTCAGAAGCTCACAGGAGGATTTGCTTACAGAGCTTCGAGTCTGGTCAAAGTTTCAGTATTTGTAAGTTTCCTGTCTCTATGGCAGCTAACCACTGAGACCTCAAATGCCCCTAACAATATTTAAGGATTATCTCTTAGGAAAAGGTGAGCACTTAACAATTCTAGTTGCACCATAAGCCCCCTTTGCACTTCCCATATTCGAGAGCTGAGCAGGGGCCTGCCCAGCCCCCAGCTCAAGTTAGAACAACCTTGACTCTGTTCCAAGTTAGGATGGTCACAGGAAACAAATCCTATTAGCCCTCAGAAGCAGAAGATAGCAGAGGACATAGTGCACTCTAGCCATGCCCCAATCTACTCCCTACACCCAGGATCAGGAGCAGAATCAGCACAGGGCCCCTTTGCCAACTGTATGCCAGCCAGAGAGGCCCCCATTACAGGGACAGTCTCCAAGGGCCATTTCTGTTCAGTTTAAGATGCATCAAGATCCAGGCCCCCAACCTTACCCCTTTTTTGGGAGGCAGGTCTTTTTAGACCATTAGCTCTTTCAGGGCAGAGACCATGTCATCTTAAGTACTGTACAGGGCTGAACACCACGGAGCCCTGATCCTAACTAGGGTCTTTGATGTCTTATTTACTGTTGCTGTAGCATTCAAACGGGGGCCTGGAGGGTTCACATCCAGGGCTTTGAAGTTGTGCTCCAGTTCCAGGCAAGAACCTGCAGCTCCACTGCTCCACGCTCCAGCTCCACTCCAAAACCCTGTTCACATCCAAAAAGAAGTGTTCTGGTTGGAGCACGGGGACTGAGAAAATTATACTGAACATTTGGGAAGATCACATGGATGTGCCAAGAGAACAGCAGGAAGACAGGAAGTCATAAATCTTTATTTGAACACTCTGTATGGATTTTGTATTGACTGTATTACACATCTCGCAGATGCTGACCAACAGGTTTATTATAAATGGATTAAATAGAAAGTTAGTTAGCAAAAAAAATTCCTTTTGTAAATAAAACAAGAAGTGTGAAGGGAAATATTTCCCAGCATTGAAAGGTTGTAAGTCATTTACATCCCCAGGAAACATACCAGACAGCTTGGCCTCCAGTTTTCGTATTTGTTCATTTCTTCTAAGTAGCTGGGATGAGAGATCCTCTCTGGAGCTGCTTCCATCAGAGGCCTTGGCAGGTTAGAGAGAGAGCGGTAACTATGTGGTTTCTGAACTTCAGAAAGAACAATCCTGCCACACTCAAATTTTAATGATGGCGAACATTATAAGGGCTAGAAATAATGAATGGTTTCCTATTTCCCATGGCAAGGAGAACAGATTTGCATATTCTGCTGGCTAAGTCAGTGCATATGGTCCTTGGGAGAAAGAGGGTATAAATGTCAGCTCTGCAACATGGGCCTGTGACACAAAATACAATATTTTCTAAGACCAATAGTTGCTGAAAACAAGTAGCTCAAATTACTGGACTGATCATGTAATAGATGACTGGAAAGAGAAATTAAGCCACACAGGTTGGAAGGATTCCAAGCAGGGGAGAGAATTAACAGGTAAGTAACAGGAAGAGGGAAACTGTAAGCCTTTCATCAGGGAAAAACGGTTTGGAAACACTGATACAATGTTAATTTCTGACAATAATAATTTAATTTGTTTTTATTCTCTACAGTACTCTTATTTTTCGCTCGTTATGGAAACAAAATTAAAAGCAATTAAGTACATACCGCTAAAGCACAGAATTCTTGAAAGATGAACAACAAATCCTGAACTGTTACCCATATTTTATTGTATGCAATGTAGTTGCAGCCGTGTCATTCCCACAATATTAGAGAGATAAGATGGTTCAGGTAATATCTTTTATTTATGGCTTATTACAACAATTTGTAACCCACTAACCCCCTTTTTATGTCCTATGACTGCAGAGATGTTAATGGTCCACTCTGCCTTGAACTGTCCCTTAGAATATACGCTAACGACTTATGCTAAACAAACTGTTCCACCTTGCATTTAGCTGTGATGCTCCAAGTATCTTTCCCAGGGGCCAGATCTACACTACAGACCTATATCAGTATAACTACATCACTCAGAGGTGTGAAAAAGCTACACCCTTGAGTGACATAGTTAAACTAACCTAACCCCCTGTGTAGACAGCACAATGTTGATGGGTGAGCTTCTCCCGTTGATACAGCTACAGCCTATCGGGGAGGCGGATTAACTATGTCGACAGGAGAATCTCTCCCATCGGCACAGGAGCGTCGTCACTGAAGCGCTGGGGCAGCTGTGCCGATGCAGTGTTTTAAGTGTAGACCTGCCCAAGACCAGAAGAGGAGCTGTGTGTGGCTAGAAAGCTTGTCTCCCTCGCTACCAGAATTTGGTCCAATGAGAGACATTACTTCACCCACCTTTTCTCACATATATTTTAATGTCTCCCTCCCCCAAGGGTGGCTCTAGACATTTTACCACCCCAAGCATGGCGTCATGCCATGGGGATAGCTCTGCCGCTCCCGCGGCTCCAGTGGACCTCTCGCAGGCATGCCTGTGGAGGGTCCGCTGGTCCCACCGAAGCCGCAGGACCAGCGGACCCTCCACAGGCACGCCCACGGGAAGTCCACCGGAGCCGCAGGACCAGCGGACCCTCCACAGGCATGCCGCCGAAGGCACCCTGCCTGCTGCCCTCCCGGCGACCAGCAGAGCGCCCCCTGCGGCATGCCGCCCCAAGCACGCGCTTGGTGTGCTGGGGCCTGGAGCCGCCCCTGCCCTCCACTGTATTTCTTTCTGTTCTCTACACCAACAATGCAATAGCCACAATGTTTCTCAATATTATATCAACTGCTATGTGAAAATTAGCTGAGTCGGGGAGTGAAAAACTGACTGTAGTAACCACAGTATTTTCTCATTTACTATTTGAGATCAAGATTTCCTGTCTAGCTCAGCAACCAGTATCTATGTTTGAGATTCAGAAATAATATTTTACAGCAACCCCTTCTTGGAAAAATCTATTTTACAGATGATGCAATGAAGACACAGGGGAATCTGCTGTTCTACAGCAACACAGCATACAGTAACTGCAGGCTCTGAAAGTGATGCTGCTGTATAATCTAACCTAGGATTTGGGTGATAGAGCCTTCAGAAGGCATGACTTTCAGTTAAAGCACTAACAGGTTTTATTTAATTTATGCACAGCTAAAATTATTAATATATAATCTACATATACTATAGTTTAATATGAAAAATAGTTTATCTAGACATTCCAACAACAACCTACAAGTTCTTCCTGTGCTACAGAAACAACATAATCATCCTATGGAGGTATGTAAACAATATGCCTGACCAGTAACTGCACCAGGAATTAAGAGATTAAAATAGAATCAGAATACTACAATCTAAGACTTGTAATGCTGAGGATTGCTTTCTTGCAATCTTCAGCATTACATTTACTTACAGTATCTTGAGTTTTGCTGTAACATTGTTTGATATTTTATACCTTCATTTGCCATGTTCTTCACTGAAGATAATTATGTAATTTATATTCTTAAAGTGACAAAATAATTAATATTTATTCTCATCCACTAACACCTATGTTTACTGCAATTTCCAAAAACTATTCTGATTGGAGATAGATTTGCACATCACACATCTCACTCTGCCATGCACTTGATTTTTCAGTCACAGTCAAGATTCTTGCATGGTTTTTTGTAATCTTGTGCATTAGAAATGCTGTAGTAAAATGCAAAATATGATACTTACAAAATCATCTCCCGAATCTGCTCCCACAGACGTGACTGACTCTTTGCTGACTGATCTGGGAATTCTGGTAGCCCCTCCTGGCCGAGGAGCAATTGCTGCTTCCTCTGCTATCTTCTTCTTCAGTTTTGCAAACATTTTACTGCAGCTGCCGTTCTATGGCACCAAAAGAGCCAGGTATTTTGAGATAACTGTCCCCAAATTACACAGTTAATAAGTTTGATGCTCTATTTAAAGGTTCCAAAAGTCAAGATTTAATTTTAACTCAGCCAGTTTTACTCCTGTTCCACTTTCTTCAAAGGGCTCATAGCCTAACAGTGCCTGTGAATTAAAGAGAGATCAAGTTTCAACACCAAACCAGACAATAGACTGAAACCAATACAGCATTAAAAGACATTTTTATTATCCTTATTATAAAGTTCATATCTGTTAGACTGCACAATTAACATTTTTTTAAAAAACAAATTATGTACTGAATTGAGTGGAAACACTCAAATTCATTATTGTCAATTGACAAAAGTGGATTTGGAATTCTCACTGGTGAGAAGTTACGCAGATTTCTTCCCAGAAAAATATTCATTTACTTCGTACACAGTTTTCCTTAGCAAAGTTGTGGATAACAGGCAAGAAGTTTGGTTAGTGGAATTTTCTGTCAATTCTCCAGATTGCATTTCCTCATTTTGCCTAGATTTTCTAATGGCTAATGCTGTGAACAAAACATGTTACATGAGAATAAAGCTGGGTTATTTCTGGGTCATTCACACTGGTAATTTCTCAATGTTTTCTCAGAACTATTTTGGCTCTCTAGAGTGAACAGAAATAAAAATTTATTTGCAGTTATTAACTACACTAATCAAGGACACTAGTAGGAGCATATTGACATGACAATGATAGACACATCACAGAGTAAATTTCTCTCTTGCTTCCCCTTTTTGCTGTTTTGAGTTCTTAACATTCCCTTTAACTTTTGCAGGGAATTATTACCGAGTTCTTCTAAACTCTCAATTTTGGTAGCTCAGTTTGGAAATAAATCTTTCCTCATTTCATCACCTAATTTTTAAGCAATTCTACAGAAATTTGACAATATAGGCAACAATTCATCTTTATTGTCTCCTGCAATGTCAGCTTCCTCACATATTCTTTTGCTAATTCATCTGTTTGTCTTGTGTTCTAAGGAAAGTTATAGACAGAGCTGCATCTACTGTCATCATTCAAGTGTTGACATGCTGCTCCTAGAAATACTGAATATTTATCACACTCCACCAGCCAGCAAATCCTTGTCAACAATCTACTGACTTACCAGGTTGATGTGCAACCTCAAACAAATCTTTATTCTCAACTGACCTGGATGTCCCTCCTCTATGCTCTTACAACCCCTCTGAGCGCTAAACAGCAGTGCTATCCCACTGTGAAATTAGCATTCCAAGCAGTGACACGAATACAATTAGTTACTCAGAACTCTCCTGCGTATTTTGTATTAATTACTCCACGTCCACACAAGCAGGGTGACACCAGCTATTCCAGCACACGGAGCCCAGGCAGGGGCATTACTCCACAATGCCCAGCAGGAAGCAGCTCTGGGCTCCTACACGTTTCCCGGTGTCTGAAGCTCCGCAGCGTGCCCGGGGCCCGCCCCGGCTGTGATCCTGCCGTCTCGCGGGAGAGGGCGGAGGGCGCGCACTGCGCAGCAGAGCCGACCGGCTCCCTGAGAGGCCGCGCACCGCAAACCCTCCCGCTGAACGTCTGAAACTCGGAGCCGTTTTCCGGGCACGCCCGGTCCCCTCCCCCACCCCCGGATTATCGCTTCCTCAGCACCGCAGCCCATGGACACGGCGGCCGAGACCTCGCCGCGTTCCCCTCCCAGCTCCACCAGCGGCACCGCGAGCGGGACCAGCCCGGGAGCCTCCCCGCCGGCCGCCCCTCAGAGCAGGCCGGAGCCGCAGGGCGGCGCCCCCGCACCCGGGGCATATCCGCGCCCGGCCCCTCCCCCACGGGCTGTCTCAGCATCTCACTCACCGCGCGGCCCCCGGCCCCTCTGCCCTTCCCCCATCGCCTCCCACCGGCGGCAGCTGCTTCCGGAGCAGAAGGTGACGCTCCCGACACCGGGAACCAGCTGCCCAACCCGGAAACACAATTCGGCAGCCGGAAGTGACGAAAGAAGAGGGCGTCTGGCTCCAGGCGCATGCGCACAGCTTCTCGCCGTCAGGGGTAGAGCGCTCCCCGCAGCCTCGTTCCCAGCTGAGCAGCCGTTAAGCCCGCGGGCCGCCGGGAGTGCGTCAGCCGCGCCACGCAGCCAGGGCGGGGCCGACCAGCAGGGAGCGGGCTCCCTGGCTGCGGCCCGGCGGAGCTGGAGCTGGAGCTGGAGCTGGAGCTGGGGGGCGGTGGTGTGTGGGGAGCTGGCCGGGAGCCGAGGGCGCTAGGGGGCGGGGGCTGGGGCTGGGGCTGGCCGGGGGCGGTAGGGGGCTGGGGCTGGCCGGGGGGATAGCTGGCCGGGAGCGGTTGGGGGCTGAGGCGGGGGCTGGCCGGGGGCGGTAGGGGGCTGGGGCTGGCCGGGGGGGGGTAGCTGGCCGGGAGCCGGGGGCGGTAGGGGGCTGGGGCTGGCCGGGGGGGGGTTAGCTGGCCGGGAGCCGGGGGCGGTAGGGGGCTGGGGCTGGCCGGGGGCGGTAGGGGGCTGGGGCTGGCCGGGGGGGGGGCTGGCCGGGGGCGGTAGGGGGCTGGGGCTGGCCGGGGGGGGGGGTAGCTGGCCGGGGGCGGTAGGGGGCTGGGGCTGGCCGGGGGGGGGGGGGTAGCTGGCCGGGGGCGGTAGGGGGCTGGGGCTGGGGCTGGCCGGGGGGGGGAGGTAGCTGGCCGGGGGCGGTAGGGGGCTGGGGCTGGCCGGGGGGGGAGGTAGCTGGCCGGGGGCGGTAGGGGGCTGGGGCTGGCCGGGGGGGGGAGGTAGCTGGCCGGGGGCGGTAGGGGGCTGGGGCTGGCCGGGGGGGGGGGGTAGCTGGCCGGGAGCGGTTGGGGGCTGGCCGGGGAGGGGTAGCTGGCCGGGAGCCGAGGGCGGTAGGGGGCTGGGGCTGGCCGGGGGCGGTTGGGGGCTGGGGCTGGCCGGGGGGGGGTAGCTGGCCGGGAGCGGTTGGGGGCTGGCCGGGGAGGGGTAGCTGGCCGGGAGCCGAGGGCGGTAGGGGGCTGGGGCTGGCCGGGGGCGGTTGGGGGCTGGGGCTGGCCGGGAGCGGTAGGGGGCTGGGGCTGGCCGGGGGGGGGTAGCTGGCCGGGGCCGGTTGGGGGCTGGGGCTGGGGCTGGCCGGGGGGGGTCAGGCCGGCCGGGACTACACGGCTACTTCTGACGTTTGTTACGTGCGAGGCTGGAGGAGGCCGCCTGCCCCTGCTGCCGGCTGAACTCAGGTCGTTCCGTTTCGCAGCCTAACCCCGGGGAAAGGCCGGTGCACCCTGCGCTGCCGTCCGGACCCCCGGGCGCCGTCCGCAGCCTGGGCGCTCCCGCTCCATAGCGCTGCCCCGCGGTCACTAGTACCCGCAGTCCGCGTACGGGCACGGAGCCTGGGGCCAGCTGGAGGAGCAGGGCACGGAACTTACTAGGGAGTGTCACGGCTAGTTGCTAGACTGCGGAGGAATGGTGACAGGCAGCAACCCAGCTTCGGGCAGGGAGTGAGATACAATGAGTAGAGACCCTTCTGCTAGTCCTCCTGGAGCCTGCCCTCTTCTGCTTGTCACCTAGCGTGTGTCCCTTCTCCCCCCCTCCCCTGCATTGTCAGCCGCCTTTTGCATTCTCCATGCTGCCTCGGTGCCACCCAGGGAGCTACTGTGGGACAGGAGAGTTGCTCCCTGTTAAGGTCTTGTGCTTGGGAGCACTGAGACCCCGGGGGCCAAGAGGAACGATAGCAAGGAAAGTACCTTGAAGCCTGGACTGGAGCAGGCTCAGTGCAAATGGAATCAATGAAGAATTTAGCAGCCAAACTAAAAATTGCTAGGAACACATGCATCTTAGATGTTTTTTAGAACTTAACTCAGCCAAGCTTGGCTTCTATAACCCCAGGAGCAGCTTCTAAATTTCAAGTTCCTGCTCCCAGGAATAAAGGTGCAGAAGTTTCTCAAGACTTTTTTTTTTTTTTAAATATTGATAAAACATTTTTACTTGTCAGACAGCTTAATTGGGTTTTTGCTGAATTTTATTTATTACCTCCTGCAGCAGACACTCAGCATTGAAAATTTGAGCTTGAATGCATAAAGTCTGGCAAAGTTACAAGAAATAGAAAATGGGGTCTTATTACGGAAAGCATAAGGCAACCTCAACTCTAGGCATCCATACCAGCTACACTTGCAGTCAGACAACAGCCCTGAAAACCAGTTGCCATTGAGTACAGGAGGTACGTGATTTACTAGCACCAACACACAAAGCCACAACAATGTAAGACAATGTGCAGAACAGATACAACAAAAAGCTATCAGAAAATTGGTTTTTGTACTCTGCCCTTAGAGGACTTTGGGCTGGACACGAAGATTAGTTTCTCTTCTCTTGCCAGAAATGCCATGGAACCTTTAAAATGACCATAAAAGTGTTTTATCTGACACCACTACCTCAATGAGCATAAGCTCACCAAGAGCTGGTACAGATGTACACAAGGAAAACCAGAAATGTTTTAAGCAAATATGTTTATTTTATATTGGTAATACACATAATTTGAGTGGATTTCAGATACAAAAATCATGTACAATAGTTCACAACTGATGAATGTAGTCACATTCTGAGAGAACATTTACCAATGTGAAAATGTCATCAACACTGACAATATGAAAAGTGTGGTTTTTTGCTGTCATTCAATGCAACAAACATTGTTACAGTATTTCATTCCCTTGGTGCTGTATTAGCTCTGTGCAGAATCACAGTGTTAAGTTGGAAAGTCTGTTTAGTGGAATAAATCTTCCCAGCAGCAGCAAGCAAGCAAAAGGATAGCACATACACACACTGCTTTTGAGGAGCAAGTCACCACTGGCCTTTAGGCATTCCTAAACCCACCATTACCATCCTGTTGGGGTATCTGTCACTGAAACCCACAATCTCTCTCACAGTTTTGCACAAACTACAGCCTGAAGTATCAATATCAACAGACTAAAGCTGAGAAGAGATTTATCAGATGGGATGAAACAAATGAGAAAGCTTCCATGGTTGAGATATTATGGTATAAGCAATTCAGATGCATTAAACACAGACAACAGCTTATAAGTATTGCACAAGACAGCCATCAGGTTTCAACATCAACCATGGGAGCCGATGTTTGTGTGTAACATTATCTCTGTTGCACTTTGCAGAAAAATGTCCTATCATTGTAAAACCAAAATGACCTCAGATTCGCTCAGCACCAGAAAGGTCTCTCACTACACCAGTCAGTCAGACCAGGACTATTTTCTCTTAATTTTTTTTTTAAACCTCAAGTCATAACAGACAGATAAATTGGCAACAAGACACATGATTATGTAACAAAGGGAAACAGGCTTTGTGAACCATTACAGAGGTTTGTTACCCAACAGCATCATCACATGCACTATAGACTAGCAGCACCTGGAACAGGATAGGTACATATAAAACTCTTGTGCTTCCATCTCTTCAGAAGAGAGCGCCTATTAGAAATACAACAGTATATTCCCTACAAATGGCATCACAGTTCAACAACATTTTAGTTACATACAAGCACTGGCCACAGTTTATTAAAATTCCTTTCATACCACTAAGGCGGCAAGTTATGACCTCCAAACAATAATGTTAAAAAACAAGCATGTTACTTTTTAATAACAATACAAAGCTATAAAAAAATTACATAAATCATTTGTCTCCATGGGAAAAAAAATGTCAGATACTAAGTGCAGACATGCTTGTTCCACACATGGTTGACTTCCGCGTTCTTTAGGATTGTAATATAAATGTTTACTCACTTGAATTACAGTAGGGATTCTGGCTAAGATGGCATTATTGAGTCTGAATATATCACGATCTACATATTCATATCCCTTCCTGACATAAAATGCTGCTGCTGCTATCTGATTAAAAGCTTGGCTTGTATCATGTAAACTAGAGCAGATCGTCCCATTTAAGTTGGGTGGTATAGGTATTTTGTTTGCATGCAGTTCCATTTACAGAAATTTAAATATGCCTTCCCCCTGGATTAACATCTCCTTATGACTCTATTCTCTTAAACTTGTCTAGTCACCACAACTATGAGAGACTAAGGTTTATGTATAGCTAAACCAAGAGAAAAATCTGGAGAGCCACTGGTTCATCAAGGGCCAGCTGGCAGAAGCGAAAGCATGCAAGAAATCTGCAAAATGGCACTGAAAGAGGCTTAGAACTTACAATGGAAGCAATAAGCAGGCCTTGGTGTTATTCTAATTACTAATAAGAATCAAGGTGGAAACTGAATTTTTTTAAATGAAGTAACTTCAATTCTCACTTTAATCTTAGAAGTGTCCAATGGTCATATATATGTCATAATATCTAATATATATATGTCAGAATATATTCCTTTCCTTCCAAAGACAATAGAATATTTTTCTGGAATTACATTGCTTTGGTGAGTTATAGATACCTTGCACGAAAAGTCCATTTGCTCCAAAAAATTTCTCTCTTTATATATTTAAGTAAAATAGGTTTGGATTTTTTTTTGTTTTTGTTTTTTTTTACCAAAATAGGCACCTGGCTGTAAAATAATTTTGAACCAATTCAATATAAAATTACTTTTAGCAATAAATATTCTGATTCCCAAAGGCGGAAAGCTCCCATTTCCTGTGTGGATGGGCTGCCTGAGGTGGAGTTCATCTTTCTGGATTCCCATCCCCATTTTCCTTGTACTAACAGATCCTAGGGGAGGGGCAGGAGAAGGTAGTGGCACCTTGTGCTTTTAAAAAAGTACTGCTAGGCAATGCCATGCTCCAGCAAATCAGCTCAGCACTGCTATTGAGAAGTGGTAGTAACAGAGTCCAGGGGGTTCCTTCTTGTAAGCAAGTATTAGGGAATACAGTCTGAATAGAAAATTCAAAACAAGAGTTTCTGCAGCTTCAACTTGTATGGCAGGCTTTGTTAGCCCTGCAGGAATACGTGCAGAGGAATGACCTCTGAATAAGATCTGAAAACTGCTCCAGTATCTGAACTGAACAAGTAAACGGTATTTGAAGTCTGTGACTCAAGTCTCAAAAGCAGGAGGTGAAGCTGGGATCTAAGAGCAATGCAACTACAGGACAACAGCTGGTTGGCAGAAAAACTGAGAAGGAATGGAAATTCATTCCTTCAGTCTTCTGAAAGACCACTCAGTTCAGAAATCCTCAACCCTCTTCCTCCAGGGTGGAGCAGGGGGCGAGAGGGAAGTTACAAACTAACAAGGCAGGGTCTTTTTATGATGAAGGGTCTGAAGAGCAATGGCAATAGACTTACTTGCATGGCCCCCATTATGGCAATCCTCCAATCCAGCCTCCTCAAACACAGACCCAGACGGTACCACAGTCCAGTTACACGACATTTGATGCATGGTCTGTACTAGACTTTTCCCATAAGATTACCATGATTCTTATTGGTGCAGCTCTACCAGTTGTAGCATTGGTGAGAGCCCTAGTATGGATCAATTGTCATGTATTAACTGCTCCATTGCCTAGTCCTGCCAGCTCTATATTAAGGCTTCTAGTATACCACTACTGAGCTGTAATGATGAGAAAGTCTAGTGCAGACACAGCCTGCTTAAGAAAAGTGTTAAGACAGAAGGGCTATTCAGAGAAGTCACAAACAAGTTTTTAACTTCCAGGAAGGAGTTTGGTTCAAAGGTTTCTGTACAAGTCTGGATATGGTTCTGATGCTAATGAAAGGATAAAGGAATCAAGCCTGATCAATTAGCATGAAACCTTCTCCAATATCTGCAACATTGTATGGAACTTGGGCTTCTAGGTATGTTCCCTCACAGTACAAAGAGCAGCCATAGATTCACACACACACATTAGCATCTCCTCCCATCCTCAAAGGGTCAGTTTTTACACAACTGCTAAAATTTTAAGATCTCCAAAGATTAACAAGTGCCCCTGCTGAAGCCTGAATTCCCATTCCTATATGCTCCCTTTGAATCTTAGGAGAGAAATGTCCTCATTTTCTCTCCCTGAAAGGGTTTCCTAGTAGCCATTACTTCTGCGCTATTTGCTGAAGATTATTATTTGAAATCCATCAGGACAAAAACTGTGAGACTTCTCCAGAATTCATTCCAGAGTCCAACTCCATTCTTCACAGGTGTTAATGCACCTTCATTTTTGTCAGAGTCTAATGCACAAACAGCAAAGTGGTGGCACCTTTTTATACTTGGAGAGGGGTTAGAAATTACTGAATTCATAAGAAGCTCCACAGCCCTGTTTGTTGCTGTTAATCTGAGACACCAAGGGGAAAAGGCAACAATAGATGTTTTAAAGCCCAGATAGCAGAGGAGTACCAGGCAAGAGGGATGCCACCAATGAAGGTAAATTACAACATACCCCCTACATTATCATAGGCAGAACGTAGGAGCTGTGGCAGAAGAAATCTGCAAAGCAGGCACTTAGTCAAGTTTGCATATTTTCCTCTAAACATTATAGGCTAAGCTTGCTGTCTTCATAGGACCTTTCCTGAACTTGGAAGGCAAGTTCTCTCCATTGTTGTAAGCAAGTAAAACACTCATGTTTGTTTGTTTGTTTGTTTAAAAGGTCTGACAAGAGCGGGTCCATTACTTCTCCCCTGCCTCTAACTGTGATCCTTTCAGATCAATCTTTCTTTCACTGCTATTCAGTTCCTAGCAGTGAGGATTTCTGAACATGAAATGAACAGGAGAACATTTTTCTGTTATGTACAACCATGCTGTATGTACAGAGAGGTATCCACACGCCCATGCATACAGTAGGTATACACATGTTGAGGTTTACTCAGACTTTAAGGTCAGAAGGGACCATCATGATCATGTAGTTTGATCTGCACATTGCACACCACAGAACCTCACCCACCCACTCCTGTAATACACCCCTTAGTCCCTGGCTGAGTTACTGAAGTCCAAGTAACAGAGAATCCACCATTTACAATAGATGAGTTCAAGTAAGTTTGAATGGGACAAACTGTTAGAACAAGATAAATGAAGTTCACTCTCTGAAAATCCTTGTTATCAAGTTTGATTAATAGCAAGTATTCTGAACAAGACCAACCTGATATGATAGAATAGCCAAGAAGAGAATGAGAGACTCCTTTAAAAAGTGCATCTCTGACTTTTTAGATCCAGGTAGAGCTGATGACATGTTTTTGACTTAATGTTCTCATTCTTTTCATATTCTAAACAAGCCTCTCCTACCAGCCTTCTCTGCATGTCCATGTCTGACTACTGCAAACTCCAGCTAATGGGGAGGCAGGACCAAATACATCACTTGGTTCTGTAGACATAGAGGTTACACAGAAGCACCATAAGCACAGACACTATTCTTCATCCAAGCTATGCAGAAGACAAGCATTAGGGGGCTTCCCCATCAGCTCACAAACCACATTCCACAAGGGCTCACCAGGACACAAATAGGGCATGCTAATGGAATCCTTTCTTCCAAGCTCATGTACACACGTTATTCCCAGCTGCAGGGAAGTGAAATGGAACCACAACAGTCAAAGCTAAACATGGGATTTCAATACAATCACAGTGCAATGACCTGGGACAGAGCTTCTAGCTTATTTAATGTTGAAGTGCAGGAGGGGGAAGGTAATACAGATGCTGTGCACTCTCCCTTTGTGTTGCGACTACAGAGATTTCTATAGTCCTACATGGCTTCCCCAACGTGTCTGCATGACAAAAGAAAAACAACTAAACAATGCAAACACTCCATTGTGTGATTGGGACCTCGTGCCCAGGGGAAAGGCAAATCAGCCTCAAGCTTCACATTTTGTGGATTCTGTTGGTTCATGTCACAAAATTACTATCATTTCAGTGTGAATTGGAATATTTACAGTTGTAAAAGAAACCCCCTTGCTCACTGGATGAGGCCTGCTGCACCTAGTTTTAGCCCCAAATTATTTCATTAACCAAACATACGCCCCTGAAAATAGAGGATTACAATGGTAATGCAACCACAAACTTAACAGCTACAGCATCTTGAATAATGCTTCTAAAGCACCCTCATGGAATGCAGTCCAATTGGTGTACGGGTGTATATATAATTTTATATACATATCTTATCTCAAGACCTTCCTATATACAAATATCTATGCATATTTACAAGCACACCCAACAGGTAGGTGGGTGTGTACTGTACATAAATACACAAACACCAACTATATACATATTTATTTTAAAATCAACTCAGTCTCAGCTAAGGAAGGTTGACCAAAGAACCCACAGTTCCACAGAAGAGAGTTGCATCACCAGCTGCTCAAAGAATACATTTTTCTCATAATGTTCCATTGAGTCTTAGTGCCTATGGGAGTGACAGATTGGTGACAGCCCAGCACAGTGCTAAAAAGTGCTTTGGAAGCGCCACTCATGCCCCCTACTCTAACACCCAGGCTGTTCTGCACTGGACTCGTACAGCAGTGCTGATGGGCATCAGTCCTGACCTGGGGCACCCTCAGTCCCTGGTTATTCCAGTCTGTCTTCAAAGGAGGGTCACATCACTGTGGGATTCTGAAGAGGCCCACTGAAGTAGGCACCAAGGGAAGTAAGCTACCAAACTCATTTTAAAAATTGAAACATTGGACTAGACCTCAAAATTAAAGGGCTACTCAAACTCCTCCCCATTTTCCAGCATTGGAACAATGAACACAGAACAAAACCGCTTTCATGTAACAGCTTGAAACATTCCACGTTGGCACCATACATGGACACAGAGTCCAGCATGATGTCCTTGCTCTGTTGGAGGTTTCAGCACTACAGTACAGGGAGCACCCCACTGGCCTTCACTTCAGACAGCAATACAGCCATGCCTAACAAAAAGCCAAAGGCAGCCTTTCCAGCACCATACACCTTATATTCACACAAACAAGATGACCACAGTTTGCTTTGCTACCACTATTTCTAGATCTGTCATTTCGGGCCATTTGACAATCTGTTGTGCAATTTCACATACAAAAATTACAATCTATATCTCCACAGACTTGCCTTTCACTGGATTTCAAGTGAACACCTTCTTGGTAGAATGAGTATTTTCAGTTAAAAGCCCATTATTCATTTTACATATCTTTAAAAACCAAAACACTGGAGCCTACAAAAATTTGCTTCAGTCTTGGCTTTGGGACAAGCTGGCTTTTTGACTGCCAGTAACTGAAATGGAGCCAGTCTCAAAGCTGAGTGTCTATAGGCTATTAGCTTGGGTATTTAGAACATTTGCTTTGTAGAAGCCAAAATCCTTCTACTGTTCCAGTACTTCCACCCTCCCCTCCTCCATGCCTCCTTTCTGTCAAGGAGTGCAAGAGCTCCTGGAGCTTGTTCTGAAGCTCAGAGGGCCTTGCCTTGGTAGCTTTACCCTCCTACTTCTCCAGCAAGCGCCTTCTCTACCTTAGCCTTGAAATTCATACAGATCCTTGATGCAGACTTTACAGAGCCCTGCTGGATGTTGTCTAGGTCTGGGTGGAATTACTGTGCAATTAAAGGGACACAGCAGAAGCTGTGATACCTATGAACCAATCCCCATTCGTTGTGTTTTGGGATTTGTTGGTGACTATGTGCCTCGCACACCTTCCCGCTGCTCAGCCTGCCTGTGGCTCATTTGAAAAATGCTGTCAGAGCAGACAGGTAGGGAGTGGGGTGGAGCGATGGGCCCTCACCACATGCATGAAAGGCTGCAGTGTTCTGTGGCAACACTTATTAACCATTATAACATAAGAAAAAAGCAGTTCTAGGGTCACAAGGATCCCATGAAAGATTATCCCATTGTTAAAGCAGGCAACAGCAGCAGCACCAAGAGGCGTCCTGCTAGGTGTTTCTCTGTTGGTAAGGGCTAGAACTCAGTACTACTATGGGAGGCTGGTTTGCTTTCTGACAGACTCACCAAGGGCTGAGAATACTGTGGACGCCACTCACTTCATTCACTCGGCAAGGTAAGAAGGGAGACACCCTCACCCCCTGCGGTGATTAAGAAGCTTTACTGACTGACTCAGGAGGAGTTATGGACCAGCATCCTCAGGCAGACGGGTGGTGGCTCTGAACCAAGACGTGGAGGTAGGGCAGACTGTGCTGTTCTGAGGAAATGGGGCTAGCGTTATTAATTTTGTAATATATGCCACCAGCTGCTATCTACACCCAAGCAGGCAGGAGGGGACTTGTGTTCTTGGCCAGCAGTGCTGCTCAGAAGATTGAAATTACTTCTTTACATGGAACACTAGATGTTAGGAGATCCCTCTGCAGCACCACTCCAAACCCACTGCTCCATCTGCCATTTGTTCTAGCACAAGTTTGTCTATTTACTCACCTAAGATTGAAAAAAATATAGATTTGTTGTGAAGGGCTGGTTCTTTTATTGCTCTTGCCAGTTTGCATTATGTGTTTCCAGCTTTACCATTTCAAATCCAAACTCTTTGGAGAGCAAATATTGATTTTCTATTGGGTTTTTGCTTCCAATTTTTTAAAACTGTATAAAAATAAAGGATTTCCATAAAGCGGGCTAAAATTGGCCAATAATACTTTTATGCTTAGGATCTAGATGTGGTTGCTTTCAACCACAAAAACAAAAAACAAAACTCCAGGGATTCCTTAGTTTAACATTTAAAAGATGTGAAAAGATTTGTTTATAAAATTGACCCCATACAGAATGGGGCACTGGGCTAACAGCTATTTAAAAAAAAATCCTAAATTTTAAAATAAAATCAAATAACTCCTTTTGCGGATTTTCACATTAGAAAACTGCACCATTCAAAGTCTGTGGCTAGGGAAACCCTATTGCAGTAAAAATATTTCTTTTAATAGTCATCAATGGTGTTTTCCAGGAACACATTTCTAACATCCAGGATGGAAGCCAGCTCCAGAATGTGTTTTTGGAGATGAGGGTTCTCCACCGTTTCATCTCTTGGCAGCTGGGGATAAGTTTCAGGGTAATTTCGAGTTTCCTGCTAGATGAAGAGAAAAAGAGTACAATTATTTTTATAATAGTACAGAACAAAAAGTATAAAAAGCCAATTAATTAAAAAACACAGACGCTGATATGTTTGACAGGCCACAAAAGTGGCCAGATCTTGGCAGAAATGATGAAGCTGATCTTCACAGCCATCTCCCTGGACGCACTGGCAGTGGCCTAGTTTTCCAATTATGGCAGCTTCGTGCCTACAGGTGACTGTGGCAGTAGCAAAGCCTCATTGACCCAAGAAGGCCAGGTGTGTAAGTGAACACATGATAAAAATGGAACAGGGAAAAAAAAAAAAAAAAAAAAAAAAAAGGAGATTTTACACGTGTTGAATACACTGCTAATATTTTCCTGCAATGCTCAAGCAGCAAGCAGCTAAGTTAGATCTGTGTACCAACATGCACAGTATACTTCACAGCGGACATGTATAATAGCGTAATCCTAGAGGCAGACTTCATTCCTGGCAACAGAGGAACAATCTTTCTGCCCACTGTAACTATCTGCAGTCTTTAAGGTCACAAAATCACAGAAGTGTAGGGCTGAAAGGGTCTGCAAGAGGTCATCAAATCCAGCTTCCTGCAGTGAGACGGAACTCAAACCTAGATCATCCCTGATAGGTGTTTGTCCAGCCTTTTCTTAAAAGCCTCCAACAATGGGGATTCCACAGTCTCCCCTAGAAGCCTATTCCAGAGCTTAGCTACCCTTATAGTTAGGAAGTTTTTCCTAATATCTAACCTAAATCTCCCATTACTTCTTGTCCTCCTTCAGTGCACATGGAGAACTACCGTTCACCATCCTCTTTATAACAGCCCTTAACATATCTGAAGACGTATCAGCTTCCTCCCTCAGTTTTTTCTCAAGATTATACATGCCCAGATTTATTTATTTATTTAAAAAAAACCTGTCCTCATGTGTCAGGTTTTCCAAGCCTGTTATCATTTTTGCTGCTCTCCTCTGGACCCTCTCCAGTTTGTCTACGTCTTTCCTGAAGTGTGGTGCCCTCACCTGCCTCAAAAACACCCACCCACCCCACTTTGGAAGTCATGAATTCTGTGATGCATTCCAATTTGAAAGCCCACCCACCACTCCTGTTTATAAAACTTGCCAGGCTGTGTGCCAAGAGGTCCTCTTACTATATTTTTTGACATAGCACTCTTAGTATACACAGCTGTGTACAATTACAGTGCTATATAAGTGAATATGTACTGTGGGTAGGCTCAATACTAGAATGCGTACTTCAGAAACGGAGGGATTGTCCAAATTCAGAAAAACTGTTTCATGCTCTACATGGAATCAGAAGACAGATGCACTATATTGTTAAAACTAGTTATGAGCATTTGTATACAAAGGCCTTTTCACCTGTAAGAATAGCTAACATTACCCGCTATGTGCTTCACACATACATTAATGAATACTCATTTAAGCATGTGAGGAGTCCTTATGAGCAATGTTAGTGAAGCACACGAGCAGAAGAGCCACAGAAGTTAAATAGAAGAGCCCTTTAACCCCCAGCCAAGGCAATTCTGAATGAAAATAGAATTTGTCTGGTGACTCTTTTGCGCAAAGGGAACGTTCCCTGCATACCCGGAAAATTTTGTGCATCCTCATGGTGGCTGAGCAGAAGACGAATCTTGTTAGAAGTAAGCGAAGAAATTCATCCCCAAAAAACTGAAGAAAGGCCTGATCTGCAGAGGAAGAAGGTGACACTTAAAGAAAACTGAATTCAGAAAGGCATTTTTGAAGTAAGAGACTTCTGGGAAAACCTCATAGAACAGCTGTGCATTTCCCCCCCAAACTGTATTATTCTTTGGCAAGACTGACCAATGAGAAACAGATAAGAAATCCAGCTTAAGCTGTGCCACTAAGTTCTCTGTTGAGTGCGTGTAGGTCTTTAAGGACATACCTATGGAGCGAGAATGGGTCAGCAGCTGGGCGATATCCCGGTTGATTTTTCTAAGGTAATCTTGACACTTCTCCCACAATCCTCTGCGCATGCTTGATAATCCAGAGACAAATAGGAATGCCATTAAAGGATTGTTCAGAAAGAGGGTGAAGAGGCTACCCCGCTGAGACTGATCTAAAAGCCAATAATAAACAACAACATGATGCATTCGGTGTGTGAAACAGGAGAGCTGTCCCTGTTCTGTGCATGGTTTTAATACAATTAGTGTTAATCTTGCAACGCAAGATACTGTATAAGATCATAACTGGACCCACCATATAACAGTTCTTTCTTTTACAGTTTATCAGCATTACCAAAAACCCAGAGAAACGTCTTTGCTCTGGCAAGAAGTAGGCAAGCAACACAACACTTGGATATATATGCTCACCCATCCAACACAGACATATTGCCCCTTTGTTTTGCCCAGTTACTCTCCAGAAACCTACTCCTTTCTTTGGGAGTGCTGCTAGCTCTATTTAACAGCTTAAAACAAGAAAGAAGAGAGACGCTAGAGAAGTCTTTTACTGTGGGAACCCCCTTTTGGTCACTGGTCAGTGTCTTACCAGAGTTACAACAGATATTTACTGGTGCGTTACTAACACTGAACAGGAACCCCACTGGAGACATTCCCTGTTTAAAAGGTAAGTTCTATTATTTAATCAGAATTCCTCTTTGTTAACAGTTTTCACTTGAACAAAAACTTTTAATATTTTCTACTCAAAAGTTTCTAGCAAATAATAGAACTTACCTTAAAGCAACTGTGACGTCTCCAGCTTCTCTCATTCATTCATTTGCTGAGCACCACTTCCTGTGTCTCAAACTATGTCAGCAGACTGGACTTCATGCTGGGAAGTAGCAGTAAAATTGGCAACCCTCACAGACACACACCAGAACCAGTCACAGTTATAGGTATTGGAAAGTTAATACGTATATATTCTTATTTAGCAAATATTTATTTTGCTACCTCAAGTAATAGCTGCAGTTGTTTTCATTAAGCTCTGACAAGTAGAGCTCCTGATCATAGTGCAGGCCACACTGTCAACTCTGTTCTAATGGAACAAGGCAGATGGGGAATCTGACCATGGTCATCTTTAACCTAGGAACTGGCAGAAGTATTCTGGTCTCTGACTTGCTCATTCTGGAAAACCATTTTTCCATGAGATGCACTGATTGTTTTCCTTAAGAAACCCTCCAAAATCTACACCGGTGCCAGAGAGATTCTGCAGACTAGATATTACTGCAGATTCTACAGCTGGCCTTTAGAACGGCTCCTGGAATAGAGTGGGCAACATTATCTTAGTGACATTCCATTTGTAGTGAAGCTTCTCTCAAATGCTAATAATAGAAAAAGTGAATTATGACTCCAGCACTGTGATGGCAACTTTCTGAGTCTCTGCATCTGCAAACTGAGTTTCCTCTCTGGCACTTGGTGAAGCTGCTTGGACAGACTCCAGTTGAATCACACCACGTTAAAGTCATTTGTCATGAACAGTCAGTAACTCTTGGCATGCTCTGCCACTTCAAGTGCTGCTCATCCCCTTCTGGGGTTATCATCAGGGGAAGAGAACGCATCAGAAGGTGATCATTTTGGAAGCTGATCAATGTTACTTTACTTTGTCTTACACAGTTTTTAAAAGTAATACAAGAGAAGCTGTGAGGAAAGGCAACACCTTTGTACCTTGTAATGCTTTTGGATACGCTGTTGGAGAAAGCAAGCACACCAGTGGCTGTCCAAATAAGTTTGTGAAATTCTGTAACAGAACAGTTAAAACATCGTCATTTTGTCTTGTTGGTTGGAACCTTAATATATGTTTAATATATACAACTAAGGAGGGAATGAGCGGAGAAGGGGGATGGACACACACACACACACACACTGAAAGTAGGCACTAGTTTCATAGAAACAAATTGCTTTTAGGGAGTAACCCATTATAGTAATGGACTTGCTTTAAAAATATATTCTGTACTCCAAAGAACAAATCTATTTGTATTCAGGCCAAAGACCCACCTGGATTAGCCCTTTCAATTACTTTCCTTGCCATTAGTTTGGCTGTCCAATGAAGGTAAAAATATTGCTTTTTCCTAGCAGTAGGACTGTTCCCACTGGAATAGGCGAGCCACAGGTATGATGAGTATTAAAACTGGCTCCATTTAAAAACAAATGTGAACCATTAAGCAGCTGCTATGCGAAAACTCTGTTTCAAGTTAATTGCTTAATCAATTTTCCTTCAATATTCGTAAAAACACACCATATTTTACAAGAATTACTCTGAAATTCAGAGCTCTGAATTGTTCCACACACACACAGAGGGAATGCATCTTCTACTCTAGAATCTACTCCTTATAGAAAAAGAGGTCATGAAACATTTCTCCAGTTTAGTTACTAAACTGAGTTGTTCTTCTCCTGCTAGCAATCTTTCTAAAACTGAAGAGTTGCAATGTCTTATAAGAGAGAGACCAGGATGTCTGTACGACAGCAGCGCATACCTTCACGCTAACGAAAGAGTGGCCGGTTCAACGCAATTCATAGTTCCCTTCAGATTACATATTACACATCTAAAATGTACATCATCAGTCTTGGGTTCAAGGCTCAGAGAATCATTTACCTACTGCAGAACCACCAGTCACTTGGCTCAAAAGAGAAGGGAGGTCCCAATTCTGGATTCTTCTAGATTTCAACCTAGCGAGCTGATATTTAAACTCCTTGCAAAAGTATTTTAATTAAACTAATTCCTTCTAAACATGTCAAAATACTAACAGTGGCCTGGTCTAATCAAAGTAATATACGTTTCCCATGCTTAGAAAAATACTGACTAAGCTAAAAGCTCTGTTCCAAGAAGAGCCCAAGAGAGATTTATGAACTAGATATTAAGATTTTGGTCTCTAATGAAGAATCATCAGAAACTATTACTGTGCAGATGACTGCAAGCCAAAAATGAACTGATAATACTGAACTATATAGCAGAGGTGGCCATACCTGGCTCCTTTACAGTAAAGTACGGCTCGTGGATCCCCCCTCCCCCCATTCTCCACATCCCAGACTGGGGGAAGAAGGGGGGGAGGGAAAGCTCAGGTGGTGGGGTCAGGGGCTTCAGCTAGAGACGACTGGGGCCTACTGCAGAGGGGGGGGAGACAATTTAAAAGTTTGTCCCCCACAACAGCTTGAGTCATGCCCCCTCAGGCAAATCCCCCCTTATCTTCAGCAGCCCCTCCCTGCAGCTCCCAGGTGTTTGCTGCTGCCTCTCCACATGGAGCTAACACCTGGGAGCTGCAGGGTGGGGCTGGTACTTTAGCTCCCTGAGAAGATGCAGCAGCTCTCCCTGCAGGTCCCTGTTTGTTGCTGCCTTTCCCCATGGTTGCAGCTTGCCAGCTCCACTGAGCAGGGCTAGCAAACCCTGGCGAAAATGGGATGGGGGTCACATGACCCCCCCATATATATCACCTATAGCTTCTGCCTAGCAGGGAGAACATAAGAACTTAAGAGCAGCCAAAGGTCCATCCAGCCCAGTATCCTCTCTACCGACAGTGGCCAATGCCAGGTGCCCCAGAGGGAGTGAACCCAACAGGCAATGATCAAGTGATCTCTCTTCTGCTATCCATCTCCATCCTCTGAGGAACAGAGGCTAGGGACACCATTCTTTACCCTTCCTGGCTAATAGCCATTTATGGACTTAGCCACCATGAATTTATCCAGTTCCCTTTTAAACATTGTTATAGTCCTAGCCTTCACAACCTCCTCAGGTAAGGAGTTTCACACGTTGACTGTGCGCTGTGTGAAGAAGAACTTCCTTTTATTTGTTTTAAACCTGCTGCCCATTAATTTCTTGTAAACCTACATGGGAGCAAAATCTGGTTCTCAACATACCACATTCTCTAATTGGCAGAGGCCCAGATCACTGCTCTTCCAACCCACCCTACAGGCTACATTCATTGGCACACAAGAGTGCTTACAGGAGACTAGGACAAAGCACTCTTGGAAGTCAGCCTGCTACTCTGGAACTTGCCCCCAACAGAAACAGTGAAGCACAAACCTGTCTCTTTTTAGAAAGAGCTGCAAGATTACTATCTTGGTCCAGGTTTCTCCAATGGACTGAACTATGAAAACCTGCCCTCACAACTGACTGGCCAGATTCCTCCTCCGCTACTGTGGAAAAGCTGTGTGCTGCAGAGAAACTCTTATAATGTTAATTACTCAATTTAAGCCATGTAAAGTGCACACATTTCATAGTGATGGGTACCTACTAAATGTTCCTAAATAAAGAAATCTCCAGCTTTGAATGGATCCAACCCAAATATAAATATTAGAGACGTTCCTCTCTCCTTCTTACCTCCCACTCTACCCCCATAATAGCACAACAGTCAGCTCTCTTGCTTAAATGCCCTGCTTGTGGAGGGGGAGCTAGGTGATACTCCCACAGCATATTGCTCAGTATGACTATGCACGCTGTGTGGATGGAGAAGAGATACAAGAAAGTGAACATTTTCTTTTTAAGACCTATTAGCTGGTCTCCTTTTTCCCACAACCGTGGATGCAAAAATGTTTTAAGAGCAGGCACCTTTCCTAGAGATAACCCCTAATGGCTAAGGAATAAGGGACAGCGCCTACATCCCTCAGAGGGCCAGTCCAAAGTAGAGTAGAGTATTTCACAGAGGTGCTGAGTCTCTAAGAGCATGACATCACTTCATGGCAGGACTCCCTCTGTCATCACCATTTAAATTCTTCAGGAGGAGAAATAATGACAGAGCGCACATGAGCAGAAAGCAGCTTTTTGGAGAAGGCCTATGAGCAATTCATGTTACTGTCAATACTGCTTAGCAGTGCCATTTAAATGTCAAACTAGCTACTGTCCTCTGAAAGGATCAGAGCAGCAGCATAGAAAGGAGTCACTACACTGGCTCTGATTTTTCACACAGTTGCACAGAACATTTATCTGCGCTGACATGCTCTGACTACAAAGCATTTCATCTCCACTCACAGCTCACCCTGGGACATTTGCAAACAGCACAAGTTACATATTCTTACTGCAAGTCACCAAGCACACTTGCAGACCAATGACATGGGACTTGCATTACTGAGGGCTGGGAAACACTGCCACAGCTGGGCACTCCACTAGTTGCCTTTCATTGAGATATACGAATGGTGATAGATTTCCTGACGTTCAGACACGAGGTCCTTAACATTGTTTATGAAACTATTTCAAATCGTCACACTAACTTTCCTGAGTTCTCTCTAGACAGTCACAAAAAATGGAGTCCATATAATCACCAATGTCCTACAAGTTCCTAGCAGCTAACACAATTCCAAGAACACCAGAGTATCTACCTTTCGCCTTGCACACAAGCTGGGAGCTGAGGTGTCTCCCTGCTCTTTTCTTCTGCTGGCTGGTCCATGAGTTTTGGCATAACAACTAATGCACTGGATAAGAAGTTAGAGGTTTGGCTCACTGACCAAACGCAAAGCACAATGAGGAACAGAACTCAGGCTGAGACGGGTGTTTGTCTTATTTACCGCACAGAAATTCTACAGTCTCCATTTGGATAGGATTGAGTGAGTTTACAAAGCAACTTTCTTCCAAAACTATTGTTTAAGAGTCATGTGAGATGCAAGCCCAAATGAGGGAATCCATGACCTCCCCCTGCAGAGAACATGCATGTCCAGGGTTTTATGTGTACTGAAGTTCCCTAGTTCTGCCCTCTCCCATACCAGGACTACATGCTTTTTCAGAAACTATAATAGGAAGGGAGGAAGAATGGTCTTGTGGTTAAGGTGGAATGAAAAATCAAGAGATCTGGGTTTATTTCCATCTCTGCCACTGATTTTCTTGTGGCTGTGGTCAAATTACTTATTTCCCCCCCGCCTTCTGTAAATTGGGATAATACCTACAAGCAAAAGGGCATGGTGAAACCAATTGCATTAGTGATTGCAAAATCCTTCAAGATGCTTTGACAAAAAGGCATTAGAGAAAAGCAAACACAGTGTTATGACATTTAGGTCAAAGTGTTCCCAAATTGAAGATAGACTCATTTTGAATTATATGATTACTGAGTCTTGTTATCCGACATCCCTCTCTAAACAAGTGAAAGACAGACAGACAGTGGACACTGGACAGAGAACAGGCATATTTGGCCACTAGACGTCCCTAATGCTCCTTAGAAATAGAGCTGCAAATGACCATTTGTCTAACTGTAAATAAGTCAAGTTGTAAGAGGAGGGCATTAGGAAGTGACAGTTTTGCATACCCAGCATGTTTCTGAACATTACATTCACTAATAAAATAATGTCATCCAGAGATGATTGGTGCCTCTGGAATTAATCAACTTGCTTCCACATTACCTGAATTGTAGACTGCTAATGAGGATTTGGCACTGAATAATTCTCTGTCTCTACAGCATTCAATCACAGGAGTTTGTCATTTTTCTAACACATATTATACAAGAGGAGATGCTAAATGTATATCTGATTTTTGTAACACATTTGTCTTTTAATTTCTTATTTGTTATTCTTTTTCTCGTTCAGATTTTTTTCCAGATAAATGAACACACCTATTTACAAGGCAAAACTCTGCATTGACACTTTTCTGCCGTTTAAGGCAGCTCTGAGTAGAAGAGTTAGATATCTGGAGCAGAAAAGCAGATTAAGTAATCCCCCCGAAAAAGAAATTATCTTTGGTATAACACAAAACATAAATCTCCCACCAGTCCTAAACCTAAACTGCTTTTTTTCCCCTCCAAGAGGATTTATTACTTTCCAGTGAGCAGCCATTCATTTGCTTCTGTTCTTGTTCCTCTTTAAAGGATCAGATCCTGCCCAGCACGCACAACCCCGACAGAAAAATATAAATACAATGCATTAAAAAGAACACTATAAAAATGTAGGCTACCTAGGGATTGGCACCGTACTCCACACCACACGTCTACTTTCAAAATCTTACCTTATAGGCAACGCTGTTTGAGGAGTCCACAATGATAAATAGGGGCTTTCTTGTGAAAGGGTAGAGATCACCAGGGTGAAGGCTAAAAAGAGAAAGATGAGACAATTCACACAGTACTAGAACTTTCTGTGAAGCTGCTACAGGGGTCGCGCTGTCCTGCTTTGAGCGAGGAGGTTTCTCCTTAGGCACATAGCTGCCCACATCAAAGAGAGAACAGTAGGATGGAAGAAGAAAGCCTAATACTCAAGTTGTAGCTCACTTTACAGGAAAAACAGAATATTTAGGCAGAAGTGTTTTTGCAGTCACCCACACAGAGTTATTAGCCCCAAACTAGAGAGGATTTAAAGACAATAGAAAGAGCTGGACACCACAGCAGACATCCAAGATGATTTAGCATAAGTCGGGCCCTACCAAATTCACAGGCATGAAAAACATGTTAGACTGTGAAATCTGGTCTTTTGCGTGCTTTTACCCTATACTATACAGATTTCACGGGGGAGACAAGCATTTCTGAAATTGGGGGTCCTGACCCAAAAGGGAGCTGCAGAGGGATTGCAATGTTATTTTAAGGAGGTAGCGGTATTGCCACGCTTACTTCTGCGCTGCCTTCAGAGCTGGGTGGCTGTTGGCCAGGCATCCAGCTCTGAAGGCAGCCCCGCAAGCAGCAGCACAGAAGTAAGGGTAGCAGTATTGCAGCCCCCCTTAAAATAACCTTGCGCGCCCCCCCCACAACTCTGTTTTGGGTCAGAACCTCTATAATTACAACACTGACATTTCAGATTTAAATATGTGAAATCATGAAATTTATTATTTTTAAAATCCTATGACCATGAAATAGACCAAAATGGACCTTGAATTTGGTACCGTCCTAAGTATGAGACAACGTAATCTTTTCTAGCCTTTCAGGAAAGTAACAGGGGGCTGGGCCTGAAGGGGTGCAGGTCCTCTCCTTCCCCTTGACCACACAGGATAGGGGGAGGGAAAGAAGGATCCACTCAAAGTGCTCCAATAAGAGTCCTGATGCTGTTCCTCCTGAACATCCGAGATTTGGGGAAGGAATGGGGCTGTGCAGCACCTGCCCCCAAGGCACAGTAACCCTAGGAACCAGCTTTCAAATATAGGACTGTTCCTGAAGTGGAATTCTGCTTAAGTTTAAGAATTGTGCCTGTTCATGCTTTTTAGTGAGAAACACTCAGAAGGGGGCCGGGGAGGGGAGATTACAGCCATACTTCTACAGACAGTTAGTGAGGTTTGCCCTTTAAGTCACTGGCTAGAGGCCAGGAGTTTTGAAACTGAGGATTCTGAGTTCTATTCCCCATTCTGAATGTATAATTGTTATCACCAGACCTACGTGCACTGAACAACTAAGAGACAAAAAGACTGTCATGAGTATGTGTGCCATACGAACAACCTCCTTCAATAGAGTTTTACCTTCCACTGGTATTAGGCCTGGTCTAAATTTGATGGGGTCTCACGTCAATGCTGATGTACAAGGATTCAGCAAACACTTAAAGTTAACCAGCACAGCTGTGTCAGTTTGTGGGAAGCGGAGGGGGTGTTAAACCAATATAGCTATGTCAATACGAGCTCTAGCATAGCTGCAGTTTACACTGGCAAAAAAGTGCTTTTGCCAGGAAACTATATAAGCTGCGCTGGCAGAAGCACTTTTATGCTGATGTAAACTTCATCTACACTAGTAGGGTTTGCTGGTATAGCTACACCACTAAAACAACTTTTCTAGTGTAGACAAGTGTCATCTAGATGTAGGTGGAGATGATGGGCAGTAAATACAGCTCAGCAGAAGTTAAGCAGTTCAGTCAGACTGACTCCGCCCAGGTGTGCATTCTCTTGCCCTCCCACTACTAGTTCATCAGACAGGAAACTCACCCCAACTCTGAAGTTTTGTGACCTATGCATTTGATTATTACACACACACACAATATATATATATAAATAAAATCAATGCACACATTTTTTCAGAAAAGTTAAATAGGGTTTGATGCATCTTTACCGAGAAGAAAAAAAAACCGTGCTTGCTGTCTATTCCCCCTGCTGAGCCCATGACACTCACCAGTGCATCTCCTTGTACGATTGGCTCCGTTTGTGGATGGCATCACCATTGATCATGTCCCGGTTACTGTTTGTAAGGACCCCACCAAAATCATATGGGCCTACAAATGTCAAAAAAGAGACAAGATTAGCTGTCACGCCACAACTTGGACTAAGAGATTATAGGTGTAGGACAAAAAAAAAAGTAATGAATCTGAACTACCAGAGCTTCAAGAAAAAGTAATGATGGAGAGTTTACAATTTACTAGCCATGCAACTTAAAATGTGTGTGTTTTGGTCATTTCAGTGACTAACCTTCTGGTCTGGTAATACTGCGCATGCTGTAACTTCCACATTATTCACTTATTCTTCAAAACAATGCAGAAATCAGAATCAAGACATCTACTGTAACCCATTAGGCTATGTAGTAAAAGGAATGCACATCTAGGTCAACAGATGCACCGGGGACAGGAAAAGAACTTTACATATATTTCATACAGGACAAATCAAGACAAATTTTAAATACGACTTGAATCAATATATTCCAGAGTTAGAATTTGTCCTTCTAAGGAGTTAAGATCAATCAATTTCAAAACCTGAACTTTCCCAGGGCAGCCACAATACCAGTCTTTGCAGCCATCAGAGCACTACTAGGAGCTCTACAAATAAATCTCATAAATTGAAGAAAAGTTGGTTTTTAAACCTAGTAACAATCCAACATTATCAGCCAGGTTTCAGATCCAAAGTGATGGCCAGCTAGTCTTTGGAATTCTGTTGTTTCTGAAGTTATAATAAAATATTATACAGTTTTAAAAGCTATGTTGCACTGTTTTGTCTGGTCCTACTTCAAGGTTAGTGATTATTCCATTGGGCACAGCATCTGGGCTGACTGGTGGACAATGTAGAAATTTAAAAAATTGCTGTCTCCACAGAAACATCAATGGTCCCTGCAAGAGTGTGCTGGTACAGACAAGGATATAGTTCTCAGTTCAGTGGGAGTAATGGAAGTCCTCTAGCGTTAATGGGAGAACTGCATATATACTGTACTTCCTAATTCTGCACAGTTGGATTTCATCACTTATTTCATTTGCAGACAGTCCTTCCTTGTCTACACCTGAAAACCCCTTCCCCTCAATAAACAATTACTTTTTACTTGTAAGAGAAGCTTTAAGATGTCAGGAACAGAGCAAACTCATTTAGTGCTGTCACACGTGGGTTAAGTGTGACCTGTCAGCCAAAACTGGTCTATATAATTTAACAATGCAACCCGTGGCTCCCTCTTCTTTAATACAGAGCACTACATGCTGGGAATTTTAGTTTTTGCAGGCCACACTTTCCTATTTAAAAACAATACACACACAACTGACTGCAATCTGATTCATCATGCAAGCCCCATGGACCTGAAAAGTTGCTTATGGAGCTCTCCATAGGACAAAGATTGGGTGCCTCTACAGGAGAATAGCAAGTTAGAACAAGGCATGCAGTGAAGTTGGATACAATGCAGGTTACAAGGGACACAATATAGTTAAGACCAAACTGTCTGGGTTGCATCACACTGTAAGATGTTAAAAGTAATTAAAAAAAAATCACTGCCACAATAGAAAGTTTGCAGGGATTTTTTTTCTTTTAGCATTTTGAAAGATTCACAAATCATGCAAGGAAGATGAAATAAGCATGCATCTTATAAAGGAATGCAAGTCTCAAACAGATGAAGGGTATACAATATTTAGGATGTTTCAAATAATTTCTTCCTTTAAAGTAAGTTATAGAAAAGTAACAATCTTTTGACTGCATTTGCAGTAGTTGGCCAGTTTTAGATTTTTAGACTGTATCTGCATCCCAATATTCTGCTGGGTTGAACAACAGGGGAAGATGGAGGTGAGGGGAATTAAAATCATGACAAGAGCTTGAATTGTCACATCAATAAACGTATAAGGAGTACAGCAATCTCTGCAGAAAGCCCTTCAGCCATTTTGCCACCATTCTCCTGAACATCTATTAAGATCTTTCCAATCTGAAGTAAATGCCAGATGTTGAACCATTTTATTATGGCAACTCTTCACTGATTGGCCAATTGAGCCATGTGTCTTCAAAACTTGTGACATTTTTAATATTTCAGATCTTCCAAAAACTTGGTCATGTCCTTTGAAAAGATTTCAAGTCAGTAGGTTATTGTGTGCTAAACACATAAAATTAGCTGCTGTGTGTCCAAAAGAAAGCAAGTCTTGGTAGGTAGATGGGCATAAGAAATTGGACTTGTCCTTTAAAAGGAGTTTTGCGAGATCTCTGTGGGCCATTTATCCTGAAATATAAAGCAAATTCAAGCCCTGCTCATGACAGGGAGCATTCCTTTATTGTACCTTCACTATCCGAACGACCTGAGGGAAACACGCCAGTAGCCGACAAGTAGATCAGCAGCACGCTGTTTGCAGGCAGCTCCTGAAATTCAAGCAAAGGAAAGGGGCAGGAGGAAAATTCAGACAGTTATTGTAACATGCTATGTACATTCTGTATCAGCCTGACAAAATCATTGGTATTTACAGGGGCAACTCCCCTGCCCGGGCTGCCCTTCACCCTTATGTGGCTCTTTTGCATGTATCTATATAGCTTACACAGACACTTCGTGAATCAATGGGCTTTTGGGATAAGAAGAGCCATACTGGGTCAGACCAACGGTTCATCTAAGCCCAGTATCCTGTCTTCCAACAGTGGCCAATGCCAGGTGCTTCAGAGGGAATGTACAGAACAGGCAATCAAACGATCCATATGGGTACACACAGTGATGCGTGCTGCAGAGGTACTCAGTTGTATCTTTTTAAATATCTGATTGATACGCCGGGTTCAGAGGCTGTAAGAGCACCATTTCCCACACATCCCCTCTTCCCTAATATCTAGTGAGACACAGACTTCCTGGAATGTGGAATCTAAGAGTTAAGCCAAGGTCCCTTTGGAAGAAGACAATCTCCAGCTGTCCCAGAATTCTGAAGGAAGTCTTGGCTCCCCGTTATCCTTCTCCCCCAGCAAAAAAGGGCCTGCAACAAAAATAATATTCCAAAACTTCTCAGTTGGGCAACTTGCCAAAAAATAACACAGGGTGCTGGATCCTGCATGAGTCTGTGCAAGCAATGCATATGCATC
The DNA here is from genome assembly GCF_007399415.2 of Gopherus evgoodei. Lineage (NCBI taxonomy): Eukaryota > Metazoa > Chordata > Testudines > Testudinidae > Gopherus > Gopherus evgoodei. The sequence continues at coordinate 24,441,105 of NC_044337.1, read as the reverse complement.
CATGTGCCACCTTTCCATTCACACCCTGCATGGGAGCACCGACATATCAAAGACCCCTGCTTTCTGGGGGAGAGACTGAGCATGCAGGCACACAGAACACCAAACACAGCCAGGAAGTTTCATTTTAGGCTCATCAGCTGTGACACTGCTTCCTCCGTAAAGAAACAAGTTGTTTTTAGCAACTAAATCCCCCAGTTGCTGTTGGTACAAACAATTAAATATACTGGGCCCTACAAGTATATTAACTGGAAATGAATTTAGCCACTACTTTTGCAGAATTCTTAGTAAAAGATACTTATATATTTAGATCAGATAATCTGCCGCTAAGACAGACAAATAAGTCATTAACATTTCCATCCTATGAAGAAGATGGAGATTAACCTTTTGTCATTTACTTTACAATTTAAAAAGGCTACTAAAACCTTAGTTTTCAGGGAAAAAAAAAGAAAGGGGTTTTCTTGACTTAGTTACTTTTTTTTTTTTTTTTTTAAAGCAAAGTGTACCATTCCAGAGTTGTTTTTTTTAAATCAACTGACAAATACACCTGATTTTACAAACCTTGAACGCTGCTGCTAAGAACGTATACAGCTGGCTGAAGGTAGGTTTATACAGTAAGTACTTATGGGGATTTTCCCGCCTAGCAGGTTTCTCAGTCGACTCCTATTTAAAAACAAACAAAACAAAAAAAGCACACCATGTATATTCCTAATATATCTTTATCTTTAAACTTCCATTTATCTGAATATTCATCTGCAATGTGCTTCCCTAACATATCGGTCTGCCTATGTAGGATTCTCTACTGAGTACCACAGTAACAAAGTTCAGGTCAGAAGCCGTTTGACAGTCAGTATTCAGGCTTAACCCTCAATTTAACTTGCCACCCAAATCCTGCTTTAATCCTGGATTGTAATTTTGAGAGAACAAGGTGAGAAAATGCAGTCTCCAATTCAGTTAGTTCCCAATCCCTTAATAAAGCTCCCTGACCACATTTTTAAGGACACTCCCTGATAAAAGCACACATCAGCCTCATTCTAGCTCCACGTTTTTTACTCTGTTCTTCCAAGATACAAACATTTTCTTCCATTTTATTTGTACCTCAACACATTGCTATAAAATGTGCTGACAAAAAACAAGGACTGGCAATTCTCCCCTTTGTCTACAGATGAAACACAAAATGCATCCTAAATATCTACTCTAGACTATACTAACAGAGATGACCCAAATGAGAGGGACAAACTGAAAGTCCAATAAGCAAAAAGAAAACAGAGGGGCTTTTGGAGGACAGCAAACAAGATAAAGTCTTTCCGTTAGAACCAAACAATACTTGCTACTGAAGCTTCCACATATAATAGAGAAGCCACTGTTAGCCAGGTTCAACTCTAGAGTTTGAACCCACTTTCTGTAAGCATCAGAACAAGAGTTATAACAACATAGCTGCCATGCTCTACATACAGAGAAGATGGACTAAAGTTAATCGAATTCTGTTGCCAAGTTTGCAACTGAAAATGAAACTCACCTGCATTCCAGGTTTGTTCATTTGTGAAGCCAAGTTCATTGGTTCCCTTTCCAGTGCTTGCAACATTCGGAACATATCAACCGTTAATTCACTGAACTTTACCTGCAAGAGGAACACTGCCATCACTAATGCATCCTGTCTGGCATGGGGTAAATAGGTACTCTGTTTCCTAAGAATTACCCAAGTAAGAGCATCAAACTGCGTACTGAAAAGATTAGAGTGAAAAACTATACAATATCTAAAAAGTGCCCAACATTTGGTTAAGATACTTGTACCCCACTGCTGACATGGAAAAATTAGAGAGGTGAGATCTGAAAGCCATTTGACCTCACTGTTAGCTAAAGACAGAAAATTTCCCCAAGCTGTTTGGAAAGACATTAATCTGTTGCATCAGCTGTGATGTGACCCTCATATGGAAGTGTCACAACACAGGTGATGCAACAGATCAGGTTTTTCCAGACAGACTGTCCCACAAAAGACATGGCACTAGCATGTCTTAAATATGCATGTAGCAGGGTGGTCACCCGCTCCCAGCCTGAAGGGGTTAAAAACCAGCCCTTGGAGAGGGCTGGGGTTGGGAGCCTTAGGCTGGGCTGACTGGGGAGGCAGCCTCAGCTGTGCAGACACACAGTCTCCTCTAGCAGGAAGGGAGACAGGTCTGGCTGCTGGGGGGCTAGAAAAGGTACCTGGAGTGCAGCAGGGCTGAGGGAAGGCCACAGGAGCTGGGGAGCTCCCACCTGGAAACCCCCCGGGCTGCAGCCTAGTATAAGGCCAAACAGGTGCTGGAGTTGCAGGGGGCAGCCTCACTGTAGGTAGAGGCAGCAGGTCCAAACCCAGCCTTGCCTGTGATGAGTGGCTTATACTGCAGTCTGCCCCAGGGCGCTGGGGGTAGTTGGTGACTGGCAGTAGCCTACGACTGAGGCGAGGTCGGGATGGTGGGTAGGGGGTTCCCCTGGGTGGGGAGACCCAGAGAGTAGGAGTACTCCCTGGGGGGCAGCACCTGAGGAAAGTGGCACCGGGTCCAGGCGGACATGGGGGCCAAAGCAGTGAGTGACGAGACTTCGGCCTGCAGAGGGCGCTCCAAGGCTGGAAAAAGAGCTAATTCCCAGGACGCCAGTAGGAGGCGTCGCCGGGTGAGTCTGTGCATGACTACAGTGAACAGCAGGCTTTGGGTATCAGATAGAAGAGATCATTCTTAACTAGCATAATGGATACAAGTGGTAAAAAAGTTATGCGGCAGTGGGCTGACATGGAGAGGTCCCTTATCTTGCAGTAACTTGAGTTTGAGCAGTTTTGTCCCTATGGGTGCTCTTTCGAAGGATGTGCCCACGTGCTCTTGACTAAAGAATGCAAAGCACTGTGTGCAAGGCTGCACCTAGCAGCACCTTGTGCCTCCAAATGATGGCATATAACAAGAGGCACGAACATGCTGTTGTGTCACTCAGTTCCTTCTTGAGTGTGAAGCAGAGCTCCACAGCTGAGAGAAAAGGGGAAGGGAAGTGGAGTACCCATACGAACAAAACATCTTGAAGAACTGAAAGTTACTGCAAGATAACTAACCTCTTCTTCAGGTATGTGTCCCTACAGGTGCTCCACCATAGAAGACTCCCCAGCAGTAACTCAACGAGGAGACCAGTTCAAGACAATTCAAAGGACCATCACCAAATGTAGTATCATCCCTCCAAGCAGGTAAAATGGCACAATGCTTGGCTAAGGCATGAACAGAAGACCAAAATTGCAGTCCTACAAGTTTCTGTTATGGGAATGTCTTTCAGGAGAGCTACAGATGTGGACTGCGCTCTAGTGGAATGTACTGTCACTCCATGAAGAGGCTGCATCCCAGCGGATTCATAACAGGTTAAAGAGAGACCTGAAACCCATTTCAAGACTGAGTGGAAACTGTTTCTCCTTCCCTCTGAAAAGTCTACAAATAATCTGGGAGAGGCCCAGATGATCTTAGTCCTGTCCACGCAGAACGCAAGAGCAATTGGACATATAGTGTATGTAGGCTGGCCACCTCTCTGGAGGCATGATGCTTTGAGTACTTGGTGTGCGGAACTCTTGATTAATACGATATTCCAAAAGATACCTTTGGAAGAAGCAAGGATGTGATACAGCATAACCATATTTCTATACAAGGTAGTAAATGGTGTGTCTGCCATCAGAGCACTGAGTTCTCTCATATGTCTACATGAAGTGATGCCTATAAAGAATGAAGTCTTGCAGGAGAAGTGGAGGAGAGAACAGGTAGCCATCAGTTCAAAGGGGGTTTTCCTTAGGACACTGAGAACCAAATTAAAAATTCCCACTGGGGGGCCAAAGACCATACCAGAGAAACAAGTCATGTAAGCCCTGGAGGAATCTGGCTGTACAGGTCTGTCGCACCTTATGCGCATTTAACATGCGCAATTTCAGCTTTACGCGGTCGGCAAAAACAAAAGAGAACAACAATTTAAATACTGTTTCTGTAGTGCAGGCAATTCCGCCCGTCATTCAACTCAGTGTAATTTTGACTATACGCGGTTTTCGCTTTACGCGCTAACCGTGGAATGGAACCCCCGCGTAAGAGGAGACAGACCTGTAATAGGATGAGCAAAAAACTGAGAAGCCCTCAAAAAGTGGAAGGCAGCAACAATGGGCAAATGTACTCATTGCTAGACGGCATGTCTACAAATCCAATAGTTAGTCTAGGATTTTGGAGAGCAGAACACCTCTTCAGTCTATACCAGCATCAGAGAACACCAGGAATGGAAGTATTTCTAATTTTGAAGGTAAGTTTTGCAAGTCCTGAGTTTCCTGCTAGATAGGAGAACTGACTAGACCTTATCCAAACATATTAGCCCCATGCTCAAGAACCATCTAGGAACCATACTCTCAGATTCAGGGGAGAGGAGGTTCAGATACATCCGGGTCCCAGAGTTCTGGGACAGGAGATCCTTTGTGAGAGAAAGTCTGGGAGGCATTGCCAAAAAGAAGTGAAGGAGGTTCTTGTACCACACTTGTGTTGTTCAGAATGGTGTAATGAGGATAACCTCCCTTTCCTGTTGCAGTTTAAGCAAGGTCTTGAGGAACACAGGCAGAGCAGGTAAGCACATAGCAGGATACAGGGCCACAGTGTTGTCAGGGCAGTCTCAATCCCCGGCTGATTCCTATGTAAATAAGTCCCCGTTTTTATTCCAGGCTGCTCAATTTACATTGGAGACAGGTTGCTAGCTGCCTTCTCTCAAGTTCAGGAGAAAACCAGTTTCTCCCTGAGTCTGGTCACAGACTTTGAAGCATATCAGTGAGTATCCATAATTTCTCATATAATATTTCTGAAACGTATGGGCAACAAACCAGTCTCCCATATCTAATTGGAATGACGGCAGCTAGTGTCACCATGCTGAAGTGCTGGGAAAGTGCTAGGTGTCCAGGTTTCTGAGGTCGAGGATTGGTCTCCATCCTCTGCCCCCTTGGGAATGAGGAGATAGTTGGAATAAAACCCTGTTCCAATGAACTCTGGGGGAACAGGTCCGACCGACCCCAAGAGTAGGAGAGACTGGATGCCTTGTTTTAAGAGATCTTTTTGAGAGGGGTCCCTGAAGAGGGACGGAGAATGAGGGTGCCGGGGTGGGGTGGGGGAGAAGAGTCTGGAAGTGGATAAAATATCCCACACTGATCACCTCCAACACCTAGAGCCCTATGCGGATACAAAAAACGTGGATCCACATCCACCAGGATCAACGTGCAATCCGTCTTCTACTTGTATCCACATCTGTACCCACAGCAGCAAGCCATCTAGTGACAGGGGAGGGGAAGCAAGCGGGGGGGGGCGCAGGGTCTTACAGGGAAGAGGCAGCACAAGGGTGGGATTGGAGGTAAGGAGTAGCATGGAGGCAAGGTCTCAAGAAGAAGGGGCAGCATGCGGGGAGGGGCTGGCAGAAGGGACTTTGCATCACATGCTGCTCCCAGGGGCTAAGAACGGCAATCAGCAGCAGTGCTTATCGCATCACAGTGGGGCGGAGGGGTGGGGTGCCAGGGCCCCACCCGCTCCGATCCCCATGGCTGGGGCTGGGCCCTGCTGCCCAGGAGCTTGTGGGACAGGCCTGAGAGTGCAGCCACTGCTGCCAGGCCATGGTGTGGACGCTGGCGCTACCCAAGAGGCCCAAGCTGCTGGACAGGAAGCTGCACAGTGAGTGGATGCTGGACAGGCCTACTGCCCAGCCCCAGCCACTGGCTGCTGGCCTCCAGCCCAGTGCATGCTGCACCCCACAGGCTGTCCGAGCTGGATACCGCAGGCCAGGCATCGCTGGTGAGAAGAGCCCTGCGCAATCGTATCTGCATCTGATCTACTATCCTCAGAAATGGTCCGGGGATATTTGCAGATATGAAGTGGATATTCTCAGATTTGCAGGGCTCTACCAATACCCGTTTACCAGAGGTAACCTGTTCCCAGGCAGGGAGAAAGTGAGAAAGTATGGCTTGTACAGCACAGGATCTGGGAAAGAAAGTTGTTCAGAGCTCTTGATTAAAGTGTCAAAACTGTTTATTAGTGGGAGGTGCAGACGTTGCAGAAGGGGACTGTAGACCTTTTTTGAGGTCTAAATCAGGGGGTCTCAAGACAAACTTTTTGGTGGCCTCAGAGTGATTGTTGGTGGCTGGTCTCACACTTTCCTAAAACAATTAGCTTTAGGAAAGCCAAATAAATATGCACACACACACACGTCCAAATCGTTATAATTATTTATTGCTAGCTAGTAAGTCTGCTGTGAAAAGTGATATTAAAACGTACAAGTATCACTTTTCACAGTGGACTTACTCAGCCCTACCACGCCTGGGGACAAATTAAGCTTGGGGACACAGCGGGGAATAGAGCCTAAAGCCCCACCACCGGAGCCTGGGGCCTGCTGCCGCGCAACCAGAGCCCGGGGCTGGAGCCCGCCGGCCAGAGCCTGCCATCCCACCATTCCAGGGCTCAAGCCCAAAGCCTGAGCCCCACCACCCCTGGAAAGGTGGGGAACTCACTGGCTGCCTGGTCCTCCACTGTGTACCCTAGGTGACTCCAGAGGGTGGCAGGGCCCAATCCCTGCTGGCAGCTCCAGCAACCAACACCAAGGCAGGGTGCTTTGCTACTCCCACCCAGCCCAGGAGGCTGTGGCCTCAAGAAAGGTCCCTGGTGGCCGTATTTGAGAAATACTGGTCTAGATCTCCTCCTGTGAAAGCCCAAATGTCTGGGAAAAGTCTGCTGCGGATGGTACTGTAACAGTACAAAGAGCTCTGACATTTGGAAAAAAAATGGTTACCCACCTTTTAGTAACTGCTGTTCTTCGAGACGTGGTGCTCATGTCCATTCAAAGTAGCTGTGCACGTGCTGTGTGCACACCAGCTGGAAGATTTTCCCCTAGCAGCATCTGTAGGGTCGGTCCAGGAGCCTCTTGGAGTGGCACCACCACGGTGCCCTATAAATGGACCCCCCAACCCTCCACCCCCAGTTCCTTCTTGCCAGCACTCCGACAGAGGGGCAGGAGGGTGGGTGTTGAAATGGACATGAACACCACATCTTGAAGAACAATAGTTACTAAAAGGTGGGTAACCGTTTTTTCTTCTTCGAGTGGTTGTTCATGTCCATTCAAAGTAGGTGACTCACAAGCCTAACCTTAGGAGGTGGGGTCAGAGATCACTGCTGACTGGAGTACTGCGCGACCGAAGGCTGCATCATCCCTAGCCTGGTGCGTGATGGCATAGTGAGAAGACAATGTGTGGATGGAGGACTACGTGGCTGCTCTACAAGTCTCCCGAGTCGGAACGTGAGCCAGGAAAGCTGCAGAAGAGACCTGCGCCCTAGTGGAGTGTGCCGTGACCGGAGGGACAGGGGTCTTAGCTACGCGGTAGCATTCCCGGATGTAGGTCACGATCCACGAAGAGATTCGCGGAGAGGAGACCGAGAGCCCCTTCATCCTTTCTGCCACTGCGATGAAGAGCTGGGTCGAGCATCTGAACGGCTTGGCACGCTCTATGTAAAAAGCCAAGGCCCTGCGGACATCCAGGGAGCGTAGCCTCCGCTCTTCGCTGGAGGCATGTGGTTTCGGATAAAACACCAGCAGAAAGATATCTTGGCCCATATGGAACTGTGAAACGACCTTGGGTAGGAAAGCTGGATGAGGTCTAAGTTAGACCTTGTCCTTGTAGAAGACTGTGTACGGGGGCTCAGATGTCAACGCTCGAAGTGCCGACACCCGTCGAGACGAGGTGATCGCCACCAGGAAGGCGGTCTTGTACGACAGGTACAGCAGGGAGCCCGAAGCCAGAGGCTCAAAGGGAGGCCCCGAGAGGGCAGAGAGGACCAGATTCAGGTCCCAGGCAGGGGTCGGCTGATGCACATGCGGGAAGAGCCTGTCCATACCCTTGAGGAAACGCCCAACCAGCAGGTTCGCAAACACCAAGGCACCCCCCCCTCCCGAAAGAAAAGCGGATATGGCCGCCCAGTGAACACGAATGGATGAAAGGGAGAGGCCCAGTTGTCTTAGGTGAAGCAAATAGTCAAGGACATCGGGAATTGGTACCCCCACCAGGTTGTGACCCCACTGACCCAACCATATGGAGAAGCGCTTCCATTTGGCCAGGTAGGTGGCCTTAGTGGACGGTTTCCTGCTACCTAGCAGCACCTGCCTGACCTGCTGGGAGCACTGCAACTCCACCGGGTTCAGCCATGGAGCATCCAGGCTGTGAGGTGAAGGGACTCAAGGTTTGGATGGTGGAGAGGGCCCCGGTCGTGCGTGATCAGGTCCAGGAGTAGGGGCAGCGTTAGTGGCGCCTGAATTGACATGTGCAGGAGTGACGTGAACCAATGCTGGCGCGGCCACGCCGGAGCTATCAGGATTACCCTGGCGTGATCCCTGCGAATCTTTAAAAGCACCCTGTGTATCAGGGGGATCGGAGGGAAGGCATAGAGTAGACCGTCCTCCCACGGCTGTAGGAAGGCGTCCAACAGAGACCCCTGACTGCGGCCCAGGAGGGAGCAAAACCGTCGGCACTTCCTGTTTTCCCTTGAAGCAAACAGGTCTAACCGGGGAAAAGCCCCAGAGTTGGAAAATTGAGAGCACCATATCCCATTGGAGAGACCACTTGTGACCCTGGAACGAGCGGCTGAGGGTGTCCGCCAAACCGTTCTGCTCCCCCGGAAGATAGAACGCGTCAGGTAAGTGGCTTTGTGAACGCAGAAATCCCACAACACAAGGGCTTCCCTGCAGAGGGGAGAGGAGTGTGCACCCCCGTTTGTTGATATAAAAAACTGCCGCCGTGTTGTCCGAAAGACTGAAACACACCTGCCGGCCTGTTGAGACCGGAAGGTCAAACACGCCAGGCAGACCACTCTCAGCTCCCTGACACTGATATGCAACTCGAGGTCCTCCTGCAGCCACAAGCCCTGCGTCCTGAGGCTTCCCAGGTGCGCTTCCCAACCTCGATCCGAGGCGTCCGTCACCAGGGAGAGGGAGGGCTGTGGAGGAGCAAAGGGGACACCCATGCAGACTTCCCGCAGGTTGAGCCACCACTGTAGTGAGCTCAGCACCAACTGGGGAACGGACACCACTGAGTCCAGGGGGTCCCTGACCGGGTGATAAACTGTCGCCAACCAGGACTGCAGCAGGTGAAGCTGGAGTCTGGCATGGACCACCACATAGGTGCACACCGCCATGTGGCCCAACAGCCGGAGGCAAACTCGCGCCGTGGTAACTGGGGCGCGGTGCAGTCCGAGGACGAGCTTGGAAATTGCACGGAACCTGGACTCTGGCAAGTACGCTTTGGCGTGGGTGGAGTCCAGAACCGCTCCTATGAACTCTATTCGTTGCGTCGGAGACAGGGTGGATTTGGCTTCATTCAAGAGGAGGCCAAGATCGAGAAAGGTCCGCCTGATGACCACCACCTGGGTCTCTACCTGCTCCTTGGGCCGGCCCTTTATGAGCCGGTCGTCCAGGTAGGGGAATACCTGGATGCCCCGTCTGCGCAGGAAGGCTGCCATGACTGCCATGCACTTCGTGAAGACCCTGGGAGCAGCTGACAGGCTGAACGGGAGCACCGTGAACTGCAGATGGATGTTGGCCACGACGAACCTGAGGTACCAACAGTGCCGTGGAATTATGGCGATGTGGAAATAGGCGTCCTTTAAGTCGAGGGCGGCATACCAATCTCTTGGATCCAGGGAGGGGATAATCAAGGACAGGGAGACCACGTGGAACTTGAGTTTTGGCACAAACTTGTTCAGCCGCCGCAAGTCTAGGATGGGTCTCAGGCCCCCTTTTGCCTTCGGTATTAGGAAATACCGGGAGTAGAAGCCTTTGCCCCTGAGCTCCTGCGGGACTTCCTCCACCGCCCGCCTCCATGAGGGACTGCACTTCTTGAATTAGAAGTTGCTCGTGAGATGGGTCCCTGAAGAGGGACGGGGAGGGGAGTTGGTGGGGCAGACAGGAGGAGAACTGGATAGAATATCCCCTCTCTACCATGCGGAGAACCCAGCTGTCCGACGTAATTTGGGAGCAGGCACAGTAGAAGGTAGGGGTGGAAGGATCCAGAGTCTCGATTGGTAGGTCGCTCTCGACCGTACCATCAAATAGGGTGGTCTCGATTGGCCAGATGCCTGGCCGGAGGGGTGGCGCTGGTGATGCCTCCTGCCATTTCTGCCTCGCCTGCGCCCCAGATCCTGGCGAGTCTGTGGCTGGTATGGGCGAAGGGCCGCCTGCGGCCTAAATTGTCTGTGCTGGGTCACAGCGGTATGCAAGCCCAGTGAGCGAAATGCGGCCCTTGAGTCCTTTAAGCTATGGAGACGTTTGTCCATTTTCTCCGAAAACAGCATCTGCCCCTCGAAGGGGAGGTCTTGAATTGTCTGCTGGACCTCGTAGGGCAGGCCCGAGACTTGAAGCCAGGCTTCCTGCCGCATGACCAGGCCCGTTGCCAGGGTGCGCGAGGCTGAGTCCACCACATCTAAGGCGGCCTGGAGGGAGGCTCAAGAGATCAGTTTGCCCTCCTCCACTAGGGCTAAAAACTCTGATCTCGAGTCCTGGGGAAGGAGCTCTGCAAACTTCGACATGGCCGAACAGGTGTCATGGCCATATCGGCTTACTATTACCTGCTGGTTGGCAATGTGGAGTTGTAGTCTCCCCGTGGAGTACACCTTCCTGCCAAAGAGCTCAAGTCTTTTTGAGTCCCTGCTCTTCGGTGTTGACCCCCTGAAACCCTTGACGCTCCTGCTGGTTAGCCACATCTACTACCAGGGAGTTGGGGGGAGGGTGGGTGTACAGGTGTTCGTGCCCTTTAGAGGGGACGAAGTAGCGCCATCCTCTTGGCAGTAGAGGCCAATGACGCTGGTGTTTGCCATAGGGTGCGGGACGTATCCGCTATAGTCTTTATCAGTGGGAGGGCCACCCTGGAAGGCCCTGAAGGAGCCAGAATGTCCACTACAGGGTCCGCGTCCACCTCGATTTCCTCCGCTTGGATTGTGAAGCTCTGAGCTGCTCGCCGAAGCAACTGTTGGAGGATTCGAGTGTCCTCTAGGGCCGGTGCCACAGCTGTGCCCAAGACCGCTTCGTCCGGGAAGGACGATGAGGAGATTACGTGGAGCGGTTCCAAGTCTAAATGTGGCACCGCGGCTGGTACCGGGGTCGCCAACGAGCGACTTAATGTATTCATGCGGTGCCGGTGGAGCCCAAACTGGAGCCGCTGCCAGTGCCGCTGCCCGGTTAGGGGGTGCAGAACTTGACAATGGCACGCCCCTGCCCGGCGACGATGCCAGTGGGGGAGGCAGCTGCGCTGGGGACACCGACGTCGAGAACACCGAAGCCAACCGTGATCGAGGGCCAAACGCCTGGCCTACCGACTGATGGTAGGCTCAGGGAGTCCAAAATGGCCACTGCGAGGGCGGCTGCCATTGTTACTGCCACTGCGGGTAACGTTGGTGGCTCACCCCCGAAACCGATCTCTTGCTCCGCAACCAGCTGGAGCGATAGGAATCTGTCTCTGAGTCTGAGGCCTCTGAGTATGAGGACCTGGGGGGGGGGGGGAGCAGCGCCCGGTGCGGAGAGTGGAGAGTGGTGCGGAGGCGGCAGGGAGCCTCTCATCTGGTCCGGTGACGCCTTCACAGCACAGTGCGGGGAGGGAGGCGACAGCATGGCTGGCTTGCCTCTAGATTGTACTGGTGGACGGACCATAGTAGGCAACTCCCTATGATGGAGGGAGGCCGGTGCCGGGAGACCCATTAGGTCTGAGGCCGCCTCGAACGCCTCCGGCGTTGATGGGAGGCATATGTCTCTGCTGAGGTCCGGGGAATTAGGCTGGTCCGGACTCAACCGCCCTCTCTGCGGTGTGGTAGTCGACGGAACCACCGAGGGCTGTAGCCCAGCCTGTCCGCTTACAACTGCGGAAGGCGTCAGCCTCGGATCCTGGTGGGGTGACCGATCCCTCACCGGCTTCCTTCTCTTGGCGGGCACCGGAGAAGGTGAGCGGTGCCACACTGAGGCCGACTTCCTATGGACCTGACTCCGTCCAGTGCCGGGATTTTGACAACCTGGGCTGGGCCCTAAGTCCTGATGCTGGTGCCGGAGCGCTCCGCACCAAGAACGACGTGCTGGGCCCCGTCTTGGCTGGTTCTGGGTCTGAGGGTGGCCACAGGGCCGCCTCCATCAGGAGGACTCTAAGTCTTTGAGCCGTGTCCTTGAGACTTGCGGGTGGAAGCCTCTTCAGATAGAGCACCGCTTCTTTTGGTGGCTCTCTCCGAGGGACCTCAAACACACAGAGTGCAAGTCACTCTTGGGCATGAATTTCCTGCAGTCCTTGCAGAGTTTGAACCCAAGGGACCCAGGCATGCCCCAGCAAAGCGACAAAGACTCGGGGGGGGGGTGGAACCCCCCAACTATGAAAACTATATACAAAGATCTAACTAACTATAATATAACTGAATACATGGACTAAACAGTAAGGATAGGACACTGCCAATTTGCTACGCAAGAGAAGTTCCAGCCAGCCGTCACTGGTGGTAAGAAGGAACTGAGGGGGTGGAGGATCAGCGGGCCCCTTTATAGAGCACCATGGTGGCGCCACTCCAGGGGGCGCCCGGACCGACCCTACAGATGCTGCTAGGGGAAAATCTTCCAGCTGGCGTGCACGCAGCATGCACACACCTACTTTGAATGGACATGAACCACCACTCGAAGAAGAACCTACTAAGCCATCTCTGTTGCAGAAACAAAGTTCCCAGAGACCCTTGTGTCTTTCAGGGTGTGGAGTACTGAAGAGCTTGGACTCTTTAAAGGGAAGGCCATCTTCAACCATACTCTGTACCTCTCTCTGGGGACCAGAAGACTGGAGCCAGGATATCCTTTGCAAAACCACAGGCAGGTCTGTGGCATCCGGGGCAGCCAGAGGGAGATTTTAACTATAAACTGACCCTCTGAAATGAGGGTTTGAAACTGTTCCCTCTGATCCTGTGGCAGATATTCAATAAAATGTGTAAGCCTGGAATATGTATTAAAATCATATTTCACCACAGGGCTTGGTAGTTTGCCACCTGAAATTGGAGAGATGCAGAGTAGCAGCTTTTTCTACCCAGGTCTAAATGTTTGGACTCCTTATCATAAGGAGAGAGTCTAGAGTGGGTTTGCTGATTTCTCCTATTAGCCGCACCCACCTCCAGGGAATTGGGAAGGAGTAGGAAAAAAACACTCTATTCCCTTGCTCATATTCAGGTGGTTGGATAGTAGCAGGTATTTGCTAGACTGTGCAAATAGACGATAACAGAGCCTCATTGATTGGGAGAGCAATTTTCTTGAGAGGTGATATTTAGAATGTCCACCAAGGAGTGTTGAGACTCCTGGACCTCTTGTCATACGATCTGGAGGGATTGCGCCAGGCAGTTCAGGGGGCGCTTGGAAAGCCCAAAAGTCATCAGCATAAGATTGTACACGGACTCAGCAGGGTGTGATGGTATGGTGCCAAAAGAAAGAGCCCTGTACCAGAACCTCAGCGTCAAAAGCAGTATCATTCCTGAGGCTGAAAGGGGGAACATAAGATATAAGTGCTGGTACTGGGGTTCAGTCTGGGAGGATTGTGGTTGGAGGAGTTCATGCAGTACTGGGGATGGAGCGCTGAGAGGTCCGTAACAGGGGAGATTCCAGTTCTTCCAGTTATAAAAGAGGTCCTCTGTGGAGAGAAATCTGGAGAGTGCTCATGGGCTATAGTATCCAGAAGTCTGATCAGTACTGGAACCTGGAGAAGGACTCTGGGCTGAAAAGGAAAGCATGGTACCAGAGAGACTTGTAGAGGAAATTCTGACCTCAGAGCTCTGGTGCAGGGAAGGCACGAACAGTGAAACATGAGTGGGAGGCCAGCGTGCATCTCAATGCACAAGAGGTGTCAGTCAGTACTCGGGGAGATGGCTGCATGTACTGTTTATGAGAAGACTTCTCATGCTGCTTCTTGTGCGGTACTGGCAGCTTGGTACCAGAATCAGACAGAGGCCTAGTTGAACCCCTTGAGGAATGCGAGGTCTCCTGAGAGGGATTTATGAGGCTGCTTCTTGGAAGTTCCAGCTTCTGGAGGAGCTGATAGAGCTGCAACACCCACCGGAGCACCCTGGGATTGAGGCTGATGTACGGTGGGGGAAGTGAACAGCCTCCACTGGGGCTTCTGAGTGTTTCATTAGCAGGTGCTTCAGCCTACTCTCTGCCTTTGCTACCTTTAAACTACCTTTAAACAATGCACAGACCCTACACTTTGATGGGATGTGCGTGGCTCTGAAGCAGCTCAAATGCCCATCGCTAGAGTGAATAAAAGACTTGAGGCAGGTCTGGCAGGACTTAAATCCCAGGGTCTTCAGCATCACCCAGAGCGCTAATGAACCAAAACAGAGGACTGAAAAACAGGGGCGAGGGGGAGGGGACACTAAGAATCGCTACATTTAAGTAAGGCGAGAAGCTGAGAATGAGTGGACATGCAATCTCTCCATATCGAGCTGCAGCTGGATGAGAAAGAACTAAGTGACAGTGCGTCCAGGCCTCCTTATATGCCCTCATTTGGAGTCACAAAGCGCTGCTCTGTGCAGTGTAGTCCTGTGGACACTGCTTTGCATTCTCCAGTCAAGAGCATTCGGATGTGAGCATATCCTACGGTGGAGTACCCATAGGGACATACATTCAAAAGAACAGGACAGAAAGGACAGTTCTTGTTGGTTATTACTCAGTTTTGCCAAACTCTCAGCTAATCTACAGTCATCATTGCTCAGGATTTTATATTCGCCTCTTTTGGACTCTGCAATTTCCTTTAGTAGAATCAGAAAAAAAAATGAACTGTTTTCAATTCCAATTGAAGATTGAACATACAAACAATTTCTTGCAGTCTCCTTTACCTGGTTATTGCAATTCCCAATAATCAATGCATCTGCAAGAGTGAGCTGTCCCACAATCATTCCCTGCTCCAGCAATGGGGCCCCTGTTTCAGCCAGTCGGTTGGAGGTGATTACAATGGTATTGTCATCATTTAAAACCATCACAGGATCTGCCTGGAAAGATAAACGTGCACAGAGCATGAATTCCAAGGACACCTACAGGATCCACAACCACAAGGAAAAGCGACTCTATATCTTGTCACTCATAACAGACATCCTAGAGCTGATGTGAAGACTACGTTATTTGTCTTAATAATTTGCCTTTTATATCTTAAGGCCACAGAGCAATTCCAGCTTGGAAAAGGAGCTGCTCCTAGGGACTAAAAGAAAGTAACTTGGATATTTAAACACAAATAGTTGCGTTGTAGCACTTTAAGTGCAGTTGAGAGGAGAACGTTCCCATGCAGGATAAGCCATCTGACTTCACTTCCCAGAATCAGGGGAAACCAACTTCGCTAACACAAGCGCAGCAGGCAATCCACATGCAGTCCATGCAAATAACTGGTAACACTTCTACATGGCAGAAAAGTCCTGCATTATTTATATATATAATATGGGTATTCGTACATAAGTATATGCATTCGCATTGTACAAATGGAGCACAGCAGGAAACCGTCTCCTATTTTGGAGAAGAAATCCTCATTTTTCTTTGTACCAAGACATAAAAAGGGCAATATGAAAGCTACGCCAAGACATACTGCCAGTATAACTGCAAAGATTATACTGTATTTTCCATTACATATTGCTTATGCATTGCCAGAATAATATGCCAGTACTGCAAGCACCAAAATATATTTGGAAGTTACTAACGCAGCCAGAGGCGGGCGTCGCACAAAGATGGGCCTGTAGCTGGCAGACCTTCCACAGCAGTTACTATGCCAATGGCTGTGTCTGAATCTCAGTGTCACCTGAACACCAGGTGTAAGAAGAGAGATTGTGGATTGCTGGGAGACAGCAGGTCACAACCTCATGCTTCCACTAGCTGCTAGCTTTATGTTGCTTGAACAGATCTGACACTGATGCCTCCTTAACAGCTGAGCTACTGCAGAATATTTCATAAGCAGACTGGAAAGGAGTGTGGCACACCTGCACACAAGCCCATTCCTTACTAGCTTGCTCCCCATGGCATGGCCTCAGAGAATAGTCCGCAGTGAACAGTTCCCATGTTTTACTTTTAAAACAAGAGGGTTTTTTATGAAGGATACTTTCAAACAAAACTGCAGAGACCAAGGTTCCCTCCACTCTCACCTCAACAAAAGCCGCCACCTCTTGAAGAACCAGGTTCCACTCCACCTGGTCCTCAGTGTTAAAGCGGTGAGTGTAATCTTCTATTTCATCTGATAATTCCTGAGGTAAAAAGTCCAAAGGAAGAGGAATAATGAATAACTCTTTTGAAAGTTAAGGTAGTCACCTCTCATAAATAAGGCTTATCCAAACCCAACTTCATGAGATCTGCCTTCCACCCATGGCAAAAC
Source organism: Gopherus evgoodei (assembly GCF_007399415.2). Classification (NCBI taxonomy): domain Eukaryota; kingdom Metazoa; phylum Chordata; order Testudines; family Testudinidae; genus Gopherus; species Gopherus evgoodei. Next base: position 24,424,703 of record NC_044337.1, on the reverse strand, counting down.
CACTCTTTGGTCAAGTGCTCAGGTCATTTATGTCTACATGATGCTCAGAACACCAAAACACATCAGGATGTTGTTCCTCCCACTGCAGATCCCAAGGCCAGGTTTAATTAAAGGTGTAAGATTAACAGGAACAGCAGCAGCTGAGATCTTATGTGTGAGATTTCAACTGAGAGAGAGATATCCTGGATTCCACAATATTCCACTAAATGCAGGAAGAAAAGCTCTGTGTGACTAGTGGCCTATATTGCATGGGTATGTACACTTTCCATTGTCCTCATATCATTAATTTACCTTTACGAGGTCCTTTACAACATCCATTTTGTTGAGCAAAAGACAAACCACTATAAACCTTGCATAATAACGCAGCTTCTTAACCACCAGTTCAGGCCTGAAAAAGAAAACACCAATGCAGTGGTCATGGAAAAAGATGATCTGTGCTGATCCCAGCATGAATTCAAGCAATGTAGGAGCTGCTCTAATTTAGACCTGCTGGGCATAATCTCTAAAGGGCCCCACACATCAGCTAAGGATCAGCAGAGCTCTGTGCTGCCTCGCACACATCCCCTACTCTAATGTGAGATGTGGGTGGTTGGTGCAGAAGCTGGCTCTACTGGCTTTCTGCCAGTTTATGGTCAGAATCTGGCTCCTTTGTGTTATCTGCTGATGGATCACAAATGATATTCTGGACCACTGAGTCAAACCATCAGAGAGAACAAAACATTCGACATCTGCAAGTTCAATTATTGGACATAACGTCTTATCACATTTTCACCTTTGTAAAACAGATCTCACACAGTCTTTAAAGGGGACATCTCTGCCAATCACATCTAGTCTGAAGGAGCTCAGACACCCAGACTGGAGTGGGGAGATTCGCCAAGGAAAAATAAGCTAAGACCTGAGGCCAACAATAAAGGACACTAAAATGGTTGTTTAGTCTATCTGCAGACTTTCAGACAGCACGCTCAGAAAATCAGTAAGTGTCTAGGCCCTGCTAACCAAGCCCAAAATTCTCGAGTGCCTGTAACAAACTTGGCAGGCAATTCTATATTGCAGTGATCATCAGTATAAAAATCTCTCTCAAAAAAGTCAATCCAGATCACTTCTTCCCCAATTCTAACTAGCCACTGACCTCACCTCCCAGCCAGAGCAAAGGATTGACAGCAAGAACCTCCTGAGTTCAGTGTCTGTTCATACTGAATCCTCCTAGTCGCCTGAGAGCCTGAAGTGTTAGACAACACCTTGTAGCATCCTTTTGAATGAGCCATGCTCCGGATTGCTCCCCACAGGAGCACACCTCTCAGGCTTTCTGGAATAGTTAATGGATGAGGAGGACCACATTACCTAGTCAGGTGTGGTAAGGCTGCCAAACTGCCAACATCACTGCACTTTGGAGAATTTTCAAGTAAAAATAAAGAGACCTATTATTTCCTCTACTTTGCTTCTGCATAAGCAAATTAATCTCCCAGCTCTAGAACGCTATGCGGGTTATTCCCAGTGACAGTACTGATAACAAGGGCTGGGAAGGACACAGATGAGCAGCTGAAGGTCTTCCTTGCTGCTGAAACCAATTGCTAATCCCTCTAGTCTCCAGACATGGCTGGTGGTTCTACAATAAAGCGTATAATCAGGGTTGTTAGGATTAACAATGACTTCCTCTGCAGAGCTGCTCTTACCCGAGTTATTTTCCCTTAATCACAGTTTACAATTCAAGGCTACTTCTGCTCATTGCTCTAAGTTCTAAAAAAAAAAAAAAAAAAAAAAAAAAAGGGGGGGGGGCACCCAAGATGCTGATATACTCATACCTGTCCTCTTTATTGACTTGGGAGTAATATGATCTCTGTCGAATTGCTGAATAAAAGGAGAAGGCTTCATTCAGATAGCTGGTTTCAGATGTCCGCAGGCTGTGGGAGAAACACATTACCTCACAGCTCTGTGTAGAGGGTCCTGTCACCCCTACCCCCGCCACTGACACACAAGATGATTGAGTAAAACATGCTCCTTCTCAAGTGAGTGCCATATTAAAAAAAGCAAGTTTCCCAATCCCAGCATACGATTGGAGGAGATTCCAGAGCTTTAATTTTATTTCAGACAGTCTAAGGAAGGAGCCAGCAGGAAAGATCAGATGTCAGAAGCTCATGTCCATACGTACAGGTGATATCTTAATATGGGAGATTTAAGGGGAACAACAGTTTAAAATCCCAAACTAGTAACTAAATCAAAATGCAAAGTCAATGCAACAGATATGGAAAGTGACCCTTGGAGGTCAAAGAGGCAGACCTTTAGCACTATCAACAAAACTTGCAGAATAATATTTGGGCATGAGGGTCATCTTTGGGATCCACTTTTTGATTCGGCAATGAATCTTCTTGGGCAACAAATGCTGTGAGTGGTCCCTCCTGGGGCTTTCTTGTACCACTCCTGAGGGCATGTCTACAATAGAAACGTAAGTCAATCTAAGTAAGGTTGACTTACAACAACTGCAGTAATTACTATGGTGGTTCATGTCCACAATACCCTCTTTCTGTTGGTGGTGCGCGTCCTCACCAGGAATGTTTCCACCCACTTAAGAGAGGCAGTGAGGAGGTCTAAGAGCCTGGACAGCTGTTGGTCTGGGAACCAGAAGTGGGGATCCAGGGAGCACCTGTGCTCCAAGCTGGGAGGGCGCAGCCTGACTGGGAACAGGGAACCCGGAGAGCAGCTGGGCTCTAGCGGGAACCTCTCATCCACCCCGGTGACAGCTGGGCTTTCTTGCCAATTTCATGGCTCCAGTATGGAGCTGCAAAATTGACAAGAATGAGAGCCAACAGCCGATATCAGTAATGCAGTGTAACTACACCAACATACACCCTACATCTCTCAGGGAGGCAGAGTTATGTGGGTGTATGAGGGCACTTACATTGGACGGAGAAAGGCTGTAGTGTGTACACTGACACAATTGGGTCTACATAAGCTGTCTTACGTCAACCTAACTCTGTAGCGTAGACCAAGGCGCAGTCACTTGAGAGTACACATGGTTCCTCCCCACCCCATCCTTCACTGCTGGCTCAGGAATGAAATTGTTCTGGAACTACCACCATGTGCGCTACATGGGGCATGAGCAACACCACTTGTCTCCAGCAGGCACGGCAATAGATTCACTTACTAATAATGGTAGTATAGCTGCCCAATCTTGGAGGCAATTTCCCCAATCTGCCACCGCTTCAATCCATATCGATTGTCCAGTACTTGTCTATTTCAAGCAAGAGAAAAGGGAGAATATTAATATATCCCATGCATTTCCCAGAACAGCAACCCATCCAAATCCAAGTCAAGACACCATTCTAAGACCAAATCCTGCTTGCCTTACTTATGTGGGTATTTGCAACAACAGCCCTTAGAGAAACTTTTATATTCTAACATGGCATTTACAAGCCAGCTCTGGCAGAGTTGTGCACACATTAGAAGGGGCACATTGCAAAACAAGGGATTCCACAGCACCAAAAATGTGTGACAGCTGGAGGGATCATTGCGTTTCACAAATAACGTGAAAGAGGGTCGCAGCTTCCTGAGAACACTCAAGAGAGCTGGGTACAGTGAGGTGTGAAAGGTCAGAGCTTGTGCAGCAGCAAGACATTGCATCCATTCCGCATGGGCACACAGGTGCACTGCAGAGACCCTCAGCAGGTTAAGGCAGTGTGCATGTAAGCAGGCTGGGAAGTTGTTTTTGTTTTTTTAAAAAGGTTACAAAGAAAAGATTATATGCAATGTTTTTTGGTTTAATTTAATTTAAATTCTTCAGGGCACGGACTGTCTCCCCTTGTGCTAGGACAGCACAAAGGAACCCCAGTCCAGGCCTCTGGGCACTACCATAATACAAAAAGAACACTGCAGAACTATTTGAAGATAGTTCTCAGGAGCATTTTCTTACCTATGCTGCTGTTGAAATTTCCAGAGTTTAGTGTAAACATCAAAGGTGCGCCCAAAATAGGACTGCCACTGCTTCTGCCCATACTGAGGCAAATCTCTGCAACAGACAAATGCAGAATAATTGCAGAATACATCCATCAGCCCAGGATGTGAGATGTAAACTCAGTCAGATTTTTGTTTGGGTGGTTGTTTTTTTAAAGCTAACATTTGTATTCTTAAAAAAAAAAAAAAAAAAAAAGGACTTGTGATATTCTATGACCAGTCCACACCTGTAAATTCATGTTCTGTCTCTGCTGGTAGACCAGCTGCAATACAGACAGAAGAGGACCTGGGTTCAGGCTGCAGGCCAGTACTTGGGTTAATGTTTCCTACTGGCACTGCAGTGTTAGGGCAGGTGGCACTTTGCTAGAGACACCAGACTAAACTAGGTCATCAACTCATGAAGCAGTTTCTGCTGAGAGAGAAAGGGGCATGTATTCCCATACCCATTCTGTTGTTACCCCTTACACTCAGGCAGAATTCTTTGGCCCCTGTATAGACAAAACTGGGCATTTCATTAACACTAACAATTCCCAGACAGACCTGGGCAATAACCTGAATATTTGCTAAGGGTCAGTTTATCACTGAATGAGAATGGGACAGAATGGCACAGTAATGCAGAGGTCTGGTGCCTTGAACTGTCTGGCATCACCATCACACACCCCATGCAATGTCATATCATCTACAAGGCAACACTAGTATCAGAGGCGGGGAGGATAGGCTGGTGCCAGCTAGCATTCACTAGTCCTTGGGACAGAGCCTTTTGGGGACTAAGAAGGCATTTTTGCCTCAGAGCAAAGACTAATAGCAAAGAACTGCCACAGTTCTTCAAAACCACCCATACACCACCACTCCAAAAAACACACACTGCCCTGCATTGCAATATACACTCCTCATTTTCACCTGCACAAATGCACACAACTCTCCCAGCACAACACAACCTACACACAAATCAAACAACCAGCATACACAATAACCCCCAAAATCACTCTGAAGTCTAGAATGTCTATTGGGTCACCATGAAGTGATGGAAAACAGCTACAAGTATAGTTGCGAGCTTTTTTTGCTCAGAATATCACCAGATTCATTCTTCACTAGAATTCAGTCTGTTACCATCCAATTTTAAGTTCCTGGTCATTTTTGTTTTTTTCTTGTTTTTAAACTCAACTTCACAAATTACACCCGTGCAACAGCAAAGGCTTTTAGCTACCAGTATATCACTATAGACCAGGGGTCGGCAACCTTTCAGAAGTGCTGTGCCGAGTCTTCATTTATTCATTCTCATTTAAGGTTTTGTGTGCCAGTAATATATTTTAACATTTTTAGAAGGTCTCTTTCTATAAGTCTATAAAATATAACTAAACTATTGTTTTATGTCAAGTAAATAAGGTTATTAAAGTGTTTAAGAAGCTTCATTTAAAATTAAATTAAAATGCAGAGCTCCCCGGACCAGTGGGCAGGACCTTGGCAGCGTGAGTGATGCTGAAAATCAGCTTGTGTGCCACCTTCGGCACGTGTGCAATAGGTTGCCTACCCCTGCTATAGACTGCATTTATAATACATAAAACATATTACTACGTATGTAGTTGCCTCATCCTGCTATGCCTGGAATTAGGGGATGGCTGCCACAATATGCAAGTATAGCAACAGCCGGAGGGAGCCAATGCCACGTGTGAATTCACAGAATGCATTTACATGGCGGTGGTCTGTGCAGATGCAGATACATATGTGCATGTGTACAGATGCATGATTTAGAGAGTGGAAAGAAATTCATGTTTTCCAGGCTCTATGAATGTGTCTTTTTACCACAAGGTGTCAGGTCTCTTGACATCAATAAAACACAAGACTCCCTCTACATATTTACTGTAACCCTGAAAACAATTCTCGAAGGAAACGGCAGGGTTCCTGCAGCTCCTATGCTTTTTGGCAGGCGACTAGAAACTGCAACAAAAGCAGTTATATGCACCAAATACTAAATGAGATACCAAATACCATCCAGTCAGGAACATACTGCAGAGACTTCAGTTCTGCCCAAAAAAGAGGAGACACTGGTACACGCATCATTGTTTGGTTACTCTTAGACACTACGTTATGCAACCACTATTACTGTTGTCAGAAATGGAAAGTTAATGGTCCGTGGAATTAAATTAAACAGTGCCCAGTGATTGTCCCATAAGCCAAATCTCCTCGGAGCTTGCGCTGTGCAAGGGCAACTTTGGTATGAAACAATTGTTTATAGACCTCTCCCTAAATTACAAGAGGCAGGCCCATTTTCCAAAAGCCTGTTCTATTCCAAGGCAGAGAGAATATCCATTTGATTCAAAGCTCCTGTGGATGTCAGACTGCGTTTTTTAATACACAAAAAGGGATTTAAGAGCTTGCATTGAGAGGTTGCATTGAGAAATTGCCCTGTATTTCCTCCTGGGAACTTCTGCTGTAAACAGGCTATAAAAGCCAGTTCACCTGGAGCCTCCCTTCCCACTTCCCCATAGCACTAAAGGAGATTCACTCTTCTAGTTGCAGACATACACTAACTGGCTGGGACCACAATGCTTAGTGTACAGAAAAGGACATGGAATGTCTGACAGAATGATGGGGTCACAAATTGCATTTCACTGAGATTTAATGTGACAAAAGTATTTTGGGAGGCCATGACAATGTCTCCAAAAATAAGCAGCAAGAGCAAATCAAGAATAACCCAATTCAAATCTTGGATTAGACAAATGGCTCTCCCCTTTCTTCATCAAGGGCCCAAACCTCAAGGTGACTGAGACAGTTGAATATCTCTCAGCCTTAGGCCCTATGATTCCATATGCAAACCAGTTATCCGAGCGTCACTGGAATCAGCTGGCATATGCCCATACCCAACCCTCATTGGCAGGGCCGGTGCTTCCATTTAGGCGACCGCCTCATCAGGATTTGGGAGGGCGGCAGACTGCTCCGGTGGACCTCCCGCAGTCCACTGGTCCCGCGGCTCCGGTGGAGCATCCGCAGGCTCACCTGCAACAGGTCCACCGGAGCCGTGGGACCAGCGAACCATCCGCAGGAACGCCTGCGGGAGGTCCACCGGAGCCGCGGGACTGGCAAGCTGGCCCTGCACCTAGGGCGCCAAAAACCCTGGCGCCGCTCCTGCTCATTGGCTCACATTGTGAGTCTATAGCACGTCTATGAACAGAACAAAGGTGAGTGGGGTGACAAAGCATCACGCTTACTGTTGGAGATACCTATGCAAGAAACAAAATGGTAGAACTCACATTCCATGGGACACACTGTGGAGGCAGAATTAAGGTGGTTTTCCTACCTTTACTGTGAATTTCCATGTTTTTGAATGTATTTGTTTCTGGCTACATATAAGGATTTTAATCTTTAAATTACCCAGACATGCTCCCAACCTTAATATCTACCCTCTCAAAAGGCTCTTTGTTAGGGTATCACAAGGAGCTTGGCATGAACTTCATGGAGAAGACAAAAATATCCTATCCCCTTGAAATCAACACAAACCTAGGGTGGAATTTCAAGGCAAGCATACAGCCCACATGAGAAGCTACTCAAGGAGGCATTACATTTAGTTGCTCTTGAATCAGGTCAATATTTTTTTCAGAGAACCCTATCCCAGATCAGTAAATTGCTTCACCTACTCTACATACTGAATAGCAGATCACACCTTCTATAAACAGAGACATTCTGAAGTCCCACCCCCAACAACTTCAAAAAGGAGGACAATTGCAACCTCCCAGGACCAAAGTTCTTTAACAGAGTCCAGCAATGCCCCAAGATGGGCTGCTGCAACATGAGAAGGAAACACCATCACCTCTCCCTTGCCACTATATAGGCAATAACTAATTTTTACAAGAAGTCCCCCTCCCCTCCCGGGAGCGGAGCTGTGCTTGGAGGCACAAGGGGAAGGGATGGCTACAGGAATGCAGCCTCTTTCTGATCATGCCAGGCTCTCTAGAGAAATAAAAAAAAAGGAATAAAGGCAGCAGAATGGGATTTCCACAGCAGAAAGGAGCAACATTGTTGTCTAATCTCTTTAACAGCACCCCAAGTGGGATAGGAAATTAACATTGCTGTGCTTATCAGCCAACTCTATTTCCCACACAGCATGAGGGAAACTGGCTGACTCATTTTATGCAAAATGAATCAGTTATTGACGTGATCCCCTACCAGCCTGGAAAGCCACAGCTGATGCCTGAGAAGATAGGCAGGAACTGGCCAGAAAGCAGGTCCTGCCAGACTCAAAGCTAGCTGCTCCTAGGGTCTGAAGCAAGTGGATAGAGTCAGGTCTGAGGGGGATTCCATAGGGTCACAGGATCCACTGTGCAAGAGGAATACTGTGAGAAGCAGCGTGAGCTTCGGGACACCTCATGCAAAAAACAGGACAAGTTTGCTTCAGGAAATCTTAATGAATCTTAACACTTGTTTTCTGAATCATCATAATCCTTCCAAACTGTAAAGCATTCTCTCCAGCTACAGACTCCTCAGTTGTCAAGGAACAGCTGTGGAGCATCAAAGCAAGCCCCTTGCTACAATCCTCAGGTTGCTTTATTCCCTGGCCCCATCCTCCCCAGGGCTGAGAATATTTCTCACATCTATTGCAGTGACCAACCCCGGCTTCAGCTGACCAAGCAGCAGCATTCTGCCTTATCAAGCCAGGATGACAGGTTAGTTTAAGCAGGAGGCTAAAGCGGGGAGATCCTAGAAGAAGCCCTCTTTCTCCCCTGCCCCAAGTACTCTTCACATTATTTTGGCCATTTCATATCCACCACAAAGTGAATGGAAAATGTAGTTTTAAACAAGGAAGAAATCGGGCATTCACATACTACATTCTTTACTTGTAACACTCTGAATTTATGCGTCACCCCTCACTATTTTGTACACGTCCTATAAAATCCAAAGTTTCCTGGCTACTTCGGTGCTTTGGATTCCCTCTGATTAAGGGCCTATTACAAAACTTCTGTCCTTGCAATATGTACATGTTGGGCCACTATTACTTATAGAAATTCCTGTGTATCTGCACGTATACATTTCAAGCAGCAGGTGAGCCTAATCACAGCTAGCATAGCCAGGTACCGTGCCATTCCTGGGCTCCCTTTGGAACAAGGAGGGACACCATGGAAACTAACACCAGCACTTTTGATAACATCCTGACAGCCTAATAATAAAATTTCATTTGTGACAGTACACCACCACAGCACAGCCAAACACTATTCTGCAGGGAAGAGCAGCTCCTGCCACCACCACCCTCCCACCCATTTGTTGTCTTGTGATCTGCACATCATTCATGCTGCCTTTGTCAGGAACTGTCCTCAAAGGGAAGGCATAATGGGAATCAACGACAACCTGTTACTCTCCTTCCCGATAGCCATCTCCTTCTTGTCTTCACCCCTCTATGCACCTAACCCAGAAATGCATGCCATCCAAAGCACGGTGCAGGACGCAGGAGTGACAAACAGATTTGCCATATGGGACGGATAGTGCAAAGAAAGGAGTGTCCCAGCCATTGAAGGATGGGCAAAATATCCTGAAAGGATTGAATAAGAGGACAGAGAAAAGACAGTCAGTCATTGTCTAGAGTTTACAACTAAGCCCTCCGATTTTAATGGTAAACCAATGCTTTTAAAAATTCAGATTTTTGACATCTCTAACGCTAAATAGGAACAAGTGAAATCCCACAACTGCTCCTGGGGCATGGCACGCACTATGGTGTAGTGTAGTCTGTTGGTCCGTGTACTGCACTGGGACAGATGATGGATAAAATTGTGGTGAACTTCAGGCCCCATGTGGAAATTTTAGCACTTCATCTTGTGCGTTCAGTAATTCATTTTCCATCAGTGGTTTCAAGCACATTGCTGACAGAAGCCAGAGTTGCACTGGTTGAAAATGAGTTAAGGAATATTCCTTTTGGCTAACTCCACGTGGAAGCTGTCACAGAGGGACATGGCTCAGACTGAGTAAAAGACCCACAAAATCCAGGGATATTCTCAGCAGGCCTGCAGCAGCAATGCAAGGAGCAAAAGCTACACTTGAATGTAACAGAGAAGCTTTCCAGAATGATGTGTAACACTGGGAGGGGTGAAGCCCAAGGGACTTGTCTGTTCACAATCATACAGTCACTCAGCCAGGACCACCCCTTGCCTCTCATACCCAGATACCAGAACTGTGCAGTAACTCCCCAAGGGGCACAACCTCCTCACCAACAAGCCACTGTGAGCTAGAAACTGCACCAGCAACATCAACAGCACTGCTTCAGTGGAGCGGGTGCAGCACCCCAGATTAAAGGCTGACAAGGCCCTGATTCCATAATCTTGTGGGGGAGGAGGGTTCAGAAAGTAGAAGTACTATAACCCACACCCTCCTGTACCACACAAGCAAAGGGCCCTTCTCCTGAGACACACTGCCAGCTGACTTAAAGCGGATGAGCTGGAAGGGGAAAATAGGAGCACAGCCTTTGATGGGCCCACATCAGGAGCAACTTGGAGGCGACAGACCTGTATGAAGGCGAGGGGAGGAGTGTTTGCAAGGTGATGTCTTTGAGGTCGCCAAGAGGAGTGGAGACAGCGTGCAGCATGGGGTGGGAGTTGTACACACTTAGCCACTCTGCACACAATTTAGACACATGTCTAGTTCTCTCACCCTTGCCCACCTACCTCACTGGATTCCCTTCCTCACCCCAAACACGCACATTGTTGTAGCTCTGGTGTATTGTCTCATGTCCATCATTAGAGTGAGCTTTGGGAGAGGGGCTCTGCCTTCCTAATACGTTTACACAGCACACAGCAAATATGAGGAAATATCATAAGAGCCACACCAGCTAGTATAGAACAAAACCAAAGGAGGTTTGACCTGAGTCCCTGAAAAGCAGTGCACATATTACTGGAATTCTGGGAGAAATAGGAAAATATTACCATCTCTTCCAGTAAAGCACGTTCTTTCAGGCCACACAGTGAGCAAAAAACATCACTGCTAGACTGCAAGCTCCTCCAAGACAGCATCTCTCTTTCCATAGCACTGAACTCAACATTTAACAAGTGATACTACTAGAAGCAATGCAGAGGCTGGCAATCCCACAGCTAGGCACTTCCTAGCATCCGGGACATCTGCAATTAATTCAGGTTTTTAAATGTATTGCTAAGGATGTTTATTAAGGGAGGTAAGTGCTACAGACATAACTCCCCCCACCTCCGCTCTACCGAAATACAAGTAATTCTAGCAGCTATAGGTCACAAAAAGGTAGCATCTCCCTTACACACCGGTAAGAGCATAAAATATACTTGGGAGCAGCAACCTTTATAATAGGTTTTTCTCACATGCTGTATTTGGCAACAGAATCAGGAAGAGAGGAAGGAAATGCTATAGAAAGAAAGAAACGTGGCAGGCTGGGTCCTTACCATTCTGACAGCAGAAAGAGTGAAACAGCAGCCAACACACAGCCATAGGCTTGGCTTTCTGCAGCTCGAGCACCCTGAAGAATTTTCAGGAAGGAAACCTCCAGCATGAAACATTGTGTGGGTGAAGCCCCTGTCCACAAAGCAGCAGAAGCCATAACCTTAATCAAAACAGCAGGTCAGACATGTACCAATGCATGCATTATCCTACAGGGAGAAGCCAGTACTGAGATCAGGAATTAGGAGGACACTCTAAGCCTTTTCCAGGCAAGCCAGAAGGGGACAGGTAACTTGCTCAGGAGGTACCAGGCAGAGATATGTTACAGCAATGCTTCACCACAAACCCTATGTCCACAGGAACTGCAGCTGAGAGGTGCACTGTGGGTGAAATGGTGACTGATTTCTGTCCAAGGGAAGACTGCATTCGTTGTGTATTTTACTTCAGATGAACCCATGCAGTGGCATATTCAAATACAATCAATGATCACCTTGAGAAACACTCTGAGCCTGGTGACTGGAGTCCATCCTCTTACAGGGATTGCTCAAACCCTTTGGTATTTTTCTACTTCCTGTTATCTAGCTAAGTGAGAAAGGATTCTTTCCCCCTGCATACCAGTTACAGTAACAAAATCCTGATCCTCTATCAATCAGCTGGAAATTTAACACTGCATGTAGCTGCATCAAAGGCTTTTTCAGAGGAGACACTTAACGGTACTGTAGCAGATCCCAGTGTCTGTCAGGTTCTGAGTCTGAACATTCCTCAAGTGCCAAGACACAAGAAGTTCTGATTTATTCCCCACAGAGTCCAAGGGCTACATCCACAAGCATGCTATGACCTAAGCATGACTGGATGGGACATATGGTGCCTGAAGCCAAGTGAGAAACCTGGGACACAGGATCTCTCAGTATCAAAGTCTGAGATCTTGGGATGCTGCATAAGGTCAGTGAGGTCTTTTGCATGTCCACTTCCCATTTGCTTTATCATTCATATTTTGCAGCACAAGCTGTTTGTTTGGAGTCTGGAAATCCTACAATTTGCGTGTGAATTGGATTATCAATAGTTTATGAGAAAAGGGAAGAGAACATCTTTTCTAACCATCTGTGTTTGAGTATCAGCAGTCCATACAGCCCTCAACACACAGTATTACTCAGACCAGTAAGATACTCAATTGCCAGGGAAATAGTGGCTATGATAAGTGTTGCTCAAGAGATTCTACAAAGGAGTTAAGAAATAACAAAGCTTCTAACACAAACCTCAGCCCAGAGGGAATTCCCTACATTCTGGAACAAGCATGCCCATGTCACAGTGTGAGAGCTCGAACCACTATCCCACAAGCACCTCCACATTCCTGAAGTATCTGTCACTGTCTTTGACAAGATAGCAAGGCTTTCAACTTTCACTAGTTGCTTTGGCTAATTCTAGATTTGACCCTTGTCAGGGTTTGTTCTACAGATAAGGTAAGCTTGAGCAATGACCTTTAGCTGTGTACTGGGCACGAAAATGAATCTGTGCCAGCAGGAAATAACTCTGCACCCCTTAAAAACAAAGTAACCTCAAACATGGCCTGTGTGTCATCTAAGGCACACAAAAGAGCGGCTTGTCCCAAGGTCAAGTGGGAGTCATTAACAGAGCAGAGAACAGAACTTGGGATTCATGACTTCTGTTTCACCAGTGTTTTAACTATTCACCACCACCGTAGGATTCAAGATTGCCTCTCTGGGTTGTGCAATTCTCTGCTACTGCAGACAGCCATTTAGGGTGAAGGTATAAAGTGAAGAACCTGAAGTCCACTGTCAGCCACCATCCTAGGCAAGGACTGGCTGAGATTCACTCTGAAGCTATTTATTCGGATAAAGGGGTCCCTGTTAAGTGGCACAAGGAGCCTTCCCCCAGGGTTGGGCTGAGAGCACTGATTCTCAGTTTCGTTGGCCCAAGAAACAAACAACAACTAAGTGGGGTTAGCTTCTGAACCCAGATAATTTGCATAGAAGTGCAGTTCCAATCCAGCACCCAGCCCTTTACTCCACCTGGCTAGCTTCATATTTGGGGATCTTAAAGTGTATTGCTAATGTGTTGAGGGAAGGCTCAGAAAGATGCAAGGCATAACCCCATTAAATCTGATTTAGAAGGCACAAATGCTGCTTTGTTAATTTGTTTTAACAACTGCTGAAAGGGACCCCCATCTTTGCAATCTGCCTGATCTCAGCAGAACAACCTCCCATAAATTTGCTCAAGTTGTCCTGAACAATGCTGCTCATGTAACATCTCTTCCTGTAGGCACTCAAAACTGCCTCAGTAAGACTTATACCAAATGTTTCACTGGACCTTCTTAGAGTCTGCATATTGGCTTCTCAGACTGAAACAGCTAGTATGCTGATCAGGTTGTTTCTGCTCTTTATTTTCAGTAAGGTCTTGGTAAGGTGTTCTTGAATGTCCAGGTGTGGTTCAGTGTAACACCTAAATACACTGCTTTAGGTCATGGTCAAGCTCTGCCATTCAGTAAAAATGTCAAGCTGAATGTTGGTTTTTCGTGGTTTACATAGAAACAGCTGGAAGCTGTCTTTTTGGTACTTGGTTTAAAAGTTTCCATCTTCGACAACAGTGGGCCATCTCTCTCATTGCCACATTCAGGATTTCTTCTAAGTGACTGAAATCCTGGTCCCACACAGTCAGACAGATACTCTGTAGGAGAGTATTGCTCCCTGTGTGAGTCATCTCATCTCACAAAAGATAGTCGACAATCAGCTAACTGAAACTATGCATATAATCACTAGTACCATGAGATCGACCAACCCAGCCTCGCTGCTGGTTCTGTCCAACCTTGCCCCTTCTGACATGAGTTGACAAGTCACCTTGCAGAATCTTGCTCCTTAAGATGCAAGACATGCCTCATCTACCAGTTTAAAAAAGTGTGTCTAATCCACCAATCTACTGTTTTAGCTCATGGTACCCCCTTTGAGTAATTCATTTAAAGAACCTCAAAGTCACCTCCAGACAATGTACTATGTGGCAAGGTTTCAAACATAGCCATTGTTTATCTTGTGAGACATTTGAAGCCCAATCCCCCCCACTTTTGACCTCCCACATCATCTGCAGGCAAAACTCAATAGTTTTCAATGTAGAATTAACAGATGTGCTGCAAATGACTACTAGTGTGAACTTTCTGACTCTCTCTTTACCACTGTGGCCAGTTAGATTTTGATCATAAACTTGCAGGCTGCACCTGTTGGCAATGGCTGCCTGATTCATTCATGGACTTGCACAATGCCCTTCCCTCAGCTACTGAACGGTTAAGACATTTAGACGAAGATGCCTGACTTCAACGTCTATGTAAATGCAATCAATAAAAAAACTGGACCTTCAAATACATCCCAGATCTCCTATCATCAGTTACTTTAGTGCACACTAGAGAAGCAGAAGCCACAAATTCTTCATACTTCAGCCTAGGCAATCAGCCTAACTTTCACTTAAACCAAGAGATATTGATGTCAATTAGCAACATGCTTTCACTCTGGAAATATGTCAAGCTCAAAAGGCATGTTGTCAACTACCAGAGACAGACATTATTCCTGAATTCATGTTGCCTAAATCACAGTTTACAATTACTGCCTTTAACAAAAAAAAACAAAAAAAAAAAAAAAAACTCTGCAGCCTTGACCCTTAAAGCTGCACCCCGCTCACTTTTATGAACACAGAATGAGAAGACTGCTTTATATACTAATCAAAATGGTTTAAGAGATCAATACTAATAGAGTAGCCCAAAAAAAAAAAGTTTTAAAAAGCAAAGAAAGACTTGCTTTAGAAGGAGAGAGGCAGTACAGTCTCATGTGTCCACAATCTAAAAAAGGCTCAGGTCATCTTGCAAGTCACCGGATCCAAAAATCCTTTGGAGTCTGATTGTGGGATCTTGGCCCTAGAAAGAAGCAACAGGTAGTTTTTGGGTGCTGAAGCTTGAGAGTTATGGAAGATGTTGATGGAGTATTGGGAGCTGTTGCTTTGGGTATCAGAGGCTGCTGGAGTAGAAGGGGTGCTTGTTTCCTGTTCAGGTACAGGAGAAGAATACTTTCAGTGGTTGCAGAACTGGCTCTACAATTCCTTGCAAATGCATTTCTGAGCCCTAGTGCAGAGCAAGGGGTGGTGTGAGGGAAGAAAAGAGCAAAGAGAGATTGTTATATGATTGGGAAACAGTGAAAGCACAGAGCCAAGGTGGTGGTAGCAGAGGCAGCAGCAAGATGGGAGAGGGAGTGCCTGGCCTATAGGATTTCATTGCTCATGTAACTTTACTTCCTCCGCACCCACTTCCCACATTGCATCCCACTGACCAAGAAATGCTGGGTTAGTGGTAACTGCACAGAACAAGATGTCAAGGACTCTAGGTTTTATTTCTGGTTCTGCCCCAGACACAATGGGTGGCCTTCAGCAAGTCCCTTAACCCTCCCTGTGCCACTTTCCCCCTCCAACAAGGATAATACTTAGCTCCCATAGGTGTTGTGATGATTAGTTCACTGATATTTGTTAAGCACTCTTCAATACTTATATATGCTGACTCAGAAGGACAAAGCATTAACACATTTGTTTCTGGCTTGTAAGTTGGAGCTAACAGTGTTTTATTGCTGATGTGCCAGGCAAACAGTAGCCAGTCGAGAAGATGGAACTAGCCAGCAGACTGCTCCAACACGGGGTTATAGATACCACCTGGCAAAAGTCGCACAGCAGTCAGCAGCTCTAATCAGATATGTCAAAATGGAGCTTTGGCTGGCCAGATCGGTAGAAGAGATGCTGACCCATCTCAGAAGAAGGCTCCTCTGTGTGGTTTTCACATCCCTGTGATATTAATCTATGTTCCTGATATTTGGATGATTGCTACATAAGGGCTTCCTACATGAAAAAGGAAATGTGGAATATGGTAGCATGTGAATTTAAAGCAGAATAATTACTGTGCACTAATTCCCCATGCAGACACACATTCCACAATAAGTGCTTTTTTTTGCAATGTAATGGATTTAAATTCACACTCTACTTAATTCCATGCTAAATTTCCAAGTAGACAAGCCCTAAGCTCTTTCTGAGAAAGACAGGATGTGCAAATCTCACATTAGCAAGACAACCTGCTCAACTTCAGAGTGTTTTTAGCTAATGTTTCAGAACTGGGGCATACCAGAGTTTCTTGGGAGCAAGCTGAATGGAGCTGCTTTGTTAGAGTGTTTTCAGTACAGTGCATATGCCACCTCATTACTACAGGGTTGTCAGCTACATTATTACATTAGAATGGTGCCAGGGCAGTATGCAGGTGATCTTGTAAAAGACAGTTGCCTAACTGCCCCAGGTTTACTGTTGGAGAGGGTTGGGAGTGGGGGCGGAGGGAGGAGTAGTTTGCGCTTGTAAGGAAAATGGCTGAAGGTTTGTTTTTAAAAAACACGTACTATACTGAATAAACACTGCAAATAGACATGAAAAGGCAGGTCAGAATTCAGAGCCATTAATCCTGACAGGCTCTTTTACTCAACTGCATAGCTAGAAGTCTTCTCAGTTAAGGCTTTAGTAAAAAAGACAGTTAGTGCCACTGATGCAGCCAACAACATGCAGAGGGAAGACTATATATAAAGGAGACTTTGGAAAGTCACCTTGGCAATCGGGAGAAAACTGAATAGATTTAATAAGATACATTGCTAGCACACAACGGACCCTCCAGTACACATCTTCTACCTGAGCTGACTGAAAGAAAGAACAAAACTGATGAGTAACTAGCTTTTCATGGATTCCATTTAAGCTTTATACTGCAGCTATAAAACACTTAGCACTCATTCAGTGCTTCACTTCTTAAGAGCACTTCACAAAAACCACTACCTAATACACCACCATAACTCCCCTGGGAGGCAGGCAAAAAAATATTATTGCTCTCCTTTTATAGCGGGAGAACTCTGAGGCACAGAGAGGTGATGTGACTCGTCCAAGGTCATACTAGGATCCCATGGCAGAGCTAGGATAAGATTCTGCTTCTACGTTCAAGCCCTTAGGCCACACTACCTCTGATTGCCATGTTGAATCAGGAAAGAATTTTCCCCTGCAGGCAGATTGGCAGTGACCTTGGGGTGTTTTAACCTCTCTCTGCATGCATATGGGTGTTGATCACTTGCTCAGACTATTGGGTATAACCCACTGCAGGGGCCACAGGCATTGCGGCTCCTCGGTCTCTTCTGTTCTCTACCTGTGGTACAAAATAGTTAGGCTCCTATGAGCTGTAATACTTCGGTCTAATTTCAGTTGTTGAAGGGTGTTAGTGACCTATGACGTAGAAGAGGTCAGACTAGATGTTCTCGCAGTCTCTTCTGATCTTTAACGCTATGACTCGCTGGGTGGCTAACATCTGCAACATTTAATGCAAAAAAAAAAAAAATCTATTTAGAGAAATACTGTGAAAGTGCACAATTGTTATGAGTCTGTTTAGTCAGGCTACACTCCTAGAATTTGCCTGCACCTTTAAAAGTGTTCTGAACCCTGGGGTCAGTCAACAATCAGGCATGTGGAATTTCCACACCAGCAAGTTTTAAGACATACTTACCCATTCTTTAATAGATGGGCACTACAGAAAA
This sequence comes from Gopherus evgoodei, assembly GCF_007399415.2. NCBI lineage: Eukaryota > Metazoa > Chordata > Testudines > Testudinidae > Gopherus > Gopherus evgoodei. Next base: position 24,406,776 of record NC_044337.1, on the reverse strand, counting down.
CCCTAAGTGCTGCACATGCAAATTGGATCTGCAGCTTAGGAGCTTCTTAGACAATGTGCATTTCTGAACTAGCCAAGTTAGTCTTCATTTGTTGAGCCCCAACAATGCATTTGGCAATGTACAAGAACAGAGAGCAGATGACAGCCCTTCCCTCAAGGAGCTTACAATCTAAGCAAACGGAGGGGGAGGGGGGAAAATCACAATGAATTCAAAGGTAAGGAAAGCAGTTACTCAACCCTCGCGCCCCCGCCCAATCATTGCTTTTATAAAAAAAAATAAATGTCCCTGCATATAAAGAACCAGAACTGGAGAGAGGAGCCCAAAAGCATCTGTATTTCTCAGTTCACTTTTATAACTGTCAATTCAGGAAGCCCACTCACAAAGACACTTGTTTTATAGCAGGAAAGAACTGAATCCCACAAACTGTCAGTCATTTCCATCCTGGCAACACACGAGAAACCCAAATAGCCACACACATTTCTGCAAAGGAATTTGCAGATGCAAGTTTATAGGTGGTCTTACCTATAAATGTATAGGCTGTCTTACTTTACAATAGGCTATTGGATGAGAGAGTTAATACATTCCCACTTTAGTCCTATAGTCCTCCATCAGTAACATTAACATCACATCAATGCAACCACAGTAATTTGCTCTGTATAGTTATGCTATGATACACTAGCAACAGCTCACAATTGTGTACAAATTGCATCAGCTCACAAGTGAATACAGGGACTGTCTTCTTTGCAACTTGTCTACACAGTGCCTCGTGCAGTTGGGCCCTTATACTTTGTTGCAGGTCCTAAGCCCTATCATAATACAAGAAAAACAACTATAGCCTTTAGTCTGCAACTACCAGATGCCCAGTGTAAACAAAGATATAGAAGAATGGACCCAACTTCATGCAGTGGCCTTCCACAGCTGTAAATCCTTCTCAGAAGCCCAGGAAGTGGCTGTGCAGCCCTCCAGAGTGCACACTGTTGTAGGAATCTGGAAAAGAATTCTTACAACAATAAAAGTGATAAAGTGGCCTTATATAGGAACTGGTCTCAGTTCCTGCATCTCGAAACAAAAATGTATGCAGAACCATAATACATGTGTGTATGCACGATCGTTTCCCTACCCCAACATATACATTTTAATTATTTTGTTTTAAAACACGCTGTACACACTGTATATTGTACAAACTTCAGCACTGTTCACGCACCAGCATCTGGGTTGCAATGTTGTCCCTAAGGAGAAAGAGGGGGTAATTTTCTGTTCACTTGTGTAGCACTATAAATCCACTAACCTTAAGCCATTGAAGAGTTGTTTAGATTTATCCAGTAGGTAACAAAAGTCGGTGACTGTTTTCCTCTCTCCCTGAGGGATATCATCTTCAGCTCCTCCAGATGACATGATTTCTTTTAGGGCAAATTCAGTCCTAGAAAAAAGGAAAGACATAGACTGAATGCAACTAGGAACTCTGCAGACAGGTTTAAGCATGATGATTTTACAGGGATAACGAAACAGATCAAACATGCAAATCTCCCACAGGTTACTTTCTTTGAGGCTCACTAAAAGTTACAACAGGAATATTAACTCAGGATCAGAAAACCCCAACAAAGCATGGGGATATTTATAGCATGGCTCACTAGTTAACAGAGCAAATGAAAATGGCACAATAACCATGAAATAAAAGTAACTTGTTGACAGGACTATTAACAACAAAGCACAAATAAAAAGATGTGTAAACAAAACCTGATTTTGAAGACAACTTTCTCTAGGTTTGTCTATTAGCAAAGTGATGTGGTTGCCCCACAGCAATGTTTAGAGAGAGAAGAGGCCCAGGCCCTAAATCTGTTTACTACATGTGTTGCCACATATTGCCTTTCCTTTTACAGTTGTTGGAATCTATAGTTCCCTGTTCATCACCGTAGGACAGCATAGAGGACATCAGCTGTGTCTCCAGGAAGACCTGCCCAAAATGATGACTGTTCCTCTGCATTTTTTCACCCTCTGTCAGCCCTGAGGGCTGCAACCCCACAAGGATACCGACACAAAACATTGATTTTTTTTACCATTCATCTGTGCACAACTTTATGTTGTGCAATAACTGTGTTCATTCACACAATTATAACATTAGCAAGAATCTGTAGTGTGGCTAGACCTAAAACTGAGTAAAGGTGTCAAAATTATAAGGACACAGTGATCTTTTTGGGAAACCTGTCTGAAATTAATCCACAGAAAGCTTGTTATGATCGTCCAACAGTGAACAGGGAGCTACAGGTTCTAACACCTGCAATAAGATATGCTGCACTTTAAATAGCTAGTCACTCTGGGGCCCATCTTTGCTCTTTAGAAACTTTTGTGCTGTGTAAGGTAAATACATCATGCCATTATTAGGAAAACAGAGAGGACCTAGTATTTTTGGCATCCTTATGGAATCTTGCAAACTAATGAGGGTTTATTTTGGGCGGAGGGAGGGGATTTGAAATAAATTCCATTTGCACAGGAGCATTGTGCAGTGACTCTATATGAACAGCCATCTGCAACGCTCAATTCGGGCCAAGAGGTAGCGGGCCTGCCCTGCAAGGAGAGCGTGGCAAAAGGGAAGATTACATGCAGACACTGGAAAGTAACTGCAATTATTTTCCCATCAAACATCATGCCAAACCCTCAACTCAACCAGACATTGCTTAGTACTTGGCAGTGCATGAAACGGTGTCACAGGAAAGTATAACCAAAGTGGAAACTCCCTCCTTCACCTTCTAAGGGTATGTACGTGAACATGTTCCACCAAACAAGGAACTTTGTGTTTGCCTGTGTTTGGCAAGGGGCAGCATAGCATGCATTCACCTTTCTTCTCTCACATGCTGACATGACGACACACGTGGCTTTATCACTAGAATGTGGTTTGCTTTGCACAGACCAATTGCTGAAGAGATTCAGAGAGGAAAGTTAACATCTGTCCAACTGATTTTCAATTAATTACTCCTGTGATATGCCAGACAATATGCAAGAGCTCAAAACATATCAATCACGTATCAGTGGTTGCCAGTATGAACTAAGAAAGCAGGACCTGAGTGCAATGAAGAACCAGTTTGCATTTGAAGCTTCCAGCATCAAATATTTAACATTTTACACACAATGAAACATGAGACAATAACTATTCCAAGCACCGCCATATGAAATTCACCCAACAAAAAACACATGGTGAGAAGAGAGCTAGAAACAGATGTGCAAAGCAGCTGAAAGGTAAGTCAAGTATTTCAGGAAGAGGGACTATACCCCAGATCCTCTGTGCTCCGCAGCAAGCTTGACCTAAAACCGGCGGCAAGGCCCCTGGATTCTGCAGTGCTCCACTGTGGCAGACAGGATACTCTACAACAGCTTCAGATAATGTTTTTTTAAATGTAAGGTTTGAATTACATATAAATCAGAGTAATACAGTCAGTACAGTATGTTTAACTCAGTGATGTATACAGTTGATTTTTTGCTGCCTCAAAATTCTTAAATTTTTAATGTCTATAGGGATACTACAAGATATCCAAATGGCTACGAACACTGGTTCAGCTCCATGGGTGCAACATCAGGAGCCCTCAATTAGGCAAGCACAACAGCTATCCCTGTATTTAACATTTGCAATTAGACCCCCTCTGAGCAACAGTGTGTTTTTAACTTTCACTCTCTAAGACAGGAGTTTGAAAAATGACAAACTACAAAACTGTCAGCACAGAAAGGCCCCAAGAGACCAAAATCCTTCCTGTACGAGATAATATAATAATCTCTGAATCATAACAGCTTGTTAGGGCTGAGGGGAGAGAATTTATCAGAGAGTCAGTCCAGGAAAGACCCGTAAGTCATGAAGATACATTTGGGACAGCTACACTCTATCCTGCTCCCAAATCTTTGCAATGATGTCTGGATCTTGTCCCCTTGTGGAATCTATTTCACTGCCCATTTGCTCTGTCTAGTCTACTGATGCTATATCACATCCTGGGAGAGATTGTGCATGTATGCGCACACATGCTAGGAGGAGAGGGATTAGATAGCAGGAACTCATGTTTTAATTATATTTAAAACCATATATTTTTGTGCTCAATGGAGGAAGACTTTTACATTTTACAGTCACAGAAAGAAGCTGTGAAGCCAGCACAATCTATCTGCCTTGATCACAGATTTTGTTGATGTAAAAAAGTGCAAGAAGGAAGAGGAGCACGTTCTGCTGCTGTGCAGGGACCTGAAGCGTCATTACCCCTGGGCCACTGCACAGTGACATTCAATTTACCACCTACTTGCAGCTTCAAGAACTTATGTATGCTGCAGCCAAGCCTGACACTGATGCTCTCGAGCCCAACCAACAGCCTAAGCTTTGTCTAGGAGGAGGGATGATTATAAAGTTTGAGTGGTTTCAGGGCATTGCTTTTCAGGACAGAGACGACACAGGAAAACAGCTTAGCTTTAAATTAATGGGATGGGGGGGAGTCTTTTACATCATTAAAAGGTCTTAGAAAGCCCAATCCCTCAATACTGATATTTTGTGCTGTCTTGTATAATTCATGTGCAATGTATACTAAACTGACATCCAGAGTCATTCTTTAGTTATTAAAGGTCACATTTAGATAGCAGCAGTGAAGCCTCAGGACAGTCTTTTCTGCTCTGTAAATTTTACATATGAAACTCCACAGGCCTACTCCAGAGCTGCCAAACCTTGGATGCTCTGCATGCTTCCCCCCATCCTTATAAAATTCTGCAGACTGTCCTAAATGCTCTCAGTAGAACTGGAAGTTTGGGGATGATTCCTAAAGTATTTCATAAAGATATTCAGAAAGGCAGAGTTCCCTTATCAGCCCTAATAAGCGCCCTCTTTCCCCAGGCACAGCAGGTAATGCTGCCTGGCCTGTCACTGTTCCAGTCAGGGTTGCTGTATAACTTTCAGCAATGCACTTCATATGGACACCCAGACCTGTGGATAGGCCCATTTTAAATACAGATTACCAACCAAGTCAGCCATACCCACTTGCCGGCCGATGCCAAATGATTTTCTAGTCTCAATGCACTTCACAGAAAAGCCTGGACAAAGCACAAGTACACATTACTACAGTTAGCCACCCTACTGCTCATCGCCAGTCTCAGCAGAGAGGCCAAGTACCTAATGGATATGCAAATGACCACCTCTCTCATTCACAGGGATAGTGTCTCCACAGCAGGGGTTGAGACTGTACCAGTTCTGAAGAGCTGCCTTCAGCCTCCAATGCTGTTAACTCAGGACAAAAAAAACATACTTTAAAAAACAAACTTAAAAACAAATGAGTGATGTTAAAAAGTCAGCTGCAGTGAACAGATACTGTATTTTATGGAACAACCCTTCCCAAGTCTGAGATCAAAGAAGGAACACGCTGGGTAGCTCTGCAAAGCATTCTGTAGCTCTGTCAACAATCCAAATGTGCAAAATTAATATGTGGGCTAAAATACAGTGTAAGAGGACACAGTTTACATAGAGCTAAAGGAACTGAAAAAGGCTTAGCCCATGCCACCCCACAGTCCATTGAACAGACCCTGAGTGCAGGATCAAACTCAGAAAGGTCTGCCTTTGGGCAGGTTTGTTCTATTAAACCAAAACCAATATTTGGATAATGACCTGGATTTGGGCAATAACAATTATATCCAGTAAACAATCACTCATGCAGCAGGAACCATATTTGCAACACTATTCAAAATATTTAAAAGGGGGGAAGGTATTGGGACAGGCAAAAAGAGATAACAGATTATTCTGTGGCCAAATAAATGCTACTGTTCCCTTCCGAGCCACTCTCTTTTTAAAGTCGTGAAGTGTTGTGCAACACTTCAGCAGAATAGTCAGAGGAAGATTTCCATTTGTAATCTTGCTTCCTGAGAAGTGAAGTCCACGAATATAATTTAACCTACACCCAACCACTCTGCAGCCTGTTTCATTCTTCGTTGACTTTGGAGTTTGGTACCCTACCCTCACCTCAAACAAATCCACATTACACCCGTTAGGACTAACTCCCAAACCTTTACAAAACCCAGTAACTGCATAAAAACAGACACTGATAAGAGATCATTTGAGCTTGGGCCACCATGTCAAGACTGCACCAGACACAAGGTCTCAGCTCAGGCAGGAGAATGAGTACAACTTTCCTAAAATCTTTCTCTCGCACAGCCATTGAGGTTGAGGGGGTGAAGTTTCACTGGCTAGTTTGCTCTCTTCTGATCCCCACTCATGGATCACCACCTTGTAGTGGAGGAAAGGCTTGCATGTCTCAGTGACCCAGAGATGCTGCCTGGGCTCATGTACTCCCTTAGGGTCACCCATGGCAGAATGGTCAAGGGTGAGGTTCCAGACAAAGTGTGATCCAAGAAGTGCCTAACAGCAGAGCCGACAGAGGATAACTGCACAATGTAGGTGAAACTGTTGTGTAAAGTTACAACAGCTGCAAAGGAGGATGAAGGGCTGAAGCAGATAGAGGACTGAGATTGTAGCACCCATGTAAATCAATTGCAGAGGTAAGGCTCAATTAAGAAAAAGAAGCTGAAAAATATAACCACCAACAGCAACAAGCAGCCGGGTCAATACTGGAAAACAACATTTAAATGTGTAATTAAAACCAAAGGGTCTTAAATTTCATATGGGGGGGATTAAATGACATTCTGTGATGCCCTTTAGTTTTCTAGGTTCTCTATTGGACACCTTAAAAGTCCTCACAAAATGAACAGAATTTTCAATACGCTCTGTAAAATTGTACCACTCCAAGCTAACTCAATGCTGAAAATCCACGCACTATTAAATCCTCTCCCTTCTGATCTTAAACATACCTGTAGATTACATTGCCCAGAATCTATCAAATGCTTTTTATACTTGCATATGGGACTGTGGTCACTCTGAACATAAAAAGTATTCTGCCACACCAGATACATACTAATATATCTTGATGGATTCTTTCAGGCTACATGATTTATACTTAGATTTATAGAATACAGTGATAAATGACAAGTAACCAGGAGCTCATCAGGTACAGGTAAATAAATCAAAGCACTAAAATGCCCATGACCCCACAGCCTTCAGAAAGGGGGCATCTATTTTCCATTTTCTGGAACTTAATTCTTCCATCTTTTAATGACTTTATTTTGATGATGGGGTCTTCGCTTCCCATTAACACCAATTTATCTGGCAGATCCAAGATGCAATTCGCAATTTTCATGAAGTGGTAATTTAGAGGAGAAAGAATATTAGAAGCAGCTACAGCAGGCATGGCCAAAGCCCGGCTCCTGAGCCACACAGCGCCCCTTTACAGTTCAAGTGCAGCTCACAGAGCCCCTCCACGCTTTCCCACCCTTCTCCGCCTACCAGGCTACACAGGGAGGGGGAGGGAGTTCAGGGCATCTGCCCTGCAGCAGGCTCGTGGGACTAAAGGCTTTAGCAATATGCGGATGGGAGGGATGTCGGGGCAGAAGCCCTGTGTCCCAGCAGATGCTGCCCTGCAGGGCAGAAACTCCACGCCCTGGTAGGCACTGTCCCGCAGGGCAGGTTGTGCATGTCTTGAAGCTCTTGAACATCTGAAAAATTACTGTATGTGGCTCAGAAGGTTTGTCTACCCCTGACCTGAAGTATCCAGCAATTGAATAAATGGAAACAGAATGTTTGTCTTTTAGCAAAAGTGCAGAGACAATGTTAAAGCATTTGTGTTTTAGCAGAAGATGAACTTCCCTGTTGTAACTCTGAAGTTTGTATTCCCAAATTCATACTTTATTACTCCTGTTACATTAACATGGACCACTCTCAAACTCTATTTGAGTGAGAATACCAGCTAGCGGTTCCCACTGCTCACCCAGGGGGCAATCAAAGACAGCCTGGGTTTTGGTAATGCCGAATCAATAGTTTTTTTAATATTATGATGGACTGTTGGTTTCAATCATCTCTAATGGGTTTAGCTGCAGCAAATTTGAGCTCAGTGGGAAAGGTTTACTGAATTATACTGTTTGTAAGCATTTCTTCGGAACTTCAATGGAGATCCACTAGCACAAAACCTATCCCCAGCCCAGTAGTGGGGAGATAAGGGAGTACATTAGAATGTAAAGAGGAGGGAAACACTGCCATAAGTGACTTTGGTGGAAAGACTGGGATGTACGGAGAAGGGTTTAGAAGAGAAGCCAACCAATTGCAAGAATTAATGTGTTAACAACCCAACAAAAACCCAGCCACTGGTAGAAAAAACAGATATGGACAGAAAGAAGCAGAGTCAGAATTTTCTTGCAGAAATGTGAGAAAAAAGTCATTGTGAATGAGCACACAGAGAAAGACAAGTGTAGTAAAATGGGGGAAGATGAAGAGTGCTACTGTGATTCATCACTACAGAGCAGGAAAACAAGGAGCTCAGAAAAAAGGGTGGAAAAATGCACAGATGGATAAAGGAAGTATTTTACAGAAAAATTAACTTCTAAACATTCAAACTGTTATGACTAGCAGCAGAGAGGCTATTCCCTCTGCCACAGTGGAATGCCCAAGAGAGTCAGCTATTATAAATTCCATGAAATTAGCAAAAAGAAAATATAAGCCAGTTACTATTGGGTTTCAAATGTCAGAGCAGAACTGAATGTTTCCATAAACACAATCTTCTCTCTTATTTTCATGCCTCCCCTCCCCCAAGAGAAGTTAAATGACCAGGATAGCCAACAGTGGGAACTTGGGGCTCCATTCTCAGTATCTCACTGAAGGCTGTAATTATGTACTGACTAGCAAGGAGGACATGAGGGTGAAGACAAATTAGGACAGAAACGAAGGGAAAAAAACTTCACAGGTATAGCACTTGAAATTACTACTGAACAGGACAAAGAAAAAGTCTCAAAACAATAGAGAGGAATACAAGAAAGAAAATGAGACAAAGGCAGCCATTTGGGAGCTTAGATCATTTAAATAGTGTGACAATAAAGCTCCTCTGCATCCAGTGGTTGGTGGAGTTATTTTCTATTTACACATACACACTCCTCCCTCAGACCAAAACACAACACACAAATGGTTGCCAGACTGTGTTTAAAACCTCTCATAGCACAACTTTTCAGCTCTATATTAACTTTTAGGTTGTGCATGATTTTAACAGAAAAGTAAAAAAAACTGTTAAAAACCATGCACACACAAAAGGGTCTCAATACAACATTTCCTGCCAAGAAAACATCCCCTAAGCATTCAAAATATCTTCCACTTGGCTCCTATTTATCTCATACTGTTTTATCACATGCATGCACACATTAAAAAAAAAGAAAAGAAAAGGAAAAGGAAAAGAAAGGACTGGACTCTCTTTGAACATATTTTACAAAACCCTAGCAAATCTCTTTTCAATTCAGTGTATATTGAACTAGATACTTAATGGTAAAGCTGTACAAAGTTTTCAGAGGAAGTCCTCTACAGAAGACACAGGCATTGAAAGATCCAGGTTCAACACATGGCTACACCACGGACTTCATGTGTGCTTTCCTGCTCTGTAAAGGTGCAACTTGCCAACTTTGTTAATGTTTGTAAAGCACTTTGTGACAAAAGTATTCTATTAATATACAGAAAGTGAATTTCCTAAGATCCCCACCTCAGGCTAATTTATTAGGATATAAAAATAGTTCAGCTGAAATCTATATAGATTAAATGAAATCATAAAAATATGCACAATTACATCCCTGTGTTTGGGTTAATTTCTCAAACCATCTCTAGTCTGAACAATCTGTAAACCTCATTCTTCAAATGAGGAAGCAAATACTTACAGAATCCTGTAAGAAATATTCATTGTTATTTCTAGTCTCCATAAAGATGACATTTTCCACTAGGAGTCACAAATCTGTCAAAATCAGAAGCAATTAAAAACACAACAGGTCAACAAAATAAAGAATTGTGAGGGCCCTGGTTCATTATTTTCACCACCACCCACACCTGGGAATGAGTCCAAAAAATAAAACCAAATCATTCATAACGAGTCCACTGGGAGAAAAGTATCAGGATCCCAAACAAGCAGAAACAAAAACATGGCCAATAGTCTCCCCAGTTTCAGGACATCAAAGGACCTTCCAAAAAGCTTGAAAGAGCCTCCAATGCTTTATGGGAAACAAATGTTCTGTTGAAAAAGACTATGTAATTCTCAGCACCTATTTTAATTACTAGGAATACTTTCATGAAAACAGGATCTTTTGTTTGGAAGGTTTCATCTGTTTAATCCCCTCCTCATTTAACAATAATGCAATTGAAGGTCTGGGTAAATAAAGCAAGACTAATTTTTCTAAGTCAGTTTGAGGCAATTTGCTATGCATTCATTTAAGTACAGCTGCAGCCCCATTTTTGATACTTCTTACTTGTCAATGACATTCATAGTTCAGCTGATACCTTATAGAGCAGTGGCTCTCAAACTTCTGTACTGGTGACCCCTTTCACATGGAAAGCCTCTGAGTGCAACCCCCCTTTATAAATATATAAAAACATGTTTTTAGTTTAACACTATTTTAAATGCTGTAGGCAAAGAGGGACTTTGGGGTGGAGGTTGACAGCTCGTGACTCCCCGCATATTAACCTTGTGACCCCCTAAGGGGTCTCGACCCCCAGTTTGAGAACCCCTATTATAGAGCATCCTGTCAACACAGTCTCCCTAATGGGATGGGGCAGCCTGCTCCCCTTTAATTCATCTGCCAGGCCAATTCCTCCAGTTCAGTTGTCAATCAACACAGAAGCAAGAGCAAAGTAGCACACACCATGTCCATAAACACAATGCCGAGCATCCCAGGGGGTCTAACGCTATCTCAGACACACCACATTTAGCTGCCGTTGAACTATTCAGACATCAGAGCAAGGAGCTAAAGAAAAGACCCGGTTTAATGCAAAAAAATAAGTTTCCCTAGCAATAATATGTAAGAAAACAAGATCTAGTGGCATGCTAGTGTTTAAACTAGGACTGTCAATTAATTGCAGTTAACTCACGCAATTAACTCAAAAAAATTAATTGTGATAAAAATTTTATCATAATGAATCGCAGTTTTAATCACACTGTTAAACAATAGAATATCAATTAAAATTTATTAAATATTTCAGACTTTTTCTACATTCATTTTTTATAATTATAGTATTCCGTGATGTAACTGAAATCAAAGTATATATATTTTTATTACAAATATTTGCACTGTAAAAATAATGAACAAAAACAGTATTTTTCAATTCACCTAACAAGTATCATGGTGCAATCTCTTTACCATGAAAGCGCAACTTACAAATGTAGATTTTTGTTTGTTTGTTACATAACTGCACTCAAAACCAAAACAGTATAAAACTTCAGAGCCTACAAGTCCATTCAGTCCTACTTCTTGTTCAGCCAATCACCAACATAAACAAATCTGTTTACATTTACAGGCGATATCTTATTTACAGTGTCACCAGAAAGTGAGAACAGGCATTTGCATGGCACTTACGTAGCTGGCATTGCAAGGTATTTAGGTGCCAGATATGCTGAACATTCATATTTCCCTTCATGCTTCAGGCACCATTCCAGAGGACACGCTTTCATGCTGATGATGCTCATTAAAAAAAATAAATGCCTTAATTAAATTTGTGACTGAACTCCTTGGGGAAGGATCGTACATCCCCTGCTCCCTTTTACCTGCATTCTGCCATATATTTCATGCTATAGCAGTCTCGGATGATGACCCAACACATGTTGTTCATTTTAAACAACACTTTCACTGCAGGTCTGACAAAACGCAAAAGATACCAATGTGAGATTTCTAAAGATAGATACAGCACTTGACCCAAGGTTTAAGAATCTGAAGTGCCTTCCAAAATCTGAGAGGGGCAAGATGTGAAGCATGCTTTCAGAAGTCTTAAAATAGCAACATTCAGATGCCGCAACTACAGAACCCAAACCACCTGTTAAGATAAGTTCCTGTCTGCCTCCTAAAAGACTTGCCCATACTAGTATTGCCCTGGCCTCTTCCTTTGTCAGTCAGTGTTAAAGGTATTCTGAACTATATGCATTTCCTCACCTTTTGGGGGCGAAGCCAAACTTTCAGGCACCTGCTCCCCTACTTGGTGCAAACTTTGCTTGTACTAATCAGAAACGAATACACACAGTTTTTGGGCCCCGTCCCCTATGACACTTCTATGATGTCATAGTGGGTATTTTAGGCTGGTCTGCCATGTGCAGGCAGAAGAGGAGAAAGAAAAACGAATCCTGTGTACCTTGTGCACACCCGTAACCGAGCCTGATCACCTCGAAGCCTCTCTCAGCTCACGAGTTTTAAGCAGAGTTTCTACGTTTGCCGGTCGTTATGAGTTGGTTTGTATTCATAAGTATTGGTTATTACTAAATGCTGCATCTGTGTTTATAAATATTGTTTACTGCATCTTTGTTTACAAATATTGTTTGATAGTAAATACTTTAGCCATTGTATGTTTTAAGTTCCATTAAACCTATTAGCTAATCATACGCTGCTCCCCTACCCCTTGTAACTATCCCCAATAAAACTTTTAATTAATTAATTTTAGTTGTGTGCGTGCCTGCAGTTTGCATCGTGACCCATACCCTCCTTGCATCCCTTACCTATACAGTCTATTGCCACGTGCAGCCTGGTAAATAACAGCTCTGCATTTTTCTTTCGCCCCTAAAAGTACGTGGCAATCTACATGGCATCACGAACAGGATGCACAGAGGTTGGGCCATGCCCATGGCACACTGCAGATCGTGCAGATAATGAAACTGAACAGTTCCAACATTTGCAGTTTCACCTTCTTACTAGCCAAAATTCGACTAATCCAAAAATAGAATGGATCTGTTCTCTTGGCTTGGGCAAAACTCTAAAAGGTTATACTGTACCATTAACCCTGGCAGATATGGGATGCCTCCTTCGGTGCCACCCGAGCTTTAGGAGTCAGCCAGCTGATTGTTCCCTGCAGCCTCAGTGCACGGAGACTGTGGAAAACCTCGGTGCTGCAGATCCCTCTCAACTTGGGAGAGAATGTAGCCGCATTGTTAGAAAATCTGGAGGCACTGTTTCCAAATTAATTCCCCCACCTCGGGTAATACCTGCTGATCCGGCACATAAATTATTATGCCAAATGATAAAAGAATTAAATTTGATTAAGAAAACCAAAAAATTGCGACCCGATGAATATAAATCTGAGGATGTTTCCACCGTCCTGTTTAGCATGATATGCAAGGCCCTCGATCTGTGTTCTGTCCTCCATGGAGGCACAATGTTTGCAGCTAAACAGGCAGCCCCAGGCTCTCCTAAAGGTAATAATGAGAAGAAGACAGAAAAGGTAGAGCCCATCACTACCCCCCCCATGTCCCTCTCGGAAAATTTTGCCACCCCCATATGAAGCTCCTAAAACTCCTCTGTATCCAGCTCTGCCAACAGCCCCAGAATTTGCAGAATCTGAAACCATAGCAGAAGCCTTGCCTATTGCAATAACTAAAACTAAAATAGATGCACAAACAGGCAACACCACGCAGGTTACTGAACTGCGAACACGTACTAAAGCTGAACTTAAAGAGTTTTTAAAGGAAACGCAACGAAAAGCTGACGAGGCACCCATGGTTTGGGTCGGGCGGCTAGCCTTAGAACACGGAGCAGAATTGGTGGACCGCGAGGAGGCCGGCACCTTAGCCAAAACGGCCAATTGGGCACGAGGCTTCCCGGGTCACGCTTTATTAAATAATCGCATTTGGCCACTTACCACCCCGGCAGCTGCCATTTTAGCAATGAAAGGCAGTTTTAAAGGATTATATATCCCTCCGGGAACCTTAGTTACTCCACACGATCTAATATGGGCAATTGCAGGAGCTTCCATAGCCCTGTGGGATCCAATACAAAATCCACTTAATTTAACTGTTCAACAGCAATTGGTGGCCACACCCTTTATACACGTTACTGATCCCACCCAAATTCCTGTCTCAGCAGAGGCGGTTAATTTGGCATTAGAAGCTGCCCCTGGAGCTGACACCGGTGCCATGCTGCACTTGCATGCGGCCGTTCGCAGACCCATCTTAACGTTATTTGAAGTGGTTAGTAAAATTAAGTTGTTACTGCCACCCCTGCCTGTTGTTCTCCCAGCTGATTCACCACCAAAAAACCCTCCAAAAAGTCAGTTTAATCCCCAAAAATATCCTGAGCGAACTAAAACTGAGCGGGCACTATTTGGCTTCCTTCTTAACAAAGGGATCCCCAAAGAAGCCCTGCGTAAAATGTCAAACCAAGAGCAACAAAATGTAGCCGAACAGCTAGGCTGGAAAAATTGGGAGGACTATGTTAGGACAAAAAACGAATAGGGGCTGAATGCTGCCCAGCCCAAATTAAAGATCCCACCGATGAACGTCCATACGCCACCCTGTTAGTTAACGGTGACACCCCCACTTCCTTTTTATTAGACACTGGAGCTCAAGTTAGCGTTATTGAGCCCAGCGTTCCCCACTGTCCTACTGGCTCCTTTATGTTTGTTCAAGGTCTCAATGCAGTACAAGAAAAACCCGTGGTCTGGGTTAAAATTGCCCACGGAAAATACCTAAGAAAAATAAAAGCCTTGTTGGGATCAAAAAATCTGCTAGGTGTCTCAGATATTAAAAAATTTAAACTGCATGATCAAATTCTGCAAGCCCTCCCTATAACCGTAGGCGATCATTCCCCCTATTCCCCCGAAGTAGTTAACTCCCAGCCATGGAAATTTTCCCCTATTCCCACAAAATTCGAAGGGCTTCCCCTTATTGAAGCTTTGCTCACTCAGCTTCTAGAAGAAAAAAAAATAGAAAGGGTCACTGCATCCACCTTTCTGTCCGCGGGTTGGGGTATTCCCAAGCCCGGTGATCCCTCTAAATATCGCCTTGTCATTGATTACAGACAAGCTAACAGCCGTGTAAAGCCTATCGCATTTTCCAGCTCTGCCACCATTGCCGAAATACAGCGGCAACTAAACGATGCAAGTAATCAGTGGGCATGTACTCTTGATTTAAAAGATATGTTTTACCAAATCCCACTCCAGGACACACAAGGAATCTTAAACTTTGCTTTTAAGGGCGTCCAATATAAATGGAAAGTTTGCCCACAGGGTTCTGTAATTCTCCTGCACTTGCATCGTCCCATCTCAATATCACATTACAAAAGGTAAAACCCCTACAGGATGTGTATGTGCTAACCTATGTAGATGACATTGTCATTTGTGGGCCCAATCCCCAAGCAGTTCAAAGTACCACCCAAATGATAATTGATGCATTAGAAGCAGATGGGTGGCAAATTAACAAAACAAAGAGCCACCTGCAGACCAGCCAGCAATTCTCATTCTTGGGACTCCAATTCACTCCCACCACTCACACCCAAGCCCCAGCCAGTGTATTAGACCCTTGGACAGAAGCCCCTCCACAAAATAAACGAGAGCTTCAGCAGCTATTAGGTCTCCTTAATTATCACCGCCAATATATCCCGGCACAGCTAATTTTTAACCTAGAAATCCTACAAAGCTCTCTCTCTTCTAAACGCTCCCAGAAGTATGGAACACATCAGCACAACAAAGCTTAGAGAAACTAGCTGGCTGGTTCCCCTCTAACCCCCACCTCGCCCGTTTTAATTCCCAAGAACCCCTCAACATTAATCTTTTTATTACAAAACACCATGTAGGGTTCACTGTACTGCAACATGGTAATGCTATTTACAATTGGGCCCATCGCCTGTCTGGACCCCAGTACAACGATGGTCTAGTGGGAAAAATGCTACTGACTACGTCCAGTGCGCGTCACTGGTCCCAACTCCCTATCCCAGGTACCCTGTCTGGACCATGTGTTCATTTAATCCCATGGCTTACAAGTACCCCTCCACCCGAGTTTCATGGCACTACTCACACCTGGCAGCTTCTATGTTTCCAGGTTGAGGTAGCTTGGCAGGCATGGACCCTAACTCCCAGCGATAACATCTTAGCCCCCAGCCCCCCCCCTTCACCAACCGTTATGCATTGAAGTAAAATATGATCCCTGGGTTGTGTCTGACGGGGGCACCTCACCATCCCCTAGGGCAGGAGTTCTTTGTTCCAGATGTAATCACTTTAATGTGCAGTTGCTGCCCCCCTCCTGCTCCGCACAAGAATGGGAAGTGCAAGGCGTTCTTTTAGCTGCCCAACATGTTGCTAATGCCCACTCTGCCAACAAGCAAGTTGTTTTAGGTATCGATTCTCAATTTTGTTTAGACATTTTAATTGAGCAAGCCTCTCCCTCAGCTTTTGTTAAATTGTGGGACCAAATTTTTTCCCTAATTCGTAAATTCTCTCACCCTTGGTTCGTTACACCAAAAAAGAAAATCAACCTTCTGCGGGTGGCATCTGACTCAGATGATGAAAATTAATATGCTTCGGTCCGCACTGCTTTGGATTGTTATTGAGCAGAACCCATCACCAGGAGGGACGCATGTCCCCTGGAATGGTGGATGAAGCATGGAGGGACATAAATCTTTAGCGCAGGTGACACTGTAAACAAGAAGTGGGCGGCACTATCTCCTGCAAATATAAACAAACTTGTTTGTCTGAGTGACCGGCTGAACAAGGAGGAGGACTGAATGGACTTGCAAGCACTAAAATTTTACGTTGTTTTATTTTTGAATGCAGAGGTTTCTTGTTTTTTGTTTTTTTTTAACTTAATTCTACATTTATAGACTCATAGACTCTAGGACTGGAAGGGACCTCGAGAGGTCATCGAGTCCAGTCCCCTGCCCTCATGGCAGGACCAAATACTGTCTAGACCATCCCTGATAGACATTTATCTAACCTACTCTTAAATATCTCCAGAGATGGAGATTCCACAACTTCCCTAGGCAATCTATTCCAGTGTTTAACTACCCTGACAGTTAGGAACTTTTTCCTAATGTCCAACCTAAATCTCCCTTGCTGCAGTTTAAGCCCATTGCTTCTTGTTCTATCATTGGAGGCTAAGGTGAACAAGTTTTCTCCCTCCTCCTGATGACACCCTTTTCTAAGTTCAACTTTCATGACAAAGATTCACTACAGTACTTGTATTAGGTGAACTGAAAAATACCTTTTTTTTTTAACAAGGCAAATACTTGTAATAAAAAATGAATACAAAGTGAGCACTGTACACTTTGTATTCTGTGTTGTAATTGAAATCAATATATCTGAAAATGTAAAAAAAATCCAAAATATTTAAATAACTGGTATTCTATTATTGTTCAACAGTGCGATTTATTCATCACAATTCATTTTTGTAATCGTGTGTGATTAATTGTTTAACAGCCCTAGTTTAAACAAAGCTGTTTTTAAAGATTTTAATGAAGCATCAGCTAATTATGTAAAGGACCCCATTTCCAGTATAATATTCATATATTAGGGAGCTACTGGAAGTGTCCTATTGACCATATAGGTAAAGATGAAGCAATGGGTTTGATGTAAATCTGTGCATCCTTTTCCAAGGAAAGTGCAAAGAAATAACTTGACAGTTTCTGTCTGGAATTAGGAAATGAGAAAGGCTATCAGATACAAGACAGATTTTCTACTTACTGAAGAACAAGGGCCGGCTGTTATCTATTACTATAACTGTCTGTAGATCACCTGCACCTTTCTGAACAACTGTAGGACCCACAGCTGAATTCACTTCACCTTGCAGTTACTGACCTACCTGTCAGTCTTGCATTCAACTGATTATTATTGGATTATTGTTGCGTGCTCTGAAAACACTCCATTTCTGTTAAGGTTCTGACAAATCAAAAGGGTATATAGTACCATGATTAAAAATAATTCCTCCCCAAGTCCCTAGCTGCCCTCCTTCTTTCTCAGTATGTCTCACAGATCACAGACCAGTCCTAGGTGTTAAGGAATTGGATTCAGAGCCTCTCATTTCAAGGTCATAGATACGGACCATAGTGACCAAAAGTCATTTCTCTCCTAGAATTCTCCTGTTGCCTACATGGAATAAATCTATCAAATTAAAAGTTCTAAGAATTTTAGAAAAGAGATGTGCTATTCCATTCTAAGGGCGATTTTCCTTCGAACTTCAAGAAGATCTTGGATTTTAATGACGCGTATGATGTCATGATAGTCCAAGTGTTCTCAATATACCTGTTCCTTGGCCAGGTACCACCTCTAGTATACCAATTACAAATTGTGCAAACTAAACCAAAATAAAATAAAATAAAAGTTGGTCAGCATGTGTCCATGAAAATGGACACTGTCCCGTTAAGGACTGTGACACTGCAACATCACTAAATTCTCTTTGTAAGGAGCATGACTTAAGTATTGCTGCTGGTAACTCATTCCCTCTCCTGTGGACAGTTGATTCAACATACTACAGCACACACAAGTAGTCAAAGTTTGAGCTCTGTATTCACCTTGCTCTGTTTCCTGTAGTAATCCTTATTCCACACTACGTTCTCTACTTGGGCCTGATTTCTGAACACACCGATATCCCATAAACACCACACAGGAGGTGCTCAGCTTCTTCAAAATGAGGCTCTTATGTACCTACCTCCCAATTAAGCCATGCACACAAAGTGGATTTTCACCCATAGCACTGTGAGAGAGGCTTAAGACCCAAAATGAGAGCCAGAGCTGTAATAAATGCCAAATCATTGTCATATTATCCTGTTGTATGGCCCATAAAGGAAGAGAAGTCCCACATTTGTGTAAACCAGGTTTTTTTGGTTTTGTTTTTTAAAATCTAATCCGACTGCCAGTGCACCTTCCAAACAAGCATAGCCTTTCTAGGCATAGTTAAAACCAAGCTCTCTCAACAAGTCTCTTGTCCACAAATTTGCAAAATATTGTTCACTATATGCATCTTTTGCTTGTATAGTATGTACCATATCTGTGTCAGAGATGTGTGCAAGTGAACATTATTGCCAGTCTAGTTAAGGTTGCATCAGATTTCTGTTTAAAGGTCAACCCTTTAAGTCTTCTAACATTGACATGCTCGGTCAGATTTCTTTGAAATTTGGTGTGCCTCAGGAGGGTGCAAGATAAGGTTAGTGATCCAAATTTTGGGTTACTTGAGCTACGGGTTCCAGTAGATAAGCCCTCAAAAATAACCATTTTCCAAAAAGATGCTAAGTATGGTTTTTGTGGGGGTTTTTTGGCGCAGAGATAGAGATCAAACTATTGCTGTGATTCAGGCCAAATTGGTCTCAGTCAGTCAGTTTTTACCCAAGTTAGTCTTTACTTACCCACTAAGTCTTTGGGGGATTCAATTGCACCAATAAAGAAAAGATGCTGCCACTTTATGCTTGCCTAGCTAGTTTGAGGGAATCTTCTGATGCCATTATCCCCAGTGAATACCCTGCCATTAATGTTTCTAGTCTGAACCTTAGTACACCTGAACAATAAAGATTTAATAACTCACATTGCTTGCTAAAAGTTGTCCCTGTTATATTTAACGTGTTCTTATTTCCTGTAGATAGGCAAGCCTTGTATTGCCCTGCTACCTTAACACTGCCCTCTTTCTGGAATGCCATGATACGTCCCATTAACACATCTACCTTTACTTTGCCAGTCCTACAGTTTCTAAAATGTATATGCTCTTCACCTCCTTTTACAATCCATCTACTCTCATCCATGGGATTCCATCTAAAGACTATGTAAGGGTAAAATTGAGGCAGAGGTTATCCATGCCACCTTCCCTCTACCCTCTTCAAGCAATTCCTCAATAGACACATACAGCATCAAGGGCCAGTGAGTAAGATTCAAGAGGTCCCATATCATAGCATACATTCATATACTTATCCAAGTCCCCAGAAAGAATACCACATGTACAATTTAAGAACCACTTCACAGCCTTTTACAACTGCCTTACACTTACTCACAGGACACCTCCACCTTCACTTTCTTTTAACCATAATTAAAGCATTATAATCCTCTCAGATTCCACCTCACTGCTGACTAATAATCTTTATAATAAAAGCCCTATAGACTATCAGGGTTGGAAGGGACCTCAGAAGGTCATCTAGTCCAACCCACTGCTCAAAGCAGGACCAATCCCCAGATAGATTTTTGCCCCAGATCCTTAAATGACCCCTTCAAGGATTGAACTCACAACCCTGGGTTTAGCAGGCCAATGCTCCCCACATTGAGTTGTCTCTCCCCCCTATTGATATAACCTACACAATTCTGGATTGAAATTATGCCTACTGGATCCTGAAGGTACATCTGCAGCTCTTCCCTTTGCTCACACACATCTAAGTGCACAAATCATAGACTCCCTCATAAGATAATCACAGCTCTGTCAGACCCCTCAAAGTAATCTACATGTCCTCACATCACAAACACACCTCTGCCAAGCAGGCCCAACGATTGCCTCCACCATTTAGCACAGGTACACCCAGCACCTAACACACTATCTGCACCTGAAGTGCATGCAAATAATCCCTGTTCGCTACTGCCAGCTCCAGGAGATCAGTGGAAAGATGGCGGGGGCTACTTTTTTCCTTCCCTTTTTATCCTTTATTAGTGTTAGATGGAATCATGTGGGTGAGAATAAGCTGAAAAAGGAGGTGAAGAGCTTGTACATTTCAGCAACTGCGAGGTTGGCAGAGCAAAGATCTGCGTTTTAGCAGGGTGTACTGTGGCACTGCTGAAAGAGGACAGCGTGAAAGTTGCATGTATATCCTCAATTGTGCATTTCCTGATTTTCCGAAGTTCATGTTTTGTTCAACACAATGTTCTGCAAGAGAAGGGCACACCACCAAGTAATCTTAACATCCACATTAACCAATTTGCCAAATGGTGGCAATTTCACTGAAACAAGCATATAACAGTTAATGCTTTGTATATTTAAAGCACATTACAAACTTAGAGCAATCAAATCACTGACTTCTCAGTAATTTTAAAAAGGAGCTTATTTTTTCTTCTTTGCCAGAATGATCCAAATTTAAAATCTTACATTTACTGAACATGGTGCCTTCCATCACCCAAGAACCCTAAAGCACCTTACAATTTATGTACTATGTGGATCACTTCACTCAATGCTGAACCACAGCCACCCCTGGAGTGGAACAGGGCAGCTTTCTAACCATACAACAGCACACACCAAGTCACCAAAACCAGTTCCTCCAGCACCAAGGATCGGTGGCAGTGGAAAACATCTACTTAGATGCTAATACCTATGATGACTAGTAGCAAGTTTTTGCCTCATCATTTATCGCTAGGGCTCTACCAAATTCACAGCCATGAAAAACACGTCACAGACTCTGAAATCTCGTCTCCTTCCCCCACCCATGAAATCTGGTGTTGCGTGTGCTTTTACCTTATACTATACAGATTTCACAGGGGAGACCAGCGTTTCTCAAATCAGGCATCCTGACGCAAAAGGGGGGTTGTAGTATTGCCACCATTACTTCTGAGCTGTTTCAGAGCTGGGTGGCCAGAGAGTGGCAGCTGCTGACTGAGGGCCCAGCTCTGCAGGCAGAAGGGTGGTAATACCGTACCACGTCATCCTTACTTCTGTGCTGCTGCTGGCAGGGCTCTAGCAACCACAGCAGCGCAGAAGTAAGGGTAGCAGTACTGCAACCCCCCTATAATAACCTTGCGATTTCCCCACAATTTCTTTTTGTGTCAGAACCCGTACAACAACACCATGACGTTTCAGATTTAAATGGCTGAAATAATGAAATTTATTATTTTTAGAACCTTATGACAGTGAAATTAACCAAAATGGACAGTGAATTTGGGGTAGGGACCCATTTATCCCATTACTTACCTCTGAATTGAGCAATATATGTATTGGCCTACAGGGAGCAGTATAAAACCCTACTGAAAATGGGCAAAGTTGTGTTTTAAAATGTTAGCAGGAATTCTGCATGGTTTGGCCTAGTTTCTTTCCAGCTAAGAGCCAAGCCTATTTTCATGATAAAAATAGAATAATTTAATACTGTGGCGTCTGTATAATGATCAAGTGGAACAACAGATATATGGGGAAGCAGAATCTTGCTTCCAAAACTGAGCAAAAAGATACAACTAGGAAAACAAAATGAGGATTTAAAAAAAAAAAAAAAAAAAAAAGGCAACAAATGAGGAAACAAAGAAGGCAAAGCTGGGTTGTAACAAGCATGACAAGTTCCATCTGCAAAATATTTCTGAAGAGAGCTGCCAGAAGAGAATTATTTCACGGATTCCAAATTCAAGACTATGGTTGAGTTAATACAGACATAAAATGAGTGCTGCCGCTGTTAGTCCTGGTTTCACTCAGCCATGACATAAACCTGAACACAAAGCAAAGGGGGTGGGGGGAAGAGAAAAATAAAAAGGGCAGGAAAAGAATGAAAGCAGTTAAATGAGAAAGAGGGAGGAAAATAATGATAGAGTTAATCAGAATAGAACAGCCAGCTCCACCTACCTCATTCTGCACTGGTTTCTCATTCACAGAATAAGGCAGCATTTTGGTACAGTGCAGACACAGAGCTACTATTATAAGCTGCTCAGGGTAGAGGGAGGAATTATTCTCCTTGCTAAAGGCACAGTGCATTGTAATGCCATTGCCAGACAGGAGGAAGAATTTGCATGAGAAATAGGAAGTAAGTATAGCTACACTTTGCATAAGAACGGTGATACTGGGTCAGACCAAACGTCCACCTAGCCCAGTATTCTGTCTTCTGACAGTGGCCAATGTCAGGTGCTTCAGAGGGAATGAACAGAACAAGTGATCCACCTCGTCGCCCATTTCCAGCTTCTGGCTCCTTCTCCCTTTGCTAGCACACTACAATTCCCTCTGGAATATTTAGAGCTGCAAAAACTAAATGGAAAATAAAATATAGCCACAGTATAAAACTCCCATTTCTTGACTCTATCAATAACCGCAGAGATCTGTGCCACACAGGGACCTATAGCCCAGCGTGCTGGTTTTAGGAGACCAGCCACTTTAGAATGATTTGTGACACAAGTTAGCCAGAGGTTCTTTTATGCAAAGGGAGAAAAACAAACCCATGAAGTACCAGAATGAAAGATAGGTGACAGGAGCCAGCAAAGATTATTTTCTAAAATGTAGCACGTGTCGTTCCTTAGAGGAATAGTTTCTACACTGCTGGCTCTAGTCTCCCTGGAGCCCGTTCCCACCCCCACCCCCCAGACACTTGTTGAAACATTAGCTTAAAACACTGACCATAAAAGGCCAGCAAATGGATACTTTCAACACAGTTTTATTGTTCTCTCTCAAAGACTTCACTAACTCCTCAGTCTATATGAAGCAGAAGAATCAGACTTGTCAAGGACATGTCAGGTCCTTTCCAAGATAGTCTCAAACACACAGTACTTTAGATTTCTCTAGTTCACTCCATTTGCTTAATGAGTTGTAGGATTACATCTCATTGCGATTCCCAGGGCAGAAGGATTTCACAAGCATCCTGCAGGTGATCAATTTCAGCAAAGCAGTTCAGCTTGATGAGGGATAGCTTCATGATGCCAGCTGATATTTTCAAAGGCTCTATGGCACTTATACTACACACAATTCCACTTCCTAGTGGTTTGCTGTATTTGGCTGATGTTTTGCAGGTTAAGTTGAAAGGGGGAGAGATTGATTAAACAAACACTGTGTGCTCCCTGTTCGCCTGGGGGCGATACTCAAGCTTGCAATGCAAAGCCTACTTTGCACATGGTAGTAGGGAATCAGGCTGGCTAGGAGAAAGATAGAACACGCATACACAAATGGGCTAAATACTTCTTTTTAGCCAGAGATGTGTTATCCAGCCAAAAATATGGCATCCAGTTATCCAGTAGCCTGCTGGAATCAAGTGGTCATTATCTCACATCTAATACACCTCTACCTTGATATAATGCTATCCTCGGGAGCCAAACAAATCTTACCGCATTATAGGTAAAACCACGTTATATTGAATTTGCTTTGATCCGCCAGAGTGCGCAGCCGTCCCCCACCCCCCATAGCACTGCTTTACCGCGTTATATCTGAATATGTGTTGTATCAGGTGGCGTTATATCAGGGTAGAGGTGTACTTATGCGAGGAATAAAGCCTCACTCCATAAGGAGTTATTGCTGTTCTAAAACTGAATAGCATATTTCATAGAGCAGTAGTTCTCAAACTTTTGTACTGGTGACCCCTTTCACATAGCAAGCCTCTGAGTGCAATCCCCCCTTATAAGTTAAAAACACTGTTTTATATATTTAAACACCATTATAAATGCTGGCAGCAAAGCAGCGTTTGTGGCGGAGGTTAACAGCTCGCGGACACCCCCCCACCATATAATACTGTTGACCCCTCCCCCGATGGGTCCCGACACCCACTTAGAGAACCCCTGTAATAGAGGAAAGCTGGGAGTGGAAAAGTCTCTAGTGACTGAAAGGGCAGAGAGAAGAAAGAGCACTTTCCTAGGGCTATATAAAGGGAGGAACTGGAGATAACTGCAAGGATGACACAGTGACATGCAGATTCTGAAGCCGCAGAGAAGTGATGGCTTAACACAGAACAACAGAGTTGGTTTTTCTGAAGTGTGGTGCAAAGAAAGTCAGCAGTCTCCTGCCTTCCAGACCCTCATTGCTTGGGCAGTTTCAATACTCTCTAAATATGAATGTAAGAATTTTATCTGTCCATTAGCAGTGCTTTAACTGAGTCTCCAAAATGGCCACCTGAGAATGTGCTGTTCTTAGCATACCATCATCGGGTTTGACACTTTGGCCCTTTACTGTCAGAGGCAGAGAATTCCAGTTACTAACCATTTAAATAGCATTGTTCCAGCTTATGTTCTAATGAAAAGACTCAAGGCAAGAGTGATTTAGATGCGTAAATGCAGGTTTTGAGCAGCACAAAGTATGGCCACGTCATATACCTGGTATATATACACACACACTTTCTTCCTTCTACGAAAGTACACAATACATACACTAAACTTCGAAGGTTTCAGGTTTGAAAACAAACAAACAGTCTCATCAGAAAACCTTAATGTTAGCATTCATAAAAAAACTAGAAAGTCTTTCAGAAATTATTGCTTATGCCCTGTCATTCAAGCCACGACTGTCATTTAATGTATTTATTCCACAAATTTCAAAATTCCACTAAAATAAGATACACAATGCTCAACAGCCTTAAACTCAGATTTTTTTTAAATGCACTTTTCATGAAATGCAGCCTCAAGTAACCACTCATCTTCAACATCCTCCTAAGAGTATATCTTGAAAACATATAGTGTAAAATCCACAAACATTCCAACTACACTAATGCAGGTTCTAATATAATTATTTTATATCAGAGGCACAGGCAATTTACAGGACCATGGCTCCCAGGGGAGCTCTGTCTCCAACAAGGATTAGTACAAATACACTGGGTCTCAAGTGACAACCACAATATCTGCAGATTTCCCAAGGGATCTCAATGTAACAGTGGATTAGCGACTGTCCAGCCCACTACCTGATACGGTATAGATAATTAACAACCAATTATAAGGCTATGTACTTTACAATCTTTAGCTAAATTAATCCTCAACACAGCTGTCAGGTTGACCAAGGGGAAAGATCAAGTGGCATTAGTGCTATTTGAGACCCAGTCAAACTTTGGGGACTAACAGAAGGGAAAACAATCATGTCTCACCACAGTCACAAGTATTCCGCAATGAATTCCTCCTCTACTCAGTATTTGAACAGAATATCTTAGACTGTCAGCATGTAACGCAGAGCACTGTCAGAGGCAGAGTGCTATCAAAAGGATCTAGTTTGCTAATTGGGGTAGGGTCTTATTCTCTGAAAAACCAAGCCCATCTCACACTGTACCATCTACAGGCTGCTAGTAACGCTGTAAATCTTCATAAGCAGAAACACAATTCTCCACTTCATGGCATATGGCAGGATCACCAGGGAGACACGGAGGAGCAGAAGGTATTCAAAGGAGGACAGCATTCTGGCAGGTATCAGAGTTGGGAGGGGCAGAAGGGAAGAGAAGAAATAAAGAGCAGCAATTCTCAGAATCTTAACAATAAATAGGTACAGGGAGAGCTCTACCCCCCACTCTCGCTCATTCAGTATTTTACTTCCACTCATGGAGCAGAGAAATCAGAGGCATTCATTTCCTTCTGAAGTGTTTGGGAGATAAGACTGTGTATGTAGTTCATGTACCACACTTAGGCATGGACACACATACCTGACAGGCTAGGATGAAGTCCAGTTGTCATGAGAGCTATAGACATAGGTTGGTGAAGGCAGTGTTTGCAGGGGATAGCGGGCAGCAGGCCTGGCTCTACTAACGGTTAAGAGCAGATTACTAGATCTGCTAGAATATTGTCCATGTCAAATGCAATCTTTCTGGTGAATGTTGCTAAATCATGTTGCTATTATCTCATCTTTCATGTATGCTTGCAGCATGCTTTGAAAATGCAATTTAAACCTTGAAGGTCAAGCAAGTTCCCATCCAATGATGTTCCACTGATAACAGGGCTTGTCAAAGGATGCTTTGAAGGGAAGAGATCACTGAGTTTCAAACCACTGAGATTAATTTCTATAACTTTCTTATTTACAACAGGCAATTGGTGAAAAAACTACAGCATGGTGGGTAGAGCCAAAAGACTAAGAAAAATGGGAAGTTTATGGAGGAGCAAAAGTATAACAGTAGATTACTACAACACCAGTGAAAGACCCAAAGTGCTGCAAAATTGAAAAACTCAGAAAAAACTCCCTTAAAGACCTTTCTAAGGAATATTTCTGTGCGTTTACAGTTAAATTCAGAAAATTTCCCTTTTCTATCTATAGAATAACCTATTTAGGAAGATTTGTATCATATCAAGTGCTTTGAGATCCTCAGGTGATAGGTGTAAAATATTACAGAAGATCCCTCTTAACTGGGTCATCCTCTAGGCTAGCTTATCTTCCCAAAGAAGAGTAAAGTCCACTTCTGTAAGGAGCAGTTTAAAAAGTTGAAAAAATATAATACTGAAAAAAAATGACACTCTGCATTTCATCAGCATTTCTTCTTTTAAACTTTGGTATCGCAACTTCTGCATTAATAAAGCAGCGTTCAATAATTCACAAACATTTAACACCTGGATAAACACCACCCAGAACCAACTAAAGACAACCTCATAGTAACAGAGGCATTGCCAGCCCAGTTCAGTCCCAAAGTCCATCCAGTCCAGTATCCTGTCTCCAGCAGTGGCCTGTACTAGATGCTTCATAGGAAGAAGATACCCTGTAGTAGGCAGATGTAGGATAATCCATCTCCAGAAGCCTTGTCCAAATCCCTACTAGGTAGAGATTGGTTTAAAAACTGAAGCGGAAGGTTTTGCCACACTAACGTAACTCCTTATAGTAAATCTAGCTCAGGATATTGTTATCCATATAAATGTCCAATCTTTCTTTGAATTCTACTACATTCTTGCCCTCAGTACACCATAGCAATTAATGCTTAATTGTGCATTGTGTGAAAATATATTTTATCAGTTCTGAATTTGCTGCCTTCCAATTTCATTGAGTTTTCCCTTGTTCTGTGCCCTGTCTTATAACACAAGAAGTTTCTGATCTCCCTTCTCTAGACCACTCACTTTTGTATACTTACTATGTCCCATTTTAATCATCTTCTTTATAAAGTAAAAATCTTTGTAAAAGTGTTTTTCCAGTCCCTAGATCACTCTTATAGCCCTTCTCTGAACCTCCTCCAACTCTGCAGTATCCTTTTCAAGAAGGGGTGACCAATACTGGAGTGGTATTTGATGTTCTCCATATTGTTCTCCATCCCATTCCATATGGAACTGGACATCATTTGCTTTTTTGACCACAGCTGCACACTGAACTTTAGTTTTCATTAAGCCATCCACAATGATGCCCAGGATCTTTTCTTCAGACTGGTTATTAGAGTCCTCTACGGTCTATGAATTGTTTAAGTTTTTCTCCCCAGTGTGCATTAATTTTCCTTTATCAAACACTAAATTTCCTCTGCTACAGCACTGCCCATTCATCTCGCTTGAAGTTTCTCAATCTTTTCTGGACTTGTCTAACCTAAATAATTTTGTGCCACCTGCAGATTTTGCCCCTTAACTGCTCATCCCCCTTTTCCAGAGTAAATATTTAACAGCACAGGACCTCGAGGCACTCCACTGTTAGCTTCTTGTCATAACGAAAACTGACAATTTATTTCTGCTCTTACTTTTAGATCCATGACACAACTTTCCCTCTTACCTCGTGCCTTAGTTGCTTTAGTCGCCTTTTGCAAGGAACCTCAGAGGCCTTTTGAAAGTCGATATAACTTATATCAACTGGTTGTCTTTTAGTCACTACTTTGACCATTCAAAAAAACTAAGATTTGTGAGGCATGATTTTCCTTTGTGGAAACCAACCAGCTTAGAACTAATCACATCATGATTACAGCTAACATTTTGCCATGTAGGTCATGGAAATTGTGAACTTGAATAAGTCAGTGAAAATTTGGAAATGGCGGTACACACATTTGATTAGGCCTTCAAATTAAGTGGCAGTGCAATCTGTTGCACATGGTCACAGCAACACTCAGGTTTGTCCCATCTGCCCCGCTGGAGATGGGGACAGAGGGTTGGGAGAGACAAACCTGAGTGGCACCGTGAGCCTGTGCACCAAGTTGAACCGGTACTTAGTTTGGAGACCTAATCAAATGTGTTTTATAGACATTTCCAAATTGTCACTGACTTATTCAAATTCATGATTTCCAGGCCACAATGTTAAGAGCAAGGAGCTGGGCCCAGACCCCATGCTGTGGGAGAGGAGCTTCCACTGTGGGGTGAGTGCAACGTGGGCTCACTCTCCAACTGCCCCTTCTCCCAGGCCTTACCTTTCAGCACCCCTACTATACTCCTGAGTATGCTGATGTGGCAAAACTACATCCTGTGACCTCTCTGTGACTTATTGTTTTGTCTCATATCTCTGCCATGAAATTTACTGAACTTCCATCCAAAACCTGTAAACTTAATCATGATGTTCCAGGTATTCCATTATTCTATCTGTAACTATAATTACAAGCAACTGACCAGCTACAGATGTAAAGCTTACTGCTCTGTAGTCTGCAGCTGCAATTCTGTGTGATGCTTGGGATGGCAAAAACAGAGCCGGCCCTGACAAAAAGTATTACTTTCCACACCTTGTCCTTTGAACCTTGATGTTTAGCAGGTTAGTTTCACCAAGCAATATTTGAGAATACCGTTTTGAGCAGAACTGACATTCACTAATATTCAGATAAAAATCAGATCTTTAGGACTTTCCACTTGAGCAGGTGTTCCAACTAAGTGTGTCCAGA
Organism: Gopherus evgoodei; assembly: GCF_007399415.2. Taxonomy (NCBI): domain Eukaryota; kingdom Metazoa; phylum Chordata; order Testudines; family Testudinidae; genus Gopherus; species Gopherus evgoodei. The sequence goes on along the minus strand of NC_044337.1, from coordinate 24,377,583 downwards.
ATCGTTCGCATGAACTACATTAGGTTAGTCATCCATTAGATTTGTATAGCCTCTTTCACCCTGAAGGATCCCAAACTTTGTGCACATGGGATCACAGAAATTCAAACATCTTTAGGGTGGAGGCCAGCAGTCACAACAGTGGGAAAATAAACTCTTTTTAGCCAACTACATTGGAGCCAACCCCCCACTCTCACAGTAAGTGCTATGTAATCTTTAGGAGTCACACAGAGCAGAAAGCAGCTCAGTTTGAGGCAACAAAACATCCTTCATTAGTTTAGGACACGTGTCATTACACCAGGATTTCTCAACATGGGTTGCAACCCAAATTTGGTTCTCCAGAATGTGTCAGTCTTGTCTGGGAGGCCCAGAGTGGTAGTTGGAGGTGGTCAGTCCTGCAGAGCCTGCCCAGCACTCACCCCACAGCAGCAGCTCCAATCCCACAGAGCTGGCTGGGCTCAGCTTCCTGCTCTGGATGTTGTGACCTGGTGCATGGTGTAGCAGCATCACTCAGGTTTAGCACAGCTGTCCCTCCTTCATGAGGAAGGGGGTCCAGCCAAGGCAAATTTGAGTGAATGGTGCTGCAACCCAGGTTGCAATGCCACCCCACAAATATGGGCTGGCTGACCCCCAGTCAGGGGAACCAGGTCAAACCTGAGTGGTGCTAGGACCTCTGAGGTTGCAACACCTGGAGCCAATCCTAGCCAGCCCTGTGGGAGCCACTTCTATGGCACTCTCAGTGTACTTTAGTACTTGTTATGTTAATGGGTATATTATATACTGTGGATAAGAAACATTGAGTAAGCCAGATTTTTTCTACTCTAAAGCTATTTACTAGGTCACCACAGGCCAAGGTTTATAAGTGGGTCCTGAGCCCAAAAAGGTTGAGAACCACCAATAGATACTATCAACTAGGTAAGAAGAATGCTGCCAGAGAAAATTTATTCAGCAATAGATTCATACCCTCAGCATGGAACTGGCCTCCCATAAAAACAGGCAGAGGCATTTCAAAACATGTTTCACGCATCAAAGTGGAGTAGCCAATGGAGAGGTAGCACGTGAACCGTGACTAGCACAAGGAGATGGACTGCCAAGGCAGAGCCAAAGCAGCATGGGATCAAGATCAAAGTTAAGAAGAAACTTCAGAAATCGAGCTGGGCCTAGAAGCCCACAGAGATAAACCCAACAAAGGAAAGCTTGAGAGAAGACACACAAGGAAGACAGGAATTTATTGATTCAGGGGGTCATTACCTGAAAGACTGCTTTATCTAGCTTATTAATCCTCTTGAAATATTTTATTTCTCTAGACCAGAAATATGCATGAGAGTTCAAATTAACCAAGAGAGAAAACACTCTGCAAGCCTCAAAAAGCTAAAGAGAAAGTCACAAGGTAACACACTCTCCTGCAGTGCTTGATATTTTGTGAGTAGTGCAGCCCGAGTGCTTTTTTTTCCTAGCCTTGGGTTAATTATGTCAGAATGGTTCATCTTTTGCAGCTGCCTGGCTTGGAGTGGTATTTCGTTTGCCACTTATTGAACTTGGCCCTTTTAAAAAGGCCACTTTAATTAGAAGATGAAATATTGAATATCAGCCTAGTCATGAACATGAAACTTACTATGACAAAGGGAACTGATCAATGTGACCCCTTGAAGCTTCTTTGGCTAAAATTAGAAAAAAAGTGTCTGCATTTTATTTCAGGCTCCAGTAGTTCAATTACTGAACTTTTGGTGTTGTCCCTTGGCAACCTGCAGTCAACCTTTAGAGCAAATCATGGATGCAAATCTAGTCTGTGTGCATGAAGGATACTCTCCACATGGAAAGAGGGCTTTTCCTGTCTGCACTTCACCTCAAAAGGTTAGCAAACTGGCATAAAATAAGCAAAATGAAGCAGCGAAACCAGATTAGTTTGGCTGTATTGATTAGTCTTTGCCGTAAGGATAGTGTTTGCATCGCTGACACAGGATTCAGCATACAGCAGTAATCACCTTATTTATCAGATGTCCTGGCTCTCAGGAATTTTAAAGTTCACTGTTGCAACAAACCTAAGAGATAAAGTCTTATCTTGAGTTGCTCAAACTTTTCAGAAGGAACTCTGATTAAAATTCTGTACATCAAGTTCGAAAAATAACCCTATGGGAAGAAATGTGATCCGAGTGCAAGACTGGAATCTTGACTCCCAGTTCTAAGAACAGCATTACCATGAATTTGCTGTACCACCTTGCCTGAGTTATGCCCGTCTGTGCCACAGCAGACCATTGCACAGAAGTTTAACAGTTATTCTTTAACATCTCATTCAGTTTTTATCCCTATGTACATGCACAAGCTCAGATCAGAAAGATAACACATTTATTTATTTATTTATTAAGAAACAGCGAGGTCAGGTGGAGAGAAGGGAGGAGAAAAACTGCTCTGCTTCCCAGCAACCAAAATATTCAAGACCATCCTGCTGGTACAAGTCTCCTTGCTTGGATTCTCATAAGAAGGGGAGAAAAAAAAACCACAAAATTAAATTGCTCTCCGTGGAGATTAACAGGAAGGGTATAATCATCATCATCCCTAGGTTTTTTGGGAACCTCTCTCAGAGTCCTAATAACCTTGAGTCACACACACATGAACCAGAAACTCCTCACAGTACCATTACAGCTTTCTTCTTCTCACTCCTTTCATTCTGACACATTTGTCTTTCCAAGCCAGCATTAGCAGGAAAGATAGAGATCTCAGATACCATGGGACAGCGTGACTCCACCTTTGAATCTCATTAGCAACTTATAAACTTATTGTGGGGGGGGCGTCAGCTCCTGATCACGTATCCCTGTCCCAGCTGAACATACCAAAATCCATCCTCCTCATCCCTCAGGCCCCCCATAACCTGGAAATCATCTTTACTCACTGCCCTTCGCATCTAGGCGAGATCCAAGTGTTGCCTCTTCTGCCTCCAGAACATTTCTAAAATCCACAGCTAAAACTAATAGTTTCTCAATAACTCCAACCTCCCACTTTCTGACTTTCCACCCACATCAACTCTCCCAGAGCCAATTACAAATACAGCTGCTAAAACAATCTTCCTTCCCCATTGTTCTGCTCTTCTCCCTATAAATCCCTCCACTGTCTCTCCCTTCAATTAAACTCAAGATTAACCTCTGCTCCTTCAAGATCCTCCATCATTCTGCCCCTTCCTTCCTTTTTCAGTTGTGTCATGGCACTATCCCAAGCCACTCTACCGCATCGACACATGGCACGGACATCTATTTGCTTCTCTCACAAACAGTGCTTTCTTTCACTGTGCTCATTAAGTAGGGAATGCCATCTCTGTACCAGTCCCTAGGGCCACTATCCACTCCCTCTCTAGACCCACTTCCATCATGTCACCTACAATAAATCACTTAACCCATAAGCGCTGCCTGAAACATCAGAGATAGTTGTTTGTTTATTAAGTTCTGATTGTGTGGCTCCATGAAACTGTGCATCTGCTACATGTGTAACAATACCCTTGAACTCCCACTGCCTTCTATAGTTTTTAGAATGATTCAAGTTAGTGTGACAAATTATATTGCAAACTAGTAGCTGAAAGCCCATGCTGCCACATGGATGTAATTCATAAAGTCATCTCTGTAAAAGAACTGAAAATGGCTGAGAACTTAAAAACTGGATGCTAACAGACCAAAAATCCCAGTGATGGCTGAACCTGGTGATGATCCATGGCAATAGTTTTATGGTAAGCATGAACACGGGCGGGAAATTGTGTGCGTTATGCTGGGAGACTTATGTTCATTTGAGTGGGTATGTGCTGCACTGAAGATCTGTATGTGTTGGGTTTATTGTGTGCACTAGTTGTAGTTATGTGTGGCTGGAGAGACACATGGAGAGATCTGTGGATGGCAGTTGGGCAAAGTAATTCACCATATGCAGTCTCATACAACCAATTAAGTGTTGCATTCTAATTAGCTATAGAGTAAGGGTGGTGATTGGCAGAGTTATCTCTGATATCACAGCACGCTAAAACTCCTGCACAGATACAGGCTCTACTCTAGCTGTATGCCACACAAGCGTAATTCACAAACTCAAAATGGCGGAGAACTTAAAAAGCTGGATGGTAACAGATCATGTAATATCGTGATGATGCAACTTGGTGATGTTTTGTACAAGGGCAGCTTTAGCAGGGGTTCACGGGTACAAGCGCATCTACAAAAACTCCACAGCAGCATCTCCTGTCCCCCATGGGGCCACATCCAGCTCCCCACTCTTGGTGCTTCAACTTGGAGGCACCACCACCCACAGCAGCACACTTCACCCACACACTGCCACTAATTCTGGCCCATTGCAGAGGGGAGGCAGCTGGAGATCAAGTCCTCCCCCCACACTGAACCCTCAGTGGTGGCTTCTATCTCACAGGGCTGGACCCAGCTCCCCACAATGGGCGCTGTGACCTGGTGCATGGGCTCACAGCACTACTCAAGTTTTGCCCAGCCACCCCTCCAATCAAGTGCACTAGGTTGCAATACTCACACTGGGGAGCCAGCCCCATGTAACCAGAGCCACTGCTACAGGATCAGTGTGGGGCAGGTTCATTCTCCAGCCCCTCACCTTTCCCCAAGCCAGCATGAGACCTGCTGCATCAAGGCAGAGTGTGGTGCTGCGGTTGTCTATGCCCCTACATTGGGGCAAGGAAGCAGCATCAGCCTGCACCCATTGAATTGGGAGGCTACATCTCCTACCCCCTCAAAACACACTTCACAGATGGTTTGCGACAATGCTAAAAATTAAAATATCCAGCAGGGAGTAATTTTATTCCAGATATTAAGAGGCAAACCAACAAATAAAGCACGTCAAGTATGGTGACAATTACAAAGAGATCCATGAATTTTCTTTTTTATTTATTATTTCAGATGTTTAATAGCAGTGAGCACCAAGCATTAATAGGCACATCTTATCCCAAAACCACGGCTCACCTTTGAACATAAAAATGAAATAACCTAGTCAGAGCCCAGGCTTCAGAGATATTTGTTTATGTAGTGTACAAATAACCCTAAGTATGATTTTTAGAAGAAAAAGTGGACAAGCTGTTAATTCTATTTCCTTTATGATGTTCAAAGCACGTTCTTTCTGCTCGTCATTTCCTCTATGACTTGCTTTTTGAGCTTTCAAACAGGCATTAAAAGGAATGTTCAGGGGTAGAGTGGGAAGAGAACAGGATTGTGGTTGTACCAGAGTTATCTGTGGATACATTCCAGTTTGGCTTACAAATACTGCCAGCTCGCTGAGGAAGCAATCTGTCACACAAAAATTCATTTATCTATTAAAGAGGTAATTTATAGCCAAATGACTTACTCTAAAGAGTAACAGGGGCAGTAATGGATTTCTTTGGCCAAAGTAAAAAGATCTAGTAGGTATTTAAAGGGGGGAGGGGTGGGAGACAGTAAAGGGCTAGAAGATAAAGCAAGAATAAATCTTACCTTGAGGCCACAAAGTTAAAACCTTCCAGATCTATACAGTTCCAGCACGTGAAAGAGCAATTAAACCAAAAGCAATTACTACAGACAAAACGTTTTAATAGCTAGATACAATTGCTTATTTCCTTCTGTCGTATACCAGAATACCTTGAAGACTTAGCAGTAAATTTGTATTGTTTTAAGACCACAAAAATTCATAACAATTGTCACCTCTGTGATCCCTTTGATCTCTGAGCAGAAACAGCTCAAGACTTCTGGCAGAGAAGAAGCCAATGTAATGGCAGCCTCCCTCCCCATTACACACAAATTAGTACTATGCTACTTAAATGTGTGTTGTAGGTCCAAGGTATGGTTGTGAAATACATAAAGGACACTTTAACAGCAAGATTTGTGTGTAAACTGAATGTATGAGCTCCAAGGTTACTGGAACACTGTAATATATGCTCACTGGTCATTTTTAAAAACAAGTACTTTGCAGCTCCTCATTTCACACCATTCTAGACTTTAGAAAGACTTAGGGAGGGGGAATAGCCCATCCTACAGGGATCACAAATTAGTTTACAGGAATGACCTAATTCCAAGTTAAAAAAATAAGGTAAGGAAGGTCTAAAACAAGCTAACACACCTCAGGGTACAGTCTTAACTATGAGTCAGACACCTCTGTAATTCAGCATTGCCCCACAGAATTTGAGAAAGTAAGAGCGAAGGACGTATAATCAGACACTCATTTTCCATTTTAAAGTAGCTAATTTGATTCCCTACATATTCAGATGCTTCAAAATATTACAATATTCTTTCAGAACTCTATACTAACCATGAGGTTGTTTAGAAGCTCAGCACACTGGAATTTTAAGAGGTAAGGGAGTTAAGTACATGTTTAAAAATAGCCACAAAAACTCCACCTCTTCCGGTTCTCTCTCGACTACATCCCTACCAACCCTCATTTTACAGTCATTAAAAACATGCATGATCCGTGGTCTGATTATGCCAAGTTTTGATATGTAGCTTTAAGCCATTCCAAGAGAGATTTTTAAAAAGCACTGCCATGCAGCAGGAATTCATCTCTCCTTAGCCGCAGCTTGACGCCATCACAAATAGTGGCACATCACACTGATTTATAGTTTTGGGGAAAACAAATGAGACATTGGCCATCTAATCCCTATTCAGATACTAACAAAACAGTAATGGCCTCTCACTACCTAACAGATATTCAGGTCATTCTTTAAAAAAAATTTTTTTTTAAAAGTACAAAAATAAAAATTCTGCCTTTGGTTCTTAAAGATTTGACTACATCCTACCCTCTCTTCTCCCCCAGAACAGAAACTTACATCCATGTTCTTTCAAATATATTTTAGTTCTTGCCACCTGAATGAAATCACAACAAAAAAGTTGGTTACCTGGAGATTTGTGAACTTCAGTTTCACTACATTTATTCAATATAAAGTAACCAATAGGAAGACAAGAATATTTATGTATTTTGACAGCATCAGCTTTTCACTCCTAGTACACTGGAATCAAAATTGCCCAAAAAGATAAAGTTACAGACACCATTCATTTATAGACATTATATAATCTCCTTTCAAATAATTTTAAACTCATGAATTACTTTAGTGGATGGTAACAACATTTGGACCCACACAGTCTCTAAAACATAAGATTAGAAATCTGTGTTTCTACTAATCCCACAAGGTTTCTTAACATAGTTTGTAAGACCAATGATAGTTACATAACATGGGGGAAAAAATCAAGCAAGTGAGATTTACAGTCTCCAAGTTTATGATTTGACTTTTAAAACAAAACAGTATCAGGAAATCAGTTCGATGGGATGCACTTGGTCTTTATTTCTTCGGGATACAGATGTTCTCACTTCCTATGTATTGTTCTCTACCATTTAAAATGATAGTTGCAGGAGCATTGGATCATCGTTTTTGTTGTTTTAATCTTTACATGATTAGACAGGGAATTTCTCCTAGTCTTTTCAATAAAGAAATTGAATTTCACAACACTCATTTAACTCGAGTGCTTTGTTATTTAAGAATAATTTCAGTGTAGGTTCTAGGTTAGTAGAGCACAGAGTATTTTGAGAGCTCAGATGGGACTGCATCTGAACCGAATGAGTTAGAATATACTTGTAGATTGCTCTGTTACCCTGTCCTTTTAAAACTAATGGACAAAGGCACTGAGCAGGAATCTGTGGAGTGGATCACTTACAGTATTTGACACAAAGTAAAGAACAAGTAAAAGTAAGCTGATCAAATCTGATTGGGAAGAATACAACAGAGAAAGATATGCATAAAGTCTGCAAAAGGGAAAAACATCAGGAAACACAATGAAATGGCAAATGAATTATAAAAAAAATTAACAAAAAGTGCCTTTAGGTGGGTCATGATGTCTACAGGCAAGACAATAGGTATAGCATATAGAGTGGTATAAACAAATCATTGTCCATATGCAATTTTAGTTTGTACTGACTTTGCTAGTGCTTTTTATGTAGCCTGTTGAAAACTAGGCAAATATCTAGATGAGTTGATGTACTCCCTGGAAGACCTCTACATACCACTGGTGGAGAACCACTGCTGTAGTGGACTTATGGCAAGGCCTATCAAGCAACCACTGTGCACAAATGCAAGGATGTGTCTAGTTCCTTCTTTCCAGGGATCACACCTCTTGTCAGAACACCACTGCTTAAATTGTAAACAGGCCCTTCCATGGGACTGGGAAGTGGAGAGCCTCCTGGAGGAAAGTAAGGCATGGATAACCTGGTTGTAATAGCCCTCATTCTACCAGGGGTCAGCAACCTTTCAAAGGTGGTGTGCCGAGTCTTCATTCACTCTAATTTAAGGTTTCGCAGACCAGTAATACATTAATGTTTTTAAGTGTGACAGGGTCAGGCCAGTTGGCCAGTTGGCTACAGGAGAGTGTTAGAAGGCAGATATATTAGTCCCAGATTAAGTTGATCCCTTTTCCCTAAGTAAGGTAACAGGGGCAGTTCCAGAACAAGCAGGAACTTGCTGGAACCAAACTAAGGCAGGCAGGCAGGCTAATTAGGATACCTGGAGCCAATTAAGAAACTGCTAGAATCAATTAGGCTGGCTAATCAGGGCACCTGAGTTAAAAAGGACCTCACTTCAGTGTGTAGTGTGCATGTGAGGAGCTAGGAGCTGAGAGAAGACATATTGCTGGAAGACTGAGAAGTACAAGCATTATCAGACACCAGGAGAAAGGTCATTTGGTGAGAATAAAGAAGGTGTTGGGAGGAGGCCATGGGGAAGTAGCCCAGGGCGTTGTAGCTGTTGTGCAGCTGTACCAGGAGGCACTCTAGACAGCTGTAGTCCACAGGGCCCTGGGCTGGAACCCGGAGTAGAGGGTGGGCCCGGGTTCCCCCTAAACCTCCCAACTCCTGATCAAACACAGGAGGAATGGACCTGGACTGTGGCTTCTACCAGAGGGAAAGGTCTCTGGGATGTTTCCTGACCCACATGGTGAATCTCTGAGGCAAGCAAATCCACCAATAAGTGCAGGGCCCACCAAGATAGAGGAGGAACTTTGTCACAAAGGTCTCTTTCTATAAGTCTAATATATAACTAAACTATTGTTGTATGTAAAGTAAATAAGGTTTTTACAATGTTTTAGAAGCTTCATTTAAAATTAAATTAAAATGCAGAGCCCCCGATTGGTGGCCAGGACCTGGGCAGTGTGGGTGCCACTGAAAGTCAGCTTGTGTGCCACCTTTGGCACACATACCATAGGTTGCTTACCCCTATTCTACAAGATGCTTCATTCAAAGAGCCATGCTAAATGCAGAGATCCTGGTATGACGGAGGTTCCTCTGTGACGGGCATGTGGGTGACACTACTGGAAAGAAAGGTTGCAGGGAAGCCATTGCTACGAAGTCAGAAAATAAGGCCTTTGCAGACTCTCTGGAGCACTAGCAACCTCATGGGCTATTTTAATTTGTACTGTTTAGCAATAGGATTTGTGGGAAGGCAAACAAGAGAATCCTACCAGAGTAGGAGACAGTTGATTCCCAATGGTGTCAGGTCCTTTCCATTTGAGAAATCTTTTGCATACTTTGTGATCAAAGTTCATTGTGAATAAATCTATTTGAGGGCAGATGAATCTTTGCTAAACTCCACCAGAGAGGTCCTTTGGGGCCATCTGCCTGTCCCAAGTCAGGATAAAGGAGGAGGGTGTAGATTGCCACGTACTTACAGCGGCGAAAGAAAAATGCAGAGCTGTTATTTACTAGGCTGCACGTGGCAATAGACTGTATAGGTAAGGGATGCAAGGAGGGTCTGGGTCACGATGCAAACTGCAGGCATGCACACAACTAAAATTAATTAATTAAAAGTTTTATTGGGGATAGTTACAAGGGGTAGGGGAGCAGCATATGATTAGCTAATAGGGTTAATGGAACTTAAAACATACAATGGCTAAAGTATTTACTATTAAACAATATTTATAAACAAAGATGCAATAAACGATATTTATAAACACGGATGCAGCATTTAGTAATAACCAATACTTACGAATACAAACCAACTCATAACGACCGGCAAACGTAGAAACTCTGCTTAAAACTCGTGAGCTGAGAGGCTTCGAGGTGATCAGGTTCGGTTACGGGTGTGCACAAGGTATACAGGATTCGTTTTTCTTTCTCCTCTTCTGCCTGCACGTGGCAGACCAGCCTAAAATACCCACTATGACATCATAGAAGTGTCATAGGGGACGGAGCCCAAAAACTGTGTGTGTTCGTTTCTGATTGGTACAAGCAAAGTTTACACCAAGTAGGGGAGCAGGTGCCTGAAAGTCTGGCTTCACCCCCAAAAGGTGAGGAAATGCATATAGTTCAGAATGCCTTTAACACTGACTGACAAAGGAAGAGGCCAGGGCAATACCGGTATAGGCAAGTCTTTAGGATGCAGACAGGAACTTATCTTAACAGAGCGTTGGGCGTGGGACTAGCAACTCCACCCTGTAAAAAAATCAACCTGCCAACAATAGAGACAACAGAGACTTTTACCCTGGAAAAAGAAGGGTCTTCAATTCGAAGATGCATGACGCTGGGTGGTAAAAGCCATGAGGAAGCCACTAAGCCGATTACCCTTCTTGCAACCAGGAGGATTACCATTGGTACATGGAACGTGAGGACCATGTACGAGTCAGGAAAGACGGCGCAAGTTGCAGCAGAAATGAGAAGCAATAACCTGACCCTATTAGGCATTGGCGAGACAAGATGGACACAAGCGGGGCAGAGACGACTGTTGTCAGGAGAGTTGTTGTTGCTGCATTCAGGACATGAAGAGAGCGACGCACCCCACGCACAGGGAGTAGGCTTCATGTTGTCCAAGCAGGCACAGAGAGCACTGATTGGTTGGGAGGCACATGGTCCCAGGATCATCACAGCATCCTTCAGAACTAAAATGAAGAGGATTAAGATGAACGTTGTTCAGTGCTATGCTCCAACTAATGACAGCGAAGAGGAGGACAAAGATTATTTTTACAACAGACTCCAGAAAATATTAGAGATTCTCCCAGACAAAGACATCATCCTTATGGGAGACTTTAATGCCAAAATTGGACCTGACAACACAGGATACGAACAAGTCATGGGGACCCACGCTCTGGGAGAGATGAGTGAGAATGGAGACAGATTTGTGTGCACTTAACAACCTGGTCATAGGAGGTTGCATCTTTCCTCATAAGCGGATCCACGAGAGTACCTGGGTATCACCAGCAGGCATGACAGAAAATCAGATCTATCATGTCTGCATTAGCAAGAAGTTTAGAAGATCCTTGCAGGACGTTAGAGTTAGAAAAGGAGCAGACGCGGCGTCCGACCATCACTTAGTGGTGGCCAGATTGAAGCTGAAAAAGAACTGGATAGACGCGTCAGACAGAAGAGTGAAGTACAATGTCAGCCTTCTGAAGGACCATAAAACCAAGGAAGATTTTGGACTGAGGCTGAAGAATAAGTTTTCAGTATTAAAGGATCGGTCTGAGGAAGAGGAAGACAGTGTACTAAACAGATGGCAGAAAGTGAGAGATACACTTAGGTTAGTATGCCAGGAAGTGCTTAGAATTAAGAAACACCAGCAGAAAGAGTGGATCACAGCAGAGACCTTGATCAAGATAGAAGACAGAAAGAAGAAGAAGGCAGCAGTCAACAACAGCAGGAGTAGAGCAGCAAAGGCCAAAGCTCAAAAAGAGTATGCTGAAGACCACAGAGCAGTGAAGAGGAATATCAGGAAGGACAAGAGAGAGTATGTGGATGAACTGGCAGCAGAAGCGGAGCAGACAGCATACAGCGGTAATATGAAACAGCAGTATGATACTACCAAGCGACAGTCTGGAAAGTTCAGCAAGCCAGAACATCCAGTTAAAGACAAGCAGGGAAAGTCTATAACAGGAATAGAACAACAGATGAACAGCTGGGTGGAGCACTTTGAGGAACTCCTAAACAGACCAGCACCACCAAATCCACCAGATATCAACTCAGCTAACGAGGGCCTCCCAATTAATTGCGATAAACCAACCAGAGATGAGATCAGAAAAGCCATCACCATGAAAAAGAATAGGAAGGCGGCTGGACCTGATGACATCCCAGCAGAGGCCCTGAAAGCAGACCTGGATGCTTCAGTGGAAATGCTGTACCCCCTCTTTAAGATATGGGAAAAAGAAGTGATTCCGGTAGACTGGAAAGAGGGATATCTCATCAAAATCCCCAAGAAAGGAGACCTTAGCAACTGTGCCAATTATAGAGGAATCCCACTCCTGTCGATGCCAGGGAAGGTCTTCAACCGAGTCCTCTTAGAGAATGAAGGATGCCGTCGATCCACAGCTACGAGATGAACAGGTAGGTTTCCGGCAGAACAGATCATGCACGGACCAGATAGCAATGCTTCGAATCGTAGTCGAGCAGTCTATAGAGTGGAACTCCTCGTTGTACATCAATTTTGTTGATTATCAGAAAGCGTTCGATAGCGTGGATCGAGAGACCCTTTGGAAGCTCCTTCGGCACTACGGCATCCCAGCAAAGGTGGTCAACCTGATCAAGAACTCATATGATAGTACACACTGTAGAGTGATCCATGGAGGGCAGCTTACTAACAGCTTCCAGTTGCAAACTGGAGTCAGGCAAGGATGCTTGTTGTCACCACTTCTTTCTCCTAGTCATCGATTGGATTATGAAGACATCCACCTACGAGCGTAGGAGCGGAATCCAGTGGACGTTGTGGACCCAGCTTGATGACTTGGACTTTGCTGACGACCTTGCACTCCTTTCGCACAGTAAACAGCAGATGCAAGAGAAGATCAGCGTAGTGGCAGCCACGTCATCACAGGTTGGCCTCAACATTCACAAGGACAAGACCAAGATCCTTAGGATTAACTCCACCAGCAATGACCCAGTCACACTGAATGGAAGCCCCCTGGAAGAAATGCAGTCCTTCACCTACCTAGGTAGCATCATCAACCAGCAGGGTGGCACAGACGCAGACATCAAAGTAAGGATTGGTAAGACAAGAGCAGCCTTCTTACAGCTCAAGAACATCTGGAGCTCGAGAGCTGTCTTTGGCAATAAAAATTCGACTGTTCAACTCCAATGTGAAATCAGTCCTACTGTATGGAGCTGAAACCTGGAGGACAACCAAAACAACCATCAAGAAGATCCAGACCTTCATAAATAGCTGCCTCAGAAGGATTCTCCAGATCCGCTGGCCAGACACCATCAGTAACATCCACCTCTTGGAGAGGACCTGTCAATTCCCAGCAGAGGAAGAAATCAGATGGAGAAGGTGGGGTTGGATAGGACATTCACTACGCAAGCAGCCAACTACCACCACCAGACAGGCACTAAGGTGGAACCCACAAGGCAAGCGGAAAAGAGGCCGTCCAAGAAACACATGGCGACGTGACCTTCAGGCTGATAGCAAAAAAATGGGCTATACCTGGAACTAGTTAGAACGAATGGCCCAGGATAGAGGACTCTGGAGATCTGTTGTTGGCGGCCCATACCCCGATTGGGGTGACGGGCATGAGTGAGTGAGTGAATCTTTGCTAAGCCACCCCAAAGCTTTCAGTTCATACTTCACCCACAAAAGCTCATGCTCCAAAACATCTGTTAGTCTATAAGGTGCCACAGGATTCTTTGCTGCTTTTACAGATCCAGACTAACATGGCTACCCTCTGATACTTGTTTTTAAGCTAGAAGTTTAAGTGGCACTGAAATTTCTTGGGGCCCTAAGAATGCTGTACTCAAGTCAGATTCCAGTCCCTACTCCCTGCAACTTCAGCTTGGGCTACCCAAGTCTTAGTTTCTAATATTTTAAGCTGCTAGACCCAGAGGAATCCACTTCCCCAGCAATACATCTCTCCTACAGGACATAACTGAGAAATGCTCAGAACCTCACAGGGCTGGCTTTACCAAATGCAGACATAGGAAAGAAAATCATACACCTACCTTTTTTGGGGACAAGACTGCCACTGAAGTGGTTATTGGAGAGGCTGTTGTTATAATTACTGCTATCCAGTATTGTAGTATTTATTTTGCCTTACTCACCCACATGGAAAATTGCATGTGTGATCTTACAAGAGGATACATTTCAAATTAGCTACATTTCCATTTGCAAAGCAAAAAGGTTAGATCCGCAATAAAGGGAGCAGAAAGAGGAAATCTTTAGACCTGATTGGTTTTAAAGTCACTTTCCAGGGCTGATGGGGGGAGAATCAGGACCCCAAGCTCCAGGGATCCCCTCATATCTAACACTGTGTACAGTGAAATGGGAGGGATGAGGCCCCAGTGAATGATGTACTGGAGCCTCAAATTTCTCTCTGCAGGTCTGCTCCTTCCTCCTCTGGTTTGGAGAAACAAGGATGAGATGCAGACACCGGCCAATGTATAATAGGGAAGGTGTCTCAATTACTGTTGCTTCCAGGAACCTTTCACTCCACCAGAGTCCTCCCTCTCCCTCTCCCTCTACTGAGAGGAACGCTCTTCTACTAAACATGGAAACCTCCTTAAGAGACTTGGTGTAAAGACTTTGCCTCCCCTCCAACCCCAGGAAATATATTTTGTGGTAGACTAGAGACACTGGCAGAAAGGGAGTGTATGTCTAATGATTAGAAGATAAAGCTAACATGGTTCAGTACAGTGAGGACTGATTTAAATCAAAGCAATGTAAGTCACAGATTTAAATCAGCAAGCAGAAAACTTTGATTTAATGTTTACATTTGTACTGTTTTTCCAAACAAAGGGTATTCTCATTAAAAACATGTTGATTTACAACTAAATACAGCCTTTACACTAAGTTTGTACTACAGATAGTATCTACTAGTATATATTATGCAATTATATAGTTTAACTTATTTAGATTTAGGTCTCACATTTTTATGATATTAGACAATTGTAAATGATGGATGTCTTATTTTTTACTTGTGATGCTGTGACGAACTGGGAAAGTTCTTAATGTTTTCTCTGAATACTGTGTTGGTGCCTCAGTGTCCCCATGGCAGTTCTTAAGTATCTGGCAGAGCCAAGGGCCAGTGCACCTAAATGCCTGACACTCTGTCTCCTAGCAACTGATGGCCTGGGCCCCTCCCCTGCAAAGGTGCCAGCTGAAGGTGTTGGAGACAAAGGGATCAGGTGACCTCCTGGCCCGGGAAAGGGGCTGAGGAGAGAGGAGGGGCTGGGAGCGGTTGTTAGTCTGGAGCTGGCTGTGGTCAAGGGTGGAGGGCAGACCTGAGGGTCTGGCTCACTGCCCCCCAGAATGGACCCAGCCGAGGGGTCCGGTTCGCTGTATCTACAAGCTCTGTTTTAGACCCTGTTCCTGTCATCGAATAAACTTCTGTGTTACTGGCTGGCTGAGAGTCATGTCTGACTGCAAAGTGGGGGTGCAGAACCCGGTGGCTTCCCCAGGACCCCGCTGGGGTGGACTCGCTGTGGGAAGCGCACGGAGGGGCAGAGGATGCTGAATGCTCCAAGGAGAGACCCAGGAGGTGAAGCTGTGTGAGCTTCTTGTCCTGAACAAGTCTGCTCCAAAGGAGAGGAGGTTCCCCAAAGTCCTGACTGGCTTGGTGGGGTGCAGTTCCAGAGCATCGCCCAGTGACTCCGTGACAGATGCATGTCAAGCTCTTTGGACAGTAATTAGAATCAGTGAAAATACAAAACTTAATTATTTAAATAAATTACCTTAAATATGCTGCACATATAGAAAAGGTTTATCAAAACAAGCTTTGTATTTAAAATTACCTGATATAATAATACTTCCTTTTGTTTATCTGTAGTGAATTGAACTGATTCTTCCTGGTCACCATGTCCTTCTAGATTTTAGAACAGTTCAATATCCCCAGCTCTGCCCCAACTAACTGTGGGACCTGGAATCATTTCTCGGTCTCATTTTCCCTGTCCATAAGTAATCACCTACCTCACAAAAAGGTAGCAAGGATAATACATCACTGCAAGTGAGGCTCGCTGCACTTCTGTAATGTTGCATCCAAGGAATGCAACATCAAACTTATAACCATCAGCCATGGGTAATACAAGATGCTTGATATGCTGATTCTCTTCATTACTATAATCAGAAATGCCAAGCTAATTGTTTAACACATCAGAGTACTAGTTATACAACTGTACCTAGAATGTGGAGAACAGCACACATGGATAAAACTGAAACACAGTCACTGAGAAGCTAGTACCAGCATGAATCTGTCTAAGCAGCTTTAAAAATTCGGAGCCCATTATGCTGTATTTTAGGTTATTAATAGTACATTTACTTATTTCTAAAACAGCATTCTGCAAGAAGATCCAAATGAGAACTCATCTTTTCTATTTAAAAAGAGAAAATAAAATCTTACTGGCCAGGTCATTCTGAACAGCAATTGCCTTCCAGGGCTATTTCATCACTAGTGTTCCATTTAAATCAGTGTGCAAGCATCAGAGCTCTCCTGCTTCACAAGTAAACATGAGCTCAAGTTTCCAGACAAAACACTCAAGAGACAGTGTCTTTCAGAATGCAAGACTAACTCTTAGCAGGTGGAGGCTCTCAGCTGTGCAGCACATACTGGTTTGTTTATTTTGCTATAACTCAAGACTTGCCAGAAACCGCATGAGAATGGCTCCTTTCTAAATTTCTTCCCTTTCTCACCCACTGAAGAGGGCTGTCAAAAGGACCTGCAGCACCCCCTCCAACACTACACATTGCATCACATTCCCACCCCAGAGCTGATTCTAGCCAAGATCCAGCATCTCCACAGCTCACTCACCTGATCTTATTCGTCCCAAGACAAGTTGTGGTTGGGCCTAACTTGTCTCTTACGTGTTTTCATATTTTAATTAATCTAATTTCAAGAATGGGAGTCAGTTCTAGAATTTCAGCCTCAACTAAGTCTCCCCACCCTGGCCTGTTGGAGGTCAGGTCCTTTCCGGACTGATTTTTCCCTAGAATGAAATTAGATTGCCTACAACACTGCATCCCCTATATGGGGCCACATCCTCTTGCTTCCCATGCAAGGATGTAGCCAGCTCCCTCCCATATACTTTCTCTTCCTTACATTGCTGCCTCTGGCAATTTGTTCCACATTAGTTCAGTCTGTACACTCCATGCTCTCCCCATTCACTGCAGCTCATGACCCCTTTTCTACCTTGAATACAAGAAGCAAAGTCCAAAGACGTCCCCACAGCAGGTCCCCTTTTCTTCCCTCATACCAACTTAATTATCAGCAGGTTAATAAAAATAAACCAGTCACTGAAGCAGCCAGCTTCTGGATCAGAGGCCTAGGAAGCCCCAGTGGATAGGTCAAAGGAGATCTGGGGTTTTAACACACATTGATTTAGGATGTTCTTACTGAAAATGGTTGGAAAGAAGTGCGCTGCCCTGTCACCAGCAATTTGATCACAAGCATTATAAGTGTCACACCACATCCAATGCTGCATTATGTTAGTAATTTAAGTTTCATCCTAATATCTTTAGGACAGGAACCATCTCATGTGTTCATGCAGCACCTAATGCAACAAGGTACCAACCCATGATTGGTGCTCTTAGGCTCTACTATAATAACAATAATCATAAATGCTAACTTAGGATGCTGGTAAGTGAAAGAAAGAAAAGAATGTCTGAGCAATCTAGTCTGCGAAAAACCAACACCGTCCTCTGTTGAAGGCTGATGTGACAAAGTATTTACATTTCACAAACTGAACTATTCTGTGGGGTTTTTTGCAGCCAAGTGTCAGTAGTGAATTTTGCCACATACTCAAGACAACACACAAGCCACAAGATCACAGCAGTAGTCTTAAACAAACTACTACTCTGCACAGGTCTGGAGCACTTCATGAAACCAGGGGGTGAAAGGGGAACAGGCTAGAAGGCAGACAGGTTGCTGAAATACAGCAAGGGTTGGGTACGTTAAAATGACAAACTACCAAAATGCAGCCTTAGAGCTCAGCACAGTTCATGGAGCTTTATCACAGACTCTACAGCCAGAGCAGCATGCCCAGTTCAACCCACACAGCTAAGCAGAGCTAGAGCAAGGCAAATCGGATCTCAGATCTGTCCCTCCTCATTAGAGATGGGGGCAGGGTTCACAGTCAGTTCTATTTCATGCACATTAAGTGGCAAGTTGCCAACAACTGTTGGGTGAGCCAATTGTGGGCCCCTTGAACTAAGCCATCACCTTAAGCAGTGTGGAAAAGCACATGCCTCTCACATGAGCCAAGTTCCTGGAAAGCATCTGAGTTACAGGATAGGTTTTTTTGCTTCCTCAGAAAGCTACTGACAGTTTAACCCTTTTCAATCTAGAGACACTGCTATAATATCACATAACATGGTGCTAATGTGGCTTAGATCATTAGGAGATGTACTCACAGCAAGCTGGATTATTGCCTAGATAGCCCAAATGGCACGTCAGGCTAGCTCCTGAACAAGAGGGCTGTAATCATATCATCCTACATCTTGTTAGCATTCTCAGCAAGGGTGTTGGTGGCTTCCTTCCAACTGGAACTGTACTCCACTAAGACAGGAGAAGACAGTATAAGCTCAAAGAGAGCCATCAGATTGGTTTGCTGCCCTTCCTCCAGGTCAGAGAGGAGAGAAAGTAATGTATGAGAATCATGTGCAGAGTATATCAGTGTCCTGAAGATTCACTCTCCAGATAAGAAATAATTTTTAGACCAATTCTTTACCACCAAGCAGGGAACTCCGTGTTCCAGCTTCTGCAATTATAAGGAAGGTTTAATTACATCACAAAATTCAGTGTCTGGTCCTTGTTCTATTACAATAACAGTAATAATTAACAAGACTTCAAAAGAGGAAGTCTTCCCACCGAGGCTTTTTGGGATCACATTCTTCCCTTTCTGTCTAACATCCTGCGGGAAACAGACTGAATCCGATTACAGGACCCTACTGGGCTCCCTCGGCACATGTAAATAGCTAAGTAATGTTTATGTACGCAGCTAATTAGCACACTTCATGGAAGCAGACCTCTGCTTGACCCTCTGTGCTTCTCCCACACACACACAGACCATTCTTTTATGCTGTCCCCTTGTGCCAGAACAACTAGACTAAGAATGGAGTACAGCGGGTTGCTTGAAATCACCCCACCCTCCCAAGTGGAGCTTGCATACTCATAGGTTACTTGCCATGAGGAGTCCGGGGGCACCTTAAAAGCTAACAGATTTATTTGGGCATAAGCTCTCCTGGTAAAAAACCCACTTCTTCAGATGCAATGCAGTGGGTTTTTTACCCACGAAAGCTTATGCCCAAATAAATCTGTTAGTCTTTAAGGTACCACCAGACTCCTTGTTGTTTTTGTAGATACAGACTAACATGGCTACTCCTCTTATATAAGTAACCTATGTTACAGACCCAAGACCTAAGTCTGCAACAATCATGATTTCTAGAGAAATGAATAGAGGGAGTTTTGCCTGCACAGCCCTGATTTCCTTCCATCAGAGTGTTCTCTAGGGCACTGCCAAGAGTGCCACACCACATCCACACACTTCCATAATACAGCCTTTTGATCTTACTTCACTGTTCATTTTAAAATACAACATTAGATAGCGGTTAATTTAAACATTTGAGAACTAGCCTCCTCTCAGGAGATTTCAGACTCTTTCATACTGGAATTCCGCTCCCACTGCCTCATGTCCCCATGCCTAACAACAGAGAAGCCAGCAAAATGATGAACCCAGGTTATCAAATTCATACCTACACACAGAGTATGATTCTTCTTTCACTCTAGTGAAAGTCAGAACTCCATTAAAGTCAGTGGCACTAAACCAGTGTAAAAATGGTGTACAGTGCGAGCAGAAGTCATGCGGCAGTGGCCCCCAATAGTAGATCAGAGCCCCACTAGCAAGACAAAAATTTGCAGTTTGTTACGCATGGAGATAATCATTCTTAAGTGTCTAGCATGTTAATGGTACATTTATATAGCACAGCCTTCTGGCAAAGAGTTATTTTTCCAATGCTGTTTTTCAGACAAAGTGTTTTTAGAACTGAGACAGGTTGCAAACTCCTTAGCACACGGACTCTGTCTCCCTATTTGTCTGTAAAGCATTTGGCAAACTTTGGATGCTTTATAAATAGCAGCAATATAGAAATAGACAACATAATTCAAATAAGGTACCCATTTCGCCCGTCAGCTGTTACAGGCCTATATAATTGTTACAATATAGATCTGACCTTTCACATGAGGTGTTGGGAACATTAACAGGGTGCCATTATTTTCACGTCTCTACAGTTACAGCTTAACCAAGTTAATGTCTCGGTGAGGGAAGGGAGAAAAGCTTCCCATATTTAGCTGGGAAATTGACTTCCAGTAGAATTCCCGCAGTTTTCTTCAAAGACCAATATTAAAATAGCTGGTTTTCTCTGTAACACAATTTGAGAGCCAAGACTTTCAGACTTTCCTTTCCTCACAAATGGTTTCTGTAAAGAGATCCTCATTTTCTGTAGCGTAGTAGCTGGCTGCTGTAGTTGTGTATCCTATCTGCATTATTTTGGCAGCCCTGACTGATGGAGAATGATGCTCTTGCTTGTCACTAAGTGACTCAATGTTTGTTCCAATTAAAATAAAATACTGCTTGGCTTACAAAGACTCCCCAAACCATTCAAAGAGTGGGGGCAGGCCAATTAATCTCAGATAAAAATTAAATGTCTTTTTCCACAAATCTAACCTACAGTCAGGTGTGATGCTAAGGGTCCCAATCACTTACGCATTCAATGGACTGAACAATGCACGTTACAACTGTTATGCAACTGTGTTCGTGTAAGGTCAGTAAATGCACTCAAGAGTAGCTGCTTCCATAAACCACTGTGGCTGTCTCTACACTAGGATATTTTTGCTAAAGTTCCCCACAACTGCCATTACTATTTCAGCTTTTTTGCTGGTAGCACTGGTGGGAGAGACAGTGCAGACAGGGGTTCCTGGGTATGCTGAAGTTTTAATTGTTATATTGTTTAAGCCAGCACAGAGCTGGCCTACATGGAAAGGCATTTAGAATGCCAGCAGCTGTCTGCCACCCATCTACAAGAGGGCTCCCACCAGTGGAACTGAAATTATGTTAACTACATTAGGAAATTTTTACTACAATTCCTTAGTGGAGACAAGTACTAAGTCTCAAGTAATAACTAGCCCCCAAAGCTTTTTACCACTGCAACTCAACAGATTTTGTGGAGTAACTTCCTATCCTCAGTGGCAGGAGATAGGAGTAAGACCCTTGGATCAATGAAGTCTGGACTGAGTCAAGTGTTCAGGACCAAGACTTTGGTCACTGCAATTCTTACAGTAAGTAACAGGGAGAGAGAGAGAAGCAATAACAATGCACAACACAAAACTATTAACAAGCATAGTTATAAATATTTCAGTTTGTGAACAAAATTCTCAACACATACACGCAGCTTTTTCCATCTCCCTCCCAACCCAAATCCCTCTCTGCACACTAAGGAAGTGAACCTTGCTGAACTGACTTAGTCTGTACTGCCTAGCCCCAAAACCCACTGGGCATCCTATCAATCAACTGATGAAAATGGAACTCATTTTAATAGCCCTTAAGGCACAGCAGTACTGCAGGAGTTCAAAGCATGAACAGCAGACACAGGAGGAAGAAAGCAAGCAAGGGGCCCCTAAACTTTTTCCATAGGGTGGCCCACACCTTAGTAGAGCCACTGTCTCTAAGACAACTTCCCTTCCAATTCACTGTGGCACAAACTATCTTCTCTGCTACTTGCCTACACGCAACATTCCTGTGAAATCCACAGCATATAAAAAATTAGGAAATTATTTGTGGCCTCTTTTAATGCAATTTAGCAAATGGAAAAGGAAATGGGCCAGCCCGAGTCACTCTATACTAACCAGTCTGGATACTGCAGGAATAAAATATTTACTCACAAAGATCTCATGCAGGTCAGTATTCAGACTGTTGTGTATGTTTCCCATTGTCAAACCTTCCCCCTTGCAAAACACTAACACCTTTAGACTAGTGCTGTCAGAGGCTGTAACAAAGCAGAAACCATCAAGTGAAAAGACCCCATGAAACCCACACTGAACCAGACAGAATCTGGAGAATATTCCAGACTAACAACAGAATCCCCTTCCCTCTCCTCAGAAATTTAATGTTGAGAGCAAGGGAAAACTAGCCTCCAGAAAGGTGGCTAGGTGCACAGAACAAGGCAGCAGCAAGGATTTGCAGACCTCTCTCTTCTGGCTAAATAAACAGGCACAGAAACTTGCATGCTAAATGCAAGCAAAGGCATCTCCCTATTGGCACCTCCAGAGATATATACATATGGAGTGGGAAAGAAAACCCCTGTTGCCTTTAGAATGACTTCTATGGTTCTCAGATACTCAAGATCTTCCCAAGCAGAGAATCGATTTTCTCCTGTGTGTGTTTTTCTATCACCTGCATTAGGTACGTACACTACAATGCACTATCTGCCTTGGTCTGCAGCTTTGACACCATTTTACAATCCCCTCACCCTCTCCTAGGAAATTAACAGACATGTCACTTGACTAGAAGCAGCAAAGAATCCTGTGGCACCTTATAGACTAACAGACGTTTTGGAGCATGAGCTTTCGTGGGTGAATACCCACTTCATCAGACGCATGACTTGCGAAAGCTCATGCTCCAAAACGTCCATTAGTCTATAAGGTGCCACAGGATTCTTTGCTGCTTTTACAGATCCAGACTAACAGGGCTACCCCTCCGATACTTGTCACTTGGACTAGGGTCTCTTGGACTAACAGAAGAGTTCATTTTTTGACTGAATACACTGGGACACAACTCCCATTGATTTCAATGTGCTTCACTTTTGCTTATGCCAGTCTCGAGCCTGATCTTGTAGCAGGAGGCTCTGTAGAAGTGTCTGGGAGAGCAATCAGGCATGGTGCGGAAGAAGGTCTATTTTGCCTATCCACAGTCAGCCATCACCAAAGTAAAGGAGGAGGATGGGAAATCACCATCTTACCTGGATTTCCGTTTGCGAGAAGGCTTCTCCACCAGGCCTGTTGTTCTGGAGGTGGAAAGAGAGAGAAGGCAGTGACCTGGAGGGCCAGGGGACGAGCACCAGGAAAGGCAGAGGGGGAACAGGCTCCAGGGTCCGCCCTGCCATCCTGATCTCCCTGGCATCATTCAGCACTGGGTAGGCACCGGCAGCCCGCTCGGCTCTGAGCAGGGGCCGGTCCCCAGGAGCTCACGGAGGAGAGGGTCCAGTGGGGCAAGTGAGGCAGGCGGGCGGGGAGGGAGGGACCGGGCAAGGCACAGGGAATAGAGCACAGCAGGGGGCACTGCACAGGGCAACAGGGACTCGGGACAGAGCAGGGGGGTAAGAGTGGCGGGGGGGGGCAGGCGGGGGTCCCGGGCAGTTAAAGGGCGGAGGGGAAGGAGAGTCGGGGTTACGGGGGGGCAGGCGGGGGTCCCGGGCAGTTAAAGGGCAGAGGGGAAGGAGAGTCGGGGTTACGGGGGGGCGCAAGCGGGGGTCTCGGGCACTTAAAGGGCGGGGGAGGAAGGAGAGTCGGGGTTACGGGGGGGGCAGGCGGGGGTCCCGGGCAGTTAAAGGGCGGGGGGGCAGGCGAGTCGGGGGCTGCAGGCCGGGGGGGGGCAGGCGAGTCGGGGGCTGCAGGCCGGGGGGGGGCAGGCGAGTCGGGGGCTGCAGGCCGGGGGGGGGCAGGCGAGTCGGGGGCTGCAGGCCGGGGGGGGGCAGGCGAGTCGGGGGCTGCAGGCCGGGGGGGGGGCAGGCGAGTCGGGGGCTGCAGGCCGGGGGGGGGCAGGCGAGTCGGGGGCTGCAGGCCGGGGGGGGACGGGGGAAGAGGCGAGTCGGGGGCTGCAGGCCGGGGGGGGACGGGGGAAGAGGCGAGTCGGGGGCTGCAGGCCGGGGGGGACGGGGGAAGAGGCGAGTCGGGGGCTGCAGGCCGGGGGGGACGGGGGAAGAGGCGAGTCGGGGGCTGCAGGCCGGGGGGGACGGGGGAAGAGGCGAGTCGGGGGCTGCAGGCCGGGGGGGAAGGGGGGGAAGGCGAGTCGGGGGCTGCAGGCCGGGGGGGAAGGGGGGGAAGGCGAGTCGGGGGCTGCAGGCCGGGGGGGAAGGGGCGGCAGGCGAGTCGGGGGCTGCAGGCCGGGGGGGAAGGGGCGGCAGGCGAGTCGGGGGCTGCAGGCCGGGGGGGAGGGGCGGCAGGCGAGTCGGGGGCTGCAGGCCGGGGGGGAGGGGCGGCAGGCGAGTCGGGGGCTGCAGGCCGGGGGGGGGGGCAAGCGAGTCAGGGGCTGCAGGCCGGGGGGGGGGCGGGGGAAGAGGCGAGTCGGGGGCTGCAGGCCGGGGGGGGGGGCGGCAGGCGAGTCGGGGGCTGCAGGCCGGGGGGGGGGCGGGGGAAGAGGCGAGTCGGGGGCTGCAGGCCGGGGGGGGGGGCGGCAGGCGAGTCGGGGGCTGCAGGCCGGGGGGGACGGGGGAAGAGGCGAGTCGGGGGCTGCAGGCCGGGGGGGGCAGGCGAGTCGGGGGCTGCAGGCCGGGGGGGGGAAGAGGCGAGTCGGGGGCTGCAGGCCGGGGGGGGGGCGGGGGAAGAGGCGAGTCGGGGGCTGCAGGCCGGGGGGGGCGGCAGGCTGGGGGGGGGGGAAGAGGCGAGTCGGGGGCGGCAGGCCGGGGGGGGGAAGGGGGGGCAGGCGAGTCGGGGGCGGCAGGCCGGGGGGGGGCGGCAGGCCGGGGGGGGCTTTACGCGCTTTTCCTGCTGCCGGGCCGGAGCCCCCCCGTGACGCCCCCGCGGTCCTGCCCAGCGCCCCCCCGTGCGCGCGTACCCGGAGCCCCTCACCTGGAGGCCGGGCCAGTGCGGGGCAGGCGCTGCCGGGCGGCTCCTCTCACCATCCGCGCCGCCTCCGCCAGCTCCGCGGCGAAGCTGCTCCTACAGCTAGCGCTGCCGCTCGGTGCCGGGGGAGCTCGGATGCCGCCTCACACTAGCCTGGGGGCGGACTTTCCCCGCCCTTTCCAGGTCCTAATTGGCTCATCGCTAGACAAGGGGGTGACTCCGCTCTCTGACTGGCTGCAGCCTCCGTCACTCTCATGCCATCTCCCTAGCAGGATAGGTTGAAAGAGCGAGTATGGCTCTTGCTGCTTAGATACGGACAGGGGCGGCTGTGCGGGAGGCAGGGGCGCCACCGTGCGGGGAAGGGCAGAACTGCACCTGGAAGCTGCCTACACCAGGGGCTGCCTGATCGCTACTGCTCAAGAATGACACACAAACAGCTTGATCATTTTATTTATCATGTGCATGGTCGTCTAGCCAAGCAATGGCATCTTCAGTGGCGTGATGCAGTTCTTCTAGGCCACCGCTGAACCTAGTCAGCAGGCATTCAGCAACAAGGTGCGTCATCATCTGTGTTGCACCAGAGCTACCCAAAGGCTGTCTGTCACAAAGGCCTCAGTGATACTGGTTAGCTGCACAGAGACCTTGCCCGGTCCAGAAGCTCTTCAACAGGGACCACTGGTGACGGGGCAGGTCAAAACCAGGCGGGCAGATTGTGGTATCAATGATGAGGAACTGGCTGGAGACTGTAACAGATATCCCATTCCTCTCGCCCGAGTGTTTCCGCCCTAACCGCCTGGCATGGCGGATGAGACCATAATGGGCATCATGACGGCAAACGTGCAGCTGGTGGTTTTAAAAGGTTATTGTGCAGCGGCAGGCTTGGGTTGGCGTGTACTTTCTCCAGTAACTTGCCAGTGGCAACCTCTCATCCGATATGAGGAAGAGCAATATTGCTCAGAACTGGAAGCCATGTGAGTGGAGTCAGATGCAGGGTGCTGGAGATAATACACATGGCAGCATGTAACTGCATATCCATCAGTTTGGCATGTGACGATCAACTCCAAACTGGAGCGTAGTACTCCGCCACGGAATACATGGTGGCAAGACCTGACGTCCGCGAAGTTGGAGCACAAGCACCCCATGATGAACCTGCCAGCTTGCTAAGAAGATTATTGTGAGTCTTAACTTTAGCTGTTGTCTTCTTCAGGTGGGCATGGTAACTCAATGTGTGGTCTAAGGTCACACCTAGATAGACCGGTTCTACTTCATGCTTCACCTTTTGACCATTCAGATAATTTTAAACATGCAGTTCTCGGGTTGTTCTGGCATGAACAAACTGGATACTGTTTTTATGACACTTGTCAAATGCACAAATACAAACTGAGAAAATAGATCTTTCTCTGATCTCTGTTATATCAGCCTAAAGCTTCAGTCTCACAGTTGGATCCATGCAGGTAGATCCTGTACCCATGAGGAGACCTTTGGTCTACCCATCTGGAAACAACTGCAGGTTCAGGGCCTCAGATGTCCCATTAATAACAGCAGGAACACCATTTTCTGAAAGAAGCATGATTTTCAAGTTGCCACTACCCAGTTAAGATGGATTTTATTATTTTAATTGTCTTTACAGCAGGTCACATCAGTGCCTTGCACAGTATCCTCAGACAGCATTAACCTCTTACTCTCTAAGGCCCTAGTGATCAGGTCTGATTATCAGCCAGCCATTGCAACATGGAACGTTACAGAGCAGTAGTTATGGTACATTATCATTCTGTATCTTGAGAGCTACTGTTAGCTGTTACATTAGATACTCACAGATCAATCCGAGTATAAGGGCTGGTCTACACTATGGGGGGAGATCGACCTAAGTTACACAACCTCAGCTATGTGAATATTGTAGCTGAAGTCAACATACTTAGATCTACTTACTGCAGTGTCTTCACTGTGCTGTGTCGCCGGGAGACGCTCTCCCAGAGATTCCCCTTGCACTTTTCATTGCAGTGGAGTACCGGAGTCGGTCCTAGAGCAGATCAGCAGTTGATTTATCATGTCAATACTAGACATGATAAATTGACCCTGGCTGGATCGATCGCTACCCGGGGCTAGTGTAGACATGCCCTGAGGCACAGTACCTGATCATGCAAGGGATCCATGCAGAACCCCACTGAAGCCCTGGGCCTGCCCATATGCAGAGCCATTGCAGAATCCCAGCCTGATGCAATATAATTACTTGGTCGTTACTATACTTATTATACTGGTTGATTTGATTAGAATGGCAGCAATTGCTAGGATCCGTGCACAGATTAACGAATTCTATTGATTCTGGACCCCGGGGCCAGCAGCCCCAGGGCTCCCACCCCTCCCCTCTCAGTCGGGAAGGCTGGGCGCTCTGTAGCTGGCTGTACCATTGCGCGGCGAGTCTGCAGGGGGCGAGTTGCAATGAGCCGGCTCCTCCCATCACCCCTGCACGGTGAGACTGGATTGGTTGATCCCACCCACTCAGGCTCTTTCGCGTTCTACCTTCTGGCCTCGCTCGGCTTCCGTCCTTTCACCTCGAGCCTCTGCCGACATGGTGAGTGAATTCTGCGGCCGGGACCCCTCGCAGCTGTAATCCGGAGCCATCCGCGGGGCGGGGCGGCCCCCGGAGTGCGGGAGGGTCAGGAGGCCCGGCCGGTCCCTCGGGCGGGGGCCGGCACAGGCCGGGAGCGGGGGAGCCGGGCCGCGGGGCCGGCGCGTGGGGTCCGGGCCGGGCCCGGGGAAAGGCGGGGCGCGGGGCCGGCGCGGGGGCGGCCCGTGGGGTCCGGACCGGGCCCGGGGAAAGGCGGGGCGCGGGGGCGGGCCGGACCGGGCCCGGGGAAAGGCGGGGCGCGGGGCCGGCGCGGGGGCGGCCCGTGGGGTCCGGGCCGGGCCCGGGGAAAGGCGGGGCGCGGGGCCGGCGCGGGGGCGGCCCGTGGGGTCCGGGCCGGGCCCGGGGAAAGGCGGGGCGCGGGGGCGGCGCTGGGCGGCCCGTGGGGTCCGGGCCGGGCCCGGGGCAAGGCGGGGCGCGGGGGCGGCCCGTGGGGTCCGGGCCGGGCCCGGGGAAAGGCGGGGCGCGGGGGCGGCGCTGGGCGGCCCGTGGGGTCCGGGCTCAGAGGCGCGGGCCGGACCGGGCCGGCTGGGCTCGGGGCAGGCTCCGGCAGGCGGGCCGGCCGGCCGGGCTCTGAGCGGACTCGCGCTCTCCGTGGCAGGCTAAGATCAAGGCCCGCGACCTGCGAGGGAAGAAGAAGGAGGAGCTGCTGAAGCAGCTGGATGACCTGAAGGTGGAGCTGTCCCAGCTGCGGGTGGCCAAGGTGACTGGCGGAGCCGCCTCCAAGCTGTCCAAGATGTAAGTCCAAGCCCAGGGGGACGCTCCACTTAGGGGCCTGGCCGTGAGCCCGCGGCGGGAGTGGGGCCTGTGAAGCTGCAGCTGCATTGGGCTGATCAGAACTCGCGCCTCTGCCTCGCAGTGCTGTGCCCTGCCTCAAGGTGGGGACTCTCCAGGGCCCCTGGCCTTAGGCTACAGGTGCTTCACCCCTCATCTGACCCCAGCCATAGGCTATGCTGTGTGGGCACACACTGAGCCTGTTGCGAGGGGAAGGGAGCGTTACTTCTTACAACTGATATTGCTGTAGCAATTTCTTCATCTTACAGAGGCAGGCTGCTTCTTGTTGATGTGGCACCGTTGAGATATATGATGTAGCAATACCATCCTTGTCCTGAGAGTAGATAGCATTGAAGAGAAACATGGGGGGAAGAAAAGGAAAACAGGAGAAGTGTTTGGGTAGAGGGGAAGCTCCAGGGTGGTAAGATTCTAATTGTTAAGAGTAAAATGACAACTATATCTTGAATATAGTAAGAGAGAATTCTCAGGCAGTGCCTCCATTTTCTAATCCTATAGTTCCTCTTACATATTTTGTAAAGTACTTATTGGTTTTAAGCTTTTTTATTGTCTGTCTGTATTTTGAGGCTTATTTCTTTACTCTGCAGCCGGGTTGTCCGCAAATCCATTGCCCGAGTGCTGACTGTCATCAACCAGACCCAGAAAGAGAACCTGAGGAAATTTTACAAAGTAAGTCCAAACTTTGTACTTTGTTAGGCCCTACCCTACATTCCTTTCTTGCCATTTTCATATATGTGGATAGAGTTGTGAGGCAAGAGATCCGGGTAGTTGCAAGAATAATTCTGCAAATGAGATTTTTTCAAATGTTCTAATCCTGGGGAGAGTATAACATTAATCTCATATTATAATGGTCCCTTTTCAAAATATTGTTTATTGCAAGACTAACACCCAGCACTGCTCTGAATTGAGTAGATGCAGTGTGAATCTGTTCTTGCTAAAGGATTCTTCTACTGGACAGCATGTAACTCTGTTATCTGGCTTTGTGTGCTTTCCAGCAGGCACAGGTGTAAGTGCTCTGTTGGAAAATACATTCGTAAAGATTGGCAGTCTTGAGGGATGAAATCACTGAGAACACGAACAGTTTTTTTGGAATTTTTTTCCCCTCAGGCAGTGTGTTATTTCTCATGGTTCACATTCTTTGCTGTACACCAGAATTATCTAGAGCAGGTGCCCAAGTGAATACTTCCAGAGGTACTGGCAGACTCCTGGGATTAATAAAATCAGGAATCAGCCAACTGTAGGCTGCAGTCCTGTCTGGTAAAATGGCTGGTAGTGACTGATGGTGGTATGCTACTCAGCAGCTGTGAGGGTAAGGCCATTTCCTAGTGGAGAAGAATGTGTCATACACATGAAGGGCATAGGGAAGTCATAGCCCCTGCTCTTCATGCAGTACCAACAGGCAGGACAGCTTTCTGTACTTGTACACACCCAGATCCTTTGCAGATTACTGAACAGCGTGGATGCAGTGGCAAGGGTAAAGTCTGCTTAAAAAAAAAAAACCCACACAACCACTTTTGAGGCTCATTTGTTGTTGTTTTTGCAAACAGGGCAAAAAGTACAAGCCTCTTGACCTACGGCCGAAGAAGACTCGTGCCATGCGCCGCAGATTAAATAAGTACGAAGAAAGTTTGAAGACCAAAAAACAGCAGCGAAAAGAGCGCCTGTACCCTGTCCGGAAGTTTGCTGTTAAGGCATAAACCTTTTGCATACTATGGATCTGTCAGCTTTTTCTCATTAAACATCAAGTTGTTTGGAAACTGACAGGCATAGATACTTGTTTTATAGTATGGATTTGGTTCAGAACTCATGATAACACTGCATGGAGGGAAACTTCAGTTAGAGATCATGGGAGCCTTATGCTAATGTAGCTTGGAAGATGCTACAGTTAATTTGTCACCATTTGCATTATAAAACTGTTTGTTTAATTTTCCATAGTGTCCTCTATAAAGATCATGCTAATGTTTTAGGCAGACATGAGTCTTTGCAAATATTTGAATCCACTAAGCTTTTAAGTTTTGGGGCAGAAGTATTTAACATCTGGCTTCTCAAGTGAACTAGTGTGTGTCTAGTAGTTGAGAAAATCTTAAAATAGAAATTCCTCTAGTGTCAGTCACATGAGGATCTGATCACTGTATAGGTAAATTAGCATAGTGAGGTCCCTTCTTCTTCACTCTGTCTCCTTTGCCAGAGCTTATTTTGAGCAGTGACTGTACAGCTGGAACTCCTTACTGTTATTGCTCCAATGAACCCCAGTATATCCAGTAAAAATGTCCATATCGCCATTAATGATATCTGTCATTTTAAACCATTTGGCATACAATTCGTGCTTAAAAATTACTAGCATTATTAGTAATGCTTAGGCTATTATGTGGAGATTCACCTTACTTTCACAGGTGCTCAAGTGTGGTTCGAAAGCTTATTGCAATCTTAATCTTGATTTCAGAGGATTGACCACCCTCTGAAATGAAATTGAGAGAGCACTGCACGCTGCTGAGGATTTATAGCTCCCAAGAGGTGGTTCTTTTATTACAGGCATGGAAGGCTCCCTTTGCTCCTGGCAAATTGTCAGCACTGCTCTTGGCTGTGCAGAACTTATCCCTACTTTGTGCTTCTGTCGGGTGAAGGTGGAACAGTCTGGGTTGAGCTTTCTGCACTGATGTATCAGCAGAAACTTGAATTATCTATGCCTGATATTCCAGAATATTCACTACAGTTACTTTTATATTAAGACCATATCAGTTAGCAGGCATGTTGGTCTCCAGTGAGACCAAAAAATCGTGGGCATGTAAGTGGTTCTGAAAACTAGATTTATTTGCTTATGAGTAAGGCTGCGATTTAATTATGGGTATTTTTAGTAAAAGCCATGGACAAAAAACAAAAGAAACACACCTCAGGACCTGTCCATGACTTATATCATAAATACTCCTGGTTGAATCTTGGAGAGGTGCCTTGGGAGGCCAGCTGCTGCGCTGGCCACCCCAGGACCACTACCTGGAGCCACTGAGCTGGGGCTGCTCTGGTCACCCCTGGGACCACTGCTGAGGCAATCCCCTAGGCTGCCAGAGCAGCAGCCAGGGCCACTCAAGCAGCAGCTGGCTGCCCATGTGGTTGGCTGCAGAGCCACTCCAGCAGCAGCAGGTGTGGCTGGCTCCAGGGCCAGCTGCTGGGTTAGCCCTGGGGTCAGACACACTGGTGCTACAGAAATCAGGTCGCAGGAAGTCACAGAATCCATGACTTCCACGACCTCCATGACAAACACAGAGCTCTACTTATGAGACCTATTTGCAGGCTCCGTTCAGTCCCATCGTTCGTTCATAGTGCCTGCTGGAGCTAAGCTGTGTGGCCTCCCCTGCTAGTCAGTGACACTTCAGCCACAGGACTCTTGTACAGAGCTTTCAGCTGCATGTTGGAAGAGGCCAAGCTGGTAGTATGTACAAAATCACAGTAATATGAAGATTGTGTTTTTATGGTGCAATGTAGCTTTCAAGATGTGTGACAGTTCCCTTCTCCAGCAGAGAGCAGGCATCACCTCAAGGGCCATTGTCATAATAGCCTGCACCCATAAAGAGGTATAGTGTACTTCCTTACTGATGTTTCTTGTTTGAATAACCTATGCTGTTGTCATTATCATCAATGCTTTGGATATGATCAGGCTCTCTTCCTCTCGGTACCCAGTCTTCATTTATAAGTGGGCTAAAGAGCCATGCAAATTCCCACACTTCCACCTGTAAAACAGCCAGTTAGAGACCCAACCAAGCTTGCTTTCCTACAATACTTATTTTTTTCCTGTAGAGAATTCTGCAGAGCCAGAGCAATGAGCTGTAGCTGCTATTAGATGGGTTCCCTTCAGCTGTAACATATTGAAGTGTTTCAAGCTGCTATTTAAATGCAGCACCAATAGTGTGCAGTCTGTGTTGGATCTCATTAGTTTCTTTATCCATTGAGGGAGGTGTCACAGGATGTATTTCCCCACACCATGTTTCATGTTGCAAGCCATCCTCTCACACACTCTTGCATAGGTTCACCAGTGTGCTTCTTTTAGAGTGGCTTGTATAGTTGTCCTCATAGTGAAAGGATTTAGCCAAGCTCCACCCTAGGCCCAGAACAGTGGGGCTGGAGATGGGAGAAGAGATCTCATCTCTGAGATCTGGGCTTCTTTAGCCATCCTTTCCTCTCCCTTTCTCTACCCTCCTTAACCCTCTCAAGCTGGTGAGCTGAATTCCAGTGCTAACTGGCTAAGTACCCAGTCCTTAATTAACTATCTCCCAGTTTAACCCATATGGGGAATCTTAGAGCGGTGGGTGAGCTTTATGCTACTCCCACTCTGTCACAAGGGCTGATCCACCTCCTAGTGAATTCAGGGAAGAGATTCTCCTCCATGCTGCTCACACTAGTTCTGAAGGATTCATAGGCTGGAATAAATTCTAACTAGGGTAAAGGCTTGTCTACGGTGTGCTAAAATCAATGCAGAGGTTACTGCACCCTTCCCCACCACTGCATTATGGTATCACCCTGTTAGGTGGCTACAGCTACTCTATTCTTTAACAGGGGAAGGAGCCCTGCCATAATAGCTGCTACTCACAGCTGAGCAGGGAGACCAGGATTTGATTTTGCCTTATTGTACTGTGCCTGGACCAGAGTACTTGTTTTATAAAACATCCTATATGTGCACAATAAAATAATGATAAACCATGACAATAAGGTAATCTAGAAAGGAGTCTAGTTGTTCTTACCAACATTCCTGCTACAGCGAAGCAAACAGCTAATAATGCCCTGATGTCCTACTAGGGGTTTGTCTTGATTTTTGTAGGCAAATTCCAGGAACCAATTGCCTATCACAAAAAGAAAACAACACCAGTTCATGCTTGTATTGCAAATGAAAATCTAAACATTTCTGAATGCAATTTAAGCTTCAGAATGGTGCACTTTTGGCTAAATGGCTTGGACATTAAGGTTGTCAGATCCCCTAGCAAAGAGCACAGCATAAATGCCTACCTGGATAGAGTCTTCTGTTTGAAAGGTCTCATGTTATAACTCAGTAGCATATCATTCATATGTCAGTAGCTAGAAGATGACAGGACATTGAGGTCTAGTTACCAGATCTTGAGCACTCAGTAAAAGGTCGCAACTGTGCATATCATCATCATGCCCCATGAAGAGCCTCAATGTCTGGCCTAACTGTAGGGACAAAAAGTGAACAGCAGTTAGGGCAGGAGCAGGCCGGTCTGTTTCTGGCCTGTAGACAACTTGCCTGCAGCCATCTGAGGGGAATGTCTGCTGCAGGGCAATCTTGGAAAACAGGGAACAGTGATGCTGTGAACAATTTCATCTGGGGCCCTGGACTCTTCCCCTTCATGGCCTCACAGAGGCCAGAGTAGAAGGCCGGTTAATCCCCCCTAGTCCATCCCGCGGGACCAGGATTGGACTCTTCTACTTCATTAAGGTTTGTTATGGACACAGTGAGATTTGTCACCAAAGCAAAGCTGACTAGATCCCTCAGCTGTTTTTGCCTCTAGCTGTCAGAGTGACTCTTGCACCAGCTGGATAAGAACAATCCTAGCCCCAAGGAACCACTGAGAGCTGATTGGCCACACTGAGTGTCACAGACCTTCCTAGACACCTATAGGTGTCTGGCCACAGCCTTGCCCTTCCATCCGTTCCTCGCAGCCACAGAAGAACTTGACCTCAAAGGGCCCCTACCTCTGTGTCACATTCATTCAGATTAGCGTAAACAAGTAAACCAGGCTGATTGCAGTCCAGGGACCACCAAGCCAGGCCATATAGAGCCCATGTAACTCAGGACTTGCCTCACCTTTGTGCCTCACAAATTATGTTACATCCATCACTGCAAAACATTCTGAGACATTCCCGCACATCTTAGCCTGAACTGGCAGGGCTGACTAACTTGGTGGGAAAGCCAATTTTGCTCAGCTGTCAGTCTGTGCTGTTCCCCCATCCTGCTCCCTGTGTCGGGGTGGGGCTCGCTGCTGCTTCTCAGCATATGCAGTAGCCTCTTTCAGGAGGCCCAGAGCTGATCTGGGGCAGTTCATGTTTGGAAATGGTTCTTGCTGTGTACAGAGGCAGCCTGGCTGTCTCCGTAGTTACAGGGGAGTGAGTTTGCATTCCTCTACAACCCAGCTGGTAGATTAGCAACTCCAGGTTGCCTTCCCCTCTCATTTTAGAAATGTACCTTCAGAGTTTTGATTCCCATGGAAAGCTGCCAGTTGGAGAATGGCATTATACAGAAAACTCCTGGCTGCACATTAGTCTGCCCAAAACATACATAGGTCTTCATTCTTGGAGTAGTTCTGACTGGCAGCTGTTTGCAGGTTCAGGTGAATGTACATTTCAGAACATCCATACATCTTGAGAGTGAATCAGTTTGATCCCATTAATCCTTTGTGCTTTTGCAGTAGTGAATGGATGAAAGCCTGCCCCTGGTGAAATCAATGACAGAATTCCCATTACACCTACTGCTTGTAAAGCACTCAGATCCATAATTTGGTGGATTAAGTACAGCACTAGGAGACTGGCTTCACCAGGGACTTAGTGGATAGCTGTGGAAAGGTAATTTTGCCTCACTGCTCCTCAACTACCCCATGTATAGGATGAGGCTAACACTGTCTGTAGCAGGGAGCCATCTCTGGGCACCCCCCATGGGCCAACATGGCCCTGTAAGCACACTGCCCCCAGTTCCCTCAGGACCTGAGAAAAACTTACCCCCAGGCCAGAGCACTTTAAACCAAGATTCCTCCTCCTCCTCTGTACTTTTGCGGGATATAGTTTATTCATATTACAACAAATCAATTTTCTCCTTTACTCCTCAAGTCCAGCCCCCTGTTCACATGGGTTCAGGGATCCTATAGCCCTCTATTTAGAGTCTACCCCTTTCTTCTACCCCTTAGGCCAGGAGTCTCATAGCCCTCTTTGTAGGGTCTCTGCTGAAAATTCAGGTCAGCTGCAACCCTCACTCAGCTTTTCCAGGTTATCCCCTTTCAACCCAAAGAACTGCTCTGCATAAGCTCAAAAATGCCCCTCTTACCCACCAAAGCTGGTCAAATAAAAGACATGATTTCTCCCTCCTTGCCTCTACACAGCTAGGACCAGCCTGGCCCACAGCCTTTAAAACACTTTCTTCTCACTTATCTCCACGTTTGGATTGATTTAACCGCATGACTCCCCTGTCATGTGGCTATGCCAATTTTCCTCACCTGGGAGGAGGCCTGAAGGAGTCATAGGTGGGGCTGGAGCCATTCTCTCTTAAAAGGCCAGTCAGTGTAAGGCTAGGTTTGTTAAGAGGACAGCTGTATAGTGCTTTGACAAGACCATACTGCATGGGACTACAACACAGGGCTGTTATTCTGTTGCTTTCTGGACAAGCAAGCATGCAGCAGAGCTGTCAGCTAGGGAGGGTGACAGGAAGATAGTATCTGGTTAGGTAGTGAGCATGGAGGGTAAAGGGATTTGAAATGGTACAGTTGACAGAGACATGGGCAGCTCATTCTAGCTATTTTGGGGTTTTCTTCCTCTGATAGCCTCCTGGGATCTCCATCCATCCTCAGATTCTTTCTTCTGCAGGTTCTACCTACATCTCCTGTCTCCCTTGTCCCCAGAGAGACTCCTAGAGTCCCTAGGTATTAGGTATCCCAATGGTGCAGTCCTGTGAAGAAGCACAAACATCTTACTGCAAATCCAAATCACTGGCTTCACAGGTGTGATGGGCTGTGAGTGACCATGTAGTAAACCCCCTGGTCCTCCAAATAGCTCTGAGAATTGCATCAGGAGCCCAATGAACTGCAGTTTAAGGAGAAGGCACTAGAGAGCATTACAGCCTCAAATATTTTGTAACCTGAAACTAGATTGAGTTTTGCCCTTCTGGCTAGATCCAGCTCTGAACCTGGAGGTATTAAGGGATGGGTCTCTACCTGGCTTCAGGTGAGATGTACAACAGGTCATTCCAAAAGCCTGTTTTTTCTGCCGAAAACACTGCCTGGAAAAAGAATTTAGACCCTAGGAAGCAGATCTTCTTTTCTCAGAACTTCAGTCACTAACAACAGGAACTTTGCTGAGAACCAAGGTCAAAATTCGTGCACATAGTGTTTGAGCTGGCATTTTAGCAATATGCCAAGCTGTGCTGAGCATGTTACCTCTTCAACAGGAGGATCTCAAAGAGGTTTACCAGTAGCATTGAATTCCCAGTCCCTCAGTACTATTCCTACTACACTGATGGGGTGGCAGAGACACAGACAGGGAGAGTGACTTGTCAGGCAAAGCAGGGGATAGAATCCAGGAGTCCTGACTCTTCGTTAGGTGTTGAGAGCATCTTTCCCCCTCATAACTGTTCATACTAGCCTGTAAGCTCTGAAGCCATGGAGTGATTGAGGACACACTGAGTATCTTTGTAGCCTGGGGCATTCTCACAAAAGAAGTGATCAAGGATTGAGCCCTTGACCCAGGCAACCCAGAGTGTCTTACAAGCAGCGCCCTAAGCATGAAACAGAGTCATGCCATATCCTGTATCCCACTTCTCCCGGGAGTCACCTGGATTTCACTGCTGGGAAACTGCCAGAAACTCACTCTGTTTGTCCTTTCATTTTCATCTTGTTGCTCCGAGGGACCTTTTACTATAGCCCCCTGAACGTCTCCCCTTCCCCTTGGTGCGTACATGCTTCAGACACCTGCAGATGACGGGCAGACCCCAATAACTGTCATACTAAAGGTAAATTAATGGGGAGCTAACAGAAGCCCTTTCTCAGAGGGAGTGAGTCTCTCTGTTCCAGATGGGCAGATACTCAGAGATCTCCCTGATGATGTTCACATGAGCAAATTGCTGATGGGACCCAGGATTTGTGCAAAGATTTTCCAAGCATGAAGCTGGTTATGTTATCGCTGTAACTGAAGACATTCCATAGCATTGAAGCGGATTTCCTGGGGAATATCAACTTCAATAAATAAGATGTTTCCAGACAGATCAAATTAGGAATACAAAGACAGGCTGGTTGACTGCCCCAACTACAAGCATTTGTGACTGTCACCGCAATAGGGCTGTGATCTAGGGTGAGCAGGCAGCAAATGTGAAAAATTGGGACAGGGGATAGAGGGTAATAGGCTCCTATATAAGAAAAAGACCCAAAAATCAGGACATCTGGTCACTTTGCAGTGATCGTAGGCCTTGCAAATGACTCTCATCAAATGCAGGTTCTCCTCTGCACCCGCACACACCTAGGCTGTGCAGGAATGAACCTGTCTTCATTGCAGCTTCTGCTTTACTTCTGCCCCACGCAGCGGAGTTAGCACTTGTTAAATGAACAGCAGCTCTTTGAACGTTTCCCACACTGTTATCCTTCGGGAATCCCTTGTTCTGGGTGTTTGCCTCAGGACAGGTTGGGTATCTGCTCAGAATTTGACTTCCTCAGATCAAGAATAGCTCAGGTGAGGTCCCACCATGTGAAATTGTCCTTCCTGACCCTGTGCAGGACTCAGTGTGTCCACACTTCCAGAAGCAGGCATGGTGTAGATTTGTCCCCCATAAGCCTCACCCAGGGCCCCTCTGTGTCTCAGCATTAACACTGAAGCTGGGGCAGGAAGTTACAGAACAATGGTCCTCCACTGTCTCCTAGGAGAGAGGCCCTTCAATCTGGTACGGACTCTCCTGCCCTGGCTGCACTCAGCGCAGGAGTCCCCATCCTCAGCTCCACGGTTCAGCTCTTTTCCGGCTCTGGCCCACACCCTGCAGCTAGTCTGGGTGTAGAGGGTGTCAGGCCCAGTGTGCTGGCCATTGCGAGTGCGTGTTGGGACGGCGGGTGCCACCCAGCACTGGGCTGTGAGGATTAACTGCTTCCTGTGTGGAGGTGCAATAGAAATACCCAAAGCTTTATTCCTAGTAACAAGTGGAGCAGCAAAATGAGCTGTGTTCTCCATGGTCAGCTTCGACCACACTGTGTTGTGTTCAGAACATTGCAACATGATGTGCGCTCATATATCCCATTT
Organism: Gopherus evgoodei; assembly: GCF_007399415.2. Taxonomy (NCBI): domain Eukaryota; kingdom Metazoa; phylum Chordata; order Testudines; family Testudinidae; genus Gopherus; species Gopherus evgoodei. Next base: position 24,339,444 of record NC_044337.1, on the reverse strand, counting down.
GCTGAGAACAAACAAAGTCTAAGAGTGCTTCTCTGCATGGGAGAGGCTGGAGGCGCCCAGCCTGGCCTCCTGACCCCCAGCTGCATCTCTAAAGAGAAGCCAAATCCTCTGCGAGAGGCCAGATGGAAGCTCTTTCCTCCCACACATTTACAGGTCACCCTGCCACCCCACCCCCCTGCTCTGCTGACAGCCTCGCTCTCCCCTCCACCCTATGGGTTTCCCCTTGGCCAGGCTGCCTAACCCTGCCCTGCAGTGCTGATTGTGACAGATATCTAACAGCTTGGTGAAGGAAGAGCCTGAGGCCCACTGCTGCCTCCATGTGCTCTCTGATGTTTGCTGCCCCTTGGGCTGAATGCCCCAACAAGTAACAATGGAGTCTGGAAACTCATAATCTAAAATCACCTACCACCCCATTTCCACCCCACATGGGGCCAGGAAGTTATGGGGCAATGGTCCTCCAGCACCTCCCATGAAAGAGGACCTTTAATCTGCTCTGTTACCCTCCTGCCCATCCTGCCTGCAATGCAGGATTTACCGTGCTCAGTTCCCCGCCTCAGTGCTCTTCTAGCCAGCCTGATAATGCAGGAACCCAAGTGAGAAATCAGCTCACTGCTACGGGTGAGCTACTCTTAGCCCATATTGCTGACTGCACTAAACGTGGGCAAGGGAGAAAGTGTCAGTATCTGAGCGCCTATAACTAACATCTAATTTGCCGCCCAGAGCAGTCTAGCTGCACCAACCCGCTGTGTTGTTATTGTACACAGCATTGCGAAGGGAAAACGTCAAGTCTTGCTTGCCATGCAGGCAGCGAGTCACAGGTCTGCCAAGGGCAGCAGTCCGGGCACTTTCCTGAATGGCTCATTTTGTTTGAAGGGCTTGTAAAGCAGATTGTTAAGGGAGGATTTGTCCCGTGCATCATTTGAGTCCTGCTGGTGCCATGAATAAAATCAGTGTTCTGTCACTTACTTACTATTCAGCCTGGGCCGCGGCTCCCACCATCTCTGCAGCGCACAGGATTTGGCTCACGTTACACAAAGGCTGCTGAGTGATTTAGTTGATTCCCTGTCAGAGTAAGAAGTGCTTAATGAAAAGCTGCACATCCAAGATGCTATGAAAAATCCTCTCTTTTAGGGCCAGGGTTGGGGGTGAGGTCTAATAGTTAGAATGGGGGAGGGCTGGAAGCATTCCCTCCTTGCCACTGACTTGTTATGAAACCTAAGGCAAGTCACTTAACTTTCTTCTGGCTCAGCTGCAGTAGGGATAACAATATAGGTGTTCAGTGGGGCTAGATGAATGTCTGCAAGATAGCTTGAGATCCTTGGGTAAAGACAAGGGTGAAATTATCTCTGTGTGTGTCTGTGTGTATGTGTGTGAAACACAGACACATACCCTCTCTCTCTCCAATTATATGAACAGCTGCCCTAGCTTCATACAGACCCATCATCTCCTGCTGCTAGCAAGTGAGTCTCACTGGTGAAACCAGCTTCTCCAGCCTGCGGCTCCCCCGCGTGTCTGCACTGTTAAGCACTAGCAGTGTGTGTGCTCTGTGCAGACTCAGCCTCTGAGCCAGAGAGGCAAACCAGACACTAACTGCACTGCAGACAGAAGATGGAATTAGCAGCGGGCAGTGCAGGCTTATTTCTTTCTAGATCAGGTAGAGTCAGTGCTTACGCTGGCGGCTGGATGTTACTGGCTCCATGGAGGCAGCAGTGCCTGGTGTGGAAGGATTCGGTGCCCCAGCAGGCGAGTTCTAGGCAGTGGGGCGCAATGGCGGGAGTGAGAGAGGACACAAAGGGGGCAGCTGGATTGTGACGGGCAAAGAGTGACAGGACAGGACCACGTGTCCGGGCTGCCACTCTGCATAGCTCTGCCCAGCCTTCGAGAAAGTACCAGTGCTTTAGGCAGTGGCCTGGCTCAAGGAAGAACTAGTCAGGGTCTGTAGTGCCCCGAAATGGCTGCAAGTCCTGCTGTGTCCATCCCGTGCCGGACGATGAACAGGCATTCTGTAGGAAGGAAGGTTGTGAGCAGCTCTCAGCAGCTTACCTAGTGCCACTGCCCCTGGTTGGCTTGTGCCTGCTCTCTGCCACATTGATTTGAATTAGCAGTTTCTAGTCAGCTCAGGGCTTGGTGCTCAGCCCTCAGGAAGGGTGAGCCAGTCTGCAGGATGCTGCTTGGCTGCACTCGCTCTCAGCGCTCCAGCTGCCAGGGAGTTGTGGGGAAGCCAGTCCAAGGAATCACATGGATAATAGTAAAATCACAGCCTTCCTGCATGGATCCAGGGTCTCAACAGACCAGGGTGCCTGTTCGATGAATTAGGAGGAAAACAAGCCTTTAGTTCCTGGAGGCCAGTGTAGCAACTCCTGGCAGCGGTGATGATCCCTCACCCACTGGCTCCCAGAGGTCCATGGAATAGATTCAGTGACCCCAGGGCAGCATCCGTCAACACCAAGAGTTGCTAGCTGTGGCCAAGCCCAAGGGTCCCTTAGAGCAGGAGGATTCCAGGTTTGGGTGGGTTTATTGTTTACCAACTAATCTCAAAACCCCAGGCCTCTCTCAGCCCTTCTCTTCCAAGGAATTTCTTTGCTAATGGATTTCTGGAAAACACCAAGCTTGGAAAAGGCAACTGGTTCCCAGGGGGGAGGGAACCAAACTGCACAGTGACGGCACCCCTGCATGCTGCAGGCAGCCTAGGCAGATCCTGTACCAGCAAACATACCACGTCCAGGAAGATGAAACTGGAAACACAGAGACAACCTGGGGAACCTACCTGAGCAGCCACGCCCATGCCCTCAGCCTCCATCTACTTTCATGCTGCCACCTTAGTAATTTTCATAATGCAAAACTTTCATGCCAGCAAGCTGTGGTGCTGTTCCGGGAAATGGACTGACCTTGACTAGAGTGACCAGACAGCATGTGTGAAAAATAGGGAGAGGGGGTGGGGAGTAATAGGCGCCTATATAAGAAAAAGACCCAAAAATCGGAACAATCCCTATAAAATCAGGACATCTGATCACCCTAACCTTGACAAGCATGAACGAGAGCTGCTGCTCCAGCTGGAGCCACTCACCTTGGAAAGAAAGACTTGCTGAAGCATGGCATTTGTCTGCACCAAGAGCACTGCACAATGGATCGGCTCAGGAGGGGAAGGGACAGCTGCGTTCTCCAGCACAATGACATGGGTACTTTGGCTGGCCAGGAAGCAGTGCGTTAGGCTTAATTTGGCCTGGACACCAGAGAAAGTACTTCATTAAATGGCCACAGTCTCTGTTTTATGAGTCATCTGAAAGACAGCTCCTCCATCAGCGTTCCACATGGGCATCTCCCATCCAACTGCTAACCAGGCCTAAGTTTGTTCAGCTGAGAAGAGCTAATGAGCTCACAGCCAGAAGGGGCTTTAGACACAGGGGGCCCTAGTGGATAAGCTTGCAGCTCCTCCATGTATACTGCCAGGCCCTGCCTGGTCTTTTCTGGGCCAGAGGATGATGCTTTCCCCTGTAACCAGGCTCTGATTCATGTCCTTTCACAATATAGAAACCAAACATCTTCGGTTTCTGTTTGGTGCCATGAATTGAAGAATTCCCACAGCTTCTTTGCTGGCCCCTGCCCCTGCCTGTGGCAATCCCAACCCATTGCATTTAATAAGGTCACGTTTCAACAAGCAGAGCAGACAAAGCTCTCCCAGCCCTGCAGATGCACCCGACATTCCAAGCGACATGAGTTTGCGGGTCTCCCCGTCATTTGTGGTGACTGGTTTCACTTCGGCTTTGATGCTCCAGGCCTGGATTCCATCAGTGGGTCACTCTCCCAAGTATTCTGTTCACAGAACCGGAAAACGTGGCCCACTGAGTGTGGCGCTCCATCCCCATGCCAGCGATGGGTGGGGCACACATAGAGGTTGTTGAGCCATCTGAAGCCTTGGCTAGCAGCTCAAGCAGGAGAAAGTTATGTTTCTGAAGTCAACCGTCCCAGGCCCAATCCCTGCTGCCATCAACCTGTGCAGTGTAACACGAACAAGCCTCGGGTACCTGTCTCCACCTCGTTATCCTCCCTGGCAGTGGGTGAGTCTGGATTCAGTGTGTTTGATGTACCACGCTCCCTCACGAGCACAGCAGCAAGTCTCAACAGCTGGAAAAGTTTTGCATCCCACTGTATTTTTTTAATTCTGGCCCATTTGTGTTTGAATTCCCTTGGCCGCGTAATGCAGGATGGAAGCTGCCCTGTTAGGGGGAAAGAGACACTTGTTGAGTTGTCACCATTACTGCAAGGATCCTGCTGCCTGTGCAGCACCCTGGACAGGGAGTGGCTGAGTGCCTCCTTCTGGCCAGACTTTGAAAGAGGAGAGGCTCCCCTGGCCTTTGAAAGTGCCTAACGCATTGACCCTGAACCCAGCATGCAGCTCTTCTTGCTGAGACTGCTAATCAGATCTCAGCTCATGCTCCTCCCAATACACATTGCCATGCACAGCGGCAGGCAGTTGGTCAGGTGGATTCACCTTCCTCTGGTAATGGCTTCTACCCTCCTTGTGCCTTTGAGCCAGGGAAAGGCTTGGCCTAGCCCGAGGAGCATTACCTGGTCTGGACAGCACAGACCAGGGCAAACAGTCCTCAGCATCGTCTCAGTGAAGGCAATCGCTAACAGCCGTGCTCAGGCCCCGCAGAACTGCGGAGTAAAGCCTAACCAAAAGGATCCTGTGAAGGAGCAGCACCGAGCCGGGGACAGAGAGATCCTGGGCGAGCAGCATCCTTCAGGAGTCCCTCTGTTTACATTTCTCCAGGAAAATAACACAGCCTCAGTCGCTCTCCGGAGACTCTCCTCAGACACCATTAACCAGCGACGGGCCTGGTAATTGGTGTGGAGGAGGCAGAAGCTGAGCCAGTCCCTGAGAAAGATCCTTCTTTTCCACAGGGGGTGGATGGGCTTAGGACACCCCCCAGATCCCTTGGCATGGCCTCTTCTTCAGCTGGGCGCTGCCTGGCTGGGCCCAGCCCTCCCCAGCAAGCCCGGAGAGAGAAGGCACCTCTGTGTTCAGAGCAGAAAAGGGACCCTTCCCACAGGTGGGATCCTGGCAGCCCTGCATGGAGTGGGGGGGTGGCTGGCCATTGCCTGGCACTTACCTGGCTGTTTCCACCGGCGTGTGGCAGTTGAGAGCTGGGGAAATGGTGGTAGCAGCTGTTAACAGTTGGAGGCAAGAGAGATGATGAGCACTTCATGTTTCTGACTGGCCTGGGTTAACTCAGCTGCAGCCTCCACAGTTAATCTGAGGGCAACTTTCTTCCCTTCCTGGAGCCCTGCTATTCCCTCCCCTTTGCCCACCTCATGCAAGGCCAGCTGCAGCTCCCTCTGCCTGGAACACACCAGGGCTGCCCTGAAGCTGGGCAGCCTGGTCATTGCAGGGGAGATGAGACTGGGTGACCACCAGGTACCTCTCTCCTTAATGGTTTGCAATGCTACTGTCAGTCTCAGACAGGGGCTCCTTGAGGCAGTGGCTACATCTAGCTTTGTGTGTGCAAAGCACCTGGCCCTGCTGTGTAGTGCTGGCTGGAGCAGGGGCTGCTGTGAGGAATGCCAGAGTTCCAGCTGCTGCTTCGCCAGGTCAGTGGCATGCGCTGTGACCAAGGGCAAGCCCCTCTGTGCCTCTCTTCCTCCACCTGTCCATGGACGATAAGACCCTCAGTAGCTCCCAGGAGCTGGGAGGCTTGGTGGGACAGGGCTTTGAGCAGGAGCCCCATGACTGCTGTTCTGTGCATGGAAACACTGGGAGATCAAGAGCTGGAAAGGAGCCTCCCACTCCAAGGCAGCTGCTATACTCACAGCTCAGCGTTCCTAGGCTGCTTTGCTGATAGCAGCCTTGGCTTAGCCTGTGTAGGTGCAAAGGGGGGCAGAGCTGGCTGGAAAGATGCTTTTCCCAACAAGGAAAATGGAAGGCTCAGCTGTTTTATCCATAATACAGTCCTACTAGATGCATGACTCCCACTGCCCTTCTCAATGAAGGCAGGTGCCAAGGGCAGGCTGGACAGTAACTGGTACCGTGATTCCCAGAGGCCATGGCTACACTTACAGTTTTGCAGCGCTGGTAGTTACAGCTGTGTTCGTACAGCTGTGTAGGGCCAGCGCTGCAGTGTGGCCACATTTGCAGCGCTGTTGGGAGTGGTGCATTGTGGGCAGCTATCCCAGCATTCAAGTGGCTGCAACGTGCTTTTCAAAAGAGGGGGGGTGGGGTGGAATGTGACAGGGAGCGTGGAGGAGACAGAGAGAATGGATTTTTGGAGCTGACACTGTTCTCAGCTCCCTGCCTTGCAAGTTCTAAGGACTGGAAGACACACAGTGCCTACCTTCAATCATTTTAAAAGTTCTGACCCCTTCCCCCACCCCTCTCTCATTCACTAAATGCAAATTATGCACTCCTAAATAGCCGTCAGACCAGATAAGCATCTGCTCAACATGGACTTCCCCCTCCCCCCCTGCCGTGTGAGCGTGCTGTTTCTCTCTTCACGCAAACAGCTGTGAACATTCCAAAGTAACTCCCCTGCCTGCCTCCGCTCGCTCAGCAAACAGGAGCTGTGTTTGTTTTTTAAATAAGCAGTTTAGCTGAACTCCAAGCTCCCCCTTTCTTCCGGTTTGTTGTGGACAGGAATTCTGGGATACCTCCTTATACCCCAGAGGTCAATAAAAGCGCTGGTGGGGTCCACACTTGCTGACCAGCGCTGGAATCGCTACACCCGTGGCAGGACCGGGTGTATAGCCAGCGCTGCAGCTAGGGAGTTGCAGCGCTGCAGCTAGGGAGTTGCAGCGCTGCCCGTGTTTTGCAAGTGTGGCCACATCCTAAGTTGCAGTGCTGTAACCCCCTCACCAGCGCTGCAACTCTCTAGTGTAGCCATGGCCAGAGAGACAAGCCTGGGGGCAGTAGGGGAGTCAGCACTGGCTATTGTTTGAGACAGAGGGCTTGCAGCTCCATGGCTGGCAGGCTGGTCCCTTTCCCCAGCACTAAGCTGGGTGCTGGAGCAGGTGTCTGACAAGGAGCAGAGATGCCCTTGAGAGAAGCTCTGAATAACAATTGCAGCCTATTCCCCTCCACTTTGCATGACACGTCTCAGAAAGGCTGAGGTTTGCAGGAACCCTCATTAGCTCCCCACATTAAACTGGTAACAAGAATAGAATATAGAGGGTCTAATATTTTCCAGATCCACTTTCAGCCACACTTAGAAGCAAAAAGTCAGGCAAGAGTTTGTGTTCCTTGCTCTGCTCTGAGCACTAAGCTAATCTTCCTGGGAAGATGGTTGCGTGCAGGAGTCTCAGCAGCAGCCTCTTCATTTGCAGCCTGGTGTGATGTTACAACCTATATGATTTTATACAAATATGCTAATGAGTGAATATAATGTAACTGGAATATGCTTCATGCAAAAGGTCTCTTGTAAGGTATCATTACAAAGCTTATAATCTACGGAGTGTGGTCATCCTATTTGTATAAAGGTACCACTCTTGTATCTGAAACTAGAAATATGAAATATAACTCTGAGGGCCTATTGTAATTATGCAAAGTATGGGCCATTAATGGTGGTTTGGAATCTTAATGGCTCCCATCAACAGGACAATTGACTGGAAGGCTCTGTTTGCAGGCAGGCCTTCCTGTGAGTCAGGCTGGGAGGAATGAAGGCTTGGGATCTTACAGTGACATGTGATCATGTCACATGAACTGATATCCATCTTTAACCTGGTGCTTTTCCAGTGGAGGGGGTGGGGTTGGAAACCCAGAGGGACAAAGGATTCCTGTCTTATGCAAAAGGTATATAAAGGGGGTAGAACAGAACAAAGTGGGGAGAGAAGCCATCATGAAGAATCCCCCAGCTACCACCTGAGCTGGAACAAGAGCTGTACCAGGGGAAGGAATTGTGCCCAGGCCTGGAAGGTGTCCAGTCTGAGGAAAAAACTTACTGAAGCATCTCTAAAGGTGAGGTTATCTGTATTCAGTTTGATTAGACGTAGATTTGCACATTTTATTTTGTTTTGCTTGATGACTTACTTTGTTCTGTCTGTTACTACTTGGAACCACTTAAATCCTACTTTCTGTATTTAATAAAATCACGTCTTACTTATTAATTGAGCCAGAGTATGTATTAATACCAGGGAGAGCAAACAGTGGTGCATATCTATCAGTGTTATAGAGGGTGGACAATGTATGAGTTTACCCTGCATAAGCTGTATACAGGGTAAAACGGATTTATTTGGGTTTACACCCATTGGGAGTTGGGCATCTGAGTGTTAAAGACAAGCACACTTCTGTGAGCTGCTTTCAGGCAAACCTGCAGCTTTGGGGCAGGTAATTCAGACCCTGGGTCTGTGTTGGGACAGACAGAAGTGTCTGGCTCAGCAAGACAGGGTGCTGGAGTCCTGAGCTGGCAGGGAAAACAGGAGCAAAGATAGTCTTGGCACATCAGGTGGCAGCTCCCAGGGGGGTTTCTGTGATCCAACCCGTCACACCTGGTCTCTTCCTGCACAGTCAGGGAATGCAGGATCCCTGCTCTACCCTTCCTAGCACTCAGGTTCTATGGCTGGAGCCAGAGCAGATCTACCTTTGCTCTGAGTCTTGCCATAAGCAGCTCAGGGCAGAGACCAACATGGAAGCGGGGGGCAACTTTTGTTGTGACTATCCCATCCTTCCTAAGATGCCCATTGTGATCTAAAATACTGTCTGGGAAAGTGGGGAGCAGCTGGCGGTCTCCAGCAGACGTGGGGACTCAGCCCGCATCACCCTCCACCCCCAGCACTGCCTACCTTTGCTTTTCCAAGGAGAGGATTGTTTTCCAAGTGTGGGAAAGCGGCAGTGAAGCACCGGCTCTCCAGTCAGCAGCGCGGATGGCCTCTCAGCACGCCAGGCCCTTCCGAAAGGAAAACATTTAAGCAGGTGCTTTCCTGGGCTCCCTGCCCAGCCTAGCACAGCGGGCTCCAGAGTCAGAGCCCAGCTGTCACTCACACAGGGAGCAAATGCTAATAACAGCTTCGGCTTGATTCTGGTTGTCGTCTCTCAGCTGGGCTTCCCAAAACGAAATTCCTTCTGCGGGGGACTGGCCCACTGGTGGCTTTCTGGGCCACAGGCCTGGATTGCAACAGCTATAAAACTCAGGTACAACAAACCCTGAGGGACTCCTCCAGTCAAACCTCTTCTGCTTTTCTCAGGGACGTCAGCTCAGATGAAGGCGTTCGGATTAACCTTTGGGGAACAGGCTGCTGTCATTCGAGGCTTGGGTGCATGGTTTGGCTGCAGCTTCCCAGTTGTTGAGGCCAGCACCATCCTTAATTCACCAGAGAGTGTGAGCCCTGGGCCTGCAGCTCCTCCCTCAGACTGAGAGCAGGGCATGGGATGGAGCTCACCATAGTGGGTTCCTCTTGCTGTCTGGAAACAAGAGGGGCCTCTCTGCCGGCCAGCGGGGAGAGGGGGTTGGAGCAGCCAGTACAGTGCTCTTGCAGGGCTGAATTCTCCACACACAGGCCATTGGTATTGCTGCTTTGTGGCTATCAGTGGCAGTGACGGACTCTGCCCGGAATATGCCTCAGCTAATCAGGAAACAGGTTAATGGGGCTGCTGGAAACCACTGAGCTCCGTTTGTCTTTCAAAAAGGAATTAAAACAGAGCTTCTGGCCCCTGTGCTCATTGCAGATCCCAAGGCATTTGCACAGGAAAGAGGCCGCAGGCCCCAGTGCCCAAAAGCAAGTCCACCACAGGTAGCTCTATTCTGCCTCCTGAGAGGTCCCTGCCTTGGGAATTCCTGGAACAGAACCAGATTAACACACCACTCAGGAGTTAAGTATGGGCCCAATCCTGCCTGTTACTGGGCCCCTCCTGGGTCCTGTCAAGCATCTCAGCTCCTGTTGATAACCGTGGAAGATGTGGGCACTTGGCACTGTGCAGTTTGGGACCTGATAGCACCAAGCCAAGAGGAGATTTCTGTCCTCACTTCTGAATGGAATTATCTGAGCCACAGCCAGGGCCTGGCTGCTTCCAGACATTTTCCTTCAGCCAATCAAAATCCCACTTCCGGCTCCGCTCACACCCTTTTCCTTTGCATAGTCCGCCTCTCTGGGATTGAATGGCTCTGGGAAGTTAGAGCCCAGCTTTCAACTTGGTGGAGGGCAGGAATGATTGATAGTAACAAGTCCCAGAGCAATATTCCTGGAGTGACATGTACGTGGATCGGGATAAGTTCTGAGTCCTCTGTGACACAGCATCCTGCTAGCTCCGTCCATGCTCCACAGAGAGAGGATGGCGATTCTCTGTGGAAATCTGCAGTTGTGCATCTTATGTGTGCCTCCCTTAGTTCTCTGGGGACGGCTACGGGCCCCATCCCCTCTGCTCTCCCAGCAAACAAGGCTGACGAAGTCACCAGGCCCTGAGACAGATTCGAAGGAAGTCCAAGTGCCCCATTCTCTGTGAGTCAGGACCTTGAGGCTTTGTCTGAGGGCAGGTGGTGTCCCAGCTCCAGGCCACCACTGGCAGCTTACTTTTGCTAGGCTGCTTTGAAGCACATCACCTGGGCAGAGCCAGGTGCAGACACTTGAGTAGTTCCAGCAGTTAGAGAGCTGGGCAGTGACTTGGTGCCTTCCCACCCTCTCAGCTGGAACCCCAACAAATCCTCCCTCCCAGCCTCGCAGGCAGAGACCCAGGCACGTTGCACAGAAGCTATTGACTAGCAATGAGCAGGCTTCCAAAGGGCGTGCCTGGGCCGACCCTGGAGAGGCCCCCGGAGGAACGGTATGTCCAGCCTACAGGTCTTGGTCCTTGCTGACCCCTCCGCGCCGGGCCAGGGGTGTTGTCTGTAACACTAGCACAGCAGTGGCTGCACTGATCAAATGTTTGCAATGTTCCCAAGGTCCTCAGAAGAAACTCAGACCAGCTGGCAGCAGCATGTCACTTCCTCTCCCCTCCAGCCTTGCCGACCCCAGTGCCACCAGTAAGCCGTCCCGAGACCGGGCCTGGGCCCGCCAGGCAGAGGCGCATGTGGTTTGCCAAGTTGTATTTTTCTGGAGCCAGCCAGCATTCATTTCCCAAAAGAAGGTCGCCCACTTCCTGCCGGACCCCACGGGGGGCGATTAGCTCTCATGTAAGTATAACGTTTGTGCAGAGAACAATGGTGCCCTGTGTGTGACAGAGACAGCAAGAAACCCCATCAGAGGGAGGTGTGGTGGCTGTGGCAGGCAAGAGAAACCCCAGTGAGGGAGCAGGGCTTCCAGCACATGGCAGAGTACAGCAATGTCCTGGGGCTCCCAGGCGAAGCACTGGGACCAGGCATGGCCTTCGGCCCTTCCCTGGGGTGTTGCGTTGCCCTGTGTGTGCTGCATGCCGTGTGGAGGTGGTGCTGGCTGTCTGGCTAACACAGAGGGCAATGAAAGCCTTGACACAGCAGCTTCCTTCGCTTGGATTTGCAGAAGCCCCTTTCCTTGCCTGCCTTGCTTGTGCCAGGCTGGGGACAGATCGCACTGTCTGGGAGGGGGGGCTTGTGCCCCTCTCACATGGGGAAAAGGCAGATGGTGCCTGAGAACAGACCACAGGCTGGGCTTAGAGGAGAAGGGACAGGAAGCCCTGATGGCAGCCTGAGGGCAGCAGCAGCAAGGGGCTTACCCTGAGCCCGTTGAGGGACGCAGACCCGGGGTGGGGGTCTGGAGAGAGCCAGAGGGGGCTGGTCTGGGGCAGGAGGATGCTTGTCCTTGTTACTAATTATCAGTGTTTATTCACAGCAATGGATGAGCCCAGCCCTTTGTAGCCACATACACCATGGTCCTTGCCCTGAGGGACTTGCAGGCTGAGGGAAGGTTTCTGTAGGACATTGAGCTGAGCCCATGAATAGTGCAGACATTGGGCAACATCTGTTCCTTCCCTGCCTCTCCCCGCAGCTTGGCAGGCTCCCCTAGCCTGTGGCCCCGTGGTTTGGGATACAGGAGGACGATTACCCTGTGCTCTGCTTGGCTGGGGTTGCTTTAGCTCCACTCGGGCATTTGTGGTTAGCCTCTAATCATGGCAGTAAATATAATTCTTCCTTCCTTACTTTTAACGGTGAGTCCCGGAATAAGAGGCTCCTAAAAATGGCACTATCCATAACACAGCACTATGGGTGTATTAGAAAGGCAGCTGACGACACTGAGCCTAGCTGTAAGGCAAGGTCTTCTCTGCATCCCTGGAAAGCTCAAGGAACTGTCTGCTTCTCAGCCCGATGGCCTCCAGCCTCCCCGCGCCTTGTCACTCGCTGGTTGTTTTGCAGCAGGCCCCTCGACTGAAGGAAACTCTGTGAATGGAGGGCTGGGAAAGCGAATTGCTCTTGCTGCCCTGCTGTCTGCACAACTATAAGCTGTTCCAGATGGGACACTCTGTACGCCGCTGTTGGATTCCATTGCAATGATCCTTTCCATCCCTTTATGATGGTGACTTACCCAGACCTCTCCGTGAGCAGCCTCCCTGGGTGGGGGCAGGTAGGGGAGCACCCAGCCCTGGGGATACCACCTCTTCCTCGTTGCCATGGCCTGTACCTGTGCTCTGGGGCAGCCACCCCTGCCTGCATCCTGCTGGGTTTGTGATGCTAACAAGTGCTGAGGTTCGGGGTGCTCCCAACAGCCCCAGTCACTACCTACACTTGGTCAGCCAATGACCAGGAACAGCACCAGCGGCAAGGGCCCAGTGGCAAGGAGGCCTGTGCAGAGACCGCATCAGAGCTGGGGACAAGGCACCGGGGAGCAAAAGAATAAGGAGTCTAGTGGCTTTGCCCACGCATCAGAGCAGGTCACTCCTGTGCTGAGGAAAATGCACATAGAAGGTAACAACCTACTACTGATGCAGCAGCTGTTGCTGGCCACACCTTTCTATTAAGGGTACATCCAGAAAGAGTTTAGCAGGGTTAATAAATGATTATTAGACGTTCAGAATCCAACAGATGAAGAAATTGCTCCTAACTCATCAACAGCCCCTCCGACTGAGGGCTTTACAGACACCTAGAGCGCACGCCCTTTGTGTCTGTAGCATATGATCATTTAGTAACCTTTATGAACTATGAATAAATATCCCCTTAATACAAAGTGTGTCTGTTACCCTTTTAGCTCTGTGCCTTGGTGCTGACGGTCCCAGGTCCACCCTTGCTGACAGCCCCGCAGTGACACATCCTCAATGCAATGGAGCCACCCACCTGCAGAGGTGTTCACTCTAGGACTCCGCCTAAGGCCCCCAAACTTCAGAGGGCCCTTGGAAAGCAGACTCTCCCATGGCCATCCAACGGCCGATTGACCGAGGGCTTGGCACCCCCAGGGAAGTGGGTGCTCACGTCTTCAGAGTCCCAAAGCTGAGGGGCTAAAGAAATGCCTTTGTAGGCAGGAGGAAGAGCCTGGCCTTAGGCCGTGGCCAGCGCTTCCCCCTGCCCACAACTCACCAGTCTCCTTGTGTTCGGCACCATGAATCCTGACTCAGAACCTCTGAGTAAAGGAACGGAGCTTAGCAATGCAGACAGGCTGAGTGCACTTGAAGTTCATGTCCCAGACTCTAATGAAGCCATTGCCTTCTTGGCAGGAGATTTCTAATTAGTGATGATTTGGTGTGCAGAGCAGGGAAAGAGAGGGCCCGGCCCCTGGGGCTGGGGCTTTCCTCCTTGAACTTGTTCTTTGGGCTCTATCTGCTGTGAATATTTGCTACCATGCCAGAGGCAGAGTGCTTGCTTTGGAATTCACCTCTCCCAGGCTGACACCACAAGTCAAGGCTAATCTCAACCTCCCGCTGACACCCTCGCCTCTCTGTAAGCCATTAAAACACAGAGCAGCGCCACTCCCACCGACTCCGACAGATGGTGAGCAGCAAACCCCGGCTGGGACAGGGTTATCCGCTTCGCTCTTTTCGCCACTCCCCCCCCCCAACCTTCTCCCAATCTTTTTCATATTTGTCCGAATTCAGTTCACCCAGCAGCCCATCCAGTTCAGAGAGGGTTCTCCCAGCAGAGAAGAGGGCAAAGAAGATATGTATGAGTCAACCCCTTTGCATCGCCGGAGTTAGCGCTAAGCTATTTGGGACCTCGGTAAATACTTCTCCTCATTGGGACACTGCCCCCCAGCCCCATGATATGCTGCTATCAGATGCACCAATATTATGATTATTATTTATTCTTTATATTGAGAGAGCATCTCAGAGCTCCAGTTATGGGCTGGAACCCGCTGTGCTAGGGGCTGTGTGCTGCTTGCCGTAAATCTCCTGCAGGCTGTGGACAATCTGCTTGTCAGATCACTCAGTGATGCCACCAAGAAAGAAAACACGGCCAGTGTGTGTCACGGTGGGGGGGGCTGGACTTACGGTTTGTGCAGCATCAGCAGCATCTTCAGAAGTTTCCTCAGCTTCCAGGAATGATACTTACTATAGATGCATGTTGTAACCTTTGAGATGAACACAGAGCTGGTGAAAGACATCACAATGCCAACCCTGGAGACGAAAACTTTCTGCTTAGCCCCAGAATGGGCACAGCTCAGGAAACCCAAGGCCAGCATCCTCCATACCAGGGGTTCTCAACCTTTTCCTTTCTGAGCCCTCACCTTCCCCCAAAAAATGCTATAAAAACTCCATGGCCCAGTTGTGCCACAATAACTATTTTTCTGCATATAAAAGCCAGGGCTGGTATTAGGGAGAAGCAAGCAGGGCACCTACCCAGAGCCCCACACCACGCAAAGCTATGCTGCTCGAGCTTTGGTTTCAGCCCTGGGGGGGTGGGGCTCAGGGCAGCAAGGGCTTTCTGAAGGGGCCTCGGACTCCGGGTTGAGAACTGCTGCTCCACACCGCACCCTTCTTGTGTGCCCCTGTCCTGTCCCAGAAGGAAGACCTCTGCCAGGGGAGGCAGGGGACAGACAGTCTTTGGCCTCTCTGCTTAGACTTCCAACAGGGCAGGACTTGGTCCTTTTCTCCAAGGCGGTCGCTGCAGATCAGGATCAGCTAACACTCCCGGATGAAGAGGGTTGTTGACAGCTCAGCTCCCCAGGCCCAGTGGAACACTCTGCACCAAGGGTAAAGCTTGTCTGTGCAGCAGACAGAGCTATCTCTGGGCTGGGCCCAGGCTGTGGCATGGACTCCCCTGGGACTAAGAGAAAAGGTCACACGGGAAGGCTGGGTCAGACCAGGGGGGTTGAACCCAGGTTTCCAGTTCTCAGGGTCCAGACCACTGGTCCTCTCTCCTCTTGCATGTGTCTTTGCTATCTTCACAGATAGCTTTGGGAATGAGGCTTGTGACACCGGCAGGCCAGGTGCCAGCTCATACCAAGGTCCCCACGTGCCAACTGGACATTGATAGATACATAGCTGGAATCTCTCTGCCTTTGGCCCCTGAACTGCCTCTGGCCCTCCAGCCACCTGTGCTAAGGGGACCCTGGCCCCCCTCTTGGGAGGCCAGTGGCTGTTGGCATCTGGAGCTGTGGTGGGCACAGAGGAGGGAGCAGCCAGGCACTTCCTGCGCATTCCCCTCGCTGCAGCGTTTCATGGGCTGCCAGGGCTGAGCCCAATAGTTTCATTCCGCTTGTGGGAAGCTGGCTGCCTCATGCAAATCTGAAGCCTGACCAGAGGAACCTGTTCAAGGTCTGCAGATGAAAGAGGCCCCCGAGATAGCCTGCAGCACTGGGCCCCTTGTGGAAACGGGCTGGCACACACAAGCACACCTCCCTCACACCTTTCCTCCCCAGGTAGAGGGACACCTCCTGCCATCGCCTGGTGGGAAAACCTCCCCCGATTCCGGGAGAGCTTGGCCTGAGTGAGGGCTGCACAGCTGGATGCAGCTTGTGAACAGCACCCAGTCCCCCTCTGTGGGGAGCAATGGAGGCTCTCTCCAATGCTGGCATTTCGATGGCTCCAGGCAGGGAGCAATGAGCAGCTGCAGGGCCCCTGGAGCCATGGAAATCACGTCCCACACTCAGCCTCCCCCAGCTCTGGCCATTAGCCGCTGCCAGGCGTGACTCTGCCTGTGGAGAGTGCAGCAGAGGCCGACAATGTGCTGGCTGCTTGTCTCTGTCACCATGGCTCCGGAGGGTGAAGGTTCCCTCGGCTGCCTCGCCGGGCTCCAGCCCGGACAGCAGGGCAAGCAGGAAGCGCCTGCTGCTCTCCTCTTCCAGCAAGTGTCTTTGTTGGTCAGTTTTCGCATCCTGAGCCTCGCTCCGGGTTTTCAGTTGCTGCTTAATCAGCATTCCAAAGAGAGATCTGCACTGACTGGCACAGCCGAAGGAAAGCCTTGGCCCAGGTTTGCTGTCTCGGCACCTGAGCGCACCAGTGTGTGGGTGCAGGGAGCTGGAGGCAGGCCTTTGCCACCTCTTTGAACCCAGCTCAGTCATTCCCTGTTCCCCCCACCCAAGTGAGTCCAGGGGGGCACAGGCCAGTTCTCAGCGAACACAAGCTCACATCAAAAAAGCCATTGGCAGTCACTGCAGTGATGCCAGGGGTGGAAAGAGTCCTGGACGCAGGTGTCTTCCTGGGGACGATACATCCAGGTCAGAGCGCAGGAGCTCTGCCCGGGGCCGCCGGGCATTCCCATGGCCTGGGATGTACTGAACCTGCCCCGCGAACAGAAGAGTCAGCCCCAGAGAGCCGATTTCCGATCAGGGCTGCTGCCATTGGCGGCGTGGCTAGTGGGAAGGGCACAGCCAGATGGCAGCCACACCAGGAACAAGCAAAAGCAGCACAAGAACCCAGAACAGTCCTGTCAAGGGACCCAGTTGCTTCTCAGGGATATAATTCCAAGGGTAACTCACGACTGCAGTAAACGTTCCCTGAGCAGCTCTGCTGCTCGGGCTCCTGAGGACTCTTCGTTTGCTGGTATTTACTTGCTTTTCAAAGAGCTTCGCCATGTTTGTCAAACCCACCAGCTGTCAAGAGCTTAGAGATTGGGAGAGTGCAAAGAAATGGAGCACGAAACTCAGAGATCCGTGGAGCTTGTGGAAAGCTGCCCACATGTAAATCCAGCCCTGGGGGCACAGGTGGGCTCTGCGAGGGGGAAGGCTGTGACACATGTCAGTTGCAGTGTAGGCACAAGGCCAGCAGTGTCTGTGTCGGCCTGCGCTGAGATGCTCCCTTGGCATGTTAGAGTTGGGCAGGCTTGGGGGAGGGGGCTGGAGCATTTTCTCTTACCAATAATGGAAAGAGAGAGGCTGTCACAAAATCTCCTGGCTAGGGACGTTTCCCTGGCCAGCTGTTTGAACATCACTAGGAGCTGCAGGTAAATCTTACCTCGCCCCAAGGGACAGGCTGAGACAGACCCAGCATTTCCGTGCTGTGCACTGGAGTCTTAGAAGAAGGGACTAATCATCTTTCTGGGAACAGGGAACATCGGATGAACTTTGCTTCTAGCAGCCTGTGCTCTGCATAGGGATTTACCGAACCTAGTCCCAGTGGGAGCTGTTAGATATTGGGATGGGGGGAAGAAGTCTCAGCAAGTCTACTGTTGACCTACAGACTTGGCACAGAGGGTGTGGGGCATAGATTCAAGTGATGCCAACAAATAAAGGTCCAGGCAACCCATGTACAGAATAGCTTGTGAATCACATGGACCAGGGCAGACATGCACATGCTCCATGATGACTAGCCTATACCCTTCTAAGAGCCCTCTGTTAGGGCTTTGCATGGCTCTGATGGGCTATTGTCCTGAGGACACCTACTGACACGCTAGCCAGTCTCAAAATGTTGGCTTCAATTCTGGGAAGCTAGACAGGCCAGCCAGGAGCTCGAGTGGTCACAACTGCTGTCAGGGTGAGCAGCCGGCAGGCCGAGTTTAACCAGAAGGGAGTTGGCAGAGTAGATGTCGTGAGTCCTGCATATTTCAGGAGGCATCAGTACAGGCCCCCAAGAGAGGAGTAAATAAGGGACAAGAAAGAGAGAAATAGATCAGTGTGATGACTGATGCTGTTGGCTATGGCTTGGAAATATGTTCCCAGCACGGGCGAAATACCTGGTGTCCTGCCTGTTGCAGCTAAGGGAGTGTCTGAGGCCCCAGTTAGTGACACAGTAACAAAGGAGGGCTTCTCCCTGGCTCCCAAACGACCCACTGCCTCACCCAGTCTCTTGTAGGCATGTTTGTTCTCCAAACGTAGCTCAGATCAGTGAAAACACAGTTCCACAGCACACCCAGGGACAGCTTCCAGGGTTTCCCCATTTATTTCTCAGGTGCCTTTTGCCTCCCATCCCAGCAGGGGACCCAGGCAGTCCTAGCTCGCCGAGAGGCTCCCTATTCCCAGAGATCAGGTCCTGAACGCCCCATAGCCAGGTTCTCGGCCCTTTCCCAGACCGTCTGTCAGCCTGACTCACCCAAACACCCCCTCACTGGGTCTCTCTTTGTCCTGTTAATGCCCCAGGTGCAGCCACACCCCCTTCACTGACAGAACTGGGAGCCCCTGTTCTGGCACAGGGGAGCTGGACTAGGCACAGGGGCAGGCAGAGGGGCTCCCCACTGCCCTTGGGGTGCTGTTCCATCCCTGACATTCCATCCTCCCCTGATATTCAGTCCTCATTTCCCTTTTCTCTGTCCAGCCCAGGATCCCTCTATAAGCCAAAGCGATTGCTGACTCTCTCCTTGCTGCTGACCCCTTCCGGTCTCTGTCAGCGGCGAGGCTGCAAGTGCTGACATGGTTGTGTGCTGGTTTCAGAGGAATGACTCGCTCTCCCCACACCTGCATTTCCCATGAAAAGCTGGGCCTTAGGCTCCAGCTGTGCAAAGAGACACCCTGGCAGTGAGCAGACCCAGCGCTGGAAGTCGTGCTCCCTGCCATGTCAAAGGGGCTTCATCTGGCCCCCTCCCACCTCTCCCTGAAATCCCGCTGGGGATCTTGCCTTTGATCTGAGCCCTGGCTCTGCTGCCAGACTTGTACAAATGAGCCCTGGCTGCATGGTGAGTGCAGCTGGCATTCTGCTGATGTGAGACCCTCCCTGAGGCTCTCCTGGGAGATCTGCTCTATCTAGAGGAGGGAGGGCAGGAAAGGCCTGTTGCTGTCACTGCCTAGTCTGGCTTCATCACGTAAGCTGGGAGGTGCTCACTAGCACTGCACACCCTGCCCGGTCATTCCTCGGCACAGATCCTGTCTCTCACCAGCTCTCCTTAGGCCAGGCCCACTGGATCAGAACTGAGCCTGGCCTGCTGGGACTGCAGCCTCCATGGGTCACCCCTAGGCCTGCTGTGTTGAAGGTGAGGGCAGATGCAGGCATTGAGCCCAAACTCTGGCCTCACTCTGATCTGGATCCAAACACCCCCTTGACGAGAGATTTGACCCCGAACTGCAGGGCTAGGTTTGGCAAGTGCCTCTCGACTGCACCCTTGCTACCAAGAGGATGTGAGAGTTTGTTTTGGCCGCGGCACCCCCTCTGTGGAGGAAAGCCAGGGCTGTGTTCTTCAGGCAGGATGTGGCTAATCTGTACAGTCTTTGAAGCACTAGACATTTCTCAGTGTCCCAGGGCTGACAAGCCCTTCCCTCCAGAGTCAGCACTCCTGGCCCTGGCCACACTGGCTGAGCTGTGTTGGGCCTGGAGAGAGGCTTTGGCACAATGTTCACAAGCAGCCTCTCATCTTGGGTGCTTCCATTTATGGGGTGCCCATAGTTTGACCCCGGGGCTGAGATCCTCAGCCCTGCACTGGCCCCTTCACGCTGGGTAAAAGAGCTGCAGTGGCATAAAGGGGCCCTAAAACATCAGCTCTGTTCAGGGAGCTTTCCCTGGGATCAGCGCTGCAGAAGAAGACAGCTGTAGGACGGCATTACAAGGACTCCTTGGAAGCCCTGGTGTAGGGCTTGTGCCAGGAGTGGGAGGGGTGTGCTGGGGTGGGGGCACAGCCCAGCCCTAGGGAGATTCCTGGCAATGATGTGGTCCATAGGCATCTGTGTTACTCCAGGGGCCTAAGCTGGAGCAGCTCAGGGTCAGCTGGGCACAATGATGGCTTAAAGCTATGGTAGCCTCCTGCAGCGCCTCTAATGCATTAGCATCAGCAGAGATGTCCTGCTGCTCTGGAACCAGTACTGAGATTCTTAGCACTGGGAGAGCAGCCAGTGGCTTTCACGCCCTCTGCTTACCAGGTGGTCTGTTTCTGTTTCCATGTCTCCAAGGGCTTTGTGTGGTATGTGAGGCTCAGGAGCTCTTTGCATGATCTTTTCCCTTTGGAGCCCAAGAGTGGGAGTAGCAAAAAGAGAAGGGAGGTGTTATAACAAAACCATTGCATCAGCTCCTGCTGCTGCAGAGCGGAGACAGGAATTCCCTTGCAAACTCAGTAACAGACCATAGAACTCAGACTCCAAACCCCTAATTTGCAGAAGGGCTCTGGCTCCAATTTCACCCCGCTCCTGGTAGAGGATCAGATTGCTTTGCTCTGTAGCTCATGACATGGAGGTCCTTCCTCCAGAGCCTGCCCTGGTGATAAGCACAGAGCAGGCTGCAGCAATGGGATTCTGTGTCAGGAGAGACAATAGAGTCATTATAGCACTGAGCCCATGTAAGGAGCTTTTTCATCTTCAAAGCACACAGTGCTCACTAATGAATCCTCATAAGATAGGCAGAAGTTAGTACTAACGCCATGTTATACATGGGGAAACTGAGGCACAGAGAGGGGAAAGTCACCTGCTCAAGTTTATACTGCAGGTCAGTGCTGGGGCTAAAACCCAGGGGTTCCTGACTCCCAGCCCTCTGCTCAGGCCACACCTCTCCGAACTGCAGCTCACTGCAGATGTAGGGGGTGATCAAAGGCTTCTGATGAGCAACTCTGCACTAGCCACGCCTCATGCTGACACACCTTCAACTGGGCTGCCCCGCCCAGGCAGAGAGGCACTGCCAGGGAACAGAGCTGAGGCTGGGAATTGGGATAGCATCCCTGGCAGAGCAGTGTTCGACACTAATGGCCCATCAATGGTTAAAGTAACCAGTTTTAAATCCAAATAAGTTGTGGAGCAGCGTCCAGCCCCTTCCCTGCAGGGTCCCCACAGAGCTGCTGTTTCAATCTGTCAGCTCAGCGAACTGCAAACGTTCTGCCCTCGTTAGCACAGAGTTGCCCACGGGCTGGGCGCAGCACGGAGGATTTCAGGCACACCGCTCCATCACGGCAGCCAGATCGCAGCAGGCCTCTGCCGTCCCTGGAGCATCCTGCCGCTGAGCAAAGGGGATGGGTGCTGCGCATGTCCCCCCGGGATCCAGCTGGCCACTCCGCTGCTCAGCACGGCGGGCCCTTGAGCCCTGCTTTTGTTCACGTAATGGGACTGGACAAGACGCCTGAGCTCACCTCAGATCTCAGTGCAGCCCTTTGTTTTGGCAGGTTTAAGCAGTAACTCAGCAGCTGCACAGTCTCACCCTGGATGCTGCCAGTGGGTGCGTGAGGGGCCCCATCCCAGTCCCAGTCCATATAACACACCCATCTCCCCACTGCACAGGCACACGCCTTAGCACCCAGCACACCGACTAGATCCAGAGTCTCTGCCCGATGGGTTCAAGACCCTGTACGTCCCACGCGCTGTGTTCAGGCTGCCCGGCACCTTACCCATCACTTCCCTAAAGCAGGAACCCAGCCTATAAGCAATGCGACCGCTTGGCTGGACTAAGACCCCAGCTCCACCACGCAGTGTCTGCTGCCTCCCAGGCACCTCCACACACTGCACTGCGTGCTGGGGCAGGGCTGCACCTGACCCCGCTGCCTCAGTGGGTCCCGGTGAAAAACTCCCTTAGGATTTAACAGAGAAGGAGATCTCCACTACCACACCCTGGAGCCCTCGTTTGTTTCTACAGGGCACTACTCACTTCCTGTCCGTCAGGGGGAAAGCAGCCCCCTGTGACTGGCTGTGCGGTGGGGAGACTCGGGGAGTCACCAACCCATGGATTAGCTGCCCTGGGATGCTAGGAAGCACGGCTTGCTGGGACCCTTGGATGGGATATTTGGGAGTGGGATGAGGCTGTGTAATTAGAACTGCACAGGGCTGGGAGCTGGTGGCTGGGCATCCTGCTCCTTGTCTCTTTGCTGTCAGGCTTGGCCCTAGTCCTGGGGTCTCCTCTTGGTGCTAATTAGAATCAAGAGTCAAATATGATTCCTCAGTAATAAAAAAAGGAAACAATTAACCTTCTGCTTCTCCCCAGGGGAGGGAGGCCAGTCTCCCCAAGGAGACTTTTCCAGAGCATGGACTAGAACAGCTGCAAACACACGCAGGGCCAAGGACCAGCTTCCTGGGAGCTGTGTGTCTGGCAGTTCCACCACGGATTGCTGTCTGAAAGGATCACATCCAAGGATTCACGTTTCACCTCCAGCTTGAATTGGCCAGGCTCTCGGCACCACCATGTTCTGACACTATCTATAGCTCTCTCTGCCTCCCAGTGTCACTCGAATTGGGAGGCCATTCTTGTCTGTGTGCAAGGAGTTCTCTGGGTCACCATCCAGTTCCCAGCGGCAGGCTGTCCACGTCACAAACCCACACACAGCTGCTCCTCACCTAGGAGGCCACAGATTGAACGGGCCATGGAGCTCAACCTGGGGTGAGGCTTGGCTTGCTGCTGCCGGAGCTGTCCCCATCTGTGGATGAACAGAGGATACACTCCAGGCCGGTCACTCCGGCACCTTTCACAGATGCCAAACTTCAGGTGACAAAAGTCTATTCCTGGCTCTGGACTTGGGTTCCTGGTAGAGTTGCCAGAGTGCTGTGGGCTCGTCACATCTCTGATGATGTCACTGCAAGCACAGGCAGGTCGAGTACTCCAGTTCTCTCTCCATGCCCCGACTTGCTCTTTATGTCTGAGGCATTTGATGGGGAGAAGCAGGCTCACTGATTGGGCCTGCCAGCTGGGGTGGAGTGGGGGGGCTGCTAGGCCAATGGCTGGGCTGGGAGTCCACAGTAGGGCTCCTGGCTCCTGCAGAAAGCCAGTGTTATCACCCCATTACTCTTGTCTGGCCACTGAGGGCTGCATTGTTTTGGGGTCACAAGAGAGGTGCCCCTCCTCCCTAGCGGCTGCTGCAGAGCACTGGGAGGTGCTCCCCCTGGGGGAGAGCCCTTCTCTCCATGGCCCCCCAATCCTCCAGCAGACTTTGCTGCCCAGAGCTGGAGAGGCTGCAGCTGGGGAACGCCTGGCTTTTGTGAAGGAGCCGCTGCTTCTATGTGGAAGTGGCCCTTTGCATCTGGTGGGAGGTGCTAGGCTGACAGCCCTGGGAAGGGCGGCTTTCCTCTGACTGGCCACAGGACAGGCTTAGCAGCCTTGCAGCAACCCTGAGCTGGAGGGAGAGGGCTCGATCCCCAGCCTTTCTGCTCTGGGGGGCAGCGGTGCTAGCTGGGGGGTGCTTTTGTGACAGGGACCCTTCTCCCACTGGATAGAGAGCAAACACTCCATACTGGCCACTGGACACTCGCCAGGCGGCCTGTGTGAAGCAGCTGTCTGCATTCCCCTCCCCACCCCGCCTGCCTCCTCACAGCTGGGGAACTAGAGAGGTTTCCATTGTGCCTGGAAACCAGCAAACCTGGCCTGCAGGGGGAGCGAATTTGAGCCCTGGGCCCCTTACTGAGATGCTCAGCCCCACTCCCCATCTGCTCCCATCTAGAGACAACTCAAGTGTCCCAGGTGATGGTAGCTGGCAGCTCAGAGTGTGAGGGGAGAGGCATCTGTCCTAGCTTGGAGGGATCTCTCCTCCTCCCCAGTAAGGGCGAGGGATACCTGGCTTCCCTCCCTGTCTGGGGCAAGGGGCAGGGCAGCTCCAGTGGGGGTAGCGGGGGCTGCAGAGCGAGCAGGGCTTGGTGAACACCCAGCAGCCAGGCTCGGGGCTGGCTCAGTTCATTGCAGATTCACAGACCTTAGTGCTCTTTGCCTGTCAGTGCCAGTGTGGGGTGGGAGGTGGGGTCAGACTAGCCCTCAGAGGGCCCAGGGCACTGGAGAGCAGCAGTGGGAGCTGGGAAAGCTTCACAGCCCTGGAGCTGTCCCTCACCGGAGCAGATGCCACGGCCGAGGGCAGCTCCATGAAAGCCTCCCCCATCCCCATAGTGGCCCTTTGTGCAGCTGGCCACAGGAACAGCTCATGCACACAGCTTCTCTGCTCCCCTGGTGCTCTACTCAGCCAGCAAGAGCCCAGGTGTCGCCCCAGCCCCCTGCCCTAGGCATCATGCAGCCTCCTGGTGATGGGGGACCTGGGTTGAGGGGAGCAAAGCAACCACAGGAAACACAAAGAGGAAGGGAAAATAGAAGGAAAAGAAGAACGGGAGGGAAGGAAAGTAACAGAGGGAGAAAAGGGAGAAGGTAGCAACTGCCATGGCCAGGAGTGAATGTAGGGGGCAGGCAGCCACCCTTCTCATGGCCCTGCGGGGTGTCTCGATGGCCCCGTGGACACACCAGCAGGGCAGGGGCCAGGCTGCTCTGACACAACCAGTGGCCCCAGGCTGGGTGTGCTAAGACATGCATGAGAACACGCCACAGAAGGGGGCATGAAAAGAGCCTTTGGGCACCACAGCCCCTGGTGGGAGATGGAAGGGTGTAGATACCAGAGGAGCTTTGTGTAATTGCTAGAGAGCTGCAACCCTCACGCAGTGTCCCTTCCTAAATAGCTGTTTAAGGCCTGGCGATCGGGCCAGGCTGCCCAGCAGGGGAGCAGGGTCCATAGACAAGCTGAGAGTTAACTGCAGGGAAACTCACCCCTCTTCCAGCTGCTGTTCTGTTTCCCTCCAGGTTTTACATTCCCACTGCACAGATTCGTCAGGACTGTGGCATCTGCTGTCTGTCAGTCCTGCAGGCAGCAGACCCGTGTCTCTGAACGCGGTGAGTGACCACACGGAGACAGTAAGGTTGTGGCAGGAGTTCCCAGCCCCACAAGTCTGGAGAAAAAGTCCTGAAGTGGTGGGGGGTCCTGGAAGCTCAGAGGGCCCTACACAGTAACCCAACTGGGGAACAAAAGCCCCTTTGCTGGTGGTGTTTTGTCACTCAGGAGCCAAAATAACTGCGGCTACTGAGCGTCTTAGTATGCAAAAGAGAGGTAGCCAGAGCAATGCCCCACACCCTAAAGCAACCCTCGGCTGCTGCCGCTCTTATTGTGGTCTCAGCAGCCCTGCCCTGCCCCTGGAGAATAACCTCAGATAAAATGCAAGCTGCAAACAGCCTTGCACCCTAACCCCTGTGCAAAAACATCTCTATCCCACCCCTGTGGGACCAGCACCCAGTTACTGTGACAACCTCCTACACACAACACGGAGAGGAGGCAACAAGATCCCTGCTTGGGCGGGCTCCCAAAAAGACAGTGCTGTGCCCCCCTGAGCTGAGTTAAGGGGGCTGCTCAGGTATGAGAGGGAAAAATCCGACATTAGCAGGCCCATGGCCACAGACAGGGCAGGTCCTCTCATGGAGCAGTGACTTTCCTAGGTATACCAGTGGGCCAGACTGGTCCCCAGCGTATGAGGTCACTGGAGTAGTAGCAGGGGTGAATTTATCCCAGTTTGTGTGTCCTCCCAGTGTTACATTCTTAAGGATAGGAACTCCCTTCTTGTTCAAACATGAGTCTCCCGCCTCCCGTGATCAGCGCTATGCTCTGTTTGCAGCACACAATGTCTATCAGGCCACAGGGCCTTGGTTAGTGTGTTGATGTCAAATGAGATCTTGAAGGATCACTGTGTTCAGGTGAAAAGCATTTTGATGTGTGCGAGAGCATCCGAATGTGCGACTCAGGATTGCGTAATGCTGAGAGTCAGACAGAGCTTCAGGTTTCATAGGCTCCGTAACATTTACAGCTGGAAGAGAGGCTGTCTCCTCTTCACCTCACCAGAGCAGGGATGTTCCTGATGGGACATTCTCCAGCGTCTGTCCAGGGACTCCAGGATGAGTTTTTACCACTTGCAAATGTTCAAACATAAACAAGCCCTTGAATTTATCCTTGTATACGAGCTTTGCTTGCCCAGGTTCCCAGGACGCAGCTCACTGGTACTCTGATTCCTTAGGAGCAAACCAGCCCTGAACTGCGGGTGGGAGTACTGACGAAAGTACTACAGAAGAGCTGGTCTTGTTACTATTGTGTAACAGACCTCACTGTCGGGAAGTGTCGCCTGTTTCCCTTTCTTGATCTCAGCTGGCTGCTCCCCTGTGAGAATGTTTAGGGTGGATCTGAGTTGAGGGAAGTGCAGCAGGGAGTGGAGGAGCAGTAGGAACAGCTGATGGGAGAGAGGAAATGTAAAGACAGAAAGGAAAGGTGTGTCTTTTTGAAAGCCAGGCAGAATGAGGAATGAGAAGAGATGGCTAGTAAATGCATTCGCTGCACCACGAGATAGCCATCAGCAGCTGTCACTGGTTGTAGTTTCAAAAGTGTTGCAGTGAGTAATGCTGAGTTAGATCTGAAATAACCCCAAGAGGCAGGCACACAAAGCAGTTGTTTAGGCTATTTGCTGTTTTAATTGCATGTAGATTACATGGAAAAAGCAGAAGATGGAAATAGATCTGGGAAGGGTCAGAGTTTGCTTGTTATGGGATGTCTGGGACTGGAGTTTGGATCCAGCAGATCTGCAGCTACCGTGCAGTGTTTTGCCTGCGGTTTGTGTTACACACACATTTACGTGTGAGGCTTGGTGGACATGATGCTGGATTAGCTCCCCCTAAATGGACCGGCAGCGGTGGGGCAATCCCAGGCAGTTCTCAGCCCAAATCTGCTAAAATAGTTCATCTGACTAAAAAGCTCCTAATTAAGGGTTCTAGTCCCCTCTGGCTCAGTTCGTGGAGCCCTGGTTATGGTAATGGTAGCAATGCTTTCCCGCAGGAGGCTATTCCACAGTCACACTTAGGAGTTATTGCCTTATAGCCCTGTGCAACTTTTCTTTAATTCGTGTAATCCCATGACTCCCAGCTATGCTCCTTTCCTTGCCCCAAGTGGTTCCTTTCCCTCACTGGGCTTCCTGCTCGTCCAGAGAGTTTAGAGGCTAGATATTTAGAGATGAATAAACAATCTTTTCTGGAAGTTTTAAACAGAAAAATGTGCCAGGCTTGGATCCATCCTCCAAAGCCCTGATGAGCCTGAGAGCAGAGAGAATCTTCTCTCTTTCCTTCTCAGTCCATCTTGTACATGGGGAGGATGGGATTGTTCGGTTCCCAGTACATGCCCAAGTTCCCAGCTGCCCGGCTATGTCCCCAGGGATGCTGAATTGGAAGCTTGCTCTTAGCTTGGCTAGTAACAGGCTGTCTCAGAGATGGAAAATGATTTGATTTCAATTACACTCGCCTTTTATTTATTTTCTTTTCCATTTCTCTCCCTCCTGGCCTGGAGCAGGGGTTTTGATTTCCTCCATTTATTCTGAAATGGGATGTAATCCCCAGACTTGCTGCTGGGCCGGGAACAAGGCTTGAGCTTTCCAACAGGTGCTGACATTTCTCATGGAAAACCTTGTGTGAGCAACTGCTCCCATTGCCTCCCACACCAGCGTGTAGGAGACGCACACGCTGACATCTTACACTGTAGTAAGCCGCATCAGACAAGTAAAGCGGCCCTTAACTGGGGAGCTGCATAAAGAAGGCTGAGATCTGCAGGCGACGTTGGTGCTCAGTTCCCAAATGCAGGGCACACAGACTCTCCCGCTATCCTGGATCCGGCTATATCATGAGGCCACTAGCAAAGAGGTGGAGAATCTCTGGTTGTATGATTCATGGGCACTTCAAGAAGATTTTATGTTTGATACCTGGAGATGGGTCAGTTGTCCCAGTTCCCTAATCTGAACACCCCTGGACTTCTGGCTCTACGTCCCCTTTCTAGGAGCAATGATAAGGGTCAGGCTGGTAGAGACAGTGCAAAGCTCCAGCCAAGGAATTTTCTCATGACCTTTTGTGAATTCCCTACTCAGTTTGCCCAGACCCTGCCCACACAAGCACAAAGAAAGATTTTCCTTTTCATTTATACCCAGAGCTTACAGTTTTCAACCTTTTTTCCCACTCTGCTCCCCAGATCCCATGACTTGTGAAATTAACAGATCGGAGAGTAGAAGAATGGAATAATTATAAGCATGTCATGACTCTAACCTGCTGAAGGGAAATAAAACTCAACTGAAAACAAACTAGATGCTTCATTGGTTCTGCTTTCATCTCTAATTCCCCCCATTGCTTGATGGTGATGTGGTACCATGAATTCAGGGCCTGCCGAAGCGGTTATGCCATTAATCCTGGCTGAGGGGTTTCCTGAGTTAAGGCTCAGGAAGGCTTTGAGTCCCTGGGTGGCTGGAATTCGTCACAGATCCTGCCTTGCTAAGAACTGAAGCATTCTCTGTGGATAATGACTGGAGCTCAGCTCCCTTTTTCCAGCATGTTCCATAATTTACATGTGACTGAAGCAAAAGGAAGTGACTTTCCAGTTTAGTTGTTAAAAATGTTCTCAGATTATCAAGCAACAGAAACAAAATCATCAGAGAAAAATTCTAGCTCCTGAGAAATGCTGTGTGAAGCTTCTGCAGCAGAACCCAATGCTGGGCATTTCTTACCAGGTTCTGGTGCAAATCGCAAGACTGGGACCAGGTCATAGAGCTCAGCAGAGTTCCCAGGAGAATGGCCAAGGATCAAGCCACCCTAGGAGACTGAACTTCTCTCTTCCCCAGTTGCAAGACTGAGACACTCGGGCAGGGAGAGTGTGATGGGACCTGCCACAAGTGTCCTGTCTGGTTAGCCTGACACTGACTTTACACAGCAACCACAAGACAGGAAAGGACCAAGTGACTGTGACAGTCATTTCCTGTGCCACTGCCAAAGGCCACCTGTGCGGGGAGCTAGTATAGTTCCAAATCACTGGAGACCTGAGTGACTAGCAGCTCGCAGGTTATGTCTTACCTCCCCTCTAGGGCTCTCAGCACCCATGTTCCTGGCTTTCACACGTGGTTCATCTTTGGACTTTCTGGCAATTAGTTTTAAAGCTTTCCTGGCTCTGTGAGGTAAAGACAAATCAGAGAAATGGCCCAAGTCGAGGCCTGGCCGATCTGCACTCATAGGCGAGCCGCACAGACTCAGCCCAGATGACCACTGCCTGGGTGCATTTATTTGTTCACAGCAAAATGGTCCAAGGATTCCGAGTGTGTTTGGGATTTAAATCCTGGCTCTTGGCATCGCTCAGAAGTGGGAGTCTCCCTGGAGGTGACAAATATCCTGTCTAAAGCGTGGAAAAGCCAAACAACACCAGATCCGAAAGCCCACGGGGGTGCCTCATTCCCAGGCATACGATTGTTTGCAAGGGGAAAGCTGAAAAACATTTCCAGGGAGTTTGTTGCCCTTAACATCATGGTGGTGGAGCTGCTCTATGGATGAAGAAGTCATGAAAAGAGAGCAGCATCAATGGACAACCTACTGCAAGGCTTCTGGGCTGAGGGATGCTGGTCCTTAGACCAGAACCTGCCTCTGTGGAATAGTAACTGCTGCTAGGAATAAATGCTGAACAACTACAGTAAGTTTATGTCCAGGGTGCAGAGCCAGCAAGTGAGAATGATCCTACCTAGTCTCGCTGTATAGGCTAGCTCATGCTGTGATGTCAGCCCTGGAAGTCCTAAGCCGAATTCTGTTGGTGTAAAAGGGTGAAATGCCACAGATGTAATTGGAGCTGTGACCGTTTACACCCAGAGCTTTTGGAGGTGGAGTTTGCTGCTCCCTTCAATCTGTCCGGGCTGTGGGGGCTGAACTCAGATGCCTTTGCTGCTCTTCTTTGTGCAGCCCACTCCTCACCTGCTTCCCCGGTACAAACAGTATTTCTCCAAGCAGCTGTCAGCCAGCGTTAATTGCTAGGTCTTTTCCAGTGCAAGGATACCAGACGGGGAAATGTAAGTGGCAAATATTACTGAAGATCCTGGAAAATGGACATAGCTTTGATTGACCAGGGCACTAAAGCTGGTCCCCTTTTAGCTGTTTGCTCAAGGGGATAGCAGGTCAAAGCCCAAAGCCCTGCCTTACACACTAACACTGGGATCACAACCCTCTGAGGAGTCCCCAGGGACAGCTGGCTGGGCAAGTGAAACAACATGCCCTCACCTCTGAGGGACTTCTGAGCCAGACCGGGCACACTGGGCCAAGCCCACCTCCACCTGCTGTGCGGGTGCTGACTCAGACAAGGGTCTTGGGCCAGGCAAACCTTCCTTCCTCCTGCCCCCTGGTAGTTTAACAGGAAGCCAATAATGAAATTCACTCAAAACAAAACTCCTGAAACTTCATGTGTCGTAGCCAGAGCGTAACTGAAAGAGGCTGGCGACGTCTGACCCTTCAGCTCCAGCTGAGGAACAAGCCTGCCACCCTATCCAAGAGCTTCTGGGGACGGGACACTTGACCCAGCCGTTGCTCTGTTCCGCTCCCTGGAGACAGCCACACTTGGTGTCATTGTGGAAAAGCCTGGGAGCCCCACAGCAAACTCCAGCCACAAGTCTGATATTAAGGGGAAGGCACGTGCCCGTTCCTGGCAGATGCTCCCCCCATAGCTCGGATTGGATTGAAACCCCCCGGGCTTCACACATTCCACACCGGCATCTCATGGTCGGCGGTCTCTGCTCTGCCACCCATTTCTTTAGCTCTTTCACCCACTGCCACTTGTCCTAACTTAGCTTGTCAGCTCCTAGGAGCAGGGACTGTCCTTGTTCTGTGTCTGTACAGCACCTTGGGCAGTGGGTCCTGGGCCCGACTGGGCTCCTGGGCGTTACTGAAATACAGATAAAAAATAATAATGTTTCTGCTTTGTCCTTCGCTCCACCCCAGCCTTGTTTCCTGCTTTCCATCCTTCCCTTGTCACTGAGAGCTGAGAGTCATTCTGGCCTCCTCTGAGTCCTTGAAACAGGTCGTGCCACTGGAAGCCCCAGTGCCACTGGCACAGACACCAGTTGCATCACGCAGAAGAGTTACAGGGAAGCCAGGGAGAAAGTAGCAGGGCCCACTGGGCTCCTGGAGACAGGTTTAATTTGCTATTGGCAGTGGTCACGGGGAAGCAGCAGCGGCAGAATGTAGGTGTTTTTCTCTCTGTGTGAAGTGACCAAGTGCAGGGGCCTGGGAGGGAGCAGGGCTGGGGCGTGCTGGAGATTTCATTCGGAGACAGACACTGAACATGTCTCTCGCTCAGACTAGGGAAGGCTGAAGGTGAGCAGTGCCCATGAAACTGAGGGCAGGGGGCCCTAGAGAGGGCAGGTCCTGAGTTGGGTAGTGCTGAAATGCTGCTAGAGTTCACGTTTTGTAGGGATCACCTGAGAAAATGTGATAGCCAGGAGAGCTGGAGAGGCCCTCACAGGTCCTCGCAGTCCAGACCCAGTTCTGGATTGTTCCCTAGAGTATGTTTTATTCAGTGTAATTGTAAATATCTTCTCTTCACGAGGTCTCTTTTATGGGGCTTGGGAGCTTTCAAACACTGTACGTGCTGAAGTGCCCATGTGGCTCTGTGTTCGGACAGAGCTGAGCGCAATGGGGTCCTGGACCTGACTGTGGATCCCAAATGCTATTGCAATGCAAGAATCAATAAGTGGCCTAGCATTAGTGTGGACGTTGGGGTGACCCAGGCTGAGCTGTGGCCATGTTTCACTAACAGGGTCCTTTTCTCCCATCCCTTTCGGGATGTCACCCTTCTCTGTTAATCAGCTGGCAGCGTTTGATAGCCTGCGACTGGATTACCCATGAACACCTGTCTGAATCAATCAGCACGGAGCAGAAGGAAGGGTGGGAGTTGTATGAGATCAGTGCTGATGCTTCGGCTCCTGAAATTTTGAGCACATTAAATGGAAGCTCAGCTGAACCAGTGATGGGCCTGCTTGGGAGGCCAGCTAATTTACATGGCTACAGAACATTTACACTTGTACCAAGCCAGCCCCTGTGCGGTTCGTCACCGATCACTGGGAGAGTGCATTTCTGGGGGAGTAGG
The DNA here is from genome assembly GCF_007399415.2 of Gopherus evgoodei. Taxonomy (NCBI): domain Eukaryota; kingdom Metazoa; phylum Chordata; order Testudines; family Testudinidae; genus Gopherus; species Gopherus evgoodei. The sequence continues at coordinate 24,307,636 of NC_044337.1, read as the reverse complement.
TCTCCTGCATTGGGAAAGCCAAGGGAAAGGCCTATGAATACAAACCATTCACTAGGAAAGGCATGGTCCCCTTTCACATCTTTTCCATTGCATAGCCCTCACTCCCAGACAGTAACTGCTTTTATATGGATTGTTCTGTAGCCCTGGGGCTTTCTGCAGACAAGTGGCTTGTTGCTTTTGACTTCTGGGGAATGGGAACTCACTCCCAGTGAAATTAGGGACCTATTAGCCCCTGGCACTAGAAACCCCCCGTTTTCAGGGATATATAATTGAGCCATTGAATAATAATCTGCAGGAACCCATCCTCTGAGCTGTCAGCATGTCATTGTGGAGCTTGGCTCCTCGCGCTATCTGAAGTCCACACGTCACTTCTAGGGTGTGAAGTCATTTGTTGAAGGGATCCTGTCAAACAGCTCAGAGTCCAAAAAGATTTTACAGCAGCTAGCACTGAAACTGTGCCTGGATCATTTTAAAAGCATTTCCATAAACATTTGTAAGGTTTCATTTAATCATTCACACTGCAGTATGAGAAGCCCAGGCCAAAGAGTCTGTGCTGGGGTGTGAGAGTCAGAGCAGCAAAGGGACTGCAAACTGATGGGTCTCCTTTCATTGCTCCAAATGAGCAAATGGAGTAAAGCACAGCCCTCCTGGAGAGACCTTCTGCAGTGTCCAGGGGTTGATAGGGACTCTGCAGGAAGGTGCTTTATCAGTTTCTGAATGTGGAACACTGGCAGTGCCTCTGGAAGGCTGTGCACCTGGCAGGGCTTAGCAGTAATTGTTCTAACAACAGACTTCGGAATGAATATTTGCATACTGGAGCTCCAGCACTCGGGCCACTCAGTGGAAAGGAAAAGGAAACTATTATTGCAGGAAAGACTTTTGCTGGAGAATTAGGGACACAAGTTAAGGGCCACAAAGCTCTGGGGTAGGCTAGGGGCCCGCCTTGACTGCAGCTTCCCTTGGCACTGGGCTGCTTTGCCTGCATTTCTCTTTGTGTATAGACTTGGTATAGGGAGCACTTAAACTGTTTCATTTTCCTTGTCCTTGTGACTCCTGGGTAGAGCTGGTTAAAATGTGACATTTGTTTTTTGCAGGAATGTTTCAGAGGGGGTTTAAAAGAAATTTCCCACTACATTTCTTTAGTTTTTGGATGAAAAACTGAAAACAAAATAAAAAAGTTTTTGGTTTCTGAAATCTGGTTGGTTTTCAGAAAGAATTTGGTTTTCAAGAACCATACACTAAAAGGTTTTACCAAAAACCTTTTATCCAAAGCAAACATTTTCACTGAAATTTTCTTTTTTTCAGTTTTTGTTTCCAGTTTAATTTTCTGCAGAAAGGTTGTGTTTGGGTCAAAGAGCCTTTTTCCCCTCAAAAAAGTGTCAGTGAAGAGATTTTAGTCAGCTCCAGGCCTGTCTGAACTCCAGATAAACAGGCTGTGACACAGGATGCTCCGAGCTCCTTTGCTACTTCCCCCCATGCAGCTATTCCCAGGAGCAGCATAGGGAGAGCACCTTCATGCATTGCCCAGGCTGTTTTGCCTTAGGGAGGAGCAGCCCCCAGTGCTACTAGGCCCAGCAGGAGCTGAAGAAAAGGCCTGTGTTTGATAGGGTGCCCCATGGAAACCTGGGGCATTCCTCACTACACAGAAGCTGGTTTTGGCTGAGGCTGAGACTTCCTATTGATAAGGAGATGTGTGAGGTGGGGCTAGGCCACAACCTCCTCCCCCACAGCCCACCTAGGTCTGCACTGTCTGCTGGGTGGCAGACGAGCTCTCCCTTCAATGGAAAGCAAGTTTCCTGGAGGTTTGAATGTTTGGGGAGTTCAGTGAGTTTGTTTAGTGTCACTTCCCACATAGAAATACGCCCCCATGACAGAGTCTTATCAATACCTGCCAGAGAGGCTCGGCCCACATGGCTCAGGGCTTGACTCAGCAGTGGAATCCAGCTCTTCTAGGCATGGCTAGGCTGGTTTTCATATTGAACACAACCCTCTTCTCCCCAGTGACCAAACAGCTGCTTCCATGGTGGCAGAGAGACCCTCCCCCAGCTCCAGTCACCATCCCGGACCCCCTTTCTTCTGCAGCATGGAGCAGATTTAGTGGGACTGGGGATTTGCTGCTTAGTTAAAGCAGTTGCTCCAATCTGCATCTCCAGTTACTCTGCACTTTTGCTTCAGCAACAACCCCAGCCTCTGTGGGTTTATGGGAAAGCTGCTGCTCCACTCCTTTCCGCCTGATTTGATTCCCCCTCCTTCCTGTGGCCAGGGAAGGGTACGGAATCTGATGGAGCCAAGAGTCTGGGAACTGCTGACATAGCAGTAGCTTAGGGCTGGTAGGGGGATTACCTGGACAGGTGCTATTCACAGAGGTTATATGTGTACAGCGGCTGTGCTGGAAAGCAGGCTAATTACTGATGCTGAAGGAGATGGCATCAGCCACAGCCCAGACTGCTGGGAGTTTACAATGGGAGAGCTGAGGAGGCTGGTATGATAGACCAGGGGGCCGCGTGGGGGCTGTAACTCCGGAAATCACAATTTCTGAAATCACCTAAAGACCACACCAACCATACTGCCCTTCTCCATCTCTTCCCGCTCTGCACCACAGTGCTGGGACCTTTCATTAGTTAATCTTACCACCACCCCAAGATGTAGATCAGGGTTTCTATTCCTAGATGAGGAAGCTGAGGCACAGAGTGGGAAAGCACTTTAACCAACATCATCCTGAGTGAGCACCAGCGACATGACTAGAAACCTGGGCCTGGGCCTGTCTTCTAGACCCCTGGTTTGGAGGTTTGTTGGAGATAAGCCCTTGCTTGTCCCAATCCCCTCTGTTCTGCAAATGTCAGCAGAGCAGGGGCTCTAACAAAATGTCTCGTATTCCCCAGTTGTGACCTCAGGAACTGGCACAAACAGGCTTTTTGGATGTTTCTGGCTTTGAATGTTGACTCTGCTGTTCCGACTCCGAAGGGTGTCAGCCCTCTGGGGCTTGCCCAGTGCTCAGGCTGCATACGCTGGGAACGCATTAGTAATTTAATATGTCCGTGAGATTTATTTGCTTCCAAGTGAATATACTGTGAGCAAACACAGTCTGGCTAAAGAGCTGGAGCCTGCAGTGTGGTGCGTGGGGAAAGTTTGGAGAACATTCAGCATCACGCTCCTGGAGAGCCAGAACTCTGAGCTCTGAGTGATGGCTCTTTGGTGTTGCGAGGTGAAGCCATCTGTCTTCAGCCAGGGGTCTCCAGTCCCCTTGGGATTTGCGAATCCCCCAGACACTACTGGGATTCAGTCTTTACAAGCCATGTATCTGCCTGCCTCCTGAGCAATGAGGCAGCAGATCCTGAGAGTTCTGCTGCACCACATTCCTCCGCCCCAGGTGACGGAACCTCTGACTCAGGGCAGCTGTGAACCTGTGCAGTGCGATGCAGTGAGGGGCGGGGGGCAGAGGAGCAGAGGTTGACCAGGTGTATGTAATTGTTCACCCTGGTGACATTCCAGGGGAACCCAGAGGGGCATGGGCCTGCCCTAAATCTCAGCAGCTTCTGAGAAGGTTGTAGCAGGTCTTGTAACACATTTTAGAGTTTGTTTTTGGAACAATTCTCTCCCTGGGATCCACCTCACTCCACCCAGGAGATACTGGGGCCATTGGTGGTGTGTGGGCAGAGGTGGCAGGAGAATAATGCCTCCAAGAAGCGAGAACATTGGGGCTGCTTGTTTCACCTTTCACTGCAGGTGCGAGTGGAGGGGAAGGGGCAGAGGCCGCTCAGGATCTGGGCACACTGGCTAAGCCAGCTGGCGCAAACACCCTGCTGCAGCTATCTGCCCTGCCCCCAGGCTGAGTGGCGCCGCAGCCCTCCGTGGGAAGACAGCGCTGTCCCAGGCCAGTCCCAACTGTGCTGCTCGTCCTGGAGCTCAGGCACGGGCCGTGGGCTGAGCATGGCACAGGGCAATAAAGAGAGATGGGGCCTGGCCTCACAGAGCTCTGAGTCCGAGGTGAGAAACCCAGCCATGCACACCAGGCCCAACACCCGGTTCACAGTGGAGTCCAGTCCACTGGGACATCTCCATTAGCCTAACCTACCCTAGCGCGAAGGGGAAGCTGACATGTCTCTCCAGAGAGGCCGGCTGTACAGGCATCAGGGACAGAGAGCGTGTCAAGGGGTGACCTTCATTCACAGCTGTGTCTGTGGGCTCACAGGAGAGAGATGCCCCATGCTCTCCCAGGAGCCGGCAGGTGAGATGGGATTCCCAGACAGGGATTCGTGTGTGCGTGAGGCGCGGTGAGGGTGTTGCTTGCAAATGGTTTTGAACGGTGCCATTCCCCCTGAGGGTGCTGTGTGCCATGCCAGGCAATGGCCGGACCAGCTCTTCTGCATCGCTCTGCATTTCCTCCCCTTGCCAGCCTGGCCCAGCTAGTCCCTTCAGAGACCAGAGCTGCCCGTCTGCTGTGTGTTCTGCTGAGTGGGCTGCACAGGACCCCACCATGGCAGAGCCTGGGGAGCTCAGCCCGGGCCTTACCTCATTTCCGATGTTTTCTTTCCAAAAGAGAACTGAAGAATGTTCCTAACCCTAATGCTATGCCTGGATTCATCCCAGCAAGGCAGCACACAGCAAAACACCAGCCCCTGCTGAAGAACAACAAAGCCCTGGAATTAGAGATGTGCTTGGGAGTTTGTTTTAGCGCAAAAAAATAGAAGTCAGAAATATGTATTGTTTAGACAGGGATTTGCTGGGGATATTTAGATAAAATCCTGGCACAGACCCAGCCTGGAGAGAAACAAAGCAGCCCCCTTTCTTCTCCTGAAGGACCTGTTATAGGAGTCAAAGCATTTGGGTAGATGGGACTCCTCCTGCATCTAGGCACCCGGCTGACCTACCATGCTAATGGGAGACAGAGTGAGTGAAATGGAGTTCAGAATACAGCTGAATGTATGTGTCCTCAAGGACTTGAAATGTCAGTGGGCTGCAGAGTGATGTCTCAGAGGATTTCCAAGACAATATATGGCCAGGAATCAGCACCAGAACTGGGGCAGGGCTCACTTACCAGCTTCCACTAGCCACTGACCTTTTGAAGAGAAGTGGCTACCCAGGCCAATTGACTCAAGGTCCTGGGGCTAGTGCTGCAGGGCTAACAACAGTGTAGGCGTTCGGGCTCAGAGTCCATCCCTCCGCACCAGGCCCCAGAGCCTGGGCTCCAGCAGGAGCGTCTATACTGCTAGTTTTAACCCCACAAGCCTGAGTCAGGTGACTGGGCTTGGCAACTCACTGTCGCGGGGGTGTTTTGCTGTGTGGGCACACCCAGATCATCACTACAATTTTGCCTTCAAAAGCAGAGACAGGAAAGCGGATGGAGACAGTGTCGATCTGTTTCTTGTGCCCATCACAATAGTGTCGAAGCATCAGTGATCAGACCAGGATGCCTGAGTATTCTTCCTGCACTGGGCCTCGTGGGGGCAAGTCTCCCACTATCCTCATCTGACCTGCCTCCCAGGGCTGCCCTGAGGGGTGACTAGCAAATGCCTGAGAACAGTCTGACCTGCTGAGCCGAAAGGTGCTGTCAGGTACTGTGACGGTACAACGCACAACGCTTTAGCACCTGTCCTGCCGAGCCTCACACGCGGCTTGCTAGGGAGTTGCTTCCAGGTTAAAGGGAAGAGAGGCTTTCAGGCAAGGTTTAGAAAGGGAAAATCTCAGCATTTTTCAGTAGTGTCAGCAGCTGCCATCTCCCCATTGAGCTGACCGTGTTTCTGCATTAAGTCTGGTGCGGATGTGGAACGACTCCAGCAGGAAATGATATTTCAAACCATGCGTAAAGTCAGCTCTGCCTAGCTGGCCTTAGCGAGGTGATCTCTGTCGTGGGGATATATGCTTAGTTAAGCCTTCAGCCGCCCAGTGATGATGAGCACTGACTAACAGAATGAATATGGACATCAAACATATTTGCAAACAGTATCGTTGGCGGTGTAGGGCTGATCTGCTGAGCAGTCTGCAGAGCAGCAGGGACCAGCCTGAGCTGTATTGTGCAGCCTGGGTGTACAGCTCTGGCCAGGGACCGCAGTGGGGTACCCCGAAAGCAGCACAACACACATGAGAGAGCAATGAAAGCAGTGCCCTCCCTTCTATTTTACACTGGTTGCCAATCCTCCAGCACGCAGGGTCTGGCATGTACACGGACACCAGCCTAGCGGTCAGGGCCTTTATCTGCTGAGGCACAGGCCTCTAGCACTTGAGCTACAAGAGAACTTGCCTTGAAGATGTCATTTGTCACTGGCCTCCCGCCCACCCAATGGTAAAGACGCTGGCATGCTGTCTGGCAGAGGGCAGGAGCAGGGCTAGCACAGGGCCAGCCAGGCAGCAGGCTGACATATGGATCCAGAGCAGCGGGGATAAGGGCATCTGTCTTTCAGTGAGCGCTGGCTATTGTGCTGAAAAGCAAATTGCTTGAAGCGCCTTGTGGACTTCCTGTCGTGCTGGAGAATCCTGGCCACTTCCTCCCCGAAGGACCAGGCTCACGTGGCATTTTAGTCACGTTTCTAGCACTCAGGGTCACCTACTGTGGGGAGCTCGGTCACAGGGGCTGGAACTAGTGGTGCTGGGGGAGATGCAGCACTACGTTACTTGATGTGGTTTCCATCATACGCAGGGTTTACAGTTTGGTTCAATGGCACTAAACACCCACACTATACACACTGTTCCAGCCCCCCTGCTTGGTACCAACCCAACTCTTCCTGACCCAGCCAGTCCTGCCCAGCAGTTTGCGCTGATCGAGCGGCTTCTTCCCTTGGCTTATTAGTGTTCCCCTTGTTTCACACGTGCTTGTAATTCTGCTTCAGCTGCCTTCTGAGCTGAAGCAGGTTGCTAATGCATGTACATGCACACACACACACACACACACGCACGCACGCACACACACATACATGTAGGAGAGGGTCAGCCAGGACTCTGGTCTCTTTTCTTTTTCCAGATTAAAGGGAAATTAGATTTCCCCAGAAACAAAGTTTTGGATCCCAGCTGTTCCTCGTCATGTTGCAAATCAGATCTGGAAATGGCAAAACTCTTTTTCAGGAACACTGACAGAGGCAGCATGAATCCTGGCTCCACAGAACCTCTGGCACTGGAGAAGCCATCTGCCTTACGTATTTTCCTGTACATGGTGCATTTAGGAGATGTCAGGCCAGGACTGCAGACTGCTTTTCAGCCTTTCCAAATCTCCAGCTGCTGGCTGAGCCTTGACTGAATGTATCAGGCAGGCTGAGGAGAAGGAGGCTGCTTACAGTTTGAGTGGGTATTCCACTTGAAAGGGCTCCAGTTGGCAACTGGCAACTAGAGACGCAAGGGACAGGTTTGTTTGGCTTGGTGGGGCCCCCAAATGAGGCCAGCAGAGTCCAGTTGATGGATTTACCGGAATCTGCTGTAGACAGGGATGAAGCTGCTGCCTACACAGCAGTCCCTGGCAATCAGCAGCAAGGCCACACATGTTCAGTGCTCACCTTGGGGCATGCAGAGCATTGCCTGGCTCAGTGTTTACTGGGACAGCCCCTCAGTCACATCCTGGGGAAAGAGGGCTCTTTACAAGCCCGGCCGGAGCTGGCAGCCCTCCCATGCTGCAGCAAGCTGCTGCCTTGTCTCCCAGCAGGCATGTGGGAGTTGCATTCCCCAGAGTACAGACCCTCTCTGATGGGGCCACAACCACATCTGATGGGTCTCTTCTCGTTTAGAGGGTTTGATTGTGCAGTGCACAAAAGAGACGTGCTCTCCCACAAAACCTTGCCTGTCTTCAGGCAAAACAACAGCGGTTTGCTGTGCGCAGCTGCCTCAGAGCGTTACCGCCATGGGCTGGTTACACAACCCCGCTCTGTGTCTCAGTCTCGCCCTCTCTCTTCACTTCTCCTGCTAGTCGCACTGATGTGCTGAGGTTTCTTTCGGAAGATGATCTGGTGACACAATGAGGTCAAGCGTGGCAACGTGTCCTCTCAGTTTATGAGACCACGGCTTGGAAACAGGTGCTTTGCACTAAGCTGCAGAGAGGCCTGGCTCAGTGGGTTGTAACTAGAAGGGGGCTAAGGTTTGGATCCAAAGCTACCCAGCGTTCATGGGTGCTTGCGGCCGGACAATGGACAAATGCTGCACCTCCCACCAGGAGTGTCTGGCCACGGTGTCCAAATGCTCAGAGGGCAAACTAGCTACAGGGCCCAAGCGAGACTGTTGGTGTAACTTACCCTTTCCCTGGGCAGAGCAGTGTTTGACGTGCCGGGTGCCATGAGCAGGGAATGGCTGGTCCTGCCTCAAGGAGATGTCAGCCCCTCTCTGGAAACAGCTGAATTAGCCCTGTGGCAGGGAGCCCCAGCCCAGCTCATGAAGATCTTTTTGCAGGACTCGTTTGCGCTGTCTTTTGAGCGCATCACAGAGCAGTTATTGCCATGTCTCCCCACGCCCCTCCTTCCCGTACAATGGCTTTATCCGTCCTCCCGCACCAAACACCAACCAGGACAGAAACACCCAGGGAAATACCCTTCCCGAGCCCTGCGGCAGGGACAAGCTGAGAGCTGCCCAGACGGTATCTCACCCTGTATCCTGGCTGCACAGCCCTTTGCTTCCCTGGCAAGCCCATGTCATTGCCTCATGCTCTGCCTGACCAAAGCATTTGAGCGTCTGAGCTGTCCGAACCTGGCCTGAATGGAAAGTGGAAGTGACAGGACCTTTGCACTCACCAGGCCAAACACGTGTGGCTACAAAGACCCACTCCTGCGAGGTGCCGAGTGCCTCCTTAGCCACAAGGATGCCAGCGGGAGAGGAGGGTGTTCCACACCTCAGCACCTGACAGGATGAGGTCAGAGGGGAGGAAATGAGGGTGTTGCTGTCTGCCAGGGGCCCAGTAGCCTCCTGGCCTTACCCTTGGTACTGAAATGGCTCCAGGCTGGCACTGTGGTGGTCTCTGCCAAGGGTGGGGTCATTAGCCTGGAATCCCTGCGACAGGCTGGGCACAGGAAGGAAATGCCAGGGGAGAGGAGCCGGACTGGCTGAGCTCTCACAGAGGCATCAGGGAAGGGAGCCCTCTGCACCTTGCAGGTCTTGCGGAGAGGGCCAGGAGCACGGGGGAAATTGTAAAAAGCCAGGGACTGTGACGGTGCTGGTGGCAGGAACTCAAACAAACGGCCCAGTGGACACATGATCAGCAGAGTCTGAGCCATTTCTGGGGGGCGAAGAGGCAGGCACGGCACATGCCCTCCTAACTTCCACTTCCAGCCATTGGATCGTGTTTGACCTTTCACTGCTAAACGGCGGGGCCCAGTATTAAATGTCTGTACCCCAGGTAGATACTTCTAGACTGTGATCATGTCACCCCCATTGTTACACTAAATAGACTGAGATCCTCAAGTCTATCCCTGTAAGCAGGTTTTCTCATCCTTTAATCGCTCTCATGACTCTTCTGGAAACCCGCTCCAATTTATTCCTGTCCTGCTTGCAGTGTGGTGCCAGCGCTGGGCAAGGATTCCAGCAGAGGTTGCACCAGTGCCAAACACACAGTAAAAGAACCTCTTGACGCCTCCTCGAGATTCCCCTGTTGAGGCATCTGAGGATCACATTAGCCCTTCTGGCTGTTGTGCTGCACCGGCAGTGTATGGTCAGCAGTTCACCCACCACGGCCTCCCAGGTCTTTCTAGAGTCATTGCATCCCAGGACAGTGGCACCATCCTGTATGTATGGCCAGAATTCTTTGCTCCTGGACATGTACATTTACATTTAACCTTATTAAAAAGCATGTTGGTTGCTTGCCCCAAGCTTACCAAGGGATCCTGATCGCTCTGCACCAGTAGCCTCTCTTCTTCGGTATTTACCACTCCCCCAAGTATTGTGTCATTTGCAAACTTTGTCAGCAACGATTTTACGTTTCCTTCCGGGTCACTGATAAACATGTTAGTGTGAAGACAAGACTGGCTCCTCACTGGAAATGGACCCACTCAGTGACAATTCCCCATTTACAGTTACCTTTTGAGACCTATCAGTCAGCCAGCTTTCAACCCACTGAATGTGTGCCAGGTTCAGTTGATCTCATTCTTGTTTTTCAATCAAAATGTCGCGTGGTACCAGGTCAGGCGCTTCACACCAGTCAAAGCACATTATGTCACCACCGGTAGCATTATCACCCAAACACACAGCTGCAGCAAAAATGGGTGCCAAGGGCTCTAGCCTGCTGCAGGGCTCTGGGGAGGGCTTTGGGGGCTCTGGTGAAGTGCAGGGTGGCAGGCCCCTCCCACTGCAGCGTGAGAATGGGCACATGCTGGAGAAGCCAGGGCCGGGGCCAGTGCAGGGAGTTGTGCTCCATGCTCGCGGCTGAGGGAATATATTTTTTTGAATGATTTTACAGTTCAGTGAGCAGAGGGAGGCAGCCCAGGCTGGGGCAGGGCTGCGCTGGGCACGGAGGGGATTGTTTAAGCTCTGCGTGTTCTTTGGGAGGTCCCAGGGGTGGGTGGGAATATGTCCTTGGGATCCAGTTCTCGTGTGTTCACACCACGAGACTTTACTGTGCGTCTCCAACCAGCACCCTTGCCCTGGGCTCAAGCATTGGGCGGTTGACAATCCAGCCTGCAGCACATGAATGGCTCTGTAGTCCCTCTGTTCTTCCATTGACAGAAGCGCCTGCATTCACAGCCACCTACTACAGACAGGCTGAGAGCAGGCATCGCAAGCCCCTCTCTGTCAGAAAACATGGCAAGGAGCTTGCAGCTCCCCTGTAGCTGGAGCGTTCCCGGATTTATTTAGAGTCAAGTTTCCCATTAACCATGGTGACTGGGCTGTGGCTGCAGGGTGACGCCATCCCCACCAAATGGGCACTGAACCAGGAATATTGGGTGGGCCATACAGAAATGCCCTGTAAAGACCTTGTGTCCTAGTGGCAGCAGGATCTGGAGATTCACCCCAAGGGCTGATGGCCCAGGCTGGGAATGAGCACAGGGTGTATTAGCTAATCAGAAGCCCAAAGACAGGTGAATGCGTCTCTTTGGCTGCTGTGTTAAGCTATGGGCACTGCTTGGGGGGGCAGGGTTGTAGACATGGGAGTGCACAGCTCTCCAGGGGCAGAAGGTAGCTGGGACCCTGGGGCACAGGGCTCCCCAGCGGATCAGAGTCTGGACCCAGAGAACCCAAGCCGCTGCAGGGAGCTCTTATGAACCATTGTTCAGCTGCAGAGCTTGTCTTTGCAAGACTGGGCCAGCACTGACCAGGACATGCCGGTAGTGGGGTGGGTCCGCAGATCAGTGCTCCTGGGTGAAATGACAGACAGAAATTAGGTTTTTTATCGTGTTTTTTTTTAATATTGTTCACTTCTAAGAATGACTGGAAATCAAGCCAAGCACTCCCTGGTTCTAGCCCTCCCTCAATGGCTGGGAGCCTGTGAACGCAGCAAACACTGTCTGGGCAACATACATGGCTTGCCATTTGCAGCCTTGTTCCCTTGCCAGGCGTCATTAATCTAAGTGGAGTTAACAGCCAGCACTGGGGAGCCTTCATTTGCCAGGTGAGTGTTGCTGCCCTGAGTGCACATCAGTGGTAAGCTAAGAAGCTGCAGAAAGCAGAGACAGCTTGATCACATCTTCTAAACTAGCAGTAGGTGGTTGCTGCTTATGCCAGGATGAAGTAACCCAAATAAACCCCTCTTGCCGGAGCGCACTCAAACCCCTGCTCTTGGGGCATCAGAGTAAGGCCAATCTGCAGTACAGCAGCACCCGTAGTGGCATATTAAGGCACTTGTATGCCTGGGCCGCTATGATATTAAAGGAAATGCATTTTGATGATGGTCCTAATGCGCTTGCTGTGGGACTCCAGGGGCAGCCTGGGCTGGAAGAGCTGCTGGAAAAACTCTTCCCCCTTGAGAGGTGCAAGGGGGCACTGGAAGGGGTGCCGCACACCCTGGAACGGTGGAGGTCACCTGCCTCTGTGATCGCAGCCCTCAGCTCTGAGCAGCCTCCCCATGCAACCAGCACCCCGATCCTCCACTTCCTCCTCACGGCCTTTCCCAGCACCATTCTCTTCCCAGCCTCCACCTTTCCACTTTCCTGGGCACAGAGCTGCTCAGGGACATCTGGGGAAAGCTTGTGGCTGACAAGAGCTGCCAGAAACTCTGCTGCTGACTGACTCCAGCAGTGGGATGAGGCGACCTGGCAGCATCTCCCCCACCCAGGTGTCCTGGGGATGACCAGTGATGGGGAAAGTTTAGCAGGGCTTGGGCAAAACCCTCAGAGATTGTCTGAGTGCCTGGCGTTGCTCCCACTCCCCTCAGCTGGAGTATCAGGCACAGGCTGTGAACTCAGACCTGTGCCAGGGAGAGCAGAGATACAAACCAAACCCTGCTCTTTGGAATGGCCAGCAAAGAAAAACAGCCCGTGTTCCATGCTGGGAAGCACAGTGAACCTTCCCCTCGGGAAAGACATTTCTGTGCAAACCTCTGTGTTAGTACCAGGCCAACCCCATGCAAGATCAAAGCCATCTGTGTCAGAGACCAGTACTGTTTTAGGGGGTGCGTCAGTGCCAATGTCTGCCCTTCTTGCCTTTGCCAGCTTTGGCTTTATAACCTTCCCACGAGCTAGAACTAAAATGTAGCACCTGACGCAGAAGTCGAAAGTCTGTCTGGACCCTGCTGGTGAGCCTGGGCCTGGGAAATAGCTGAAGGTCCTGGGGCCCGGGCTGCGCTGGCCTCCCGGGCTTATGGCACAGAGAGGGCCAGCTGCTCGTGCCTGCACATGGCTGTCGAACACAGTAGCAATGTCTGCTTAGTGCGCTTTGTTGTGGGGGAGGGCACATCAGTACCAAGCTCATCCCATGGACACCCAGCCACGGGGGATCACACGGATGGCCCAAAGCACACACTGCCTGCCGGAGCCAAGGGGAACTGGATGGGCATGTGGGGCTGCTCCCTCCGTCTTGCTGAGTCGTGTTATGAGGCAGCTACACAGACACAAAATATTCTCCTGACCACTGTTCCTGGGGAGTACGCTGTGGTGCTGCTGCTGCGGAGGGGCACTCGGTGTGGGCTGCGGCAGAGGGGGCAGGGAGCACAGTGCTGTATGCAAGACCCTGAAAGGCCAGGTTGGCAAAGCCAGCTCTTACCCAACGTCTGCAAAGGCTCTGCCCTGGGCCAGTGACAGCCAGGTCTGAGGATGGAATGCTTGTAGGAAGTTTAATTGGTTGGGGGCACTGCCAGTCTACTCACTGGGTGAAGTGCTGGACAGCTGGTTTGGGCTAGTCTCTAGCTTTGAGAGATTCTTCTGCTCCAGTAGCCGAATTCATCTAATTATCTGCTGTGTCTTTCATTCCCCTTTGGGGTCTCTACTGCAGGCAGCCATGTCACCAGAGGCCGTCCACCAGCTGTTGCTGGGCTCTGGAGTAGACCATATATCTAACCATTCTCAGACAGGATTGAGGGATGGTAACCAAGACTTAGATCCTGTAAGGGGAAGGCAAACAGTGGGACTCTAGGGGATGTCCTGCTACAAAGAATGCTGATGTTGCAAATTTTATGCACATGAAATATCGTGAATGTGGCAGGCTCTGGGCAGAATGGGCACCATGCAGGCTCCATGGCAAGTGCTCTGGGCATGGGGTATGATGCCCATGTCACCAAGCCACTTTGAGACACGGCGCCTGCATTTCTGCTTGGAGGGCTGCAGCAGGTGCTGCTCACCCTGTGAACATAACAAAGCAACTGGGGAAAACAGAAAAAGGATCCTAACTCCTGCTAGCAACCCAAGATGTTCAACCCTCTGGGGTTACAGCTGCAGTGCAGAGCCAGAGCAAACCCCTCCCCCCCGCTGGGCGCTCAGAGATAGCTCAGTTCCTTCCAGATTTACATGCAATGAGAGCTCTGCTCACCCCACACTGGCTGGGGCAGTGGACAGATGTGGAGAAGGGAGCAACAATGCTCCAAAATCTGGCAATTGGCACCACAAGCTACAGCTTCGTACAGGAATACACGGGGTCACTATTTACAGGAGCCAATGCAGAGTATAGATCAGCGGCCGGATGGCTAATCATTTAAATAAGACCTTGCCTTATGTGGACCAGCCTGGAAATGTACTGGCACCCAGTTGCCAGCAAAGTTCCTATCCCTGGTGTCAGCATCAGGACTTACAGAAAGAGATCCCCTGGTCATTTAGGTGTGGTTACATGAGACAAGCGATTTCAGCAAATGCTGAGGTGGCTTTCAGGAATGAATCTAGGAGGCTGAAACACGCTGACCATTGAATGAAAAGGGCTTAAAGCCATCGGTTGGTGATGGAGGAGAATGGGTCCAATGCTTTGTAGGGACTGAGTGAATTAATACCACCATGGCTGTGCTTCTGCTGGAGGGTATATGGGGAATTCTTCCCCCAGCCTCCAAGCTAGGGCTGGAATGTAAGGAAACGACGTCTCTGTTACCTCCACCCACCATGTAAAATCTGCATGCGCAATACTTTAGCACTGGACTTGGACAAGAAGGGTGGAAAGCTGAGCCCAAGATGCTGAGCAAATGGCTGGTGTTAGAAACCTAGGGAGAGATCCTATTTGCACCTTCCCCCAGCTACCACCTGGCTCTGGAAGATCCAGGGAGAATGGCTAAGGCTGATTGTAGGAGGGGAATGATATTTGGCTGGTTGGAGAGCTCTTTGGATCCGGTGCTGGGACAGCACCAAGGTCTTCTCCTGCAAGGCACTGATCATGGCCACGGCCTGGCTGCACCAGGCCAGTTTGCCCGTTTTCTGGCAATGACTAACTCGCAAAGGCTGTTAAAGGTCCGTGGCAGTGGGTGGGCGAGTATGTGGATTTGTTTGCAGCCCAAGTACAGAAGAGGTGTGAGGCACACGGAGGCGCCTTGCCCCTGGATACACAGCTAGAAGTGCTCAATGTGGTAGGACCAACATATGCCGAGACACATGGCCCACTGCTCAGACCACAAAGTGCAGCCTGTAGGTCAGTTGGTGGCCGTTGTCCCAGGCATAGAGGACCTTCTCCTTGGGATTGTAGTCGATCTGTGTGGTGAAGGAGTATTCGTTGAGGAAGGGCAGCTTGAGGTTGGCCTCAGTGTCCGTGTGGGTGTCGTAGGCATAGGAGATCTGCCCATCCTTCTGGTTGTACACATCCACGGCATACAGGATGCCACAGACAATGAAGCAGTTCCCATAGGAGTTGCGCTTGAGGCTCGTCTTCCAGGTGGTTTCCTTCTTCACGGAGAGGTCGCTGGGGTCCAGCTTGCTCAGGACGATCACCTCCAGCTGGGAGTAGTCATAGTCCACTGAGGGGTAAATGACCCACAGTCCGCTCTCGTCCACTGCAAAGTCGATGTCCGAGTGGCCCCTCCACTTCCAGGGTGTGGAGTCCTCGTACATCACGTCATGAAGCAGGGTCCAGGCAGCCACGAAGCGCTGCTTCAGGTCGTACTTGATGATGTTCTTGGTGAAGGCACGGTTGTAGTAAAACGCCCCCTGGTAGACCACGTGGCCGGTCCCGATCCAGTTGTAAGGGAGCTTGTACAGGTTGCTCCAACGACCTGTGGTGAAAGTGAAAGCTCTTTAAGGCACAAAGACTAGGCACCTGAGCCAGGAAAGGCTCCTTACCTCCCACTGGCCACATTCCCTCCCCCACATCCCATTGGCCTCTTCTGCACATTCATTTTCTGCACTGCCAGCTGACTGCTCCTACCAGACAGGCCTGAGAGGCCAACTTGCACCCACCTGGGCAGGGCCGGGAGGCAGAAATGGAAGCTGGGACTGAGGATGTGACTAGCTGTTGCTGCTCAGCAGAGGGTGACTAGAAAAGGATTCTAGTGAGAGCAAACTGCTTTTACCGAGTTCCAGACCCGGCCAGAGCATTCTATAAACCAAAGCCCATAAACCCGCTGGCAAAGTTCCAGCACAAGTTCCCGCCTGCCTAACAGGCATTAACTCTGGGAAGAGAATAAACCAGCTTCTGTTCAAGCCGGAAGACTCTCGTGTTTAGAGTTGTGAGCTGTGCAACATTGATAAGGGCGGTAAGTCCTGCTACAGGTGCTAAGGAGACCTTCTGGGCAGGTGGGCCAGGTGGCCCCTGCTCTGACCCAAGGTGGTGAGTCCCATGGTCCTAATGGGAGAGATTCCCTCTGGCTACTGACTCTGGCCCTGGGCAGGCTCCGAAAGAGTCTGAGTCTGTTGGTGTTTCTCATCTCAGGCCACATCCGTGCTGGATGAACATGGACAAGTCTGGAGGCTGGGCTCAGAGAAGCCCCAGGATAGGTGAGGGATGGATAACAGGGAGGGAAGGCTTGGACTTTCTGACGGGTCACAAAGTGAGCTAAAGAGCCATACCCGTGAGTCTCTTCCTGAGTTGATCTGGGCAGATGAAAGCTCTGGATTCAGCATGAGGCAGGTGCGGGGCTCAGACCGAGTCCCATTTGTATGGCTCCTACCGCAGCCCTGCAATGGGACGGGAGCTGCTTCTCTTGTTCAGCCCTGGGAAATCAGCCCCGTTTCTCTACATATCAGCAGCATCCAGGCCTCATTCCTGGGACGTTCTCCCCAGGACCCCAGGACTCCCCAGCCAAGTGAACTCGTATAACCCGATGTCCAGGTGCCAGGACCTGCCTGATTCCCCAGGCGCTGCTCCAGTCTCCCAGGCCCTGTCCACGCCCCAGAACTTTGGAAAGCACCAGATTCTCTTTTATCTTGTTTCAACATGCAGATTATGTGTACGGCTCCCAGCAGCTCTGACCTCCCTGTGCCGCTGACGGCGCAGTCATGCCAGCCACCCTGATCCGCTTCCAAAGGCTGGTTTCATCTGCTGTATGGGAAAAGCATTTCGGTGTCTGCCTTGGCACACAAACACAGCTCTGGGGACGCAGGGTCTGTTGAGTGGCAGCAATCCAGACGCCGTCAGTGGGAAGAGGAATCCGATACACGGGGCACAGTTAATGTTTCCAGATGTGCTCTCTGCTCCGTGAGTCTTACTGCTAAGCCCTACCACAGGCCAGGTGCAGTTGGGAACAGCCCGAGGAAGTGAGGACAGCTCCCCTCCCCCAGTCCACCCCTGCCCCTCCCAAGCAGGGGGTGAGGGAAGCATGTCAGCCATTCTCCCATGGGTGATTAGAGGTGCTACATGAATTCACTGCAGCTCAGCCTTGCCCCCTTTGTGTGCGCTCCCTGCAGCTGCCCTCGCACTGGGGCTTTCAGGGGATGCCACATGCACAGTTACCAGCGCAAGGACCCTTGGGAAACATATTTTACATTCTCACGCCATTAGTAGTTATACTCATCCAATCAGGAGACAGAAACAGCACCGTGTGACCTATTGAGCGGCAGTGGGTCTAGCGGCTGGGGCTAGCCCCAGACCTGCCCCTGGCCTGCCGGATGACCTTGTGCAAGTCCCTCCCTGTCTCTACAGCTCTGCCTGCCCTCACTCCCCTGTCTTGCCCACTGAGGCTGTGAGCTCTTTGGGGCAGGGTCGGCCTCTCACTCTGGGGTGTGCAGCGCCGAGCGCAGCAGGGGCCTGAACTTGGCTGGGGCTCTGGGTGCTACCAGAATAAAACTGGAGTGAGAGCCAGTCTCTAAGAACCAAGCAGCACAGTGTGAATCCCCTAGTCACGATCCCCCATCTCCAAAAAACAAACCAACCTCCAACGTGCTGAGTAATTGGGGAGGTGAGGCTAACTAGGTACGTCATTCCCTGCGGCTCTGGGGGGGAGCCCTCGCCTAGCAGGTGTCCCCAGAGCCCCTCACCTTGCTTAAAGTTGTCGAGGCTCCTGAACTCCACCAGGTTGTTGCCATAGTAGTAATTGGTGACATAGATCCTGTCGTCTCTGGCCGCGGGGTCCTTCATCCACGCCCCCTCGTTACGCCCGTAGCTGTGGTGCTTCACGGGGGTTTCCACAGACTCGATGGTGCCCTCACACTGCATTTCTTTCACTGCCGAGCCAACAAGAGCAGCTAACTGCCATGCCCTGCTCCCCCAGCCAGTGTCCACAGCAGCCAGTCAGGCCCACCCTCAAGGAGACCTTTCCCCGCCCTTGGAGAGCCTCCCCTCTTTATCCTGCCAGCCGGCTTGTTTCAATGGGCCAGACAGAGGTTCAAAACATCTGCTTCTAGGAGCCCCCCTGCCTCCTCAAGTCCAGAGATGTTGCCTTCTTCTCACCGTGTGACTGGATTTCGTGCCGCCCGCCCGCTCCAGGGACTGAGCCACTCTAGCCACAGGACAGGTACAGCATGGACAGCTTCCCTGCCCACCCCCTACCTTCCCAGGGCCCCTCAGCCCCACCTCGGAGGGACCACAGCTCCAGCAGTGTCACCAGAGCCCACTCAGCTATGTGCCAGTAGCCGCATGTCCACAGAGCAAGTCCTCCAGCTGCAGTCTGGGCCTGGCCCCACTTGCCCACCTGAGGGACTTGTGAGGTGCCCCCAACCCACCTTGGTTAGTCGCTTCCAGCCCCTCAGTGCCTTCAGCATTGTCCCCCATGGAGAGGACAGTGACCGGTGAGCTCCAGGTAGTGGTTCTGGGGGTCCGGGTGGTGCTGGGGGTCCGGGTGGAGCGGGCAGTGGTGGTCTCTGACCGCTCGCCGACTCTCCCCTGGGCCTCTGCAGCAGCATAGGACTTGGGGTTCCTCTCCTCCGGTCGGTCCATCCGAGGGCTCCCCTTCCCGGGGCTTTCTGAGGAAAGAAGCAGAACCCTTACTGCCGTTCCCTTCTCTCAGCTTGGCGCTGTCAGACAAGGAGTGCCAGGAGGGTGGGCCAGGAGCTGTGCTGAGGAACAGGCCAGGGCTGTGGAGAGTCTGTCTCCCACTCCTCCACCCCACCCCCAGTCCCTACTCTCTTTCCTGTGCTGAGCATCTGACTCCCTCCCTTGCCCACCCCATCCTGCCCCCTCCAAGGCAGCCCATGTCCCATGCCGCTGGGGAGCTGACCATGAAGGGGAGGAGATGCCGAGAGTCCCATCTCTTCCCTACTCCGCTGCTATCTTGCTTCCACAGCACACTGGGTGGCAGGGGGTGCAGAGGCAAGGCAAGAGGGCAGGGGAAACAGGATGCAGGGCCTGGGCTCCCCAGGTTGGATTTCTGCAGCATTTAACTACATGCACCCTCCTTTCTACCTTCTTCATTAAACTAAACCAGCTGCCCCAGACCTAGGAAAACACTGTGGGGCTCAGAGAAGGGCTGGGCCTATGGGGCCCCACACCTGCCTGGGAGCTGTGTAAAAAAGGGGGCTGCTTCCTTCTGAAATCCCTCACTCATTCCACTAAGTGTGCAAACAGCTCCACTGAGTGTGCAAACACGGTGTTTGAGAGAAGCAGGGAGTGCAGCGCAGGCGGGGACAGGATCAGCATCCAGGGAATGGATTTACCCCGAGGCTGGAGGCCAGGAAACTTCCCAGCGGCTGAGTGTGGGATTTGCTTTTCAACCTTTTATGCCACTAAATGTAGGGTTGCTCACCACAGCTTTCCTGATGCATTTTGGTCTTGTCCTGCAGCCCCCCATCTAACCCAGCCCTGGGCTCCTCGCTCTCACCCCCTCACCCACCCATCCACAGCTCTGCTGGTGGCCAGACCTGCAGCCCCCATTATCCCATCCCTGGGTCCCCTTTGAGAAGAGCCCGTGCCTATCTCGGTCGCTGAGGTGGTTTTGTGATGTGCCCAAATGCTGGAACTCACTTTCTCCTGTGCTCTAAGACCAGGCCTTGAAGCCAAATCCCAAGAGGTAAATGCTGAGTGCCTGGCCCCCTGCACTTCCCTGCCCCACAGGAGAGAGCGGGGGGCACACAGGGGCTGGGTGCTCACAGCAGTGGTGGACCATGCAGATGGCTCTGAGGGGGAGTACCATGGCGTACTGGTGGGGAAGGGTCTGAGGCTCCCCGAGGATGGGTTGGCAGGGCCTCCCAGATACACCCTCTGACTTCCCCAGCCAGCACAGTCCTGTCCTCTCAACCACATGCCACGCTGGGCCTGCTGAGGTGCTTGTGCCCGCTCCAAGGGGTCTGGGCACTTACCTCGGCTGCTGACCAGGCTCTCGGCCTCCTCCTGCTTGGCAGCCTTATAGTAGGTGATGCCCCGGATCACTGTTTGCTGGTGGACAGAGGGCTTGGGCTTGGGGGTGGGCTGCGATGCGCCCAGTCTGACCCTCAGAACCTCCTTCTTGGGCTTCTCCGCTTTCGGCAGCTTCTCCTTGGGGGCTCTCACAGCTGCTTTGTCCCCCAGGCTCTTGCGGGCACTGGGATACTTGCTCGCCTCCTTGCCTTTGGCCCTGGCCGTGTCCTAGGAGACAGAGCCAGGCTCAGAGGCACCTCTGTGGGCAGCAGTGGTGCCGTGTCTGGCCAGGCTCTTGCATCGTGTGGGGCCAATGGCTTGGGATCACAAAGCACCTGCTGCAAAAAGAGGGGCTCCAGGCAGCGCAGCTGGCAGGAATCCTGCTCTGAGGGGGCTCAGATACCATGGTGATGGGCATGAGATGAACTCTGAACAGAACAGAGGCTACCTGCAAGATGGCAGCAGCCAAGGCAGCGAAGACGGGATGGAAGAGAGACCAGAGTATGCAACAGGCCCACTGCATGCTGGGCTTGGCCCATGTCCAGGCCTGGGGGGCCCTGACTGACTCTATCAATGGGCCAAAGGGAGTTAATCATTTAGCACAGGTGCTGCCACCCCAGCAGTGCCAGAACGCAGCAACGCAGCACCTCCTCTGGGCCCTCGCTCTGCCCAGCGTGCGGCCCCCTCAGCTCTGCAGCCGGCGCCAAAGGGATCAGGCTAGCACCTGCAAGCGTGTGCACGGTGATGAGGGCAGGGAGTTACCTGGGCCTTGCTCTCGGGGACGGCAGCAGCATCCTTCTGCAGCAGCTGGTAGCCCAGGTTAGAGATCTCTTTCTTGATGCTGACCATGATGTCGGAGTAGTTCTCATAGCGCTTCATCTGGTTGGCCAGGTGCACGACGCTCTCCTTCATGAAGTCATTCTCCCTGCTCAGGTTGGTCTTGATGGTCTGAGCAAGTGGCGGGAAGGGAACAGGGCGTGAGTAGCTGAGCCCTGATGGGGCTTCCATCATCCTTTGGTTCAGGCAAAAGGTTTCACATTTCTCTATAAACCAAGGGCATAAAGGAAGTAGGAAACCTATCCCACTTCCAGGGGATGACAACAATGTCTACTGGCTGGGGCAAGTGGGGCTGGGAACTAGGACTCCTGGGTTCTATTCCAAGCTCTGGGAGGGGGCTGGGAACAGGATGGACAGGGAAGTACTGTCCTGCTCAAGTCCCAGTGCCCAGGGCCCAATGCAAACAACCTCTCAGCTGGGAGAGGGAGCCAGTGCTGCTAACCTGCTCAGGTGATGCCTGGTGGTGACTGGGAAGCATCACTTCTGCAGGCAGCTGAAGGATCTCTAGGTAGGCGATTCCTTTCTCTTACTCCTTGCTCATAGTCACTCCCACCCGACACTCATAATAGCCCCCAGGCCTCAGCCTGTGTAATTGACCAGGCAGAGCACAACCCCCACCTGGGTCGTTACCCTGGTGCCTATCCCTTCCCCTGCCCTTGGCTGTGTTTGGGTCAGTTTCACTGTGAGCTCTAGGGCAGGACCCACATTTCCCCGAGTGTTGGTGCAGTGCCCGTCCCCCTCCCTGCCATGGGCCATGGGAGTGGGGGGAGGTAAGGAACTGGCCTGAGGGGCAGCACAGCCAGGGTCCCCGACTCTCCAGATGACAGAGCCACAATGGCAGGTTACAACCTCTGCTGCCCTAGCCCTGCCCGCTGGCCCTCAGCCACTGGCGTGCTCACAGACCAGCTGTCACAGCACAGCAAGGCCCATCACTGCCCGGGTGTGGGGAGCTTAGAGCAGCTGACGCACAAGCCACTAGAACCAGCGCTGGGCGGGGCCAGGGTAAGAGTGAGCCACCCTCGCTCAATCTGGCAGGTGAGCGAGGCAGACTCCCATGAACTCGTTAGCTGCCCTGGGAAAGGACATGCTCTCACAATCACCGCATGACCCAACACACCTGTGCTGGGCAGGGGCCAGTCTTGCAGGATCAGATTCATCCCCATGTGCAGACTGTCAATATGATCCTCTCAGCCCACCCCCTGGCCAAAGCCCGGATGCCTGCACAACTGAAGTGTGAGGTGCCTGTAGCCAGCAGCTCAATGAAACAGTGAAACCTGGCTGTCTCACATCTGCCCTGGCAATGGTGAGGAGAGGCCAGGAGAGGGTTAACTCATCCAGTGGTTCTAATGGCCTCAGTGGAGATTTCCATCCCCAGCCAGAGGACAGGGAAGAAGGACGTTATCAGCACTCGTTTCCTGCTAGCAGTCTCTGCATCCCATGGCAGAGTGGTCGCTGGGCAGCAGTAGCAGGTGCTGGCTTTTGTGTTTGCTCATCTGGCTGCACTGCTTTGGGATGGCTCTGAAACAGCAGTGCGCAGGATCTGCTCTTACCTCCTCCAGAGTATTCATCTGGGAGACCACTTTGTTGATGTATGAATGGACCTTCATCAAATCCATGCTGTACAGCGTTCCCTCCAGCAGGTCAACCATGGACTGCAGCTGTGAAGGAAAAACCTTGAAGCTGAATTCCAAGAGCAGCAGGTGACAGTGGGGGCTGCAGTAAACAGGGACCCCAGAAGGAAGGAAAATTCAACGTGGCTTCCTGCAGATCAAAATCACACAAGTGGGCAGAGCAATATAATGCAACAGGACTCAGTGTTGGGAGCACCACGGGACTGCTACGGTCCCAGCACACGATGCCATAGATGCAAAATAGGTAGGCAGCAGCTTTGTGGGGCTGAGATGCTGTGTAGAATGCGAACCTGGTGCAGGAACCCACAGAGAGAGAATGATGCCCAGCTACCATATCCTCTGGGATTTCCCACTACCAATAATCCCAACCCTGATTTTAATTTCATGCCACTTTTCTGTCTGTCCCTGTGCCTCCACCCTGCCCACATACACACACTTCCAGAGAAAGGGCCCCACCCACTCCAGAGCGTTACGGAACCGAGGCAGACTTAAGGAAGGGGAAACGGGGGCTGAGGAATGATAGAGGGAGGGGACACTACAGGCACTAACTCCGCTGAGTCCATAGTACCTCGGCCCGCTGGGAGCTGGGATCAGTCGTGTGCCTTGCAGTGCAGCTGCATAGGGGCCAGAAGCATTAAAGGTGAAATGTATCCTTGGGTGGGGATAAGCCCAGGCCTGGAAACTGCCCGAGGTGACTCAGATCCTCACTGAGTGACTCTACGGTGTGGACCCTCTTTGGCCTTGGTCTGTCGGACCTTGCCCATGGGGTGCAGGGCAGCTCATGCCCCTCCCTGGCCACTCCTTTGACGCAGAGCCCGGTGGGCCGAGCCGGCGGCCTGCACAGCTGCATGGAGGGAGTGAGCAGGGCACACACTGCCTATTGTTAGCTGGTGACATTTAGCCACCAGAAGCTCTCGACCCTGCGCCATCTCTCACGCACAAAGGACAACAGAGCCGCAGCCTCCCGGGAAGCCTGCAGGCCCCAGCACAGATCTGCTCTTGTCAGGGAGTCAGCGCTGCTGGGAGAATCTGCTGTCTGGCCTCTGGGGAGCAGGGATTCCTGCACTGTGGAGTCACGGCCAGCTGTCTGCTCTCCCTCCCTCACCCCAGACCTCACTGATGCCACACGGCCCAGCCCTTCCCGCCTGACATGCCCCAGCGGGGCTGGGTGTGAAGGGCCCTTTGTGCCGTGCTGCGGACGCGATCAGCCCATGATAGGTCTGGCTGGGACTGGGAGTCAGTCTCTTTTCTTCCCAGCCCCTAAGAAATGGCCTTTTCTCATCAGGGCACTGCATGAGCCTCTAGAGCAGGAGCGCTGGAACCAGCCTCTGGTACTGGGGTATGAAGGGTGCAAGGGAGGGGGTGGGAGCTCATGCGTCCATGCACCCAGGGCCGGACGTAGCGTTCAGGGCCCAGGTTAGCGTGTGGGAGCGAGCCGTGAGGTGGAGGCTGAGGCTGAGGCTGGTGTGCAAGACCTGCCTGAACCCAGGTACCTTGAAGAGTTCCGGCGCCTGCTTCTTCAGCTTCTCCATCTTCCACTCGTTCTCGCAGGGGTTGAGCGAGGAGGGCGGGGCCGTGCAGGAGCACTTGCAGTCGGCCCCCGAGCTCACTGTCTCCACCGTGTAGAAATCCTCCACCCGCATGCTGCCATCCTTGATCCGGCTGCAGGCATCCTTACTGAGAGGCCGCAGGATGCACTTGCAGCGGCAGTCAGAGCCCTCGGACGTCATCCGCACTTGGTCCATGTCGCCAAACACCTAGGCAAGGGCAAGAGGTGGCGTGTAAGGACAGGTGGGACTTGGCCTGTCCTGGGTCACACCTTAGGCTCTGGGGTGCATGGGGGACACTGGGAGAGGGGTCAGGAAGGAATTCCTGCCGGTGTCCCAACACCTTTGGGGTTCACCTTCCACCAAAGAGCCACCCCACAGCCAGGTGTCCTGCATATCCCTTGTGTCCCCGGGCTGGGGCTCCCCCAGGAAAGTCTCTGCTCTCTGGTGCATCAACGTGGAGTCCTAAAGACCCCACCCACAAGCACGAACGAAGGGCCAAAGCCCCAGCTGGAAGAGTTGCCATAACCAAACCCTCGGCCATTGCTAGGGACGGACCCTGGCTCCTCTAGAGCCCAGGTACGAGCTCTACAGCCTGAGCTAACGGACTAGCCACCCTATGTCCATTCCGGGGCCCGTGTTACCCTGGAGTAGAGAATCTCCTTTCCCAGCTGGCTTCTCTGGGAGGTGGGTTTCATTGGAATGCCCATTCTGTCACAGCATGTTCCCAGGGGTGCAGGGAGCCAGTTCGTTACTCTCACCTGCTCAGCTCAGCCCATTTCCTTGTATTTGTTAAACGCTGATGGGTTGGGGGGCAGAGGAGCACAAGGGAGCTTGCACCTCTCCTTCCCCTTCTGACACCCTCCAGGGCCTTCCTCCTCCTCCAACAGATGCCAGGGTGGCTGGCTGGCTGGCTGGGAGTGGGGCCCTCCTCCTCTGACTGATATCAGGGCACCTGCTGGGCATGAGGAACAGGGATTTTCAAAGTGGCCTAACTCCCAATCTGGGCACCTAAGTCCCTTAGGCTCCATCAGAACCCCCAGCCTTGGCCCTGAATGTTCAGGAGCAGGGCCAAGGGAGGTGGCCAATGCCTGGTCAGTGAGCAACAGCAGCCTTGTGCAGGGTGGAGAGGACTCGTTCCTAGGCAGCTGCTCAGAGCTAAGGAGCATTATTCACTATTGCTGCTCAGCTCTGCGCAAGACACAAATACCTAGTCCCTGCCTGGAGGCTCCAGCCTAGGAGACTGACAAATAAGCCGCTGGGAGGCTCTGAGCAAGGAGTAAATGGTTAATTCCCCTCCCCCATCTCCTCTGCTGGGGTGTTTCAAAGGCCCCAAAGCAGTGCCTGGGAGGACTGCTGGGCGAGCTCAGAAAGCACGAAGAGGAGATGGAGGACTGTAAGACCAGAAGGGACCCCAGCTGATCATCTAATCTGCCCTCCTGCCCAGCACAGGTCACTGGTGCCCCTCAGCTCCCGGCCACCATTGGCAGCAGCTTGTTTTTATTTATGAGGGACTAAGGACAGCAGCAATTCTTTGTGTTTATAAAGCATCCCCTGCAAAAGCACTCGGGCTGCTGCCCAGCAATCCTAAACCAATGGCTCTTGAAGTAACCCACACGCAGCGGAAGCAGCTCATTTATACTTCTCAGAAAAGCCACCGAGAGGCTCATCCGGCCAGAAGAGCCGGTCTGAATGGGTTTCTTTTCAAACCACTCTCTATGGGTCTCCAAAAAGGCCAGTTCACTCTGGTCCCTGGCTGCCCATCCACTGGGGGCTGGGCACGGCACATCTGGTACATTTCAGGGGCTCGAGCTGCTGTTCTGGAGAAAGGGAAGAAACGTTTGCACTCTAGGGCACGAAGGTCTCGTCATCTCCCAGGAAGGAGCCCTGTGTGAAATGCCCCCTGTGCACCAGGCCAGGGGGAATGGGGAGCTCAGACTGGCAGCCTGAGCTCCTCCAAGCACTTGAGTGCTGTACCTATTGGCATACAAATGTACGTCCCCTTCTGAATCAGAGGCCAGTGCCCTCTTCCCAGAGCCTGCCTGTGTCTCAGCCATGGCTGAGCCACGCTGCACTGCAGGAACTAATGCCTTTGACAGCTCATCCTTACCCTGCAGCCACAGCCGGTGGGTGGCCCTTGGCTGCACCTAGGGCTCTGAAGACCTTGCTTTGGCCAACTCTGCTTCACTAGCTGTGGCCATGTTCCTCTCTTGTTTCCATGCCAGCAGACATCACTTCTCACAGCGTAATCCTGGCCATGTGTGCGGCTGTCGTAGAGACGATTCCCACACACCGTGATCTAAAGCAAGGACCTTTAATCTCCCCTGATGCCCTGGATCTCACAAGATGTGGCCCTCTCTCTGCTTAGCCTGGCTGACAACATGGCACATCATCTCTGACCCAGACAGGGAAATCCACCTGCCCCAGCATCCCAGCTCCATGGGTCACAGCAGTTAAAACCACACAGCACCACCACTTGCGGCTGTGTGTGCAATTTGTGGTTAGCATTTATTTGACCTACTTCTGTGAAGCTTTTTCTAGCCTACTCTGGATTTAGCTAACAGGGCAGCGTGTGCAGAAAGCACCTGTGTGCCCAGATATAAGGATACCGAGCTTCCGTTTCTGTAGCACCTTTCCTAGGGAATGATTCCAAAGCCTTGACAAACTTAAACCAATACCAGCTAGACATAGGGAACTTTATTTGCCACTAAAATGCAACCACCACTGGAATGGAAATCAGCTCCTGTTTGAGAGCGAACAGTTTCACGCTACTGTTTAAGGCAGGAACTCAAAGATCATACTGCTTCCAGCCAAGTCCCGACTGATTCTGTTCAATGAAGATCTCAGAGACTTTTTGGCCAGATTCTCTCTGATTTCCCCAGCTATTTCAATTGGAAACAATATTCATCATCACTTCCTGTCCTAAACTATAGTATAGGGCTGTGCGCTGCTGAACAGCTGCTATGTTTCACCCCAGAGGTGGCTGCATTTCAGTGGTGGCAAAATGATTCCAGTATGCATCTCCGCCATTCTATATGATTTGTAAAGCAATCGGGAGGTTTGGGAGTTAGCAGGTGCTTTAGAGACGTTAGGGGATATTACTGCCGTTGGAGAGATCCAGCTCTGACACTCATTACTCCCAGTTCCCTGTCTGTAATTTGCTTTAGGAAATGGACATTCAGTATTCATCACCTGTTAATTATTAGCACTAAACTGTGTGTCCTCTACATTCCTCACGCCCCCCTCCCCCGCCACTTGCATGGGAATGGAGACTCCAAAGGCTTCCAAATGTGGCACCTCTCTGAGGAGCATGTGGAGCCCACAGACCTCGGTTTTCTGTCAGATCCCTCTCCTCTTCCTTGGTTCCAGCCTTGCCTCCCCAGCTGAAAACCTGAGCTGGTGCCAGTAACTGAGAGAGATGTGTGCGCACACACCAATCACACAGGGCTTGGGGCCTAATCAGTCACAAGCTTCTCCCAATTACTGGCCTGGAAAAGCTACTCAAATCATCTGTAGGAGGTGGGACAAGCTGCTGCTCTCACTGGCTAGCTGATGAGGTGTGACACTGGCAGAGGATTTAGAGTTGGCGGTTTAGCTTTAAAGCATTCAGTGCACCCAGACCATGTTTAAAGTCTGGTTCTGCTCAAGCCAGTGATTCAGAAAAAATGGCATGTCAGTGCCCCACGTTTATCCCCCATCAGTGGCCTCTCAGCTTCAGACAGGTATTCCCAGCTGCCGGCTCAGCCCGAGCGGTGGAGCCTCGACTGACCTAACCCCTCTGCTGAACCCTGTGGGCCCAGCTGTAAGGGTTCAGGAGGCAGCAGGGAGCTGCATACCCGAGGCAGAACAGAATCCAAGTGTCTTTTCCATGGCTAGGCCTGCACTGCAGGGCCAGCAGGAACAAAAACTACTGGCCATATTTTCAAAAGAGCTCAGAACCCAGCAGATCCCACTAGGGGTCCCGGAGAATGACTCCACCTCCAAAGGGAGAACAATGGGAGTTGCTGGGAGCTGAGCGCTTTTGCACTGGAGAAAAGTCAGACCTGGCGCATTGATATCAATGGAGCTGCACTAGTCCCCACCCATTCATACAGGGGCTCATTTTTCAGTGGGAACCCCATTGCAGGACAGTGGCATTTCAGGCTCCAGCACTGTAGGGAGTATGCATGATTGCTAAAGGCCTGTTTTCAGACTGCTGTGTAACTTTCAAAGCCAGCTAGGCAGCAGGCCAGGCCCAGCAAAGGGCCCTGCACCTTTGAAAGGGCTTGCTAGTCTCAGGGGATGCCAGGGTCCCAGGCCTGGTCAGCAGAACTGGCTTCCCAGTTTAGGCGAGGCAGACTGAAAGCTTAAGGGCTATCCCAGGCCTACAGTGTCTGCCGATGCCTGAAGAAGAGTGGATTCCTTCACAATTGCACAGAAGCCATTGGGAGCAGAGGAGGGTATGGAGGCTGCTGCGCATTGCGTTCATTCCTGTAGCACAAGGCTGCCCTGCAGACAGCTATTTATAGAGAATACTGTTCAGCGGCAAGAGATACCAGAGCAAAGGCTGCTAGAGAAACGTCACGGACCAGCACAGGGGCAGGAGGGAGTTGGAATATTTCTGCGTTCCTCAATATCATCTCAATTCACACACAGCTCTGGGTTGGCACCAAGGTAATTTTCACAACTGTGAATGAGTAAATCCCAGCCAAGGACAGAGACCAGCCTCTTCACATTGTGTTCTCATGGCCTGGAGGAGGATGTCCCAGTCGTAGGCAGGTTCTCAGCTGGGGTAAACGGGCGCAGCTCCATGGAAGTTGATGGAGCTGGGCCCACTGTGGCAACACAGGATCTTGCCATAGGTTTGAGGGGAGAGGAGTTAAGGGGGTATAAAATTTCCATACCTTCAACCTTCATTATTTTTATCGCAATTATGGCCTACTTACAAAAGGGTGAGTGACAGACAATTTCTCCAAGAGATGCATGTGTGTGTGTGTTTTGTGGGGTTGGGGATTAGAATTCCTTTCCTTGTCAGTTTTGAAGCTGCTGTGGGAATGCAGCACAAGGGCCGATCCTCTGAAAAAGGGATCTGGGTCCATTACAGCTGCTCTTCTTGCAAACCGTCCATGCACAGCCAGAGAGTGTTTTCCTCATATCCTTGTTAGGCTTCCCCAAGCCACTAATCACACCTCGTGCTACATAAAACTTGACATTTTTCATGAGTTATGTATGTAACAAGCCACTTGACTCATGCTGGAATCAACAAAATCATGGAGCAGCCGGAGTGAGGTCCATCCCTTTCAGATAATAAAGAAGCAAGGCTCAGTAATTAGTAGATTTCCTTACTGACCTTTGAAGAGCTCACTGGAACTCCCACCTCCTAATCCCCAAGTGACCTGCATTTCCTGGGAACCAGGCCTCATATGGCCTTTAAACAATGCTGCATTTCCTGACACTTCCCCACCTCACTGAAGCTAACAGGCCAGACCTAAAAGGTGCAAGTCTCCAGGAGTGCTGAGCTATGGTGCTGACATAATTCCATGCAGCGAACTGATGTGCTTCAGTGGAGTATCACTGCCAGGGGATTGGAAACAGATGTGCACATCTTCTATCCAGAGTCATGGGAAAACTCAGGCCTGCCAGATACTGGAACTGCCTGGTGGGCAGCAGAAATAGCAGTGACTGAGCTGCCATATGGGAATATCCAGAGACGTGCCAAGAGACCACAAGGAAAGCAGAAATACCAGTGTGGGACAAACAAGTCACCAATAGGGTCATTCAGAGTGACCCTGGTTAAGCCACTCCAGAGGAGAAAGCCCAGACT
This sequence comes from Gopherus evgoodei, assembly GCF_007399415.2. Lineage (NCBI taxonomy): Eukaryota > Metazoa > Chordata > Testudines > Testudinidae > Gopherus > Gopherus evgoodei. Next base: position 24,277,808 of record NC_044337.1, on the reverse strand, counting down.
TAGTAACCCGTAGCTCTATCCTGCGCTTTTGGTAAAGGATCATGTGGAATGGGGGACAGTGGGAAAAAGCCTCAGGCAAATAACTCACAAGCAAAGCCCAGCTCTGACTGGATGGCATTTGTGACCCTTTTGTATTTGCTTCCCACAAACAGAGGGGCTGTCAGTCACTGCAGCACAAAGGCTCAGGCTAAGGTCAACTGCTCGGATATTCATGAAGGCTGCCTAGAGTCAGCACAAGGTCTAGGTACCACCAATGTCCCACTACATCTCAAAGTGCCTAGGCCTCGTGGGATTTTAGCAGCATCCCGGCTGTGATCTGTCCCCCGACCCAGCGCTGAATTCCACTCAGATTCTGAGCTGCAGATTTGACTGTGACATTACACCACTGATAATCGAGCTGCACCAAGTCCAACATCCAAGCTCAAACTTCAAACACTGCCCCCAATTGGGGGGGGCAAGTCCCCAAACCATGAGAAGAATTTTCCTATCAGTTCACGGACAAAAGAAGGTGAATATTTTGCTCATCTGTCCTCCCGGCTCCTGAGAGGCCAGTGGTGGGCTTGGGCTCAGCATTCCCTGGCTGGGAACAACAAACCCAGGACAGAGTTCCAAGGCTGCAGCTGGCTGTGCTTCCTCTGTGACAGATATCTCTATGCCATGTCCTTTGCCTGAGAGGTCACCCTCACTGGGCCAGATTCAGCCATGGATCTCAGTGGTATTATGGCAGTTTGCAATGGGGATAGATAGAGCCCTTCAGAGAATAATAGAATATCAGGAATGGAAGGGACCTCAGGAGGTATCTAGTCCAACCCCCTGCTCAAAGCAGGACCAATCCCCAGACAGATTTTTACCCCAGTTCCCTAACTGGCCCCCTCAAGGATTGAACTCACAACGCTGAGTTTAGCAGGCCAATGCTCAAACCACTGAGCTATCCCTCCCTGTCCCTTTGCCTTCATCTTATACATGAAGCAGCCTGTCAAGTCAAGATGAAATTCAATAAAGAAAATTATAAAAGCACTTCGCTTTGGAAGGAAAGTCAAATGTACAAGATGGGGAATAACTGGCTAGGCAGCAGTACTGTGGAAAGAGTCTGGGGCTTATAGTGGATTCCAAACTGAATACGAGTCAGCAATGTGATGTGGTTGTGAAAAAGGCGAACATCATTCTAGGGTGCATTAACAGGAATGTGGTAAGCGAGACTCAGGCGGTAACTGTCCTGCTCTGCTCGGCACTGGTGAGGTCTCAGCTGGGGCACTGTGTCCAAGCCTGGGTGCTACACTTTAAGAAAGATGTGGACAAACTGGAGATAGTCCAGAGGAGAGCAACAAAAATGATCAAAGGATGAGAAAACCTGACCCATGAGGAAAGGTTAAAAAATTGGACATGTTTAGTCTTGAGAAAAAAAAACCTGAAAGGGGACCTGAAAACAGTTTTCAAATATGTTAAGGTCTGCAATAAAGAGGACCGTGATCAGTTGTTCTCCATGTGCACTGAAGTTAGGAAAAGAAGCAACGGGCTTAATCTGCAGCAAGGGAGATTAGGTGATATTAGGAAAAACTCTCTAACTCTAGAGGGAGCTAAGCTCTGGAACAGGCTTCCAAGGGAGGTTGTGGAATCCCTGTCACTGGAGGTTTTTAAGACCAGTCTGGACAAACACCCGTCAGGGATGGACTAGGTTTACTTGGTCCTGCCTCAGCACAGGTGGCTGGACTAGATGACTTCTCGAGGTCCCTTCTAGTCGAACATTTCTCTGACTGTGAGGACTCTGTCCTGGCTCACTCTGGCTCATCCTAGAGCAGTGGTCTCCAACCGTTTCCGGGTGGCGGGCGCCGGACGACGAGCCACCAAGGACCGTGGCCGGCAGACAAGCATCCACCAAAATGCTACGGAAAAGCGGCGTCATCAAGAGGCATCGCTGCTGCAATAGCGTCATCAAGAGGCGTCGCTGCCAAAATGCCGCCAAAAATCAGCAGCGTTTTGGCGACAGTGCCTGTTGGTGATGCTGCTTTTCAGTGGCATTTTGGCAGCGATGCCTCTTGGTGATGCTGATTTTCGGTGGCATTTCGGCAGATGCTAGTCCGCCGGCCACTACGCGGGCACATATAGATGCCCTGGCAGGTGCCACTGCACCCATAGGCACCGCATTGGGGACCACTGTCCTAGAGCAACATCTCTGGCTTGGTTAACCTTAGTGGAGAATCTCTTTCAGCTGATAGCAGGAGCAGAGCTTAGAGCCTCCGGCCAGCGGTGAGCAAGACTTGGATGCTTTGGCCAAGGAGGGGACATACATACGAGTGCCCAGGCATGAAGCGCTAGCTGTTCCCAGCACAGCCCACATGTGGAGTACAGGTGGCACCAGCAGGAGCATGCTGAGCTGCAGCAGACAGGAGAGAGAGGTGCCAGCTTCTAACTGGGTGCCAGCATGCGGACTTGCTCTGGATCTGAGGAACTGTGGCTGCTCAGAGCAGCAGATCTACGACAAGCATCGGTATTATCAGTGCTAAGTAGAGATGGACCTGAACTTCCGGGGAATTTGGGTTTGGATCCAAATGTCATAGCTGGCCCGAGTCCATGACCCTTTCTAGCAGAGAGATTAAGCAGTGCAGCATAGTAAGTGCGGAGCCACTTCCTGCCAAGTCTGGCAAACTAACTTAAAGTCTTGTCCTCAGAAGAGAGAGAAACCCCTCAATAAACAGCTGGAATCTGTGTGGAGCCCAGTTGGAACCATTTGTCACCCACTCTGATCCTCATCTGCTGGACAAAGCTTGGGGAAGTGGTACCATAGCAACAGCCCTTCTGAAAGGCACTGCTCAGCAGAAAGGAAATGCACCAACCTTTTATCTCAGTCTGTGGCACATGGATCCCAAACCCGCCCTGCCCAGGAGCAGGCCAGTCTCCTAGCAGCTGTTGGGATTTTCATGCCCTTGCCATGCCACTGAATGTTCCTGTGGAGAATCTTTAAGAACGACGACAGAGTGTTTCAGGGAGGAGGGTAAATATTCCTCAGCTTTTAAAATGTATTTTATTTTTACAAAAGATCAGGTGGACAATTGATGGCATGTGTAGTGTGTGTGTGCACGTGTGTGTGTTTCAGTGTGGGGAGGTTAATGCTGGTGTTTGAGTGAGGCCCTGTGTGTGTCTGTGCAGACCTCAATCAGCAAGTACTTTTGTGTGCAGCTGGCAGTGTGTGCAGAACTGGGTGTAGCTGGCAGTGTGTTGGAGGGTGGATGTGTGTGCTCTGCAGGGAGGCTGATGCAGCTGTGCATGTGCAAACATTGTTTAAAGCCAGGGCTTCATGGAAAGGGGCTGAGCTGAGCTTGTCTGCACAGACCCAGCAGCTGGGGCCTTTCAGATTGACCGTGTCTAGTGCACTGGGCTGCACTGCAGGGCACTCACCAGTGAGATGGGAGCCAAGTGTGGAAAGGCAGAAGTGCATCTGCTTGAAAATCTTACAAAGAGACTGGAGCCAAAGCAGTGCACCGAAGAGCAAACAAGGGGTGGATCATGCAGAAGAGTCTGAGACCTGGGAAGGCAGAGATGGTGCCCAGGCTGGGGGAGCAATACTCTTTTTAAAACGTGGACATGAGAAGTGGACATAATATTCCAGGACTGGTCTCACCAATGTTGTAAACAGGTAAATCCACTGGGATGAGGAGGGAAGGGGACTCTGGGCTGGGAGACAGAGATAAGGAGCTACGGGTGGCAGCGAGGGAGACTGGGACTGGGATGAGGATCTGAGGCTGCTTGAGTTTGAAACCTTTTAACGCAGTTTTTTGTATGTAATATATAACAACTTTACAAACACGCACATGGTGACCAATAAAGCTACCTGCTGGGCTCAATCCATCCCCAGAGTAACTGCACAGAAGCCAACGGAGTTAATTCGATGACCAATCTAGCCATACTCCACCTTCTTTGGTAGCTAGCCATGGCTTTTTGGCCCCCTCTCCTCTGCTAGCCGCCATTGACAGCCGTCCAGTTACCTCTTCCACTGAATTAAAAGAGCCAACCCACCATTGTTTGGCTAGTGCATTGAGCACCCAGTCCTGCACCCTGCTTGGCTGAGCACCCCAACAGCAGTGCTGTGGCAGTGGGATGATGGCTGGTACAGGCCCCTACGGGAAGCGGAGCAAAGCCACAATGTTCCACTGCTGCCCTTGAAATGAATGTACACTGTGCCCAGCGTCCATGTGCCGCTTGTTTTCCTCTTGTCACTGGGCATTGAGTGTCTTAAGGTGACTGAAGTGATGTCTCCCTCACTGGGCAGCACCCAGGGGCAAACAACGGCTGGATAACGAAGTGCCTGGGTGCTGAGCAAAGACACCTGTCAGCACCTTCTCATCAGCGTCTTCAGTCAGCTGTGCCCACATGAGACACTGGGATTGGGGCTGGAGCAGGCTGCCTGCCCCAGCCATTGTTCCATTTCCGGGGGACAGCCTAGGGAGGGTTTGCCGCCGTTTCACACACAAGCCCTGGGGGCATCACATCCACCAGACAGCGCCAAGGAGCTGCTTCCCTCTAATCTCCCATTATGTGAAACTGCTCTAGGGTGTGACTCCAAGCACTCTGTTTGCTTAACTGATTTAAACTGCTGAGGCAGTAAAGCCAGGACACAGTGCTGGAGACGACACTGCAACAACAGGGTCACCATGAAGGCGGCTCCATTGTCCCTTATTACAAGTGACCAAAACCTACAGATGTGTATCCAGCTTCCACCAGTGCCACGAGACCTTAATACAGGACAGAACATTTACAGGAAGACTCACACTGGGTCAGGGAGAGCATCGGTGACCAAACGAGAGCTTTGTTAAGGGCTTTGCTCAGAAAGATGCCTGACCTGAATCTTACGTAGCACACTCAGCAGTGCTGGCTCTTTGACCAGGGAGCTGTAACCACGAGGGTATGGCTCCTTAGGGGAGCAAAACCACAACTCACCCAGCAGGAGTTATTCTTCTCTAATGCCTGACTGAGGTACATCCTGCTGCTCTCACTGGTGCTGAGCAAAGGGAGGGTGGATCACACTGGTAATAAGAACTGAGCTCACCCAGGGGACAGAAATTTTAAGGGGTGAATATAAGGTAGTAGGAGCCTGTTCCAAGACATTAATTATCACCGAGAGGCCTCAGCCAAGCTCAGGCCCCATTGTGTAAGGCCCTGTACACACACCCAGGCCCTGCTGTGAAGAGTTTACAGTCTATAGAGACTAGCAAGACAAAGGGTGGGGGAAAAGGTGCATTATTATCCCCATGCTACTGATGGGAAACTGAGGCACAGAGCAATTAAATGACCTGCACAGGGACTCACAGGGAGTCTGTGTCAGATCTGGGAACTGACCTGGGGTCCCAAGTCCCAGTATAGGCCCTTCACCCCAAGACCCCCCTTTCTTCCATCAGACCCCCTCTCCCTTGTGAACGTCTGCAGACCACGTGGGCAGGAGATGGGTGTTTGGAAGTTCTCCAGATTTCTGGGCCCACCCGTAGCAGGTGATGTGGTGCTGACAGAGGCAGATCCATGAACAATATACAAACCTCAGACTCACTGGAACTATTTCAGCCTATCTCCAGGCAGGACTCATTACAACAGCCAGAGCAGGGCTCAGATCCTAAGTAGGCAGAGGCCTTATTGGGATGACTCAGATGTAAAGCCCTTCCCTATTTCCATGCCAATCTCACCATGTTTACACTACCACGGAGATCACCATGGCCACGAAATTGTAACCCCGGGATTACTTTCCCCTGCGTGGTTGGGTCTTCCAGTGCAGCACAGAAAACATCTGCAAGATTCCCACAATCTCTAGTAAACAATCTGCAGTGCCAGGAGCTTTCATTCATTAAACAGAGGCAAAATGTTTCCCATGTTTTGCATTTCAAACAAGCCTCCCCCTTTCCATCTGGAATCCCCAGAAAAGAGGAGGCGAGTGGGGGACATGTCACTAGACAGAATGAAACCAGCGGGGAGAGCTGTACATTTTAACCAGCTCTAATAAGCCCCTTGCCAGGAGTGTAGCAGGAGGAGACAGTGGCAGGGGGGAGAGACGGGAGAACGCAGCTGGTCAATGGGATTCTTTTACACAAACACAACTTCTCAAGGTTCCAATATTTTCCTTGTGCATGGCCCTCTGCCCTCCCCATGGCAATGGGGTCTGTTTATACAAACAGCCATGACGATTCATAATCCCGCAGAGGGCCGTTTCGCCCTTCCTGGCACAAACAGCAGTGCTCCTTCCACTCTCTCAGAGGTTATTTAGTTTTGCTTTAATCAACGTTGTCCATCATCTCACACGGGGGCTTGACTAACGTGGATCAGTCTGCGTGTGCGTTTCAGCCGGAGGCCAGCTTCCCTCCCAGCTCTACACATTCAGTGCCGACTGGGTACGCTGGGAGCTCCAGGTTTTCCTGCTTAGAGACCATGTTTCCAATGACGAACAAAGCTGAAATTAATGAAGTGCAACAAAAATACCCCTGGAACATCTGAATCGGATCCCGTCCCTTGTCGGGGTGGATGTGGTGTCTCAATTAACATCTCCAGGGAGGAACGACTCCAGCTTCCTGTACTAAAGCCACCCACTCTGTGGAGGAATTGAGCAGCAGCGCTTGGCTCTTGCTGCTGGGCTGGGCTGCCCTTGTTTGCCACTAGAGCTCCTTGGCAGCTTTGTCCTTTGAGGGTGAAATTCACCCCCGGGCGGAGAGCCGGACCAGCCATCGCACTTCAGTGGGCCCTAAGTGGGGCACAGGCCTTCTGCTGGCCGCCCTGCCCAGGAGTGAGTTTAGTGAGTTATTACTTGCATTACAAGAGCACCAGAGGACCCAGCTGAGATCAGGGCCCCATCATGCTAGAGCCCTACCCCACAGATCATTGCCAGCCGATGTCTGTAGCGTACAGCTGGCCACAGCCATCACCCCTAGTGCTTTTAAATCTGTATTTGAGCAAATCACTCCCTGGATCGGGGCCCCCAGGCTCTCTCCGGCTGAGACACACAAGGGCCACTTGCCAGGAGCCCAAGGGCTGCAGCCCTTCCTATCATACCTTAGCACAGGCAGTGGACAACACTGTTCAGCTCACATCAAGATGGAGTCTGGCACATTGGGCCCTGTAGCTTCTGCTGGCCGTACCTCTGGCAAAGAGAAGGGGGACTGCAAGCGGTGCCAAAGACCCTCGTAGGCTGCCTCCGGCTGCACTTTGCCCCCTCTACCTTTGCTGTGTAAACTGCTTCTGGGTAGGGAATCGGGGCATTCTGCTTTCCTTTACATAGAAACCAAGGCTTTGCCTTTTAAACAGCTTCCTTCAACCGGAACCATGTGTTCTATTTATACAACAATGCCTCCCTATAAACAAGGAAGCCTTAAAAAAAACCTCTCTCTGAAGTTTATTCCACAAAGGTCACTCAGCTGCAGTGCATTGCACCCACCCAAGAATCCATCTCTTGAGCACAGCCCCATCCTGGTCACATCACCCGCTCAGAGGTGTCTGGAAGGCTGCAGCGGGCAAATGCAGAGGGGCTGAGCTCAGCTGATATCACTGTAAACCCAAACCCTATGTTCAGATGGTTGTATTAAAGGACCCCTCTTCCTGATAACATGCAGATAGGTCATTAAACCATAAGGGCTCTGACATAAGCAGATGCCATTTCTGCTGAAGCTAGTGGGTGCTGAACCCAACTGCACAAATGATAAATTTGGCCCAACTTTTTTCAACAACGAATGTCTGGGGAGTAAGCAGTGCCGTTGTTGGGCCCAAACCATTCCTTCTGGGAGCCAGCCGCAGATGGGTTATTTCCTATGCAACCAGCACATACGACTGAAAAGAACTAAGCCAGGCAGCAAGTCTGGGGAGCCACAGACATGAGGAGTAGGATATTCTCCCATGCCATTTACTCCAAATGACTTGGGTGGTTAATGGGAAAGACTAAGGTGTCCTGGACAGGTGCAGGTGGTTTTTTTAACCAGCTGTCATCCCTGGTGGCAAGGGAATCCCAGGCTGGATTTTTGTGCCCAAGAACAGAAAAAAACAATACTCCGATTCAGATTGAAACAGAAGAAGGGAGAGTGTGCTCTGGGCTGGGTTCCCTTGATGGGAAGGTGGAGCACTTGCAAAGTCAAGCTGTTCAAACTGACAGTGAAGAAAGAGAAGCAACTCAGCTCTGTCCCCTGCATATTGCTCACTTGGCTGCTTGTATTATTTGCTGAGGAAAAGTTAGCAGACGATGTAGTTGTGTTGAAAGAAACCCTTCTGCAATGCCTCTCACTGCAAAGCCACAAAGAATGGGCAGTCGGAAAGGTCTCCTGGGTGTGCAAGGGGTCTGTAGATAGGACAGTATCCAACTAATTTTAGTGAGAAGTTCACATCCTTTCTGATCCCTGCACTTCACTATCGCCCCATTCCCTCCCCCACACCCCAACGAGATACATCTTTGTGGCTTGATTATTCCTGAACGGAGATGCTTCCACAGTAACAGTGGTATCACGAGACATGGGTAAGAGCCTGGGTAAGAACAATGCTTTGTCCTGTGTCCTCTAGACATGAGAATTTGGGGGCTTTCGGCAGATTTTTGTTACGTGGTATGTAAATTCTCCCATCTTGTGTAAGTGTAAGAGTAATGCAGCTGGAAGTGGATCCAACTAATCAGTGCCCACTCTTTACTTTGTGTCACTCATTGCTCCAGAGACCTACAACATTGCCTTCTTCAGCAGAAGACCAGATGCCCCTCACTCTGGACAAGTTACAGGTGGGGAACGTCACTGTAGTTAGTGTTCTCCCCTTTCTACTGCAGGACTCTAGTGACTTAGCCAAGTGGTGTTTAGGTTCTGCAGCCTTTAGCATCAGTCCTCTGCATGAACATCTAAGATACGCCATTATTTTGAGAGGCACCCTTAGAAATGAAATCTCCCCCAGTTTCTTTTATTCCGCAGGCAGGGGACTGCCTGAAAGGAACAAACACTTTTGTCAACACTTCTGCAACACAAAGACAAGCAGCTGTACTCCGATCCCATGCAGCTGTGGGCTGCTGGAAGGATGTTCTCATCAAGTGGTGGAAACTGTGTAATTCTCCCCTTCCACTTCCACCTCCTACCCTGCATTCATATGCAGGCTTGGCACAAACTGTTCAACACCATGTCGTCATGGCCCACCGGGGTCTATGAGAGAGACTACGTGCAACAGAGGCAGGCTCAATGACATCTGAAGTGGCAGCAGCACCACCTTAATCTGCATGGTGTCCTCAGGTGCAGGGCATCTGGAAAGCTCAGCCCTTTTCTCACCATGAGGGCAAGACCCTCCAGACTCACTCCATCTGCCTACCTTGGAGAAGAATTCCTCCTTTGTGCTGCGCATAAGGAAGCCAAATGTTACAGAGCAAGAGAATCTGCTACGTACAGCCAACTTTGAGTGCCTGGATTCCTTAAAGAGGAATCTGGAAAACTTCTCAGTTTATACACCTGCCATCTTTTGACTTATGCCTCAGAGGATGAAGTACCCAGGAGATAGCTTGGACAACTAAATTTATTCCTGAAGCCTGGACTAAATCCTGACTATCTGCGATACGTCTGCAAGTGATACATCTGGTTACCAGCTGGCTAGCCAGCAAAATACTACACAAGCTGAAACACCTGAGTGCAAGAGAGGCAAAGTAGTGCGTGCACTGCTATACAGCCCTCTGCCAAGCTTATCACAGGCTAACGTGCTCCTTGCACGAGCAGGCCAGGCTGTTTCTCTTGTGGGCACTTGGGAAAGGACAATATTTAAATCTTAACCCATCTCTCATGTGGGTGGCCAATGACTGACTCTTATTAAAATCACATGAGAAGAATATTCTCATGGCTGCAGTTTTCAGCTTAATTAACTTCAGGTGAAAAGCAACTGAAGTCCTTAATAAACAGCAGGATGGGATTTTCAAAGGCACCTTTGGCAGTTAGGTGCACACTTCAGCAAGGTGTGGGTGGATTCTTTTGAAAATCTCATCCAAAGTCCCTATTCCCCCTTAAATAACCCCCGCAAGCCCATGTTAGCGATGTTCCAGTCACCTCAGAAAGAACAGATGCCAGTACTAGCTGTGCTTTAGCTTGATGACATTAATTGTTCTGGGGCCTTTGGCTTTTGTAATTCTCCTGGGCTGTGCTGGCATTCAGTCATTCCTGTAATGACTGCTGCTTTGCACAGCTTCTTGTGGTGTAATTGTTACAGCCCCGTCCTGGGCAGTGGATTGGAGCAGTGTTACTGTACAACAGCAGCTCCTTATGAGTGACAGGCAGTGGGAAATCCAGAGAACAGTGTGCCTGGTATTCTCGTCTGGTTCCTCTCCACACAGACCTTTCCCATCCCCAGGGCTCTCCCCTCCCCCAAGAGGAAGTGTCTTAGGATGTAGGCCATTCTGTTTTGACATTAAAAGGTCTAATAACAGAGCTTACAACTGCAGACCCCACTACTAAGGCAGGGCTTCTCAAGCTTCGTTGCACCGTGACCCCCTTCTGACAACAAAAGTTACTACAAGATCCCGGGAGTGGAGACCGAAGCCTGAGCTCACCCTGGGGGAAGAGGGGGACAAAGCCTGACCCCACCACTGGGGGGGCTCAAAGCTGAAGCCCAAGGGGGCCTGTAACCTGAGCCATACTGCACAGGGCTGAAGCCCTAAGCTTGGGCTTCAGCCCAGGGCAGTGGGGCTCAGGCTCTGGCCCCAGCAGGTCTAAACCAGCCCTGGCGACCCCATTAAAACAGGGTCGTGACCCACTTTGGGGTCCTGACCCACAGTTTGAGAACCACTGTACTAAGGGATCCTGGTACTTTCCAACCCAACAAACGTCCCCCATTTAACAACCAGCATGTCAGTCTTTTTTTACATCTTTGCACCACGTGCAAACTGAGTAGCCGCTATCTCCAGTTAGCCAAATACACACTTGAAAACAAGCAGGCACTATTCTGATTCTTACTCTGTTTGGAATTTGGTCTCACACCAAACATTCAACTCCACAGTCTGTCCTCTGTGGATGTTGGGATGCTTACACACTTGCTCACACTCCTTTCATTCAGGCTTGTGCTGGTGGCAGTAGGATTGAACGTTTGCTAGGGCGAAATCACTGCAACAAAGAGTTCAGCTCACAATTCTGCACAGCCAGCAGCCGGCATGTTTTGATAGCGGGATTATTTTCTTGTAGTTCAATTCCACGCACAGTTTGTTTAAGCAGCTTCCAACATTTCTCTCCCCCCCCCCCCCTCACCAGAAAACTTTGTGTGAGCAGGGGGTGTTGTTTCACAATCAAAGAAAGCTCATTCCTCACTGCCTGGGCTTGCTGTGTATGGGACTCGTGAGCGCTTCACACAGCCACAGGGTTTCACTTAAACTAAAGCAGAATGACTAGCCTCCACAATGTTATTTTTTCAGAGGAAGATGGGGGTTCTACAGGTCAAGCGCAGGGATCAGGGATGGATGCACTGTATTTCTCTGTGACAGGCCTTGTGTGGGGCTCCCACTTCCAAGGACGGCTGAACAGCTCTGGAACTTATATTTGCAAATCCAGAACTAGTGGCCACTCATGAGCCATAAGAGGTCCCAAGATATGAATCAAGGTTTTCCTTCCCCACAAGGGGCTGAGCCTATGAGTTTTCCTTCGCAGCACAATTAAGGTCATCAAGCTAAAGCACAGCCAAGATTTGCTTTTGTTCTTTTTGAAGTGAGTGGAACATCCTCACTCAGGATTCCCCACATGCGTTTTAGGAGTCAACAGACCACGTGTGCGCAACTGGTTGCCTGTCCTGAGCTTACTTTGGACTCTCTTGCACTGGGCAGCCAGAAACCTGCACCCTGCACTCCCTGAGTGGATGGAGCGTTAGTGACTCCAGAGCGCCCCTTAAGTGTTGTGTGTCTGAACATCCCTCCAGCATCACAGCTGCTCTCTGAGCTGGGGCAGCAGGAGCTGCCATGCAGATATAAAGGGAGAAGGTCTGCTGGGCTGGTGTGGGTCTCAGCACAAACCCAGGACAGAATGAATACAGAATGCCTCAAAGCGCAGCTCAGGACAGTCAAGCAAGCCTGATGCAACACCATTCAGACGAAAGAGCATTGAATGAACCCTGCCAATGGTAGAATCTGATTCCCAGTGATAGGGCACAGGAGCAAGTCATGCTTCATGTGAACATGCTCATGTGGGTGCCCAAGTTGGGATGAAAAGCAGTGGAATTGCCCTGATTCTGCTGCTTAGGAGAAGGCCACATAGGGGCATTTTATGCCATGGCATAGGCTTTCCTGCAGCTCTTTCTGGGGCAGCGCAGGGAATGGGGAGAGTGGGAACACTGGGGCTACAAACTATGTGGTGCCATTAACCCAAACCGCAGCATGACAGCAAACCACAACCGCTCTCACTGGGCTCACAGCTGTCTATGGCAAGGCAACTAATAAATCCCAATGGAATTCACTGGTCCCAAATCTGCACTTTGGTGACTCAGTCTGAATAGACTGAGAACTGAAACGTGAAAATGGCCTGGCATGAACACGGGGCCTCTCAGCCAGTGAAGGGGGTCTGGGGGGGTGACGCTAGTCCTGAGGACCATGATAACATCGCAGACTGTTCATTAGGGTCTCAGCTCTCCTGGTTTAAGCAGGGAAGCACAAAATACCCAGCCCAGAGGGATGAGAAGTAAAGTCAGAGCTGTGGTGGGCCAGCAAGAAGAGCCTTTCCGGCATCGTTGTGTGAATGATAATGAACATCTGTCTGTAAAGCACAGACCGCCTGCGTTTATTCAGGGGTTCCTGGCCTGGCTTCCCCTCTTGTTCTGTGTTTGCACTGGCCTGTCCCTTAACACGCAGCACAGCAGGGCTCTCCCGCACTGCACCCCTCCCCAAACCCGCTAGCCCCAAGGAGCAGCGCCACCCTCGCAGGTCCCACTTCTCAGCCGCACCAGGCAGCGACCCACTTGCCACGGCCCGCGGGCCAGCCCCGGGGCGCCTCCGCCTGGGGGAACCAGGCCCCGCGAGGCGCGGTTGGCGCGATCCCCAAATGCACCTTCGCTGCAGCCGCGCCACGCCTGAGGGTCCCTCGCCGGGGCCGCGGGCGCAGGGAGCCCCGTGTGGACACGCCGGAGCCCTGCCCGCTGCTCTGCCCCGCCAGCAGCGAGCGGGACGTCGGGGCTTTGCCCCCGCCAGGCGCCTCGCCCGCCCGCCCGCTCCCGGCGAGCCCCGCCGCCTTACCTGGCCGGCGGCCTGCGCGGCGGCGGCCAGCAGCGAGAGGCGCAGCACGGCCAGGCCGAGCGCCCCCATGGCCGCGGGGAGGTGCGGGGCCGGCCCGGCCGCAGAGCCCGTCGCTCACGGCCGCCTCGTGGGCTCTGCGCCGCCCGGCCCCTTCCAGGCGGCTCCACCGGGGGCAGCGGGAGGCGGAGCCACGAGTGACAGCCCAGGGTCCGCCGCCCCCGCAGGGCTCCTGGCCCGGGGCCCGCCCGCCGCTCCGCTCCGCTCCGCAGAGCTCGGGGCCCCCGCACGCGGCGCCCTGGGCAGCCTCTGTCCCAGCGCCCTGCCCCCTGCCCCTTGTCTCCCCAGTGTCCCCTGTGCCCTGTGCCCCTTGTGTCCTCTGTACCCCATGTCCCCAGTGTCCCCTGCGCCCCTTGTCTCCTCTGTACCCCATGTCCCCAGTGTCCCCTGTGCCCCTTGTCTCCTCTGTACCCCATGTCCCCAGTGTCCCCTGTGCCCCTTGTGTCCTCTGTACCCCCTGTCCCCAGTGTCCCCTGTGCCCCTTGTCTCCTCTGTACCCCATGTCCCCAGTGTCCCCTGCGCCCCTTGTCTCCTCTGTACCCCCTGTCCCCTGTGCCCCTTGTGTCCTCTGTACCTCCTGTCCCCAGTGCCCCCTGTGCCCCTTGTCTCCTCTGTACCCCATGTCCCCAGTGTCCCCTGTGCCCCTTGTGTCCTCTGTACCCCATGTCCCCAGTGCCCCCTGCGCCCTGTGCCCCTTGTGTTCTCTGTACCACCTGCACCCTGTGCCAGTGCCCCGTGTGTCCTCTGTACCCCATGTCCCCAGTGTCCCCTGTGCTCTGTGCCCTGTGTCCTCTGTACCCCCTGCGCCCTGTGTCCTCTGCACCCATGTCTCCTGCGCCTCCTGTGCCCCCTGCACCTTGTCCTCTGTACCCTATGTCACCAGTGTCCCCTGCACCCTGTGCCCCTTGTGTCCTCTGTACCCCCTGCGCATTGTGCCCCTATGCCCTGTGTCCTCTGTACCCCATGTCACCAGTGTCCCCTGCGCCCTGTGCCCCTTGTGTCCCTGCAACCTGTGCCCCCTGTGTCGTCTGTACCCCCTGAGCCCTGTGTCCCCTGTGTCCTCTGTACCCCATGTTCCCAGTGTCCCTTGTGTCCCCTGCGCCCTGTGCCCCTTGTGTCCCCTGCACCCATGTCTCCTGCGCCCCCTGTGCCCCCTGCACCTTGTGTCCTCTGTATCCCATGTCCCCTGCACCCTGTGTCCCTTGTGTCCCCTGTGCCCCCTGCGTCCTCTGTACCCATTTCCCCAGTGTCCACTGTGCCCTGTGTCCTCTGTACCCCCTGCGCCCTGTGTCCTCTGCACCCATGTCTCCTGCGCCTCCTGTGCCCCCTGCACCTTGTCCTCTGTATCCTATGTCACCAGTGTCCCCTGCGCCCTGTGCCTCCTGTGTCCTCTGTACCCATGTTCCCAGTACCCCTAGTGCCCCCTTGCTCCCTGTGCCGCTATGTCCTCTGTACCCATGTCCCCAGTGTCCCCTGTGCCCCTTGTGTCCCCTGTGCCCTGTGCCCTCTGCACCCATGTCCCCAGTGTCCCCTGCACCCATGTCTCCTGCACCCCCTATGCCCCCTGCACTTTGTGTCCTCTGTACCCCATGTCCCCAGTGTCCCCTGCACCCTGTGTCCCCTGTGCCCTGTGTCCTCTGCAGCCATGTCTCCAGTGACCCCTGCGCCCTGTGCCCCGTGTCCTCTGTATCCCCTGTGTCCTGTGCCCCGTGTCCTCTGCACCCATGTCCCCAGTGCCCCTAGTGCCCCCTGCTCCCTGTGCCCCCGTGTCCTCTGCACCCATGTCCCCTGTGCCCCCTGCGCCTTGTGTCCTCTATACCCCATGTCCCCAGTGTCCCCTGCACCCTGTGTGCCCTGTGTCCTCTGTACCCATCTCCCCAGTGCCCCAGTGCACCCTGCTCCTCGTGCCTCTGCACCCTGTGTCCTCTGCACCCCATGTCCCCAGTGCCCCTTGTGTCCCCTGTGCCCTGTGCCCACAGGGCCCTGTGTCCTCTGTACCCTATGTCCCCCGTGCCCTCTGTGTCCTCTGTATCCATCTCCCCAGTGTCCCTAGTGCCCCCGTGCCTTGTGCCCCCAGTACCCTGTGTCCTCTGTACCCATGTCCCCAGTGCCCACAGTGCACCGTACACCCTTTGTCCCCTGTGCCCCCTGTACCCCATGTCCCCAGTGCCCTCTGCACCTTGTGCCTCCTGTGTCCCCTGCACCCAGTGTGCCCTGAACCCAGGCCCCCATGCCCCATGTCCCCTGCACCCAGTGCACAGGGTCCAGCCAAGCACTCCAGGAATGGGCAGCTCTGGGCTTTGTACCAGAGGTATAGACACACACACAGGGAACTAGGCCCCCAAGCTGAGAACCTCTTGTGTGCAGCAGCCGGAATGGAGGCCCAGTCTGCCCAGAGCTCCCCTGGAGGGTAGGGTGGGGGGGGCCTCTGCATGGGAGGTTATGCTGGGGAATCCCCACAGCCAAGCAAGTTTCGAGAGAGCCTCCCTATGGGGTAGGGCATTCAACCAGCAAAGCTGCTTCCAAAGGCATCGCCCAGGTGGCAATGCCCACAGGACTGTGCCCTGCTGCTACCTCCATGGGGCCAATGCTGGTGCCACTTTTGCTTCCAGGAATAAGAGCTGAGGCAGTGGGTGGTTCTACGCCTGCTACATTGGCTGTGTGTGTGTCTGTCGGACTAGGCGAACAGGCTTTTGACCACTCAAGCCAGAGGGATAATTCGTGAGAGGGGCAGGCTCGTAATAGGATGGCTTCCCAACCTTGACTGCGCTTTTCCTGCCCCAAACTCTGATGTCATTAAAATGCTACGGAGCATACTAGGCCTGCAGGAAGGAGCCTTTCTCCTGGGGAGCTTGTAAAGTCTGCAGGAGCAAGAACCTCTGGGTGGAAATGTTCTTGCTAGGAAAGTTTTCTGCATTGAACCTTTCCTGTATAGCTCCAATAGAAATGTTGTGCCCCAGGGACGGTCCTAGTGGGAAGGGCTTTGGGTTTGAGCTTGGTACCCCAGGTAAGCCCTATACATGAGCCACACCCCATTGCTGGCATGATTGTTAGTGTGTATGTTAGGGTTAGAGGCTAACCAGGTCTTTTGCCAACGGGGTGTGGCCGGAGATGCAGAGGATAAGTCTCAATTTTTCATCAGTTAGGGAAAGCTGTTCTGTTGACTTTCCCTTGGTCCTCCGCATGTCCCTGCCCCCATCCCTGGTGCCAAGCACGGACAGGGATGCATTGCTGTGGTGTTCCCATCGTCCCCTAACAGACATGTTGCATTTCAAGCCAGATGTTATTACTAACAGGGCAGTCCCACATGCAGTGAAGAAAATGATGTTTGTACCAACTGTATGCGGAAAGCCACACAGAACGTCAGCTAGGAGGAGGTGGGAGACCAACCTGAGCGTGGGAGAGAGGTGGTAGGCTCCAGTCTTATAAGAAGAATCTCTGGCAATGATGACTGATGTGACCATATGGTCACTCTATGAAGCAAGGATTAAGAGGAACCATCCATAACTAGCTAGATGCTAGTGGAGCTAGAGGCGGTTGGGATGAACTCATCAGGCCAGAGCAACTTGATGACAGAATTATGAAATCAGCTATTCATGGGACTGTGGTGGATATTATCTCCCAGGTGTAAAAAGGCAGTGATACAATTTTGTCTGAGAACTGCATGCAGTGCTTCTGCAGTGACCCAGCTGAGTGCTGTCACATGGAAGGAAAACTGACTCGAGGATGAGAAACAAAGGGTGACTGAAGCCCAACCTCGCATCTGGACCCATGGGTTCAGACATTGATGTTTTATTATGAACCAAACATTTTAACCGAGTGCAGCCAATCCATCTGCTTCCTAGAATGGGAAGGGACACATCTGTCACACATGCTTCGCTTTCGCAGATTCTTGCCATAGGCTGAGTGTATGTCACAGCCATATAGCTATGGGCTTTTTCACACCAGCAGACCTGCTTCTGAACAAGGCTCTGCCAGGAATTGTCACAAATGTGGCTTTTTGCAACTCCAGGTATTTTTTTAAACAGTTATGTCCCTGATTCAGTAAGGTACTTAATGCAGGTGCCTAACTTCAACCCTGACTACACATATGCTCCAAGTGAATAGCGTTGCTGAAGTCAACGTACTTAGATCTACTTACTGCGGTGTCTTCTTTACGGTAAGTTGACAGCTGACGCTTTCCCGTTGACTGTGCTTGCGCTCCTCGTTCTGGAGTCAATGGGAGAGCGCTAGACTAGACGCAATAAATGGTCCACCGCTGGATTGATCGCTGCCCGCTGATCCGGGGGGTAGTGTAGACAAGCCCGAGACACCTGTTTTAAGTACCATGCTGACTGAGGCCTTAAAGTATCAATTGACTGGTACGGGATGATTTTAGGCAATTTATTTTTTTTTCATGACAGACAATTTAGTATTTATTGCAATATATTGTGCCATGCTTTTTTGTTTAGCTAATATTGGGACTTTTGCATTTTTGCCATGATTTTGAATTTTTTCTCACTGCAGACAACCAGCCTTGGTAGTGCTAAACAGCAGTGTATAGAAGAAGAACAGATTGATAATACTTTGCATGTATCTACCACTTCATCCACAGGGTGCTGTAATGATTGGCAATAGGTCTAGTTTTATTAACATCCTCATTAATGACATAGTAGAGGGGGCAAATGGTGCTTTAATTAAATTATAGTCAACATTGCTCATGACAAGTAACTTGTGGTTTTAGGTAAAATCAGGAAATGAATATTCTAAAAGATTTAGACTGCCATCTAGTGACTCCTTCACTTATTTATACTTCACCTTGTAATTTTTTGGTCTGGCCAACAATTTTTGATATTTTTTGGAGAGTAGGGGTTAGAAAACTGACCATTTTTCAAAACTGGAATTTTTGGGGGGGAGGGAAATTAAAAATGTTCTAGTTTTCAATGAAACCCCCAAATGAAAAATATTTTAATTTTTCCCCACCTATCCTATCTCCCTTCTTCCGGGGCAAAATAGAAAATGAAAAAAAGGGAAGAAGGGGAAATTGGAAAAACAAAAAGCCATTTTTGAAACTGCAAATTTTCAATACCCATTTTGAGTGAGTGACAAAGCACTCCTTTTTGAAACCTGCAGATTTAAACAAAAAATCCCATTTATTTTGCAAAAACTCCCATTTTTTGACCAGCTACAGTAACATTGCTTATAAGTTTTTCCTGTTCCAGAATGGTATGTGGGTTTAACTAAGAAACCACTGGTTCTGCCTTTTCAAATGTGTAATTGGGAGGTTGGAGATAAGATGGTAAAAATCAGGTTGAAATTAAAACGAGGCTTCCTTATGCATTTTGTTGCACCTTCTTCTAGTCTGACCTCCAGAGAAGACATTGATGTTTTATTACGAACCAAACATTTTAACTGAGTGCAGTCAATCCATCTGCTTCCCAGAATGGGAAGGGACACATTTGTCACACATGCTTCACTTGGCAATTAGAAGTATACATTTTACTTTTAAAAATGTGTGTGGCTAAAATGTAAAAGAGAGAAGTCACTGATTTTTAAAATCTCTAAATGCCATTTGAGACCTTCACATTCAATACTAACACAAAGTTGTTTGATTTTATTGTATTTTAAGTGGCTTGCTTTGGGAAGTAGCTATTTTGGAAACATCTAACTAAAATCACCAGTGAACCCTGTTCTATTTAACAATTTATTGTCTGGGTTCTTGGAGGCTGGCTGCAGCTGGCCCTGTTCATTTCAGCCTGCTTTACATTTTAGCCAAGAAAATACCATCAGAGAATGAGTTCTCCATGTATTGGTTGTAAAAGCAAAAACAGAATTTCTACCAAATTTTGTAGCACAATAGAACATGAAGTGCTGAGTGCGAGAAAGGACCCCCTCCTGCTTTTTACAATCAAGTGCATTTGGGAAGGATTTTTTTTCTTACATTATTTTGCAGAAAAATAAAACTCATGTCACACTTCAGGGCTTCCCAGGGATCCTTCCTCTTCTTCCCTGCGGAGGGATTTATCTCCTCGTAGCATTGCTTTGTGACTTTTAAAAACAGATATAGTGTTCCACACCACAGATGGATGCATTTCAGTAGTGGGTGAAGTGATTCCTGCCTTATGTAGCGTGTGAAATCCTTTGGGATAAAAAGTGCTTTACAAATGTAAGATTTGTTTATGTATTTATTTAGGAGACCTCTTCAAGGAATGGGATGAGCAATCCCCTTTTCAGAGAGGCAAAAGACACCTGACCAGCAATGGGGGCACCTGGTAATTTAATACCCAGTGGAGGTAACATCCAGGCGATGTTGTGAAGGCTACAAGTATAACTGGGCTCAAAAAGGAGTTAGGTAAGTTCATGGAGAATAGGTCCATCAATGGCGATTAGGAGCTGGGACTGGCTGACAGGATGGATCACTAGAAATTGCCCTGTCCTGCTCATTCCCTCTGAAATGTCTGGCGCTGGCCACTTTCAGACGACAAGACCTGTGAGACTGGGTCAGTATCCTATGGTCTCTAGTGGAAGAACTGCAACTGATAGTGGACTCTGGAGGATCTTGTGCCTAAGGAAGAGAGTGCTTCAGTTCTTTATTTGCTTCTCTAGTCGTACCAGAGTTTACAGTGTTTTGGGTCTCACAATACCGAATCGGTTCTGTTCCAGTTGGGAGTGTGCCATCTAGTGGCTTTTGTGCAGAACAGTCAAAGAACAGACAACTCAAACGGCAGAACCGCATAGATAAGGAATAAAAAGATACTAAGATCATCTAGCTAATCCCCTTCAACCACTGTAGGATTGTTTCCTACTGTATGTTATCCAGTCCAGTATTTAATCACTGAGTAGTGGGGAATCCACCACTCCCTTTGGAAAACCACTCCACAGCCTAGTAAATCTTGCTGTTGAGAAATTGGTCCTGGTATTTAATGGACAGTGTTCTGTAGTTATCTGCTACTCCAGCCCCACCTTATTCACTGTTTGCAAAGTTATACATATTTGTTCCTTTTAATGTTTCCTTATCAGTCATTCCCTCACCCCTTTAATAATTTGTTCTCCTTTTTCTGGATCCTGTCCAACTGCTGGTATTAAAGTGCCCAGCAGTGAATAACTTACTTTTCTTCAACCTTACTCAGGGCCGGCCCTAGACCATGCGAGGAGTGTCTTTGGTGCCCTCCCATTTGTTAAATGTTTGAATACCTTAATTTTTATTGCATTTGTAGCCCATTTCACAACTTTGATGCACAACTTGCATGCATGATTTATCCCTGTCATATAAGACTATAAATTTGCCTGCTAGGAACTGTAAATCCGTATTTATTCATGTCATATATAAGCAAATAAAAAACTGTTTCCTCTAAGCTTATAGAAGCTTTTTAATTTTAAGAATAACTGAAATGTCCTAACATCAAGAAATTGACCAGTATTAATAGTGTTTCCTATACTGAGCTCCTGAAGGCTTCTTTGGGGGCATCTTTTATTTTCTATGAGGGAAAACAAACAGTATTAGGGAGAGCAAAATCTTTGTTCCTCAGTCCTAGAAAGTCATCAAACATTATGTGTTAATCATAGCAAAAGAAGTAACAGTATTTCTTTTATATTGTTTGGAGTTTGATAGATATCTATGGCATCTCATTAAATATGTCCTTTATTAGTCGCTACTTACACTCTTCAAATCTTAAAACACATGTACACTTTCACAATTACACAATAAATCAAGGTTCACAATATTGCAGCTGGGCTCTCACTTCACTTCCATTTGTTTTTATATCTCACTGACTGACTGGTGATGCCCCGCTCCTTATTTACCCACAGGGGCATGGCAGACAACATTTTAGGGGAGGTTCAAGGAAAAGGTAGTTCTCAGAAAGTCTGGAAAGTTCCACGAGATTCTACAAAGATCCAGAACATTCTAGGAGGTTAGTGAACAATGCATCCACCTACAGAATACCTAGAACATTTTACTTCAAACATTCTATTTTCTCTTTTGTTGCTGACAACAAAAACAATGCCCCTGAGCCCAGTGCCCCCCCCCCCCAAGCTGGGTACGCCAGGTGGTCGCCTGAGTCTCCTGTCCCTAAATCTGGCCCTGGCCTCACTAATGCCTTGTAGAAATAGACTCTGACCTCCCTGGTGTGTGCTGTGATAAAAATGACTTTTCTAGCCACCATAAGGCCTTGCAAGTTTATAACTAATTTGCCAGCTCTATCAGTCTGTCTCTTTCACTGTTAGGCCCCCATCCTGCAAATACTTATGCACATTCTTAATTTTAGGAATGTGAGTAATCCCATTTAAACCAAAATTTTAACTTATGTGTAATATTTGTACGATGTTTTCCAAGTATTTCCCTCTGGTTTGGGGTGGTTTGTCCCTGAGTGTATTAGTGTCATTCCTCAATTTATTTCCTGCCCATATTTCTGACTTTGCCTTTTTATAGTTCTCTGTCTCACCACGGTTCAGAACCCTTCATGCTTATTATCCTAAGCAAATTAAGCTATCATGCTGTTTACCCTCCTCTCCTATATCATTAAGGAAGATTTTAATTAAGATTAAATTTAACATAAATCTATGTGGTGGTATCACATTGTACACATATCCCATCTGCATACATTGCTATTAATCATTACACTTTTCTTCTGGATTTTTGTACTACTTAATTTTGTACCATGGTGATTGTTATGTAACAATCTAAAATAGATTGTGAGATGTATGTTGTTTCAGCTAATTTTGAGTCCATGTGACAGTTTTCTCTCTCCTTTACCATCACCCCCCACCCACAAAAAAACCTGCCATGCATTCTTTCGTCTAACTGTGATTTCTCAGGTTTAGACATGTAGCAAGACAGCAATCTATACCCATCAGCACACACTCCCTAATGGATCACTCTACGCATACAGTTAGTTACTAGCAGAAGTTGCCAGTAAAGAGGTAATAGAGCAGATTAATCTGAGTTTATCCTTAAGCTGCCGGGCTGAGAACATGTGAACTGCAATGCAGAACATGCCAGGAAGGTTGACAATAGATGCACTGAGGCAGCTAGTGGACAAATGTAGAGAAAGAAGGAAAGAATAGTCACATGGTGTTCACTGATCTGGAAAAGGCAGTGATGGAGTTCCAAGAGAAGTCATCTGGCAGTTTATGGGGGAGAAAATGGTACCGGAGATTTGTGTGTGGCAGTTTATGGGGGAGAAAATGGTACCGGAGATTTGTGTGTGGCTTGCTCAAGGTGCAATGTCAGCAGTCAGAACTGCTAGTGGTGAAACACAAACTGTCGGTAGAGGTGGGAGTGCATCAGAGATCACTACTAAGCCCTTTTCTTGTTTATCTTTATCCTGCATACCCTCCTAAGGAAGATACAGACGGAGGCACCTTGGGCCTGCTGTTTACAGATGCCACCATTCCACGCACTGGGGAGAAAGATAGTCTAGAAGAAGATCTTGATAAAGGGAGAGATGTGCTGAAGGGGCATGGGTTCAAAATGAGCAGAAGAAAAGCAATGTTTGTGGAATGCAATTTCAGTAATGGGAACTCTGAAGACTTAGCCTTGAATCTAAATGGGCAGACGGTACCAATAATACAAAGTGTCAAGTTTCTGAGTTCCAGAGTCCAGGAAAAGGTGGAAATGGAGAACAAAACTAGAGCTAGGATAAATACCTGGCTGAAATGGCGAGAGATAAGTGGTGTAGTATGTGACAGGAAGATTATCAGGAAAAGTCTGTAAAATAGTGATCTATCTAGTTTTAATGTCTGGCACTGTATGTTGGACAACAAAGAAGAAACATGAACAAATGATCTATTTCACAGAAATGAGAATGTGGAGATGTATGAGTGGTATAAGCAAGAAAGAACACATAAGGGATACATATGAGAGAGATATGCTCAAAGTAACACCCATAAGAAAGAAAATGACGGAGTGCAGGCTCAGATGGTTTGGTCACATAAAATGCAGTCCTGATAACTGCGCCAGTCAGAAAGTTCAACAGATTAAGAGTGAAGTAAAAAGAGAGAGAGCCAAGAAGTGGTGGGATGTCATAAAGGAAGACGTTAGCATGTGTAAAGGAGGACATAGCATTGAACAGAGAAGTCCTTTGGAGGGAGAGGAGTTATAGAGGGGACCCCAATCCATGGGATTAACACAAAGCTAAAGAAGAATGTATTTAGTTAGTTCACAAAATTCCCTCTGGCAACTCTCAGGACGACAATGGGAGAGAGTCTCTGGCCTCTCACGTCTTGTGCCTGCCTCCCACCAAAACTGACACAGTATCATAGAACTGTAGGACTGAAAAGGATCTTGAAAGGTCTCTAGTTCAGTCCCCTGCACTCATGGCAGGACTAAGTATTATCTAGACCATCCCTGACCGGTGTTTGTCTAACCTGCTCTTAAAAATCTCCAATGATTCCACAACATCCCTAAGCAATTTATTCCAGTGCTTAACCACTCTGACAGGCAGTTTTTCCTCATGTCCAAGCTCAACTGCCCTTGCTGCAATTAAAGCCTATTGCTTCTTGCCTGACCCTCCCAGGTTAAAGAGCACAACTTTTCTCCCTCCCCCTTGTAACAACGTTTTATGTCTGGTCCGAAACTGGATAACGCAGCAATAAAACACTCTGTAGACATGCTAAATGCCCAGTGAAGGTGACTCTGGGCATCAGCTCCATTGCACAGTCACCAGCTGGTTGTGTATATTCATAAACTCTATTGTATATTCATAATCTATTAGCTGTGCCTATGGGCACGTGGGTGCCCAGGTTCTGCCCTTGAGGAGGGGCATCCTGGAACAATCCATTGCGCTACAAGAGTGGGGGGGTCCCTGAGGCTCACAACCACAAAAGAGGCTTTTTGGTGTCCCCCATAGGGTGGCCCTACCGCCCTTTGGGATACAGCGTGCCTCTTATGCCCAGTCATGGCCCGTGCTTGGCTGGCGCAGAAGCAGGTTTGGGTGGCAGTGGGGTCTTCTCTTCCCCGTCCCCAGATCCCAAGTGGTGCCTCCCTGCCAAGCCTGGGGACTACATTTCCCGGCATGCCGTGGGCCAGCGTGGCTGTGCGTGGTGGGGGCGGGGCTCCGCCGCCGGGCTCCCAGTCAGCGCTGCCTGCGGCTGCCGGGCTGGCTGACAGGAGCGCCCCGGAGGGAGCGATGGGGGAGCGGGGCCGCCGGGGCCCCTGAGACCCCGGCCTCCGCCATGGAGCTGGAGCAGCCCGGGGAGCGCCCGGAGCCGCGCGCCGCCGCCGCCGCCGGGGGCAAGGGGTCGCCCCGCAACGGTAGGTGTCGCCGAGACCCCCCTGCCGGGGTCCCGGGGCTGCAGCTCCGCGGGGCCCGGTGCGGCGGGCAGGCTGCGAGCGGAGCCCCCCGCCCCGGCGGGACGTTCGCCAGGCGGGTCCCGCGGGGCGAGCTCGGGCCGGGACCCGCGCGGGCGGGGGCGCGGGCGGGGGGTCATGGCTCCGCGGCCTTTGTTGGGGGGGCGGGGGTTGGACTTTTGAACTGGGGGCGGGCGGGCCGGGCTGTGCCCGCCTGGCGCGGCTCTGCCGCTGGGCGCTTGGGCAGGGCGGAGCAGCCCCCGCCCCCCCCCCGGCCGGGAAGCAGTAGCGGGGGCGGGGGGTTGAAGGGCTCGGGGGGCTCCCCAGCTCGCGGGACTTTGTTTCCCAGGTATTCAGGGGAGCGGGGGCCGGGCGCCGCCCGCAGAGCCTGGCTTCTTATGTCAGTTTCACTGGCTTCCTATGCCTTTGTACCCCTCATTCAGCGCTGGGGTTTAAAGAACACCAATAATGGTGATTTTTGACTCCTAACCACATTCCCAGTTCTCTTTGAATGCTTCCTTCTGCTACTTCCTCCCCTGGCCAGAACCAGCTTGAGATGTCAGTGATCAATCTCCTGTGTAAATAGTATTTGAATATTTTATAACTGTAGAGTTCAGTGGTGTTCCCTCTTGTTAAACCGTGAATCAATAAACTCTATACAAATGCAACCTTATATTGTTATGTGAAACTTGACAAAGAAACCTGTAGTAACAAATGCAAAAATCATGGGCTCTTTCTGCACGTGTGCTCAATTCTTGCATGGTAAAATT
Source organism: Gopherus evgoodei (assembly GCF_007399415.2). Lineage (NCBI taxonomy): Eukaryota > Metazoa > Chordata > Testudines > Testudinidae > Gopherus > Gopherus evgoodei. The sequence goes on along the minus strand of NC_044337.1, from coordinate 24,252,535 downwards.
CCTTGTGGCTTATTTTGCAACAAGTTTCCTTTTATACAGAGCTCTATTATCACTGTCAGGTTGTAATACAGCTCAAACTGGAGTTTAACAAGAGATACTAATCTTGGTGACCTTTTAAAAGATAATAACTTGGTTAGGTAACTCAAATCAGTAAAGTTCATGGAACATTGTAAGTGCTTGAGGTAAAGAGAATGTGACTTGCAGAAATGTGGGTGAACTTTACTGACTTTCTTCTCTGATGAAGAAGAATGTCTAGATATTAATTCCCTCTAAAAATAAATCAGTTGGTTTTATGCAGCTGTTTCTAAACCATACTGAAGGGGTAGGAGTATAATGTATATTTGTTAAAAATGCAAAAGAGGAAACACTTTTATAAACCCTGAAATGTTTCACAATTTCACTTTGGGCAAAGATCTCTGATTGGTTTTTATCCCTCTTAAAGGGAAAAAATAGTGTTGGGGTTTTTTTTTGGTTTGTTCTACTGTACCTCTATATATGCTGTAGCTGGTCTGGTTCAAAATTTTCTCCTTTGACATTTCTGAATTTCTAGGCTGCACGGAATTGTTCTTTGATCATGTTGGATGCTTTTTCTTCCTGGCTGTGCTGTTCATCTTTTGATTTTCAAAGGCACAGTTTTGGACATTGTTCAATTTCCAATATTCATTTTTTTGAGGAAAGACTTGTTGGAAAATATTCTAACTACTTCAACTTGAAATCTGTTCAGTTTAAAAAAAAAAAAAAAAAAAAAAAGCTAAAAGTAGCAGGTACCAAACCTGCATGTGAATTCCCCTACCAATTTTTGTGGTTTGCAATCAATTTTTTTTTTTTAAGAAAGTATATCTTCCCCATGTCTGTGAAGGACCCACACAAATAAGAGAAGCTGACTATACAGAGGAAACAGTTGATACTAACCAGACACACATTGCAGTAAAATGCATAAAGAAAATAATTAAAAAAAGAAACCATTTTCTCTGATGTTTGTAATAGTAATGTAGGTGTTTATTTGTAACAGTTTTTAGAACAATTCAGTGTTATTTTAAATAGAGTACTCCTTCTTAAAGCTGCTAAAAACAAATCTTTCTCTTAAGGAAATACTGAATTGTGTCAAATATATATTACACCTTCAATACTTTGCCACTTCTCTAAATTAGACTTGACTTTTTTTATTGTTTTGGTAAATGTCTATTGCTGTATGTGTGCATCCTCAGTAGTACAACAGTGTTCAAAAATGTTTTTCCCGTGAACAAATTTTTGCCCTTAAGCAATGCACATTTTGAATAACCTTGTTTATTACAGACTACTAAAATAGTTTAATTGTTTTATTTAAGGATCAGAATTGCTTATTTAAGTGTAGTAGTCTTCTTAACTGCAGCCACAGCTAGTGAGCTTACCATATTAGAAGTGTTTTGAATGGATGATATTAAAGAAAAAAAGTAATAGATTGTTACAAAATGTGAAATGCTGGCATAGTATTGAGACATCGCTTAACCTTCAGTCTTTCTAAATCCTACAGCAGGAGTGGGAGGAGAAGGTGATTATTGACTTGTCACTTTGTAAACTGAAAAAATCAATAAACAATATTGAAAATATTGAGAATCTGAATATTTTATTGCCTAATAAAGATTGATATCGTTAGCTTGATTAATTCCTTGAGGTACAATATTCTGATTGTTTTAATTGCATTTTCTATAAAAATGGATTCAAGAAATTTACAGTTTTCTAATATTTCATACTGAGTGAAACTAAAAATATTTTAAATAGATTGCATTATTGGTGGCTTTGGCATGTTTAGAGAAATAAGCTCTTTGTGTAGTTTGTTACTGTGGTAACCTATAAAAACTTGCATCATAATTTGATTAACATTTTTCATGAGCATATGGATGTGCAGTTGCATATGGATGTGCAGTTGTATAACTTCAGTTAAGCAGTTAAAGTTACAACTCTTTAAAGAATATTTTGCAGATGTCAAAACTTAAGACACATGGTGACTTTTTTTCCCTACCCTTTAGAGAACACGTTCTTGCCATTGTAAAACTGAGTAGAGAAACATAGGTAAAATTCATTTATCTTCACAACTTGTTTAAGTGCCAGAACACGAACTATATAAGAGAACTTAACAATCATACAGGGCTTTGACCAAGTACCTTTATGGTTACAATTGATTTTAGATAATTGGTTTAGGGCATTATATTGTGGCATGCGTTCCTTCTGAACTAATGAAAAAAGGCTGTTGAAAAATCACTTCTAAAAACCATTTTTAAAAAGTGATTTCAACTAGCATTGTTTGTCATCACTGAGGGGCAATGTATAATATAATTAAAACAGTTTGTGAAAACCATTATGCCCTGCCTGTATTAATGATAAAATCTGCTAGCTGAAATTGATTTTAAAACTGTTTTAAAATGATTTCTGAAGGTTATCCATTGTAGGGTGAATAAGATCTCTAAAAACCTTTACTTCTTGATTATAGTTCTAAAACAGATGTATTTATATATTAGAAGAGTGTCAAATTTTGAATAAAACAAAGGAATTTGTTGACCAACTTATTTGAATGAAGCTTAGCGTGGGGAAAAAAGGAGACTAGTGTATGTGTGTGTAGGATTTTCAATGACACTTCATTTTTTAGTTCTATAGCTTTCCTGGAAACTTTACATATACAATAACACATTCTTTCTGCAACTTCTCAGCTACTGACTATTTTTTCATCTGAGAGAAAGCATTCAATAAACAAAGACAAATTTGTTGAGGTGTAGTAAGATCTTAATTTACTTACTCTACAACTTCTCTTTGAAGTTTTAAAAAAAATGAAGCTGGTAAGTTGTACAGTAGCAGTGCTATCTTCAATGTCTCTGAATAAACAAAAGTTACTATGTTGTTCTAAACAGATCAGATTTGCTTGTTGAATGTGGGTGGTTCTTTTTTGAGAAAGCAGACCCAATAACAGAACATTGGAGTGAAAGCTGGGAATGGTATGAGAAATATGTAAGTTATTACTAGTCATTAGACAATATTTAACTCATGTAATTTGATTTGAGGATATAAAAATGGACAGAATTGCTCAGATAAAATGAAGGTAAACGTCTTGATTTTTTTTTTAAATACTGTAATCAAGAAAATGATTATTAGGTGTATTCTGTGAATGAATTTAACAATAAATTAAGGTAGCAGTGTACATTCAGCAGAGGTACAATGTCAGCTGTAACTGTATAGTTTGAAAAATCTTGTATTGCTGATATCCTATGAAGTGCTGCAAAGTGATGAGAAAATGAGGGAAAACTTTCAGTTATGCTTTCTTAATGATAGGGAAGCAAACTCATTTTGAAAATGAAGTTATGGATTATCTTAACTATATTGTGCATCCACAAAATATCAACTTCTGAATTGTTATTAAATGCCTTAACCATGTGAGTGTGTGTTGTCATGATGTAAACCAGAAACTCATTTATAACAGCATTCACCAAGAATGAGAACAGAGTTTATCCTGTTAATAAACTGATTATTTAAATAAAGCCTTTAGCAGTGTAATCTGGTAATTCTAAATAACAGGAATTTACATAAAAGACTGGCTCAGGGTTCCATCAGATGGTTGCTGGTGAGCCAAAGTGCATTCTTTCCCTCCAGCTGTATTAAACTAGCCTTTTGATCCTTCTTTTGAGCCTGTAAGCTATAGTGGTTATCACTTTGGAAAGTTAAATGAGGAGAGAAATTAGTTTTGGGGGAGGAGCCCTGTCAGGTCAGTCTTCAATCTTAATATTTTCAGTTTTTCAAATAAGAATTTCAGAGGTTTTTAATGAAGAAATGACTTCCAGTGATGCCTTTAAAAAAAAATGTGCTGCTGACTCGTTAGGTAGAATCAAGAGCTTTAATTTACCCCACTCTATAAATAACTCTCATCCCTTGCCTGATATGAAAACAAGATATTGTTGACCATAGAATTGTCTTGGAAATAAGCTTAAATTTCAGAATCTCCAAAAAGTTAGGCTGGGGTTTGAAAAGGTGGAATGCCCCATTTCTGTTGAAATGCAGTGCAAGTTGAACACCTAACTCCCTTAGCCACCTTGTGAAAATGTCAACTATTTATTTCTATAGAAATGGTGAACTGATAGTTGCTTAAATGATATATTTCTAGTTAATGCTTTGTATCAATATTCATTTTGTAGGGAGATAGGCACCTTAGGTTGACACTTTAGACCCTTTTCCTCCTTAAGCATGCTGAAAAACAGACCAATTTTCTTATGTCAGACTGAGGATGAGTTGCTGTGGTGCACTTTTCTTGGTAAGTTTATCTTGTAGAATATACATGGAGTATTTTACAATATGTTGTAAATATATCCTAGAATTGCCCAGCCCTTGGGACCTAATCACAACAAATTCTCCTGTTATATTGAATCATGGAAGCTGTTCAAGGAGAAACCACAGATGGCAGTAGTAGTATATATTTGTCCTAGCAGAGTCTGAGATTGTATTAGGTTAGTGTGAGGCATTCCTTATGCACTGTTGATTAATCAGCTGGCAGGTGTAATATTGAAAAAATGCTTAGCATCGGGGTGGCTTTTTAAAATTGTGGATGTTTTTGCTAAGTTCCATTGAGTTTGCATTTAGTATTTCAAGTGACAATGTTTCTGGAGTTCACAAGAATTACAATAAAGTTGTGATATTGTGTTCTTTAAAACTGCCCTTCCTGGAGCTAAGTGACTACATGAGGCTCTAAACTTTCTTTAAAAAAAAAAAAACCAAATTGTAACCATGGTGCAGTGAAAAGTTGAATATATGACTGGAGTTCCCCTAAAATGCTCAGGAACCTAAACTTTATTTTCTAAAAATCTCTTGTTTAAGCCAATCTTGTGATTGAGGGTAGGGGCTCATGATTTTTTTTTTCCATATTTGGGGTTGGCAGTGCTTAGTAACAGGCTTACTAATTTTGTTGTACAAAATAGCTTCTTCACCTTTGAATTAGTTAGTTGGCTGATTTGAATAATATATTGCAGAAAGTTAAAAGTAGTTAAAAGCATTCAGTGCATATCCTTATTCTGTAAAATATATGAGATAGGGACTCTTTTTTTTTTGGTCCATGGGTAGCTTCATTTGAGGTAGTATCAAATGACTTATAAAAAAAGTAATGCAATGTCCTTGATTTCATTTATCTGTAAGAAATGTAGTGAGCTAATTCCAGTTTTTGTGCATTAGTGCTATTCTGTTGCAAATCAGATTGTTTGCTGAAAATTATAAGGATAACTTTCATTTACAGGGCTAAGGATATAGGTGCAAACTTGGGCTGAGAATAACCCATAACACCTGCTTTGGTTCCTGAATCCTTAATTTACTGATGGGGCTTGATCTTGCAAACTCACTTCTTATTATACTTTATTCAGCTGGTATTGCTGCAGACTGAATTGGGACTACTTGTATAACTAAATTTGCAGGATCTGTACACTGATGATCAAATAACTAGAAAGAAGGGCTGTCGATTTAATCACAGTTAACTCAAATTAATTGTGGTTAAAAAAATTGTGATTAATCAGTTTTAATCACACTGTTAAAGAATAGAATACCAGTTTAACTATATTAAATATTTTGGACATTCTTCTACATTTTCATATATATTGTGTTGTAATTGAAATCAAAGTATGTTTTTTATTAAAAATGTGCACTGTAAAAATGATAAATGAGTACTTTTCAATTCACCTCATACAAGTATTGTAGTGCAGTCTTTGTTAAAGTGCAATTTACAAATTGTTTTGTTTTTGAGTGCAGTTATGTAACAAAAAAAATCTAATGTAAAACTTCAGAGCCTACAAGTCCACTCTGTCCTACTTCGTGTTCAGCCAATGGGGGAGGGATAGCTCAATGGTTTGAGCATTGGCCTGCTAAACCCAGGGTTGTGAGTTCAATTCTTGAAGGGGCAACTTAGGGATCTGGAGTAAAAATCAGTAGTTGGTCCTGCTACTGAAGGCAGGGGGCTCTACTCGATGACCTTTCAGGGTCTCTTCCACTTCTATGAGATAGATATATCTACAATTGCTAAGACAAACAAGTTTGTTTACATTTACAGGCCCTCTTCTAATTTACAGTGTCACCAGAAAGTGAGAACAGGCATTTTCATGGCATTTTTGTAGCCAGCATTGTAAGGTATTTACGTGCCAGATATGCTAAACAATCGTATGTCCCTTCATGCTTCGGTCACCATTCCAGAGGACATGCTTCCATGCTGATGACACTCGTTTAAAAAAAAAATAAAATAGAATAAATTTGTAACTGAACTCCTTGGGGGAAAATAGTATATTGCTTGCTCTTTTTTTTTACTCGCAGTCTGCCATATATTTGATGTTATAGCTTTCTCGAATGATGACCCAACTCATGTTCATTTTAAGAACACTTTCACTGCAGATTTGACAAAACACAAAGATTGTGAGATTTCTAAAGATAGCTACAGCACTTGACCCAAGGTTTAAGAATCTAAAGTGCCTTCCAAAATCTGAGAAGGATGAGGTATGTAGGAGCATGCTTTCAGAAGTCTTAAGAGAGCAACACTGCGATGCAGAAACTACAGAACCCAAACCACCAAAAAAGAAAATCAGCCTTCTGCTGGTGGCATCTAACCAGGATAATGAAAATGAGCATGCGTCAGTCCGCACTGCTTTGGATTATTGTTGAGCAGAACCCATCATCAGCATGGATGCATGTCCCCTGGAATGGTGGTTGAAGCATGGAGGGACATATGACTCTTTAGCGCATCTGGCACGTAAATATCTTGCAACGCTGGCTACAACAGTGCTATGAGAGAGGCTGTTCTCACATCCGGGTGACCTTGTGAACAAGAAGCAGGCAGCATTATCTCCTGCAAATGTAACCAAACTTGTTTGTCTGAGCGATTGGCTGAACAAGAAGTAGGACTGAGTGGACTTGCATTTGTAAGTTCAACTTTCATGATAAAGAGCTTGCACTACAGTACTTGTATTAGGTGAACTGAAAAATACTATTTTTGTTTTTTACAGTGCAAATACTTGTAATCAAAATTAAATAGAAACTGAATGTTGTATACTTCATATTCCATATTGTAATTGAAATCAATATATTTTAAAATGTAGAAAATATCCTATGATTATTTAACAGTGTGTGATTAATTGGGATTAATTTCTTAATCGCTTGACAGCCCTAATTGAAACAGATGAAAGTTTGTTTTAAAATCAAAATTCTATTACCAAAATGTAAACTTTATCTAATTCAGTCATTATGTGAACCCTTATTTTCCCCTTGAAATATTAAACCAACCCACAATCATTTGCATCTCTTAGAAGTACAGTGGTGATTTCCAGAAATGTGGAAGTGCTAATGCCAGGGTCCAGGTTGATTTCAATTGGAGTAATACGATTGTCTCCCTGAATTGTTGCATCAGTTGGATAATATACTCTTCAGTAGTTTATTTTAAGCAATTGTGTAGTATTGCTGTCAGATGTTCCGGTGGCTTTTGTGTTGCACTCTAGAAGCCATTGTATTTTGGTGCTGTGTTGAGATTTTGTAAATCTGTAAAAATTTTAAAAAATTAATAGTTTTGGAATGTTCCCCCCTTACAATTTATCTATATTGATCAATAGTTTTAGCTTTTAATTATATTTGCTCAATCAGGCAGGTTGTACTAAAGGTAATTATTTCCTTTACTAGATTAATCTTGATTTTACTGGCTGACCCCTTTAGTCGTCCTGCTTCCCTTTCACAAGTTAAAATTGGAAGTGACTCTCAAGTGGTATGAATAGCAATTCTCAGGCCTAAGATTGTTAGCAAAGATAAAGAGATGCTTCATCTAGCAGAAGCTGTACTCCAAGCTACCCTCTGTACTCTTTTTGTCATGTCATCCAAATACCAGAAGCAGTTTAGTCTTTGCAATAGAAAGGGTGATTGCAGAGGTTTGGGATGGAGACGTCTGACTTTTGAGTGAGAAAATAACTAAGAAAGATCCTTATTACCTATTCCTCATTTCTAACTGCATATTTTAGTGAGAACAGTTGAATGTTTTTTGTTGCAGAGCTTTACTGAGAACAAATTTAAATGTGCAACACTTCCGAATTACATTTTCCTCTGCCCCAGTGTTAAACTGTTCAGTTCCCTGCCACAGAAAACCTCATTACGCACTTCTCAGGTGAGAATTCTCAATTATAACACCACCTGTTAACATAAAGGGTAGAGTTACAGTTGGGGAAGAATGAGTCTTTGAAAATGAAGCGAACTTTCTATATTAAATATGTTTTTTATTCTAACTTTAGAAGAAAATGTTAGCTTTTGGTTTTATATTAGGTAGTGAATATATTTTCATCCTGTCTTTCTCTCATATAATTTAAAAGATTAGTATTTTTAATAACTCAATTATTTTAAAATATAACTTCTCACTATGATGGTAATTAGTTATAAATCATATTTTTCAGTGAAATAAAGTAATATAAAACTCAACTTGCAGACTGCACTGAAAATGTTACTTTACCACTTCTGAGAATATATTTTTATAGTGAGAATAAGGTGTTAGTACAAGTCAATTACTCTGTTGTTAAGGAGTTAAAGATTATTCTACACAATAGTTGCTAGGTAGAAGTCATTCCACAGTAAAGTAGCTAACTGATCTAATGTCACATCATTGTTATTTAGATTAACAGTTACAAGATCAGTCTAAATCTCTGTGTGGTGAAAAGACAACAGTGTCTTAACCAGAGTTTGCTTATAGAGTCACTGGCATCATGATTAAGGTTGAGTTTCTTTTATAGATCATCAAAATAGTACCTTTTTGTGTGTGCTGTGTACATACTTTCTGAGAATAGGCTGATTACCAAAAATCACCTGGATCTTTGGTGTTCAGATTCTCTTAGGTATAATTGAAGAAACAAGTTTATTTTTGCTTGATACTATTTTTTTTCTTTTCCTTTTTCTGGGGTAAGGGGAGGGCACTTTTTTTTCTTCTGTACATAATCACTAGGCCATAAAGCTTGAATTTTTCCCTTACCACACCTGTCTCTGACAGGACAGATAATGCTGATGGAAATCCTTAGTACCCTAAGGCATGGGTTCTTAACCTTTTTCTTTCCGAGGCATTCTACCTTCCTCGTCCCCCCCCCCATCCCACCCCCAGCCGACATGCTATAAAAACTCCATGGTCCACCTGTGCCACAATAACTGGTTTTCTGCATATAAAAATCAGGGCCAGTGTTAGCGGGTAGGAAGCAAGGCAATTGCCTGACCCCTGTCCCCCCTCCCCATGGCCATAGGGGCCCACATAAGGTTACATTGCTTAGGCTTTGGCTTCAGCTTCAGCCCTGGGTGGCAGGGCACAGAATCCTGGGCTTCAGTCCCAAGTAGTCAGGCTTCGGCTTCCTACTCTGGGCCTCAGCGAATCTAATACTGGCCCTGCTGGGTGGTCCACCAGAAACCATACTTGCAGCCTCCCAGGGGGCCCTGGATTTTTGGTTGAGAATCACCTAAGGTGTAAATATAATAATGCTTTAGTCTTCTACACAGACAGCAACGAAGACCTAGAAACAGTGATGAACAATTCTTCCCTGTCTTGAGGATAAACTTGTTGACATAGGTATCAGATGGTCGAGACCTATGCTTGTAATTCTTTCTATATATAATGCACCCATTTATGGAAAGACTAATTTTGCCTATTTTTCTAAAGTCAGTTTTTCTGCCTTTGGACAAGAAGTAGTTGAAACTTTCTTTGAATCACTTTAAAGTTAGTTTTATGTGATAGCAGCATAGTAGTTAGAGCTCTGATATTCATTTAAACAGGGAACTTTCCTTGAAAGTTTGAGGAGTGAGTGAGCTGATGTCTGTAGCAAATTCACAAAACTCTTTGACCGACCTATGCAGATGACACTGATTCTGAGGAACGCAGTACTAATTCAGTGCTTATCAAATGGAACAAAGGGAATGTTACTTTGCAATCTACTTCATAATAAATGTTTAATGTGTCATTTAAATAGTCTTATAAAATGTCAGTGGCCAACATCATGACAGTGTTTCATAGAGCTGCAGAAAAAAATCCAGGGCAGTAATCAGGAGACATCTATTTGGTAAAACTGGTGTATTGTAATACTTAGGTGAACTATTGGGAAGTTAATAAAGAAAATCAGCATAAAGTCTCTTGTGTTGTCTTTTAGCTTTTTATAAAGAACGTGCATTTTTTCCTAAAATGAGATGTTTTGCAATTAAGTACAAATGTTAACTTGCAATCTGGGTTGAGATTATTGGACTTCATGGAATGATGCAGTTATAGTTTGAGCACTGAATGTAATCTCAGCCCTGTATCTGTACACATGGACATGGGACTGCTGCCTTAAGGATCTTTGTAATCAGGCTTTGTACCTCACTGTTGCTCGATGATTTATGAAGTTAAGTCCATTTTCATCTTTTTGTTTATCTGGTATCTACTGTATCAGTTTGTCACCAACTTTGGCTTGGTTTTAGGATTCTCTGTTCATTTTGATGTGTGCAGAGTCTTTATATGTTGAGGTTTCCATATCCTAAGGAGATGATTACACATTGTGCATCTTAAAGGTTAAGTCAAAACTCTGCATGTATTAAAGAGAACTGCTTAACAGAAAAAACCTTCAGGTCTGTTTTCTGGCAAGTAAAAGGGACGACCCAGCAGGAAGAGGGACCCAAATCTTGAAATATTCATCAATCAGTTTCCTGGCACCAGGAAACAAATCAGTCTTTTAGTGGGTAGAACATGATCAGTCATGTAATGTAGGAAATTACAATCATTTGCCCTACCCAAAATGATGTCGTCATGCTGATAGTGAGTCAGAAAGGTAGCTGTCTTGGTGCTTATTGAGAACTAAAGACTTGCATATAGCTCTTGGGGTAAAGGATTTTTTAATAAATAAAATTATTTAGCATTCCATATATAAAACTTGCGTTAAATTAAGAACTTTGACATCTATAGAACAGGTTTTAGTCTGATCCAGAGTTTATTCTCCCTGTAGAACTCTGTTGCTGATATGTGATATATTTGCATTTTCCTGCAATATAAAATGTTTGGATTTTTTTGGTTGTTTTTTTCTTTGTGTGTGTGTGTGTGTGTGTGTGTGTGTGTGTGTGTTATTGCATCTAACTTTCAATATACATGTGCTTCTTCTTGTCATAAGAGAACGGAGAATTCTACTCCTGTTTCAACACCATGCAGTGGGGGTTCTTATGACTTATGAATAATTTATCTCAATGTATATTGGCAACAGTAAGGCAGAACTGAACCCCAGCACTTGTATTTTCTTGTTTATAGCTAGAATATAGTCTTAAAAATTCAAGATTTGTTATAAAGTTTTGTATCTAGGATGCACAGTTATAACTGGTCAGTCACTGTCAATATGTACAGTATGTTATATTGTGCAAGATTGCTACAAGCAGGTGAGGTTATTGGAAAATAGTTCAGATAAGATGCTACAAGTTTTAATGACTGAGTGTCTTATAGTTTTGTCTACAATAAACACTGATAGGAATGTGACACTGGTATTTACTACTAGAAATAACTGCCTAGTCAATTACTAGAATTCATTGGTTGGAGAAATGAGTTCCTGGGGTCTCTGCAGAATGTGCTGTTCAGCAGGTTTTGTTTGCAAGGAAACTTTGAGGCTACTGGGCCTAATTCAACCATGTTTATGGAGTTACACCTGTTCATTCTGGGTCTGAATTTGGCCCAGTGAGTTTAAATGGTGGCAGAGAGAAGGGCTTCAGTTGACAGTTCGCGTGTAGAGATGAGGGGTTTCTTGGTGTTTAGGCCTATAGTAAGGATTCGGTGCTGTTCTCTGGTTGAAGGTGTATGTAGTTTGAATATTAGTACTACACTAAGTGAATAGTTTTGGCTACTCAGAATGATGTTTTGGTACCCTTTTTATTATAACTCATTTTCCTTCGACTACATCACTCTTGAGTATCCTTAAAAAGGAGGGGCGTGTCGGGGGAGAAATGTAGTAGCCACTCTGAAAGGACCTCTGCCCAGACTAGGGCACTAAATGGTCAGGAAAAGGATAGATTTTTCATTTGGTGGGTGGCCTGGTGAGGAGAAGGAAATGGTCTAAGCCTACATGTGTAGCTGCCTTTTGTTCCTCTTTCTCTTTTCCTCCCTGCCACCTCTCCACACTTGCAGTAGTGGTAGCAGAGCCTTTCTTCCAGTTGGGAGAGCAGAAAACATGGGCTACTCTGAGGTTGCTCTTTCTCTCTGTGTAGTGTCAAGTAGTGGATGGTAAGGACAAGAGATTATTATTATTTATTGGTCTGGCAGCCTGGAGAACAGGAGACCTCAACTGACTTCATACTCAAGTTTCTCTCTTGGCAGATAGCAGCAGCTGCTGCCACTGGGCTCGCAAAAAAACCCACTGTGCCGTCTTTGTGGAAAAGATGAGCATAGTTTTCTTTTTTGGCAATTCAAGTAGGACATTGAATGCATTTGCCTAACATACAGTGTTCTGGGCTCACTTCTGTTCACTACCATAAAACACCCAACGGCATAGTCATAGTCAAATATACTCAAGGCACCTGTACCCCGATATAATTCGACCCAATATAACACAAATTTTGATACAGTGCAGTAAAGCAGCCCTCCGGGGGGCAGGGCTACGCACTGGTGGATCAAAGCAAGTTCGATATAATGCAGTTTCACCTATAACACGGTAAGATTTTTTTGGCTCCCGAGGACAGCGTTCTGTTGGGGTAGAGGTGTATTAGTTGGGGAGGAATGTGATTTTTGTAATAAAGACATTAGAAGCTGTCACAGGGTATTTTCTCAACAGAGCTTTATTAAAGAGTCTTACTTTAGCAATGCATACTTGTAAGAGGAAAGCTTAATTAAAAAATACAGGATGTTAATAGACTAAACTGCAGAACTCTGGCAGATCTTCAGACTGCAGTCTAAGACTGTTTTACACATGTAGATATCTAGTTAATATCCTAAACGGCAGTGTCTGCGCATATAGTTGACAATATTTTAGTCAACTATGTAAAAAGGAATAACAGTTAAAAGCTGCAACTCCTGTTTCCTATTAAAAATGACTGTCCTTGGATATTGCCAGTGCAGATATTTAACATATTTAATAGTGAGCAAGCCAGCTGTGTTTTCTTTCAAAATACTGAGGGCAAAATCCCAAATCCTAGTTAGTAATTAAAAGCCTTAAAATGACCTTGAATCGAACCAAACTACAAAAGCTGTCTTGAAGTAAATTTATGGTTTTTGTTCATTGCAGAAGAGGTTAGTAGAATTATGTACTACACTGTTTGCTAAAATATTAAGTGGTAGCCTTGGGTGAACACTGAAGATCAGAAATAATTAATAAGACATTCCATTAAAGCACAAAAGAGCAGCGCAGAGTGATTGCAAGCCATGTCTTTTAAAACGACTGGAAAAGTAGAATAGTTTGTGTGGAATTCAGAACCAAAGATTGTAAAATTGCTTGTTCCAGTCTTACCTGACTGGAAATAAATTCCCTTGTAAAAATTTACTTTTAAAAATGAGAAATAGTAAGTTTCCATTCAGGGAGGAACCAGTCAGTTTTATTAGACTTTTTAAAATAGAAAGTTAACTCCATTTTTCTAGTCAAAAAAACTACCACGATAGCGATGAATATTTAAATAGTATTTGTATGTATGAAAACCATATGCACTTGTCTTAGCTTGAAATGCTATAGTGTCACAGTTGCATTGCTTCACTATAGATACCACTTGTGTTGAAGGGAGGGGCTCTCCCATCACCTACCAGTAAGTAATTCACCTCCCCGAGAGGCAGTCGCTAGGTCTTCCGTCAACCAAGGACTGTCTTTGCTGAGGGTTAGATCGGTTTAATTACACCACTCGGGGTGTGGATTTTTCACACCCTTGAGTGATGTACATAAGTGGACTTAATTTTCTAGCATAGATAGTGTTCTTAGACCTGATCTGTTACTCTGAAAACCAAACTGTCCCAGTTCTGTGGCTTTCTTCTATACTTTGGAATGTTTATTTGCAGAAGCTGATTTTTCCCTCGCATGCCACCCCCCCCCACCCCCCCAAGTTTAAAATCACTTCTGTTTCATACTAAAGGAAGCGAATAGGTAAAGAGCATTACATCTGTTTTAATGTTTGTATTGGATCCCACACTTCATTGTTCAGGCTGAGCCTTGAACTATTATCTTACTGATGATTAGGAGTCTTCAGATTGTCTCTGTAAGAACTAGGCTTGTCTGTCAATAGAGGAGATAACCCTTGTCCCGCAGCATCATAAAGATGATAAACTGCTGAAGGATGAGCTAGAAAGCACATAGTGTAATACATGTATATGTTAAATACATACATGGCTAGATTAGCTGTTAAGATGGATTTTAAGTATACAGAATAAGAATATTTTTGGCATATGTGCACGTACAGTTCTAACTGAGTAATGTGTCATGAGAATGCAATTATGAGAGGATGGACAGGACTTAGACAATTGAACTTGAATTTCAAGATTAATATATCATAGCTTAGAGCCAGTAAAAATCAAACCAAAATTACTCCTGTCATATCTGTGGTAACTGTGGAAATGAATATTTTTGAAAACAAAAATAGTTGGCAATAGTCTAGGGTAGTGTTTCCCAAACGTGGGACACCACTTGTGTAGGGAAAGCCCCTGGCGGGCCGGGCCAGCATTATAATGGGGTAGAGGTGTATTTGGGATAATTTCTGAGACAGTAAGGAGCAACATGTTAAACTCCTTTCTCCTCCATCAACCTAATGGCATGTTAACATGCCCAATTAAAAAAAAAACCACTATTAGTTTTTACTCTTGATCTTTATTTTTGCAATTTGAGCATATAATCTGTCATTGCAAAGGCCACTAAGTAAGCAGCAGTCTGGTAAACTTTTTGCTGTTTGCAGTACTGCAGGATGATATATTTAGTAACTTGTGTTTCATGTTTTTAAAGGTCCCAATTTTTAGAGTTACTAGCTTTAAAATAGGGGAAACTCCATTTTTGACGGTGTTGTGAAGAGTCAAGCATCTTAAACCTTGTCTATGCTATGAATTTACTTTGGTATAGCTACACCACTGAGAAACGTAGCTATACTCACTCACCCCCAGTATAAATTCTTCTGTCAACCTAGCTGCCATCTCTTGAGGAGGTGGATTACCTATGCTGATGGGAGAAGCCCACCAATGGGCAGAGATAGTGTCTACGCTGAAGTGGCACAACTGCAGCAGTGCAGCTGTGCCACTGCAGCGTTCTAAATGTAGACATACCCTAACTCTTGTAATCATGAGCTGTCCACTATGTTCAAAGACTGAATTATTTTCTCTGCCTGGTAAGCTATGCTTTGTGTCTTATGTGACTTTTGCCACAAGACATGGTTTCTAGTGAAGAGAAACTCAGTCTATTTCCTACTGCTATGTTTCAGCTAGTAGACTTGATGCCTACAACTGAGTTCTAGTTGCAGAGAACAGCCTGACTGGTTAAGTCCATGCTAGCAAATAACAACAGGTTGTTAAATACAATACAACATGCCATGCAAAGGGGAGTTTGAAGGGATTTTTTTATGCTGGCTTTCCTGGTGTGGTGTTTTTTTTTATGGTGTGCATTGAAGAGGAACCTGCTGCCGATTGGATGGTAGTGTATTGGACTTAGTTCCTTGTGGTCAGCTTGCGAAGTAGCAGCAGCTCTGAAGGATACTACTTGCTTGGTTCTTCTGTCTAGAAAGCAAGTAATCAAGTTGGCTGAATAAATTGGCTCAGAAGAGAAAGCAGGAAGGTAGAGGAACTGTAAGTCCTTACTGTAGAGGTGCGCTGTGTGTGTGAAATGTAGAACTGGCCCTGGATGATTAGAGGGTGGAAAAATTAATGAGATCTAAAATATATGAATAAAGAGCTGAGGAGGATAGTGGAGTTTTAACTGCATGAAATTGATGGTCTTACTTTGCTACACAGTACTTTGCATTTGTGAAATGCTTCATAAACATGAAGGTTAAATTTTCAACCTTGGCCTCTAGGTTTGAGAGCCTAACTTGGGACACCATTGGCTTGGTGAGTGGAAGTAGAGAGCACCCACAATTCTAGTTGAATAGGCACTGAGGGTCAGTGACACTGCTGAAACTGAAGCCCAAAATGTCTCGGATTACGCCTCCTAAAAATGGGGGCATCCATGGTAAAGCAGTCACTTCTGAAAACTTGGCTGAAATATACAGATAGAGGTCTGTTGTTGTTTTTTTTTTGGGGGGGGGAGGAAAGTGAAGTGCTGAAACTGTCATTTTATCTAGAGTACAAATCTGTGGGTCTGCTGGGAATAAAAATTGGGAGTCTTGACTCTCAATTTGTAGCTCTACCACTACACAAATATTTTAAAGCAATATGTTACAGAGATTGTCTCAGTCAGATAAAACATGGAGCAGAAAGATTCGCCTTGCCATTGAACACTAGGAAGTCATTGGGCCTGTAAATATTTTGCAGAATTTATTACTTCAGCAGGTTACTAAATCATGAATCTTACTGCTTTGTTACTTAATAAAACGTGTAGTCTGAGGGTTAGAGTAATGGAAGCTGATATTTGATTTTTGTTCCTGGCTTTATCGTACTCCATGATCTTGACTAAACCACTTAATCTCTGTGGCTCAATTTCCCCAACTGTAGAATGGTGGTGGTCTTCCCCATGAGAGGTGTTGAAGCTGAGTTCATTTTTTGTAAGCTAACTTCACTCTAAGCATAAAGTTCAAGCTCTGCACTCCCATTTTCAGTGCGCTGAAGAGCTCTGCTGTCACTTCATCCTCCTGTTTCACTTCTTCATACATATCTTCTATAATGGCTACTTTGGTTTTCTCCCACTTGACACCTTCTCTCATACACTACCTATACTGAGAACAGCTCTTTCCCATTTCTGTGGATCAGGTTCCTTCTTTTGTTTCCTACAAATTACTTCCCCCCGCTTCCTTTATGAAGTTCTAAATGTGTCTGAACTGTTTTGTGTATTCTGTTTAGTGTAAACTCCTTTAGGTCGAAAACCCAATGTTTTCTACATTTAATATTCTATATAGAGTGATTTCAGTCCTTGGATGGAAGGTTCTTTGTATGCAAAGTGTTATGCAATGCAGTGCATGGTGGACTTGTACATCCTTTTTGTAAATTTTTTTTTGTTAAACAGTGCAAAAGACACTTGAGTGATTTGGAATAGTGTGTGCTTCTAAATCCCTCATCTCCATATTACCTGGAGATAATATTTGTGCAGTTGAATCTTCATGAGGATTAGCAGATGTTAGTAGTGTGGTAGCTACATGGGGCAGCCCATGGTTAATGAATATTAGTGACTTGTTCCTTGTACCTAATGTTCCCTGGTGTTCTCCTTTTACTCTAATAGTAATTGCCTCTTCCTCCCTATGTCATTGTGGTATTGGTTTTGTATTTCCCCGACCCTAAGGGGGATGGGTAGGGGTGTGTGTATGGATTTAGTGCATCGGCTTTCTTGTCCTATGGCTTTTTTAGTGTTTTTGACTTCTGGAACCAGTTTGTAGAATTTTAGGACCATGAATTTAGTTTTTTTGGTCTTGTGGAAGTTCTTCCATCTAAGATTTGAATTAATGTGTATTAGAGCTGAATATTAACTTGCCAGTCAACATGGTTTCTGATGTGTGGACTTAGATGTATCTATTTTTTTTTTCATTTTTATAAAAAAAGGCAATTCAAGAAAAAAGGGAATAAAAATTATTCAGAGATCAGGATTGTCTACAATAGATAAACCCATTTTTCATCCAAAACTAGTTAATTCTAAATATCTTGTCTACTGTTCCACAGAGTCAGAATATAGCCTGGGGTCTCAGAATATAGCCTGGGGGTCTCACAACAGCAAGACAGTACGTTTTTGTCTGTTACTGTCATGTATCCATCAAGGTTATCTCATAGTAATACCTTTCATTTCTATACTGTAGGAATCAGTATCAGGTAGTATTTGATTCAGACTGCCTTAATCTTTCTAGTGCCACGTCTCACTTTCTGTCCAAAAACTGAACCATGCCATCCTGCTTCCTTTTGTCTTTATTTAACTGGGACAATTTTTAACCTAATGTAATAGCCACGTTGAGTCGTTATGGGTCTTGTCACACAGAAGACCAGCATAATTTTGAAATTATACAGTTAATTTTTTTTCTTGCAAGTGGCCAATTTCAAAAACAATATATTATATTGTAAATCTCATTTCTTGTTTTTTATCAGTAAACTCACTAGAAAAAGGCTTCCAGGTATTCTCACACACAAATGGCAGATTAACTTTTGTACATACTTTACAAAAATCACAACACTTCAGAGTTAAATGATACAAATCAGGGGTCAGCACAGAGTGTAAATTAAACAGTGATGTAAAGACATAGTGAAGAAACATACGTTGTGCCTGAATCTTCTAATATGGAAGATGAGAAATGAAGATAGATACTTATAAAAGATTCCCTTAAGATTTAAAATTATTTCATGGACTGCAAGGAAAGCCCTTTTTAGAAAGAGTTGAATTGAGACTGCCTTTTGTGCGAATGTGCTTTGGGAGAAGCCTTTGATTTAATGTTTTAGAAATGTAGGTGAGAAGAAAAAAACCCCGATAAGTATCAGAGGGGTAGCCGTGTTAGTCTGGATCTGTAAAAGCAGCAAAGAATCCTGTGGCACCTTATAGACTAACAGACGTTTTGGAGCATGAGCTTTCGTGGGTGCATGCATCTGAAGAAGTGGGTATTCACCCACGAAAGCTCATGCTCCAAAACGTCTGTTAGTCTATAAGGTGCCACAGGATTCTTTGCTGCTTTAACCCTGATAAATACCTTTTGGCAAAACTCTGTTTTTCTTTCCTTCTCTGGCTTAGAACCTGTGCAAGCCTCATGGAGTTGTAAATTGCAAGAAAATAACTTGTTAGCTCTCCACTGCTGAGCCTTGGCAATAGAAATGTCAGTCTCTTTTAATGAAGAGCACTGTGGAGTTCGCAAGTTTGTACCTTCCACCCGCAGAAGTTGGCCCAATAAAATATATTACTTTACTCTCCCATAGTCTCTTTTAATAGCTTTTTCTGAAGTGATTTTGTGTAGTTAAGATTTGTTGTTCCAGTTTACGTTTTATGTTTATTGGTCACAATCCCTTTTTAGCAATCTCATTGATTTGAGATTAGTTGGATGGTGAATTTTGAATGAACTAACATTCAGTCAAAAAACTGCATCAGAGATTCTTCTGAGAAGAGAATTCATGGTAATATGATAGCATATAGAATCATAGACTATTAGGGTTAGAAGGGACCTCAGGAGGTCATCTGGTCCAACCCCCTGCTCCAAGCAGGACCATCCCCAGATTTTTACCCCAGTTCCCTTAATGGCCCCCTCAGGGATTGAACTCACAACCCTGGGTTTAGTAGGCCAATGCTCAAACCCCTGAGCTATCCCCCCCCCCCCCCCAAGTAAAGCAAAACTGTCCTGAAGCTTGTTTTGTAACACATTCATTGAGGCTATGTAGCAGTAATGCCATCAGACAGGAGCTCGTTCCTAAAATACTTATCTTCATGCAGCAAATTTTACATGTTAGTCTCTACTGCATTACACTGTAGAGGGGAAACTGTTGTTTGCAGTCCTTAGTCTGAGTAGATAAAAGATCAGCTTTCTGACTGCCTGGCACTAGCCTAAGAAAGGAGGAGTCAATCTGTATCACAGTGGGGTGTTTCTTTTTAGAGTGCAAGAGCTATGTAACCACACTAACGTGAGCAACATATGACGAGCCTGTATGGTGGGACAAGATGCATACTGTAGCACTGTGAAAAGAGTAAGTAGTGAATTGGAGTTATGTGGGGTCTTCAGAGTGGGTCAGACTCTGTCTAACATGCACATATTTTTGCTACAAATTGGCTTTATAAAATTCTTATGTCTGTGTGCTGATTCTGTAGTGTTAGCTACAAAAGTTTCACAAACAAAATTCGTCTACCAAAGTTATCACGCATTGAAAAAGAGACCGAAGGGGGGTGTGGTGGCGGGGGCCACACACAGAAATTGATTAAAACTGTATGCCAGCTACACTTCACTTCCTGTTTTGTTTACTCTTGTGTGGTGATTGTGAAAGTGCAGACTCACAGGAAACATGATTTGGAAACCAAGTTAGTTGTCAAATAAACATAACTTACAGGCTACAGCTGCTAAAGGAGGAGTGGATGTGAAAGCAGGAGACTTTGTTCGGGACACACAGGAAGAGGTACTAGTGAAAAACAAAGTGAAAGGAAAATTACATTAATGCTGCTCGATCAGTGAAAGTATTAACTGCTGGTTACTTATTTTAGGCAATTTTGATCTGAGTTGGAAAACTAAGGGCAAAGGCACCAGCATCTTTGCAGAGGGATGAGTTGTTTAATATTTGAATCAGTTTTTGAAGACATTGAGTGGGGTTTTTTAAAGGCATGATTATTTAACTGTAAAGAACATTATTTTAAGAGAACATTACAGGAAGCTCTTATTTGTCACAACTGAAGGCTAACTCAATCTAATGATATTTAATGTCTATATCAACCATTTCACTGCTGATCATTTTAGCAGAAGCTTTAGGCTAATATGCTTATCCACTGTTGGATGTAGCTATAAATAGATACCAACCAACATCACTTCCATCTTTCTCAAATTGAGCCAACTGCTGTCCTTCCCTATCCAACTCGTACATGCTTCTGCATTAGATCAGAAATGTCAGTGGCATGCTGATAGGGCCTTACCTTCCTTAACGGACTCATGTTTAACAAAAGGTGACCAAAAATTGGAATGAAACCATTGATTCATTTCATGTAGAGTGCTGAACAGCCGTTGGTTGCTGGTGACCTGAGGCTGGGATGGAGGCAGCCTATTTTGAGAGAAATGGCTCCCATTTCCAGTTCCTTGAAGCATTCAGTCCCTTGGCTAAAAGCATGTTAAACTTGAATCAAATCCTGTTGAGAAGGAACTTCTTGCTGTTCCCAGTTTTACAAAAAGGGGTAGATGCAGTGTATGTTTAATGTTACCAGTGGGATTTGAGTGCAGAATAACAGATGGAGGACCAGCAGTAATGGAAAGGGCAAGACCACCTGGTAAAAGGGTTCTAGGCCATGGAATAGAAAAACCCTTTCATTCTGTTTATGCAGGTTACTTAGATCTAGCCACACAAACAGTTGTATCATTTTGATTGTTTTTAATATGAATATTGTTAAATGGAACAACTGTGTGGTGACTGTTACACTGGATTAGCTTGCCCTGGTAAACTTACAGGGACAAATCCAGTAAGATTCATCTTAATGAGAGTTCACACACACAAATTATATCTGTTTAGTTACTCACTTTTGTTAACTGGTGCAACTTCGGTGTGTAAACAGGCTCTTAGATTGTCATCTCTCTGGGCAAGGGCAAGAACCATCTTTGTCACATGTATGTACAGTGCCTAGCACAATGAGGCCCTGGTCCATACTTGAAGCCCCTATGTGCAACTGCAGTACACAATGAAGTATTTTGAATGAGCCTATCACTATACTTAGCATCTAATGAAAGCATAGTAGTAGAGGGAATATAAATTCTGTAACAGAGCCAGCCTCCTACCAAAAGCACTGAGCCAAATGACAATGGGAGGCTTGAACAGACAGTAAGGCAGAATATGCCCTTTGTGTCGCATTCAGCACTACTTGTGGAGACAGGTGAGTATGAGGCGGCACAAAAGGATAATTGCTATTGTGTCATTATGTCAGTTCACATTTTGATGGTTCTTTGCTGCCAGAAGCACTCTGTATTTAAATTTTGTATTCTGCAAAATCTGAATTTGTCATGGGGTGCTAGGTTTAGCCCACACGACATGAGTTGGATAGCACTTTAAAGTAAAAGTTTAAAGGAAATAAAGATCACTTTCTGTCCACAATAAGGAGACTTGTTTGTCTCAAAAGCAGTTGTATTTTTCAGGATTCTGTTAGTGTTGAGGACCCAGATCAGGGCAATATCTTGGATATGAAGGCAAGCAGATAGGTTCTTTTAAAACAAAAGTTTTTTTCCTTCTCAACTAGCAGGCAGTCATAAGATTAAAACAAAGCCTAGCCTTAATGGTACTGTAACATACTAAATGTACATCTCTAATGTTAATGTTGAGCAACTTACTACACAGTAGACACCCTGTAATTGACTCAAAATAATAACAGCATGTAATATTATCCATATAATTATAGAAACATTAAATATCCAGCAAGCACATCCTCACTTGACAGCTGTCCTTCAAAGTAGATGGTGCTAATGTACATTTTTTCCATGTCACTTTCTAAAAATTGTCAGTTACCCCTCAATCTATAACTATTCCCAGATTAACTGCTATTTAATGTAGTTTTAAAATTGAGTATAGATCAATAAATTATGGATAAAAACATTGCATGGATGTTTTAGGTCTTAAAAACAAGCCTTACAAACACAGGAAATTCAGATTTAAGATGAAACTTGAAGACAAATGTAGTCTAAGTATGGAAACACAGTTAAGGGACCCAACACCGTTCAACTTCCCTCTATAGTGATGCCATGCAATAACAGGTTCAACTGTGACTAGTGCATGAATGTTTAGCCCCATCGTAGATTAAAATAACTTGGAGCAGTCAGGGGGCACCTTTAAAGACTAAAAGATTTATTTGGGCATAAGCTTTTGTGGGCAAAAACCCCACTTCAGATGCATGAGTACAAATTACAGATGCAGGCGCAAATACATATTTTCATCCTCCCCCGCCCAGTGTATCACATGACTGCATCTTCCCAAAGTGGGTTTTGGCTTCACCCTTATTGCGAGTAATAAAAAGTGATGGCTTCTTTGAAAGAGGGAATCCTGCATTTGTAGCATCAATCCTATGTCCAATGTGCTGAATAGTGTTGATGCTGCATATACCTACAGCATTTCTGTTAAAATAATTGTAAGTGCATCATAAACCTTCCTGTGGCTCTTGATTAGATTATATTGTGAAAGTTAGATTGTCTTCCTGCCCAAGCAATTTCTGAAACAGATGTTATCTGGAGTAAAGTCTGTTTTTTGATTTTTGTTTTTATTATCCTTGATTCATTTTTAGTCACAGTAACAGATCAAATTAGTATTCTATTATATTCACTACTGTTAAGGGTCAACGGAAATATGTATTGATGCAACACAAAATATGGATGGTTATTTAAGGAGGAATATTTCCACCGACATTTTTCTATGTGAAAGGCTTACCAGCCTAATTTTAGATTTCATTTTATATTGCATTTACTGTTATTGATGGTTCTTAAAAGTTGAGTACCTCAAACAGTTAATTAGAGTAAACAGCAAGGAAAAAATCTGGCAAGCTTTTGAACAGTGGCTTTCAAACTTTTTAACTGATGACCCACTTTTACATTGCAAGCCTCTGAGTGTGATACCCCACCCCTTAAATATATTAAAAAGTGTTTTTTAATTTATAACACCTTTATAAATGCTGGAGCAAAGCAGGGTTTGGGATGGAGGCTGACAGCTCACAACCCGCCCCCCGCCCGTAATAGCCTCGTGACCCCCTGACGGGTTCCGACCCCCAGTTTGAAAACCTCTGCTTTTGAACAACTTAAATGATTTGATTTAGAACTAATTGTGTAGTCAATTATGAGATATTACCATCCAGCATCGATAACTTTCTAAATGAAAATGTTTTTATCTTCTGGAACAGAGCTGAAGTGTGTGCATAAATGCCAAAAGATGGCGAATTTTAAAACTCTCACTTGGGAGTTGCTCTTTACTATTCAGTATATCCCATAAAAAAGCTCCAACAGTTGCTCCTTGGAGTTTTAACTCTTCATAATAAATATCTAAAGTGAATAAGAATGCAAATGTTTGTTTGTTTGTTTGTTTTTTGCTACAGAGTTACTATACTGACTTTTTTTTACTAGGTAGAACATCTGACTAACAATGTTTTTACGTAGGTCATATCTTTCTACACAAAGGCATATAGATGGTATTTTGGATTATAGATGCAAAGAACTTTTCCATACTCAGTACTATGGAATAAGGCTTGAAAGGAATATATTAAACCTTTTTGGTTTTGCAAAATAATTCTGATTTATCTGTTCTTAAAAGGCTACTCTTCTCTTCAGAAGGGTTGCAGTTGTCCTCTCCTTTATATAGAACTGTGGGCTTTGCAACGTACATATTATCCTGCTTTCCCACTCCCCATCATGGTTGGTCAGAGGACAGTCTAGAACTTGATGGGCTGTTTCTCCACGCACTATATTTTATTCTATCTTGAGTAACTCTAATTCTAGATCCTGTCCTTAAATGATTCGAGGACTAAAATTACAGTAAATGAAGTGAATGAAAAAAGTTGTGCAATGTGAGCCTAGTGCTTGAATTGATGGACTTGAGGGCTAGATATGGCCGACTTGCTCTGCTAAAGAGAATTATGTTGGATACATATTTTGACTAGGTGGGGGAATAGACTGACAGAATGGAAGGAGTGTTCCTTTGTAAAATGTTTTCAAAGTAAAGTTCATATAAAAACTAAGCTGTAACTTAAGTAAAATATAACACAGGCTGATCCATCTGCATTTCATTTTGAATCAGTTATGACTGAAGTTGTCTCATAGCCAAGAGTCATTTAAATAAAGGCATGTATGTTTCAAGAGACTGTCTTTATTCTTATGTCTTAGTACTTTCTAATTTTTCCTTTAAGGCTCAGTCTTTGATATTACCCACCTCTTTCATAGCACAAGGTTAGTTTTTCCTTACTCAGGCTTATAAATGAGAAATCACAGCAGGATTAAGGTTGTGGTGGGATTTTTTGGTAAGCAAAGAAAGATGTCTTAGGTTTGGACACAATTTGTGGTCAGAGCAGTCCCTCAGAGGAGGGGTGGTTGGGCCTATGCTCAGATGACAAGCCTTGGAACTACATTGTTGGTGAAGCGGGACACAGGCCATCTGTGAAATGTGACAGTGATGAAGAGTGAAGGAGTGAGTGATTCAGTGGGAAGTAAGTCTTCTCATTTTGTTCTTGTACAGTGATTAATTTGATTCCTTTTAAGGAACAGATTAGGAGAGGAAATTGCATCTGAGCATGTGATTGCATCTTTGAACTGTAAAGTAAAAGGCTCCAAAGCATTTGAGTTGGTTGTCAGGAAGAAAAAATCAGAACAAATGTGGACTGTGGAATAACCCTCTCCCTCTCCTCCTACAATGCTGAGTGCAGCGAATAAACACAAAGATAAGATTACCCATTGTTGTGCCATAGCATTTTACAAAATAAACAAAACAAAATGATTGAAAGATCAACCACTGCTTGAAACTGACTAAACTCTCTTGGAATTATCCACCAGTTTTGGGTTATGAATCCAATTTTGGCCTTTCAGATACAACAAAAATGTATGAACTTGATCCAAAGTTCGTTGATTTCAATGGGAGTGTTTCCACTGACTAATTGGCTAAGCTAAGAGTGCGTCATTTCTAATCCGAAGTACAGGTCTGTCGCATCTCATGCGCATATAACATGCGCAATTTCAGCTTTATGTGGTTGGCAAAAACAAAACAGAAAATCCCCCAAAAGAGAGAAATAACAATGTTAATACTGTACCTGTAGTGTGGGCGATTCCACCCGCCATTCAACTCAATGTAATTTTGACTATTCGGTTTTCTCTTTATGTGCTAACTGCAGAACGTAACCCCCGTGTAAGATGAGACTTGCCTGTATAATATTTGAAAAAGTATTCTGGGTATACGTAGCAATTAATGAATATGCCTACATCCATTTATTTCAAGTGCTGCCTCGTTCGAAGCCTGAAAGATTGACCTTTTAGGTCAGTTTTCAAATGAATGCTACAGCTTCATAAAGAGGAAATATCTTTAATGGTAGTACTGAGTGATGATTTAATAAAGGTTTCTGCACCATATGTGGGCAGGAAGTGTGTGTGAGAGGAGGGGAGTCAAAGCAGCAGCAATACTATTTCAAGATATTTCCATTAGTAAGGAATTAAAATATATATAAAACTGACAGGAAAGGATTTATTGTCTTTAGAAATGACAGCATTAGTAGTTACTTTAAATTCTTGCTACAGGCACAATAATATATATTTTTAAAAATAGAACCTTCAATATTTGAGACCCGGTAAACACTAGGATCTCAATATTTGAAAGATTCCTTGAATTTAAAACCATGTCTGTGTTCCATGGCGGAGTATAAAATTCTGTCAAGTTTAAGTGAGATTTCTTTTCCAGTTGTCAAAATCATCACTGCTCTGGGCTTAATGAGAGGGTTTGTTCTGTGTACCTAGGGAAGGATTTTGCATTTCAGATTTTAGTCTAGTTCCTACTTTTTTTTTTAATCTTGTGCTTATAGCACATGGGTTGGAACCAGAAGATGTGGACTCTGTTTCAAGTTCTATCAGACTGGCTGTGTGACCATAGATGAGTCTCCATGCCTAAGTTTACTGTCTTGTGGTGTTTGAGGCTTAATTAATGTGATAAAGTGCTTTGAGATCACATAGTGGAAGTTTCTATATTGAGTAAATGCAAAATATTTCATAGATGACCCTATATTTTACCCATAGATCCTCACTTTTTCAGGTGAGAAGCGATGGTTGTCTGAGAAGTCTTCTCTAATGTACATTTGGGGTGTTGAGCTACAGACTGGCTTCTGTTTACCAGCAGAGGCAAATTTGCTGTGGATGACACTTACTTCTGATATGAATGTATTATATAGCTTGTGATTTCCAAGATAAATAAAAGCTGAAACATGACTGATCTTTTTTTAAAAAACAAAAACAAAAAAATAAAACAGAAAATGACTTTAAGCATGTTTGGTTGCTGCTCTAGTACTACTTGCCAGGTTTTTATAATCTTTAAAACAAAACAACAAAAATCTCCCCTGGGATTATTTCATATGTATGATTAAGTTATTCTGTTCTTGACTTGAAAGCCTTTAGGGTGAAAGGTTAAAGATGTGGTATGTCTTTGTTGCCATACAATGCATTTCCTTAGCCTGAAACAAGGAGATGGGTACAGTGCTGTAGGCATTAACGACTAACCAGGAAATTGGAAGGATTAGTGGGCCTACATTTATTTCTAATAACCCACTTAACCCAGAGAGCATCTTGCATTCAAAATGGATGCAGCTGAAGTATAAATTCATTTGATTAAAAAAAAATAGAATTACAGGTTTTCAGTTCATACTTCAACATCTGTTTGTTCTGTATTGAGGCACTGCATGTAAAAACTAAGTAGGTAACTGGGGTGGCTATGTGAGGGTTAACCCCTTGATACTTAGCGGGGAGCCCATTGATAAGGTCTGAGAACAGCAGGAGGAGAGAAACTAATCCCATTGTCTTGTTTCTCTGCTAATGAGTTTCCAAAGCTCTGGGCTCCTCTACTACAGCAATCTGTCTATTTGAAGTAATAGTGAGTAGTGGCTCTTATCAGTTACGGGTGAAGTTCTTTCCTTGTCTTTGAACGAAAATTTGTCACTAGATCTGAAAGAATCTTTCTAATTTCTCCTTACTACAGAGTAGCTTGTGCTATTACACAGGGTAATAGTACTGTATCTGGTGCTGAGGGGTGTAACAGGCAATTGTCTAAGATAGTGGGCACTGAGCATCAGGGAGACTATCAAAAGGGGCTTTTACTTGGAGAACAAATATATATAATTTTTTTAAAAATTCTGGATAGGTCACATGACAGTTGCAGACTATAACTGCTCTGTTCTTCAAATGGGAGCAAGGGAATCTGTAATGCCCACCAGGTGCACGCTGTGCACCTTGCAGTGTGTCAGGGTATGTTCAGGGAGTTAAGTAGTATTACTGAATCCCATTATAACTCATTAGGCCTGGTTACTTGAGAGTCTCTCTCTCCATTTTTGCTTAGTAGTTACAGTTGCTTGGCTCAGTCAGGGTATTTCTGCATTGCAGGTGGGAGCAAGCCTCGCAGCGCAAGCACACAGACATGCACTAGCAGGGCTTGAGCTAGTGTGCCAAAAGTAGCAGTGTTGATGTGACTTCGGTAGCAGCTTGGGCTCTCAAGCTCACTGACCCAACCTGCTGGGCCTGAGCTTTGGTGGCTAAACCTGGGACAGAGTCTCAACATCCACACTATTATTTTTAGCGCACTAGTGTGAGCCCTGCTAGAGTCTAACTGGGCAGGGGGCTGCTCCCATCTGCATAGTAGACTTACCCTCAGTTCTCTGATATCTCCATGTTCAGTAAAGGCTGAACTGGGGTCAAGAGTCATGGAGGTGCACCAGAGTTCTTTTAGTGCATGCTGGAAGTCATTTTTATTTTAGCTAGATTACTTCTGACTATTTTATCTAGGGGGAGGAGGGAGGGTTTTTTGTTTAGTTTACATCCCTGATTCTTTTTTTCTGATCTTGGTACCAGTGGGAGATTGACCACTTGTGTTGATGGGTGGTTCTGCTGGATTAGTTTGAAATTGTCTGTGTATTTAGACTGGTTGGCTCTTCTCTAGATTTTTAATCAGAGGTAGTATAGTTTTGTGCTGCATGTAGATGCTTTGCAAACAAGCATCTTACAGACTTCATTGCTGGAAGCTTTGAACGTATCCCTGAATAAGATACTTTTTTTCCCCCTCTTATTGTATGCCCAGGTAGTATGCCAGTCTCAGTTGCCCACCATGAATAATACAAATAAATATTCCCTGCCTCATGTTAAACTGCCTTCTTGTATTTTTGAGGACACTGCCATTCTGTAATGCCTCTTTTTCAAGCTATTAATAGGACTTAGTTTCTCAGGATGCTTGAGCCATCTCCTATCACACAGTAAATTAAAAAGACAAAACAAAAACTTCTAGGCCTAATGACAATCCATTTTTATGTGGGCCTTTGTCCAAGAGTGTCCTCTGGTTCTGTCTATTCAGACTTCCCTTTACAAGCATATGTTCTTGTTCACTGGTGTGGAACGGTTGAATGGTAGCTGCTGTTTGGCGTGTGCTGGGTCAGAAGTGCCCCAGATGTCAGGGTGGAGTTGGGAGAGATGATTGGAGCATCAGTGCTGAACTCAATGAATAGTGGTTAAATTGAATTTGCCAGGATATAAAGGTGCAGGAGCTCCCAAGGCAGACTTGGAGAATTATAGTATGCTCAGTGCAGAACTAACAGGGCCCCTTTTAACCTTTGTAGTTCACTGGATTCTGTGGATGTCTTTCACAAGAAATAAGTGACAGTATGTTATGTAAGCATGTTCTTTCTATAAGTGTTGATGGAAAAATGTATTATGATTTTTCTTTAGTCATATGTTCCAGCTGATTACCCGGAGTAAGTGGATGTCTTTTGAAATGAATTGTACCCATGTCATACTGTATCTGTGTACAAAAGGGGGTCTGTTCTCACTGGTGCACTTAATCCTCTTTCCCACTTGTGGGAGCTAGGCAAGTATCCAGAGCATATTACCCTCCTGAACTGCCTTTCCGCTGTTGCTATATCAGTCAAGCTATAATATACAAGAATTGAACTTTTTAGTCTTTTTCTCTAAAAACATGTTTAAAAACAGCATTTCTAGATGTATTCAACCATCTTTCTGTCTTCCTTATAGGTAATTCAGCTACAGTGAGATGAATTATGGAAAGATTTGTTTAACACTTGATGTTACAATCACTTCAGTAGTATAAAATTTAAGCTTTAAAAAAAAACCCCGAGCTTGAAAACTGAGTTAGAAAAAACATCTTTTTAAACTTGTCTGTATTTGATAAAGAAGTCACTGAGGAAAAACATAGATCACTATGCTATTTTTTTAAATAAAGTCACGGTTCCGAATAGAACTGCACTTATAACAGATTTTTCTCTATTTGGAGCAGCAGTGTGTGCTAAATTGACTATGAATTTCTTTTCCCAAGTTTTTTAAAGTAGCAGTTTAAAAATTAGATTAAATGAGCGTGGGGGGAAAATGATTAACAGGTACAGCTGGAAAAATTACTTTAAAACATGATGCTTTTACTTCTTTGAATGATTTCAAGTGTTTTGTCATCCAAAGACTGTTTTAGAATGGTGTCACCATATCTAAAACAAAAGCTAATGACAGAGATGACATCCTACAAATGTGAGATAATAGCAGAAGACAGATGTGGATGGAATGAGCCACAAAGACAAAGTGCTTTTGGAATTGCACACGGCAGGAGCTAATACCATTTGTAAACATGGTGGAAAGTAGGCAGAGAGGTAGGTGGTGACAACAATTGGATTTCCCTTGACACTTCTCCTTGTCTATCACACAATCCCCATACCAGGGTAGCTGAACACTTAATGCAAGCTTCTCCCTTTAACAATAGAAGCCTGAAAGACTTGTTGGGAAGACCAACAATAAAGTAGGAAGGGTTCCGGTGATATTGGAAAGCTGTAGAAGAGTGTGTATGAGAGACTTGCCTCAGGGAGTCCATTTAACAGATAATGGTGTCACTGATTTGCAATAAATTAGTTAGGTGGCTGTGTTGATTCTGGGAACGTTTTAGCACCATTGAGATTTTGGTTGCAGAATATTGAATTTTTATTCCAAATTAAGTGTTTTTCAGTGGAGCATGGCTTTTAGCACGTTCTGACTGACTTGGTTGAAACTTTGTAAAGTACTAGGATTTTTGAAAAAGCAAACAATAGTAACATCTAAAGGCTACTGTGAAAGAACTAGGTCTTGCTAGATGTTATAGTGGAGACTAAATTGTGTCCTATCTTATTGTAAGCTTTTCATTGTGGCATACATGCCTTGTTATGTTAAAAGAACAATTATCCAGGGAAATAAAAGTAATGGTTTTGGATAGGAGATTAAAAGATGGATTATGGAAATTTGTATGAGAAATCCTTACGATTTCCCACATGATTTAAACAAGTCTTAGCAGCACTGCTCTTAATCTTTTTTTGACATGTTGCTTGAGGACACTAGTGTTTAAGTTTTAGGGCATGATGAGTTAGGAGGAGGCTAAAATGAGATCTAGAAAAAATAGCCTGCATTACATTTAGTCATCTATGGAGAAAATTCACAGAGAAAACATTTTTGTAATCATGTAGAGTTCTACTCTTCAGAACTCCCTTTCTTCTCTTCTCTCCCCCCCATTAATATGTTTATTGACCAAGAGTGGAGATAAACAATAACTTGAACTTGTAAATTATTCCCTATCTGCTTCTCAGCATGTGGCAATTTAATCAAGAAATTTCATGGGGAGAAGTATCTCACTCCTTATCTTTCTGGAAAATAATTGAGGAGACGGTTTGCATAATCCCTGATGATGTGCACTCTTGTGGGACTACAGACATGCATGCTTTAACAGGTCTGTGTACAGATACATAACAGCAGTTCTTACAAGATGTGTAGTTCTGCTATGTACCAGACACACAATCTGAGCTTATTGTAACAGCATGTTCCCAGTGGCTGTCACTGGACTACAACTATGGAGACAGATTAAATTGTTACATACTCAAATCAGCAGAGGAAATGTTGTGGCCCCCTCAGTTATCTTGCAGATTTGCGCAGATGCATATTTTATATATATATATATATATATATTCCTGATAAATAGTATTTCACTGTGTTTAACATGAAGAATGGCTGTCTAAATGGAAAACTGATATGTAGCCTAAATATATGGTGTAATATGTCCTCTAAGCATCACGATTTGATACTTGATGTGATTCAGCAGCTGGATCTTCATGTATAAGTTGAGTTACAGTAGCATTGTCTATCTGGATTCTAGAAGGTGTAATGCTTCTGCAACTATTACTTACATCTGGTTTAATGTTGTACATGCAAAATCATTTAAACTGTTAAAAGCGGAGGTGGATTGCTCAGCCTTTTCATGGTGGAAGTAAGAAAGATGTATCCATTTTACAAGACAAAAACACAAAATATTCAGCGCTGATACTTATTTTTTCCCTTTGTAGGATTTTGTCGAGAGTCTTCCACAGAACATGATCCACCTCCTAGTAAGTATTAGATGTAAATGTTCTTGTTCCCTTCCAGAAAAGGATTAGTGCAGGAGCAGTGCTCTAGTGGGTATCGATGGGATGCAGATTATATTACAAGTCTTATACTTCATGAAATGTCTCTTTCCTTTAGCAGTAGGTGCCTTTTACTTGATTTATTTTGGGATCAGGAGAGGAAGGTCTTCCAGAGCTCCTTGCATGGCTAATGGCTTCCCTCCGCCTGGTTGATGTCTCCTACCAGAGCTTCAGTGCCATTCCATACAGTGTCTTTAGGGTGCTGCTGAATCAGTGGGGCATTTGGTCCCACAGAGGTGGAGTTGCTAGGTCCATTAATGCCCCTGAGGGCTGCATATGCTCTTGATTATGCTTGCTAGTCTTGCTTTCATGTCATAGAATCCTAGAACTGTAGGCCTGGAAGGGACCTCAGAGTCTTCTAGTCTAGTCCCCTGCCCTCAAGACAGGTGGGAATGCTGGGCTTGCTTGTGATCTGAACTACTTGTATGTTCTGCATGGCATCATGTCAGGGGTAGGCAACCTATGGCACACGTGCCGAAGGCGGCACGTGAGATGATTCAGTGGCACTCATGCTGCCCGGGTCCTGGCCACCAGCCCAGAGGGCTTTGCATTTGAATTTAATTTTAAATGAAGCTTCTTAAACATTTTAAAAACCTGATTGTCATGGTATAATTCCCCACTCTGAACCTTAGCGTCCAAAAGATGGGGTACCAGCATGAATTCCTCTAAGCTCAATTACCAGCTTAGTACTTGTAGTGCTGCCACCGACCAGGAATTCCAGTGCCTGGTACACTCTGGTCCCCCCAAAACCTTGTCCAGGGACCCCCGAGACCCAGACCCTCTGGATCTTAACACAAGGAAAGTAAACCCTTTCCCTCACCGTTGCCTCTCCCAGGCTTCCCCTCCCTGGGTTACCCTGGAAGATCACTTGGATTCAAACTCCTTGAATCTTAAAACAGAGAGGAAAATCCACTTTCCCCTCTCCTTCTCTCTCCCTCTCCCAGACTCTCTCTGAGAGGAAAGTGATCCTAACACAGAGAGAAAATTAACCTCTCTCTCCCCCTTCCCTCCTTTCTCCCCACCAATTCCCTGGCGAATCCAGACCCAGTCCCCTGGGGTCTCACCAGAATAAAAAACAATCAGGTTCTTAAACAAGAAAAGCTTTTAATTAAAGAAAGAAAAAACAGTAAAAATTATCTTTGTAAATTTTAAAATGGAATAGGTACAGGGTCTTTCAGCTATAGACACTGGGAACACCCTCCCAGCCTAAGTATACAAGTACAAATTAAAATCCTTTTCAGCAAAATACAAATTTGAACTCCTTCCAGCCAAACACACATTTGCAAATAAAGAAAACAAACATAAGCCTAACTCGCCTTACCACCTAGTACTTACTATTTTGAATCTATAAGAACCTGTATCAGGGAGACTGGAGAGAAACCTGGTTGCATGTCTGGTCACTCTCAGAACCCAGAGAGAACAACAACAAAACACTAACAGCACACACAACTTCCCTCCCTCAAGATTTGAAAGTATCCTGTCCCCTGATTGGTCCTCTGGTCAGGTGACAGCCAGGCTCTCTGATTTTGTTAACCCTTTACAGGCAAAAGAGATATGAAATACTTCTGTTCCATTAACTCTTTCTTACCTGTTTGACACTGATTTACTTTATATACAACAATAGTTTGGTTGTATATTATGGACTTGTAGAAAGAGCCCTTCTAAAAATTTTAAAATGTATGACTGGCATGCAAAACCTTAAATTAGAGTGAATAAATGAAGACTCGGCCCACCACTTCTGAAAGGTTGCCGACCCCTGCATCATGTTGTACTATTACTAGATTACCAAAGAGGCCTTAACTTGGATTTGCACACGTTTTTTGAATAGCTAACTGTGGCTGATACCCTAATGTTGGCTTGTGCTCTTTGTGAAAATCCTATTTAGTTCTGTGATAGAAGTAGGTGTTCTACAAACAAGAGTATTTTGTAATGGCTGCAAAGCTAATTGCTTTCCAAGATTTTATGGTATTTTCCCAAACCTTTTCAAGCCTGTGTTCTCAACATAGGGTGTTGAAACTACCCTCCCCTTCAATATAATTAGAAGGGAGTGGCTGGAAGTTAAAGCCACACAAATTCAGAATAGAAACAAGGCACAATTTAACAGTGAGGCTGATTAACCATTGGAACAAACTACAAAGGGAAGCAGTGGTTTCTCCATTTCTTGATGTCTTCAGATCAATACTGAGTGCCTTACAGGAAGATATGCTGTAACCACACACAAATCATTGGGCTCAATATAAGGGTAACTGGGTGAAATTTAATGTCCTGTGACATATAGGAGGTAAGACCAGATCTAATGGTCCTTTTTTGCCTTAAATTCTATGAGTGTATGAAGAGACTGAATCCTACATCTATATTTCCTGGCATGTGACACTTCACTATATTTGAGTCCACATGTTCATGATCAATGGATACAAAAATCCAAACTGTTAAACCATTTCCTTGTCATGAAATATTAAAGTAACTGACTTCTACAGGAAGTCATCTGGTAAGACTTGCTATTAAGATAACATAATAGTAGTAATCACTTAGTGGGCCATGAATGCAAATATTTCTGAGAAATGGGGAAGTGCTTTACATTTCTGTATATTACTTGCCATCTGCAACATCATTTAGTGACCTCTAAGGAAGAGGAGTAGTATTGCCTCCAATTTACAGATGAAGAAAATTAGTGCGTGTTGATGCTAAAATGATCAGCAGTGAAATATTTAGCTGTTTAGATTTGAATTATCCTAATGGAGTTTCAGATATCTCACTTCATATAGTTGAATGCCCAAGGGCACATCTCAGAGTGACTATTTCACATTGTCTGTGGTGATAAAACTGAATTTGCATTGATTACACTGAGGACACAGTTGAAAGTTCTTGTGGCAACCATAATGGCTAGTTGCTCAAATTTTTTTAAATAAAGCTTTGATTCTAGAAAACAAATGTAGCATATTCTGCAGAATTGTGGCCTACACAAGTCCCTAAGTAGAGGGCACTTAAATATAGTATTACTAATTTAACTCAGACCCATAGCAGCTCTGTTTTTGCTTTGCTATATAAAGTGATGACCAAGTCATAACACAGAGCATTTGCATGAGTGGGCCAAACTTACAAAAGAGCTCACTTCCCAACTGCTCCTACTTAAGTAGCGAAGTGGTCACAACATCAAAAGTGCTGAGGACCCAAAATGTTCACTTCAGAAAGTCTGGTCCATAGCTTCTGTACTAAGCTCCAGTGAAGCCAGTAGTCCTATAGCTTTTATCTCATTTGCAATCCAATGCAATACATAATTTCAAGAACGAAGTGTAAATATGTACTTCTACACCCATTATGGGGTGTGTCAAACTGTTATGGATCTGTTTCCTTTCCATTATGTTCATAAATGGGAAGTAAGCCCAGCTCTGACATATCCCGTATTAGTGGAAGGTACAGCAAAAAGCTTATGTAGTGAAAAATAACCCAAATTATTACTTGTCTTTATATTCATCAGGTGAGACTAGATATCCCACCATGATGGGGATGTGTGGGGGTGTGTGTGTACGCATCAGCTTCAGCTCTGGAGATATCCTTGGGCTGCTAGACCGTTGCATATTTCCACTTCAGCAGTGTGTATGGTTGGAATGTTTCTATTTAAACATTTGTTTACGTTCTATATTCCAGAAGGGTTGGCATCTTAACTGCCTTCCTGCTGCTATCAATACTTCGGATTCCTGCATTGCTTCCTGGTGTGTGGGATTCTCTTTGCCAAACCACAGATGATTAATACAGATGTAGGTGTGAGATCCTTGTACATTTTCAACATTCTGGATACCTGATTGTGAGAGGGGAACAGTGTAACTCCCATGCTGTTTGCCTGCTGAAGTAGAAATACCCAACATCTGCTCAGAGTGCTGTGTCCTAACTACCGTAGCTGCTCTACACTTAGAAAGATGATGACCTTATGTAGCATTACTAAGACACTCTCAGAGCAGAGATCTTCAAAGTCCAATGCTATGTCACAGGTTCAGGCTAAGTTCATTTCTATGAGTAGCCTCCATATATCGCTTTGATTAGCATAAGCAGAGACAAGGGCAATCAAAGGTCAAGAGAAGTTCAAAATAGCATAACCTTTTCGTGTGTTACCAGTTGACCCTAATCCTGCAATGCTCATCAAGCTTTTCTTCAACATGTTTACTATACAGCTGTAAAACTTCAAGAACAAGGCCTGGCTTAATACAAGGGAAGCTGGAAATCTAGTGGTTTAAGAATAGATGGTATTGCTACTTAAAACAGGAGAAATAATTGATTTATGTTATGGTACCCAATTAGGCTGTAAAGTGAGAAATGCTTAAAGCAACCCTGTGGCTTAAAGGCAGTTCTTTACTGAACAGAAATCAGAGCAAATAGGAGGTACCATAATAAAGGTCATCAGCTCCATGAGCTAAATTATTAATTCCTTTCATGCCACTTGGGCTTGTAAACGTACATAATACAAGAAAACAATTGGCACTGGTCGCTTATTGGCCAGAGAAAAGGTCATAGGGTAAGTAGTTGGATTGGCAACAGCTGCTCTTCATAATAAGGAGCTATTTTGTCCTTTTCTGTCATCTTTTAGAGCAAACCTGTTTCCAAAACCTTAACTGTCTATAAATCCGTATCTTCTCCACCTCACCCCCTCTTAGCTGAGCCGTTCTTAGAAGTTAAACATGTTGCATGTAATGAATTACAGGAGTATCAAGAGGGGGAGGAAGAACCAGCAGTCTTGTGTATATTTAGGAGCTATGTGTTGAAAATGGAGTTTTGTGGGTTCTTTTGTTAGCATAGTATAAATGATACATGCTTGAAATCCAATACTCCTTGAGAAAGTGGAGTATAATTTGTGCTTGTATACAGGAGAGCATAATAAAACATTATTGAAATTTGAAACTGTAAAGTACATAATTTATTATGATTTAAAAGCAGCGTCAGGAATTTGTTTTGCTCTGAACATCGCTATGCTAATTGTACAAGAATAGAAATTTTGCTCTAATGTTAAAACAAAGATCGTTAAAGAAATGCATACCTCACTGCATTTGTCTTGTAAGAGAGGTAGTTTTAATCAAGTAAGCTGCATATTGTGGAATGAAACTCGATAAATTACAGATGTTTGCAGGTATAGCTTACTGCTTTAAGTGATTCAGTTATTCAGATATCATTTCCCTTGTGTTGCTAACCACTTCTAACTGAGACTGTTCTCTGCCATCTGACTGACTCAGAAGGCAGCTGACCCCTCCTCCTGCAAACAGCAGCAGGTAACTTAGATGGCCATCTGTTGACCCATTACTTTAGCCTTTTTGAAAGCTAAAGGAGTTGTCCCCATGCCAGTTTAAATTAGCGTGCACTTACCCCTCCAACATCTTCAGCAAATTGTCACTTTTACACTTGTGCTTAGTTTTTCATGTTACAATTCAGCAGCATATGAAGATACACAAACAACTGTAACAGGAGATGGTCCTAGATGAAACTCTTTCCAGTCATCGAACATAAATCAATATATATTGTGGCAAATTGCTGGTACTGTTATGCTGGGTCTCGCATTTTCTCTTCTTTGGGGAAGGTTCAGGGTGCCATTGCTTGCCTCTGAACCAGTATTTTAATTACCCCACTAGTGTCCTTGAGGAGGGGAGTGGAGAGGGAGGGACCTGGATCCGCCCTCTTCTCCAGGTCCCAACCTGGAGGCCCTGAGGTTTGTGGTGAACCACTTGAACTAGCGGTTCCTTCCCCTGGGCTACTTCCCTCTCCTGCCCTTCAGCTTGGGAAGGGGCTTCTTGCCCATCTTCTACACAGTCAGGTGCCCCTTACCTAGGATTTCTTTTTGATTTCTCAGCCCACCGCAGCACTCCTCCAAACTTTCCTTTTGTCTCTCTTCAATACTGTTCTCTTCACCAACTCCTTCAAACTGCTCTCTGCTCCAACTCCCACACTGTCTGACTGAAGGAGGGGTTTTTATCACATCACATGACTGACTGCTGGTGCTCTAGTTAATCTATAACAAACCTTCCTCCCCTTGCAGGGAATAAGGCTCCCTGCTAACACACTCCTGCTGCCCTCTGGCCATGCTGTATCACAATATTAATTTAGTTTATAGGTAACAAGAAGGTAACGGTATGGTTAGTGCACTTTGATAAGGCTAACACTCACATCACTGAGAGGAGATGGGGACACACAAGGTAGTTTGTATTAAACATTTTTTTTTCTATCTAGAAAACTTGGAAAAATGTGCTACATAACGTGAGCCATTGAGACCGAAAGTGCAGTATCACCAAGCAGTGCTCCAAATTAATGGTGTTAGAAATGCCAGCGAGAATGAACTCAGATATAAATACTTAGCAGGTCTGGGCAGTAAAATGTCTCTCTTGTCTCCCACTGGAGTGTAGCACGATGCCTTTGAGAACCCTGAGCTCCCACTAATAGTCTTCATCTCAACAGTTTTTGGTCCATGACAGCTGATTCATGTAGGATGTTATCTCTGTTCTCATTCCATGTACTAAGACAAAGTAGGAGCATAAACAAAACATTCTTGATAAGTGAAGCTAGAGTCAAGTAGGGAATGAAGGGCATATAACTACAGTGCTCTGCCCACAATGCACATCTGCTGTTTCCTACAAGAATGGTCTGTTGTAAATGCTTAAACGTTTATTTGTAGCTGTAGTGTACCTCATTACTGTAGCATTTGGACACATTTCACATTACGAACAGATGTATAAACACCCACCAGCAGCAGCAATGCTGTCTGTCTTCAATCGTTTATTAGTCCACCAGGGAATATATTGGAAAAATAGAAAGATAAAATGCAGGAAAGACTTGGCCAAAGACAGACCCTTGTATTGTGCTATGAAGGTATGCTTCCAGGAGTGAGTTCTGTGGTTTAGGAATGTAGTGTTGTATATTGGTGCATTGTTTTTGGTCTTAAGGGTAGATGTGGGACATAATCTACTAGCAAGAAAACTGATACTCTGGAGATTCTCCTGCTTGATGGACTTGTGAGATCATGGGGATGTGAGAAAGAGACAAATTCAAATGATAACGCTACAAAAGCAGAGTCACAAACCTGTATATCCAGACCATAATGAAAAGGTAAAATATAGGAAGTATTACTGGGGCGGGGGAAGAAATATGACACAATGCCTGGGAATCCTGGATGTGCTTTTAGAAATCACTATCAACAGGAATTTTGTTTTTGAAAGTGAGAATAGAAGGCTTTATCTGATCTATGATCACAACTGAACCTATTTCTTTGTAGATGGGTCCTTCCTAGGTATAAAGTTCTTCTCCAAAGTTAAGGTTCCTGTCTGGAGTTAGACCCCTCTTGAACCTTGGATCGTCTTTTTCTCCCCCAACTGCATGATATTGATCTATATCTTATACATGCTCGTGGCTTCCTTGTGCTGGAGGGAAACTACTTCTGGTGCAGCTGCTGATCAGATGTGGGGGGAGGGCCCCTGCATTATGCAGTGTTTTGAAGGGAATCTCTTTTCTGATAAGGATCCTTTTGAAGGGACTCCAGACCCTGTTTGGATCTCATCTTCTTGACCCCTTCTGCCATTTCTAGGGCTGACCCATTTCAGAGGTTAATATGTAGAATTTAAAGCTGATGGAACCTAGAGTTTAGGAATTCTTTGCAAACTGATGAAAATGAAGTTTTCAGAGACAGTTACACATGCCTGTTATCTGACTAGAGAAATGAATGCTTTGAAACAATAGCACGTTTCTATGGAAGATAGACATCTTTTAAAGGGATGGAGGATAAAATAAAATTGCTTAAATAAAAATTCTTACTTTAATACTAGTGTCTCTTGATACCTTGAGATATTAATAAAATGACATGAATAAATACAGTAAAGGTAACTTTTTGCTGTGTAATGTCTGAAGAATAAACTTTTAAAAATACATGATGGTGACAACTAGAAGCACAAATACACAGTTTGTTTATCATGGGAAGAGTGGCATTGGCTGCTATAGTACCTACAATTGCATAACTGTTTTCACTCAACCTGTTTCCAGAGGCTCATGGCTTGCTAAAATTTTCCAGTCTTAGTCTCAGCCCAAAGACAGAGTGGTTTTTTGTTTTTGTTTTTTTTTTTTGGGTAAACTTGGAGTAAAACTGGTTCAGTTGTCTAAGTTATAGGTAAAGAGGGTGAAATACTTTTCTCCACGTGAAAGAATTGTTGAGATCCTTTGAATACTTCTAGCCCAGCAC
This sequence comes from Gopherus evgoodei, assembly GCF_007399415.2. NCBI lineage: Eukaryota > Metazoa > Chordata > Testudines > Testudinidae > Gopherus > Gopherus evgoodei. The sequence goes on along the minus strand of NC_044337.1, from coordinate 24,212,386 downwards.
TTTTGACTGCAGAAAGTCAAACTTGCGTTGAAATAGCCACAATTGATTATTCTGACATGTTGGTTGGCATATGATTAAGCTATGACCCTCTCATAGAATGTGTACTAAGTCTTTTCTGATATTTTTAGTAAGCTCAAAGAGTACAGTTAAGACTGTGCATGCATGTGTGGCATATTGATGGTGTGAAATGGTTAGGGTGGGCTGCTACATTCTGTAAGGTTTAAGACTGCTCTGTACAACTCAAGTTTTCAGAAGGGCAAACTTAACTCCTAAGGACCTCTTGAAAGTCATGGGAGCAGGAGTTCCAGCAATTTTGTCATTTTTCAGATTTTTGGGCAAGTCTTGATACTTGGTGCTTTTATTCAAACCCCAGTCCTGAAGTCATGTGATGTTCCCTTTTCAAATGACTGTGACTAATGTTTTCAAGCTTCTGTTTAAATATCTAGAAATTTAATCAGGCACAACTGAGCATTGCAGCCATGTCTGCTTGAGACTGCATTCTGGGGTTAGTAGGGTAAGTGCAGTCTCCCTTCTAGCTGCATTTCAGTACTCTGTATGTAAGGTTCAGTTTTGAACCAGAAATGGTAGCAAACATTTTAAGGATTAGTGGCTTCCCTTCAAAGTCTCAACCTGGCATAAAACATCCCATAAATACATTATTTTTAATATCATAATTTTTAAGCCAATGTGATGACCTTTTGGGGTGTGACTCATGATTTCTGAAAATTTGGGATTGCAATGCACTTTCACAGGTAAACTATATAGTTGAGATATGGAATTTAGCTGTTGCTTGTAAGTTAGCAACATTGTAGAATAAAGATACTCTCCATATTTTTTTAAATAAGAATCTAGAAAAATCTATCAAATCTACATTTACAAGAATGTTCAGGTTGCATAAATAAGCACTCAAGTCTTGAAATACCAAAATGAATGTTACAATATTTTAAACAATATTTTTATGCCCATGTATGCTGCCATGTTGTATATGCATGCATGTGTGTAGTGTCTCTCTAATCTGGAGATTTGTCAATTTTAGGGGCTTTTAGGGAGGAAAAAATGCTGAAATTTGTTTTTTCAGATATAACAAAATTGAAATTAGCCTTTATGTGCAACTATCTAACATGATGAAAAGGGGGATGAACAGATGGACATATGAGTGTAAACATGCATTTATTTTAACTTTCAAAATTAAATATTGCAATTTCTATTTTAAATAAATGCGAGTGCCTAAACATTTTTTTTCTTATTAGCTACAGATGTCGAACAGATGAGTTTCTCATCTCCTGGGCTTCCCATGAACTCTGTGGGCAGTAAGTACCTTTTCTTTTTTACCCCACATGACTAGGTTGCATTTCTTTGACAACTTCCTTTGTTTTGAGATTGCCAGTGAATTGAAATAGTACTTCAGTATGGAAGTTTTTGAAGAGCAATGCAGTAAAAAAAAAAGTTCACTTAAGGAGCAGGGCATTGCACTTTCAGGAAGAATTCTTATTTTCTCCCCTCCCACAAAAGCGCCCTAGACCTGGTCTATACTAAGTTTTGCCATCATAGCTATGTGCATGATATATATTTTTTTAACTGATATATCTATGCTGGGAAAAAAAAACCCTTTAGTGTAGACTCACTTCATCTGGTACAAGCACTTCTATACCAATAGAACTGCATCCACCCTATAGAGTTTGCTGGATTAACTATATCAGCAAAACCCTTCCCATATAGACACAATCCTGTATGCAGACATTCTCCTAGTTATACAGACCAGGATTTTCAAAGGAGATGAAGGGAGTTGGTGCCCAGGCTTAAGTTTCAATGGATTTAGGGCATTTTTACTCCCTTATGCTACTCTGAAAATCTTAACTTTAGGACTTTCAGAATCCAGTTACTTCACTAGTAATGGCTTATTTTTAGTCTCCATCTAGTGGTAATTAGTATATCTGAGGACTAAGTAATCCACTAGGTGGCAATAAGTCCTTATCAGAGACAGGAGTGTTTAGGTGTAAATTCTAAATATCTAATTCTAAACAGAGGCAGCAATTCAGTGTAGATTTCTCCTGCTTTAAGACAATGTATTTAATTTGTTGGAAACTCCCTGGGGCATTCTCAGAATAGGTAAACAATTAACTGGCAGTTTATTTAGAAGATAGTGGTCAAATAAGTTTCAGGGGCAATCACAGAAACTCAAGAGGTTCGAAGTCCAGAGATGCTCTATCTCCTTGACCTCATTGTGCTGGGGGATTGCACCTGTTTGCACCTGAGAAATCATTTAAATCTTTGAAGAAGCTTTCACATAGGAATGTAGTTTGTGGAGAGAGTTTTAGCTATAATTTTTCTTGGCTTGAGCATTTAAAATACGCTCCTACGGCCTGACTTTCAAAAGCATATGTGGAATTTCTTGCTTAATTAGTCTATATAATGAGTGATTGCATGGACAAATCAGATTTTTGTGTGCAAGTGGTGAGGCCAGCATCTTGATTGTTTGCAAATACAAACTGGCAGTTTTACTGGTGTAGTTGTTGGAACTGCATGTGCAAACTAGGTGCACAAACTGAATGTGCATATTTTTGAAAATCAGCTATGATGATTTGAAAAAATAGTTTAACATTAAATCTTTATTGCCCAGTGTTACTTAGATTTATGGGTGTCGTATCTCCATAAGGCACAAAGTGTATTAAGAGAAATGTAATTTTGTATAATAGCCTAGCATCTGGATATATTTGCTGAATGCTCAAGGTAAGACTGCTTAATAACAAGAATTGAACTATGGTTTTTGCATCGTGGTATTATGGCGATGTGCTTGTCAACACTTGAGCCATCTGTTTTTCTTAGTTGATCAAATGGGGAAGGGTTGCTGCTTTACCAAATCCTTTCAGGACTTTCAGAATTATATGAATGTAGAAGATGATAAAACTCAGAGTTCCCAGATACTTGTTGCATCCAAAACTTTTACATAAGGTCTGCAGAGCACCCATTTTATCCTTGGCTTTTTGCAGCTTATTGTGCCAGTGAATTGGGCTATCCTTTTGCTATGACTCTCCTGGGTTATTAGGCGTTTGCTTCAGATTTTTGTTTAACTCAGTGTCCCTGACTAAATTAGTTTTACTAATGCATCTTTGCGGTTGAAGTGAACATGCTTTGTGTTGTGTTGGGACTGCACCTCTTTTGTACTCCCACTGAGGTAGAGCAGAAGTGTCACTGTACACTGACTGTAATTGGAAAGCACTACTGTGTGTGCTGCTTTCATTTCATTGTAGGTCAACATCACTTGCAATGTCCTTGAAAATGTCTAAAGGGAACAGCTATATTTTGAATGAAGATGCTCCAAATTTTCTATAGAAAGAAAGCTGTTTTGAATTGCATAAGGGCAAAACCTGTATCTAAACCCAGGAACCTTGTCATTTGTTTTGTACTTCTTGAATTTTTAAGTATGTGAAAACATGCCTACTCCCCAGCTGAGACCTTGCAGGCTGCTTTTTTGTAAAGTCATGCTGAAATATTTATACCATGTTATAAATCCTTGAAAATAGGGTGTTTCACTGGAGCTGTACTGAGGTGGTTACATTAAGTGAGCAGGGCATTTCAGTGTTTGAGGCTTGGAGAAAGATCCTTTAAAACTCCAGTTCTGTAGAGTTCTGTCTGTGGTTATCTTTACACCTAAGCAGTCCCACTGAGTTCAATGAGGATATTAATGTGTGGAAAATTGATCACATGCATAAGTCTTTGCAAGGTCAGAGCTGAAGATTCAAAATACTGTTACAAGCATTTGAAAAGAATTTGTGTGAACAATCCAGCAGTACTTTTTAGTTTCCTGTCCTCTTGGGACGTATTTTGCTGTAGAGAATTCCAGCCAAAGGGAGGTACAGCGTGTGCCTTTAAAAAGAGCAGCGCCTTCCATTTTGCTGCCTAAGAAACAGGGCCTTTCAAGGGCCTTAAACCTTTAAAAGAAAATAGTGTGTATTTTCTTGTGGGTGTGGTAGAGGAGTGTGTTTTGACTTGTGTTTGAGATATGAAGGGACCAAATGGTCAGAATTTTTCTGTGGGGTGTGGAGGGGATTGTGAAAATCTGTTCATCTGTGTTTAGACAAATGATTGTATTAGATTGCAGGACCTTCAGGTTCAGGCAATTTAACAGATTTGTAGATAAGACAAGTACCATATCCTTTACTTGTTACCAGGTGACTAGATTTCATTAGTAAACTAGCTATCCTTGAATAAAATTATGGAAAAGTAAGCACAGCAGGAACTTCAGTCCATTTCAGGATGATCATTCATGTTGTAGTAAATAAAATGGTAATATGAACAACTACAAAGTATTATGTGCTATTTTCACTGGCTAGTTGGTAAAGCCTTTGGCCATATGGCACTTGCCCTGTAAAGCCAGGCTTGGAGTGGCCACATCTGTGAGCACCTAACCATAGACTGTCACCAGCAGCTGCAAGAAGGTTTGAGACCTGCTGCTCAGATCAACCAGAGAACAAAATTGGCTGATTGGATTCTAAGAGTAACTGGGCTGTTACTTTGCCTTAGGAGCTCTGCAGCAAGCTTCTTGGAGACATCCCTTCTGATAAGCTAGCTGGCTTCAGCTTTCTGGGCAGGTTTCTCTGCTTGGAGCACCTCACAAACAACCAGAGGAGTAGAGAAGCAGGCAGAAGGGTGCATAAATGCCTGGGCTATCTGGGGATTAGCTGTGCCCCATAGTTTTATTGCTTGCTTCTGAACTGCCAGCTCTGGAGGGACAAAAGGGAGAGTCTTTCAGACAGTAGGAGGTAAGGGCCTTTTGGTTCATTATTTCTGAATGCTTTCCCATTCCCCCTTAAGGTGTGAGCCAGCCCTTAAGTGACTGTCTTGTTGACTGTGGTTATGTGGTTGCATATGTAACATTGCCTTGCTCATTATGGTATTCAGTGGAACAACATGTATGCTCCACATGAAGGCTTCCCTTATCTTTCCCTTGAGCAGGGGCTTAGGAAACATCTATAAAGTTCAAGGAGCTCACTTAGAGATCATTTTAAGAGTGAGCCTTTCAAATATTACTTATTTCTATAGCATCGCAGCTTGTGTGTTTCCCTTCAGATCTCTCTTCAGTGATATCTTAGGACATAGCAGCCACTCCCCTTCTGTCTTATGCAGAAGGGGGAGGGAACCCTGTAAGAGCAGGGTACACACTGTGCTGAAGGCCTGAGATTTGACAACCTTTATTAGCACTGAGCCACTACCCCTTGGATTTCCAGGCCATGCAGGGAACAATTTCATTCAAGTGTACTAGAAGAACAGACATCCAATACAGTATCAACTGATCACAGTCAGAGTGCAGTCAGTTACGCCCTAAGAGCTAACTTCAGCCCTGATAAGCCAAGATGTACCTGTGAAAGTGTTGCAAGATATCAGTGGCCTTCATGCATCTGGTTCAGTCCTGTGAATTCACAAATCTCTGGGGCAGCGCCATGAGTGGTGCCAGGTGAGGTCAGGGCATGCACATTTTCACCCCTTGATGGAGAGCTTGAGAGCACAGTGCTCAGGTATTTTCGTCCATTCTGGAGACAGGGCTGAAGCACACAATGCTGCATTTAAATGTAATGAACAACTGAAGGAAGGCCAGATCTCTGTTTGACTTTTCTCACAGTCAAACCACTTCATGCTCAGGATCTGGTACTGACCCCACACATGGAATGCCTCTAGCCACTCCAAGTCTGAGAGTGGATACGTCTACACTACGGAATAATTCCTATTTTACATAAACCGGTTTTATAAAACAGATTGTATAAAGTCGAGTGCACGCGGCCACACTAAGCACATTAATTCGGCAGTGTGTGTTCATGGTCCGAGGCTAGCGTTGATTTCCAGAGCGTTGCACTGTGGGTAGCTATTCCGTAGTTCCCGCAGTCTCCCCCGCCCATTGGAATTCTGTGTTGAGAGCCCAGTGGCTGATGGGGCAAAAATCATTGTCGCGGGTAGTTCTGGGTAAATGTCGTCAGTCATTTCTTCCTCTGGGAAAGCAACGGCAGACAATCGTTTCATGCCATTTTTCCCTGGATTGCCCTGGCAGATGCCATAGCATGGCAACCATGGAGCCCGTTGAGCTTTTTTTTTTTTTTTTTTACAGTCACCGTATGTGTACTGGATGCCGCGAACAGAGGTGTTACTCCAGTGCTACACAGCAGCATTCATTTGCTTTTGCATGACAGCAGAGACGGTTACCAGTCGTTCTGTACCGTCCGCTGCCAGTGTAATTTGGCAATGAGATGATGGTTATCTGTCCTTCTGTGCTGTCTGCTGCTATCATGGGTGCCCCTGGCTGAGATTGGCCGGCGGCGCAAAGGCAAAGCTGGGAATGACTCCCCGAGTCAATCCCTCCTTTATGGTTTCTAAAAATAGTCAGCCCTGCCTAGAATATGGGGCAAGTGTACTAGAGAAGCAGTGTATCAGAGAGCACAGCTGCTCCGTGTCAGATCCTGCAGAAATGATGAGCTACATGCCATTCACGGGGGGTGCCCCTGCAACAACCCCACCCATTGCTTCCCTCCTCCCCCAACCTTCCTGGGCTACCGTGGCAGTGTCCCCTCCATTTCTGTCATGAAGTTATGAAGAATGCAGGAATAAGAAACAGTGACTTGTTAGTGAGATAAAATGAGGGGGAGGCAGCCTCCCGGTGCTATGACAGTCCAGGCAGGACAGAATCTTTTCTTTACACAGGAAAGGGAGGGGGCTGATGGAGCTCATCCCCCAGTTGCTATGATGAGGATGGTTACCAGCCGTTCTGTCCCATCTACTGGGAATGACCAGGAATCATTCCTATTTTTACCCAGGTGCCCCTGAGGCCAGCCAGGAGTATTCAGCAGTTATCAAGCACGGGCTGATGGTGACGACAGATAGCAGTCATACTGTACCGTCTGCCACCGGGGAGGGGAGAGGAGCGGATACTGCTCTTCACTGCTGCAGCATCGCGTCTACCAGCAGCATTCAGTAGACATAGGGTGACACTGAAAATAGTCAAACGATTTCTTTCCTTTTTCTTTCACGTGGTGGGGGAGGGAGTAAATTGATGAGCTATACCCTGAACCACGCTGGACAATGTGTTTGAACCTACAGGCATTGGGAGCTCAGCCAAGAATGCAAATACTTTTCCGAGACTGCTGGGGACTTAAGGATAGCTGGAGTCCTCAGTACCCCCTCCCTCCCTCCATGAGCATCCATTTGAGTCTCTGGCTTCCCGTTACGCTTGTGTCACAGCACTGTGTAGCCTGTAGATTTTTTTTTGAAACGCTTTCGCATTTTGTCTTCTGTAACGGAGCTCTGATAGAACAGATTTGTTTCCCCATACAGCGATCAGATCCAGTATCTCCCGTACAGTCCATGCTGGAGCTCTTTTTGGATTTGGGACTGCATTGCCACCCGTGCTGATCAGAGCTCCACGCTGGGCAAAGAAGAAATGAAAATCAAAATTTCGCGGGGCTTTTCCTGTTTACCTGGCCACTGCATCCGAGTTGAGATTGCTGTCCAGAGCGGTCACAGTGGTGCACTGTGGGATACTGCCCGGAGGCCAATACTGTCTATTTGCGGCCACACTAATCCTAATCCGATATGGTAATACCGATTTTAGCGCTACTCCTCTCGTCGGAGGAGTACAGAAACCGATTTAAAGAGCCCTTTATATCAATATAAAGGGCCTCGTAGTGTGGGCGGGTACAGCGTTAAATTGGTTTAATGCTGCTAAAATCAGTTTAAACGCGTAGTGTAGACCAGGCCTGTAAGAGGTTATAGGTTTCTGGTCTATATAGCAATACAAGTACTGTAGTATGCAGGTTTGATAGACCCTGAACTTTGTCTTAGCACAAGCATGTTTTCTGAATCCATTAGCAAGCCTTGGACTTCACGTTGGAGGTGGCAAGCCCTGTTTGTCAAATGTCCAGTTTGCTGCAGCTGTTGAACTCTGCTTCATCAACACTCTCCAAGGTACATGACACCCCCCTCCCCCCGTTTTCCTGCACTGGTGATTCTGGTGGCCCAGCTCCAAGGGTTCTGGAGCTTGGTCTTCTGCTATGAGATGGTCAACCCCGTGGTATAGGCAATGTCTTGGAGGGTGGGTCTTAAACTCTGTGAAACCATACTATGGGTGTTTAATAGTCTCTCTTCCTGGACGAAGGAAAGAAGGGGAGGGAGAATCTTCTGTATTCTCAAGCATTAAAAATAAGTAATAAGCTTTATAGGAGGTGGCTAAGCAGGCAGAGGATCGTAGAGTGTACATCCCAAGTTCAAGTGGAGGTACAGGCCCTGTTCCAGGAGGGAGGGAGGGAGGGATATCTGCAGCAAAAGTCTGTTTACAAATGGAGGTTAATAGGCTGTAGCTACAGCCTGTTCTCCCAGGGCCAAAATAATCACCTTTTCTTCTGTTCATAATGTTCTTCAGGACAATTAAATAAAAAGTAAATGTCAGAAATGAGCTAGATTGTCCCTGCCTTGTCCAGAGGTCCTGGTTCTCTTGGACCTTGTCCAGAGGTCCTGGTTCTCTTGTATCCAATTCAGGAGGCAACCACTGCTAAGTTAGACCTAGCCCACAAGAAGGATCTGTTCTCAGGGGTCAAATTCCACATGGAAACCCTGTAGCTAGATTAATAACTCTGGATATTTAAGAGGTATGAATTTAAATAGGATGTTCAGCTGTTTGTATCATCTTCATTCCTGAGAAAGTATTCTATAAACAGCACATCTTCAAGGGCCAGGTCTGTAAATGAGGCATAGTGCTAAGTATTGGTATGGATGAACCTAATCAAGACAAGGGAACGTGTCTTGTTTGGAGTTGTTATAGTAAAGTCTTAATATGGGCCAAACCCTCAGATGCTCTGAAATGAAAGTGGTAGACGTTTCTAGCTCACTAGAGACGACGGGATTGTGGTCTTAACCAGACATACAATGTCCTAGAGTGCCCTTGTTTTTCAACACTACACCAATGAGATCTCCCTCTTGGGACCTAAATCTTGTATTAAATACCCTGTCTAAAGCATCCTTTTGATTTCTTGTAAAAAATGGACTTAGTTTTTTTATCTTTAAATGTTGTCATCCTGGTTCAGTATCTTTGGCAAAGAGTGTTTTTGAGGAGGGGTAAGGTCTTACTGTGGAACAGCAGTCCCACACCTCTCATGATAGCAAAGTTGTGTTAGGATTTAACACAGCCTTGATTCCCCAAACAAACCTAAGTACAAGAAATGTCGTCTTCTATACTTTTCTGCCCACATGCAAAAGACCATTTTTAAACAAAAATCCCAATCCGTGGAACCAAACAAACAAAATCCTGCCCCCTCATGGCATAATCTTGCTGTCAAGAGAGCTCTAAAAATCAACCTTTAATGCTAAGTACCCAATTCAGAAAAATCTCTAGCTCTGTTGGCCTGCAACATCTATCATAAATAAACAAGGGGTGGGGGGAAGCAGCCAAGTGGCACACTTCAGAAGCATTCAGAAGTAGAAACTGCATTCCCCTTAAATGTTTGTGCTCGTTCATTCAGAGCCAGGAACCCTCCTGGCCTGAAAGATCATTTAAAACGCAGAGATGTGTAGGGTGGCCAAATGGTCATGTTTACATACCTTAAGTAAGTAAGTTTTAAAAATTAAGGGTATAGGCCCGATCAGTCCCTGCTGTTGAAGGGAGGGCTCTGCATCGTATGTTTACCCCGTAAATTGATACATGGTTTTTAAAAAGTCTAGCCCATTCGTCCTTTGTTTCTTGCCCTGCTGACATGCTGCACTTCGACATCCCATTGTGATGGATCTTTTAAATAGGAGATTTTCAGTTAAATTTTTTCCTTTCTTCTGGCAAGAAGTCTGCAGATCCAACATACTGGCACAAAGATTATAGTTCTGAGGAAGGCTTAAACTGTCAGTCTCCTCAATCTACTGTACAGGCACTAATGTATGTATATAAATATCTTTCACTGGGATGAAATTTGATCTTCCTCTGCAGTTGGAAGTGATTAAGAGTTTGCCCATTACCAGTCCGACAGCTCTGTTAGGTGACGACAATTGGCGGAGTATCTTCCTATGAAGAGCCCTTAGCTGCTGGAGTTCAGTACTTTCACCAGCAGTTCCACGGAGTCTCATGGGGATGCAGAAAGTGTCACTGCAACTCAGTTTGTGGGAGGGAAAATATATGTTTGGGGAGTGGTGCTACAAAATATTTTTGTGACTACAAGCAGCCACCTGTATTCTTGTCTGGAACCCTAATATAGATTTTGTAGGGCTTTAATAAATGGCTTTAATTAACTATTAAAAATAAAAACTGTTGAATTTTCTCATTACTGCATCTCCTGGGAAAAAAGCACACCTGTTGTATTCACTTGTTTTGAAGTAGAGTCCTGCCTGGCAGAGTCTGCTTCTTGTCTTGAGTATGTCTGGCATTCTTTTCTGGTGCAGTAGATGAAAACCTCTCAACACTTTTAGATTTGAGGTTCAAAGATAACATTTCAAAGCTAGTTGTGATGTGTGGGGAAAAATATTCTAGTGTGGCATTTAGCACTAAAGTCAATCAGTTACCCATTCTTACTCTTAACTTGTCTATCAATAATATGCTTTACACAGGTGTAATTTCTCTTCAAAAACACCTTTCTTAAAATGCACAGCAGCATGCATATAGTACAAGGTGTACAATACTTTAATGTTGTGTGTCCGTGAGAAATCCAGACCTATACAGAACTGTATGAGCAACAGCTTATTTTAGCCATATCACATACTTCATGTTTCATATGTATGTTGTGGGGTATTCCCCTCAGAATTCTCTTGAAGCAACATGTTGCTTGAAGATAGCTGATTGACAGAACTGCTTCAGTCCAATCTCCTTGTGAAAAGAATCCGGAGAGAAGTGTCTGCCTTTGTGTGCAGGCTGAAGTCTGGAATCTGGCATGTTGGGGGCTAAAAGATTCTTTTGACACTGCATCAAAAAGTATGAAAGGAGCCTCTTGCTTGCAGTGTTGCATGAGAATTGGTGTCTGAAGGGTTTTAAACAAAATAGTTCATACTTTCCAATGAACATACCTATGTTCAGTTATGGGGCCTGCTCTCTACAAGGGTTACAATGGCTCCTTTCATCAAAAAATTGGAGTTGTTTATGAACGTTAAACCTTACAACCTCCTTGGCAGCTAGTTGGTAAATTTCATGCAGAGAGACAGAGCTGAAGTAACTTACCTTGATGTTCCCCCAAGAGCCAGTGGCAGAACCAGGAGTCCTGATCCATCCTTTGCTTTTACCACTAGACACAGCTTTAAAAAAACAGTAATCCAGAATGTAGCCCCTATTGAACAGAAAATATGAGCCATCTTTTCTTGGCACAAAACACTTGCATGAATTTGCAGTTTCTTAGGTATCTGGTCCGCAGTTTGCATTCATTGATCAGTGAGTTGATACAAACTAAAACCCACCGACAGCAATGAATGTTGATTGCAGCCATTAGATGCTTAAGCTGTGCAGTAGTATTTCTTCAGATACAGTCCAGTCTGTAATTCCATAGAGTAATTAATAAAACATCAACGCTGTCCCAACTTGTATTTAGCTTAGACAGTCTGGTTACCATCTCAAGACCTGAAGAGGAGCTCTGTGAAGCCTGAAAGCTTATCCCTTCCACCAAAAGAAATTGGTCCAATAAAAGATTGTTTCACTTACCTTGTTTCTCTTTTGTCTTCCAGGACACACACATTATTCCAATAAGGGTCGTATTACCTTGGTACAGTGTGTAAAGTACATGTAGATGGAGAAAATAAAAACAATTGACTGGCTAGTTCTAAAGTCTATACAAAATGGAGTAATTTAAAATTGTTTTGCACAGCCATTTTATTTTTGCGCCACAGATCTTTCAGGCATCTACTTACCTGCATTGTCTTTGAATTGTCCTAAGGCTTGACAATTAGATAAATTCTCATGGTTGCTCTGTTGCATTTAAGAACATAAGTGGGACTTTCAAATACACCTGAATAATTCAGGTGCATAAATCCCATTGACTTTAAATGAGAGGTGTGCTCATAAGGAATTTAAAGATTTTTTGTTTATTTGTTTTGAAAATCCCACCCATTGTCTCTTCACTTTTTGGCTACTAAAAAATCATGGGTGATCACAGCTGCATTTATATATGCCAACTACTCTCCAAGTTCTCAGTTTACCCTTTCAGTCTAGCCATTTCAGAAGGCCAGATTCTGGCCAGCTGTACTAGAAATGCTTGCTAGTATAGCTATTCTGCAAACTGTCCTGATGTAGATGCACCTTAACCTGTCAAAAGTGCTACTGTTGGTTATTCCAGTTCCCCGTAGCTATAATGGCAAAAGCACTTCTTTTGCTGATATAACCGTCTTCACTAGGGCTTTTGCAAATGCAGAAATATAAAAAATCACACCCCAGCTGACACTAGTACCCTGGCAAAAGCTTTGTGTAGATCTGGCCTTAATTGACAGCTATAGGTCAGTTGACCACTTTTTTGAACAAAAGAAAGGGGAATGGCTAATAGGCTTTTGGAAAAGAGTCTGGCAGTGATGCTCAACTTACTCATGGAGGTATTGTGATGCACACTTGGGAAAGGCAGATAATGCTTTTCATGAAAAATTTGCTCTTCTGGCTTCTGTACCAGAAGTTTGGAGTAAAACACATTTTCTGAGACTTCATACTTAAGACAAATCCATATTCTTTACACCTTTATCATGATAGCCTAAAACTCCTTTGGTGCCAAGAAGTGTTCATTTTTTTTGTAAGGATGCTGCATATTAATTGACCACTTACTGAGAAGAAATTTTATACAGATTTAGAGTATTCAGAAGCAAAGACAAACATCCTCCATAATTCGCCCCATAATTTCTAGCCTGTTTCAGTTTTAAAACATAGCTTTGCTTTAAAAGGAGGGAGGGACAGTAAAAGATATAGTTTAATTTTTGTTGGCTCTTCAGTTGCAAAGGTCTGTAAGGCACAGCCTGCAATGCCAGACACAGGGCATTCATTTTAAGATTGTTTGGTACAACAATCTAACTTTTAACCTAAGTAATCTCTTTATTGGCTTCCATAATCCTTGCAGAAATAACCCTCTCCCTCCCACCCACCCTCTGTCTCCTTTTTAAAGCATTTTGTGGGTACAGTGGTATATATGACGTTCTAAGCAGGGTGGACAGGGTGCCCTGTGTCTGGTTCTTTGCTGAGGTGATTTTACATTTAACTATCCCATGAAAAGAGCTGAACTTTCTTCCCCATACAGTTGTCCTGTGACAGTGTAAGACGGAGGGACAGCTGGGTTTAGTAATACGGAATTCAGTATTCTTGGTTAATACTCCTGGTGAGCAGTTGGTGAGGATTAGGGGAAGCAGGTTCACAAGAACAAATTAAATGACATTCCAAAGCTTTTCCAGCAAAGCTCAAATTGCCAGCCCAAATGGGAAGTAGGTTTCCATTCTGAACTAGTTTGCATCACATTTCTTCTAGCACAACATTCTCAAATTTCATTTCCAAATTTTACTGTTCATTTGTGGACATGTTACTGCTTCTGTATCAGCTGTGTGCAAAACTTTCTATTACTTTCATTCAGACTTTCTTTTTGTTGAAATCCCACTTAATGTGTTTAAAAAACCAAAACAAAAATGTAACAGTTTAATGTTTAAAACTGAAAACATCCTTTTAAAGAAATACATAAAGATACTTATAAGGGGGCTCAGGGGGTTAGGGATCTCAACTAGTCTTTGTTCACAATGTAAAATGTGTGTACATCATGACCTGTTAATAGCAACCAAATGTAATTATATATAAGGTTCAAGTTTTCTGTTTAGCAATGTGTCTAAGATAAACCTCAAGGTACAGTCAACGGTCGATGGTTTTTTCTAATTCTCAAACTCACCGACAGCGTTGAATGTTCACTGAAGCTATCTGAAGGCTGCTACGTGCATACATACGCCCTACATAGTTTCCATGCATCTGTTTTTCCCTGGGCCAGCAGTGGAAACACTGCTGAGGGCTCCGCATTCTTTATTGCAAGGTCTTAAATAGCAGTATTTTAATTATGAAATGGAACTGTGTAGCTGAGGGCTAATGAATCGCAGGCACGTAAGACTGCAGTTCTTTATACAAAGATGACTTGGACTACTGCTTAGAATGGCTCTGAATGTTCCAATTTGTAACTGTACAGTAAACAAATGTCCTTTCTTATCCAATTAAGAAGCCTAAATATTTAAATAGGGAAGTACTTAAGTTTTTATATATAATATATATATATAAAATTTAAAAATCTATAAACCAAACTCAGGATGGAAAAAACCAAAACAGCTTTTCTTTATTTTCACTGAAAGGGTACACACACCTGCCTCAGTTCTCTGGAGAACTTTTTGTTCTGTTCCTTTTAAAACACATTTGATCTTTAGTGGCTGTGGAGGACTGAATTGAGAGCTCTTCAGAACACATCAATCTCAATTTGTTTGTCTACATGCTCTACTACAAATAACATGAAATGGGGGAGGGAAGGGAGAGACTGACCACTGCTGAGAATCAGAACTTTACCCTGAAATAGTTCCGACTGGCTCCAGTTAAAAGGACACTGTTAACTAGAATTTCTTAAAATCTTTAAAAATGTGTAAAGGCTTTTTCTGCTCCACTGTTGATGTTTAGAAATGTCTTTTGGGCACATGTGAAATCAACACCACAAAACATGCCTAGCCCATCTCTCCCTTCTTCTGTGTGTTTGCCTTTGCCTGGTACTGCTTGCGTTTCAGTTTTGTTGCTTCTGTTACTGATTGGTTACCTTCTTGCAGGTACTTCAGGAGCGCCACATGAGCATTGTAGCCATGCTAGCATGAGAGAGAAAAAGCAACTATCCATCCATGAAACACTGAGATTGACTTATACACAGGGTGGGATTTCCAAAAGTGCACCATGTTGGGCTTGACTTCAATGAAAGCAAGAATTAATGGATGTCTTACCATTGACTCCAGTGGGAGCAGAGTTAGGCCAATACTGAAAGCTTGTGGAAACCCCCCCAAAGTAAACAACCTGAAAAGAAGAAAAAAATAAGCTGTGGGTATTGCTGGTTAAAAAAACAACAAAACTTTCAGAGGGAAGTGTGATTTTTTTCCCCCCACCCCCCAGCTCCATCCTCAAGCTGTTGGTATCCCTTTAAGTTTTAGGTTAAACATGTGAAAATTTCTGCCTAGAAAGTTCATGATTTAGATTAAATTAATTACGTACTTTTGTATTCAGCTTTTAGCTGCAAAAGGATTTGTTTAAATTCTCCCTAAATTGCCACATTCTTCCATCTGCCTAATTATCCTAACTCTTTCAAACTATGCAAACCAGCTGGAAGTGATCTCTGCCAGTTGCTTAAATTGTTGTATGCAGTGTTGTAGCTGTGCTAGTCCCAGGATATGAGAGAGGGAGGGCTTTGGCTTTGAAAGAAATCTGTTGCTTTACCCGCACTCACGGTGGTGCGAATGCACTGTGTGTGTACACGTCAATAGTCAAATAAGGATGTTATGAATTTAAAACTTTTTGTGCTTTTATTTTTAGTGGAGCACATTTACTGTAGCCCCAATGACTGTTTTTAAAAACAATCTGAATATCTAGTGCACGTAGGCATAATTTGGAAAGTTAGACTGACTTAATGAGTATTTGGGGGAGGGGGAGGATACACTGATTTTTAAAGATTCTCTTCACATTGAAATGTTTTGCAAGCTGTACTAAAAATAACATTTGGAAATAATCATATTTCTAACTTCTAGGAACACTGAGCAGCTCATTTCCCTCATCACTTGTACAATGGTTTTCAGGAGTCCAAGGATTGTCTTTGGAGTTCATTTGTGAATCTAAGTGAAATACAGTATATATTTTTGTATCCCCTGGAAGCAAATGGACTTAGGCCACCAATGCAGGTGGAGATTTTTTTATTAACCTCAGCTCTTCAACAGGAAAGGGTTTTTGGACTAATCCGTTTATACCTTTTTAAATGTATTCTAATCTGTGCATATGATCTTTACAGTAAGCAACAATAGAGGAATACAGCTTTTAAGGTTCTATTGTATTAATAAGCTTCCATTTTTAAATAAAAATTGATTCATGGGAAGTCGTATTCTCTGGGACTGTTGATTTTTCTAAAGTGTGTAAATTTAGATTGTGTTAAACTTAATTACAGTGTATTAAGATGGATAAATTTCATCTTTGCTTTATAGGATTAGCACTGGCCAGTGTGTATTGTGGCACTCTGACACAGTTATGGTTCAGAAAACATGCATTTTAAGTCACTCTTTTCAGGCAATGAGTGGAAAAATTGCCCCTTTAGACAGAAGTGTATTTTGCTCATTTTTAACCTGAAGATGAATATTTTTGTGGTGTCTGATTCAACAGTAGCCAAACAGAATTGTCATAGCAGTAAAAAAACAAACATTTTTTGTTTCTTTTCCCAATCTGTTTAAAAAAAAATCTTTAAAAAAATTCTGAAGAATTTTAAAGGTTGAATAACAAATTTGCTTTTCATGCCTCTGATGTGGTTTGAAGAAATTAAGTGTAAAAAATTTAACATTGCAAAAAAGTACATGCTATACTTCATTTCCCACTAATCTTCTGTAATGCACAGAGGTTCCATATACAATTTGTGTGGACATTGATAAACTTTGGCAAATACTGTACATACTTGAAAGAAGCCTCTCTGATATGAGGCAAATAGGTAATATATATACTAGGTGCTACAAGTATACTAAAAGTAACATAGGCATGTTAAAGACATTTATTGGCACTAGATGAATTTGTCTTGTAAAGCTAAATCCAATTACAGGATCACACCTATTGTGTGAGGCACATTCACTTGCTACATGGGATTGTTTTGCTCTAACTGTTAAAATGACTGAAATTTTTTATACCAATTAAGAAATACACATCAGATATACACCCTTTCTTAGAGATCAAGAGGAAGATGTCAGTAGCTGTTGGATTTGTAAATGCTTCTTACAGTGCAGTAAGATTTCAGGAGACTTCTCTGCAGATGAGAAGTGTACAGCATAACAGATTATTTTCAAAATCTGAAAGCCTAGTTTACACTTGAAACAATTATTGTTAAAGCTATGCTTTCCTAGTGATTTACGCTGATGTGCCAAATCTTAGGGAAGGTGCCGCTTTTTAAATATTATGTTCCTTCACCACCTGAAGCTCCCACAATGATTGTAACAGACCTTGTCCTCTACATGTACCTTGCCATTTCTGCTGCGTCAAAAATTAGTGTCTTGCATCATTTTTCCTTCCTCGTTCTCATCCCACTCCTTCCCATTTAAATTACTCTGATAAAAAACTAAGGCATTTATTTACTACTAAGTATGAAGCTACCTGTGCAAACTTGCTGGATAGCCAAAGCACAGTGCTATTCAGCAGAATGCTTAGTAAAAGAGCCTACTAATTACACTTCTGCTTTAGTGATACCGGCATAATTCCATGAAAGTGTAAGATGTTTGAGAAAATGCTCTGCTTACTTAAGTGCCAAAAAGTTTGTCAAAACACTTAACTTCCAAACAGCTTTCTTTAAAGTACATTGGACTAAAACTTCATGCTAAGCAGATTGTTTGCTGGAAGAATGCTATAGGACAGCAGCTGACCAGGGACCTACTAATCTTACTAGTTAAGATATAAGGTCAGGAGAAGTACAAGGATTTCTCTGGAAAGTGTGTATGTGCGTGGGAGGGAGCGCAGGTTGGGGATTTTTTTGGGCATGCATTAATAGCCTGGCCTTAGCCTCTACTGTGAAGTAATAACTATGCCCATTTATCACCTTTATGCTGGGATCCCAAAATGTAGACAAACCATTAAGACTCACTACTACCCTGCTGTTCAGATAAGCGTAAACTTTTTTTCATTTGGTCAGTCTCGGTCTCTCTCTCTGTGTATATATAACACACCCACTATTTTTAAATATTCCAAAAAACACGGCCCAAAGTTTGTGATTTGCCACAAGGTCAGCCAGTGAATCAGTGTCAAAAAAGAAAACACATTTCCTGATTCCCTGTTCTGAGCTTTAAACACAGTCCTTATGTTTAGCCTTTAGATGAGGTGGGGATAGTCTTTCTTTGCCATACAAGAAAGACTCGTATATACTCGATCATAAGCTGGTTTGTTTATAAGATGACCCCCCCCCCAGCCCTCCAGATGGATAGGTAAAAATGGAAAATTTTTATAACCTGTTCATAAGTGGACCCTATAATTCAGGCGTCGGCAAACTTTGGCTCCCGGGCCATCAGGATAAGCCGCTGGGGGTGCTGAGATGGTTTGTTTGTTTACCTGAAGTGTCCGCAGGCACAGAGGTAAACCTAGGTGAACAAAATGTCCCGGTGCGCCAGCTGCTTACCCTGATGGGCTGGGACAGCAACTGGTGGAGAAATTTTTTGGGGGAGAGAAGCTCAGAGTCAGGGGAGTAACCCCTGTGACCACTCCCCACATGACCCCACTCCTAGCCCAGGACCCCCACACTCTCCCCATCCCTTCCCTTCCCACCTTATCTGGGTAGCGTGGCCACAGTCGGCTCCAGCGGGTCAGCCCGGGTGGCGTGGCCACAGTCGGCTCCAGCGGGTCAGCCCGGGTGGCGTGGCCACAGTCGGCTCCAGCGGGTCAGCCCGGGTGGCGTGGCCACAGCCGGCTCCAGCGGGTCAGCCCGGGTGGCGTGGCCACAGCATGTTCCAGCAGGCTGGGCCAGGTGGCACGGCTGCAGCGTGCTCCGGTGCCCAGGCGACGTGGCCAAGCGGCATGGCTGCAGCCTGCCAGCCCCGGAACTGCAGCTGCTTGGCCAGAAGTGGAGAGACTCTGGCCCTGTCTCTTCCCTTCTTACTCTACTGGCTGTGCTGCCTCGCCTTGCTCCCTCTGTTGTGGGAGGGGCTGTGTCCCTCCTCTTTCTCTCTATATCCATTCATAAGCCGACCCCCTTCTCTGATGCTTCTCTTTTTTTTACTAAAAAAATTCGGCTTATGAATGAGTATATAAAGTAAATTTGTCTGAAATTCCAGGTCTCCTCTCAACTGCTGATCTCGTAAAACGAAGGAAATGGTGGGTCCACTTTCTGGGTACTTTCCTTGGTTATGAAAATGAGACACTAACACACAGGTCCTCAAACCTTTAAACACCTGTCTCCCAATAATTTCAATATTAGGCACCTAAATACCATTGAGCATCTGGGCCTCACTGATGGCACTGTTCCCTTGTGGAGTCTCTTATGAAAAGTGGCTATTTTAAGACTATATTGTACAGCGATGCGTTTTACGGATAGAAGACGGCATGGCAGTAAGGCTGAAAAGTGTGGTTTGGATAAGTACTTGTGAAAATTGTCAGTCTGTGTATTTTGCCTGTGGTTTGTGGAGCAAAAACTCCACTTGCATCTGTCTGTGCAGAAAAAGGCTTGTTGAGTGTGTCTTTAATGGGACAAGCAGCAAGTAATGTGACAGGAGCGGAGATTACTTGAAGGGATTTTGAAGTGATTCAGAAACTGACAGGTGGTAGAAATGAACATACTAACAAGGGCATAAGTAATCAGTTGAAATTTTCTTAAATGAGTATATGCGAGTTAGAAATGTATAAAAATTGAAAGGCTTCGTGCCTAATTCAAGAAACAGTTGTGCATTTTCCCTTGAATTTAAGACTAAAATGAATTCCCATTTCCCTTTCTCCTCCTTTTGTAAAGGCAGCCTGTATCTTCTGCTGCTTCGTGTTTGAGAGCTGTGTAATAATCCAAACATGTGGAAATCAGCTCGTGTGCATCTTGTAAGAGCCAAGTTTATCTGTTTTGGAAATGCCATATGAAAATGAATGTTTATCCTGTTTGAGACTCTGACCTACAAATAACTTTAACTGCTAGTCTATAAAGAGGTCTTTTCTGTGCCAACTAAATTAACAAAATGTTTCCTGTGCATTTCATGTGCATGTACATGTAGTGCATCAATAAATATTTCTGGTTTTGTATTTGGGAAAACAAGATGGTCATATTATAGGATGAATGTTTTCCATGCCAAAAGTAACTCAGGAGGATATTAAACAGCAGCTACTAACATTACGATGTCTGTATTGCAGTCTTGGTGTGCTTGCAGCTTGTGTAGATACACCTGAGCTAGTTTTATTTTAGCCCAGGTACTGGAGTAGTGGATCTGTGACAGTGTGCACTTTAGCATGGGCTATACAAACCCATCCCGAACTCAGGGTAATTACTCATGGGGCTAGCCTGCACTGAAGCACGCACTGCTCTGAGAGCCAAGCTCACTTGTATGGATAAATTGCATTCAAGAGTTTTTTTTAAAAGCTGGTTAAGGAGCTTTTTGGACTATTGATAAGCTCTCTGGACTATTAATATTCTCTTCTGATCAGTCTTGGAACACTGGGAAAGTTCCAGAGGGATCTAAGAAAGCTAATGTGTCAATATTTTAAAAAGGTAAATTAGAGGGCCTAGGGTAATCATAAGCCTATCAGTCTGACATCAGTCCGAGGTAACATAATGCAGTGACCAATCTGGGACTTTATTAATAAAAGAATTACAGGAGGATAATTAATGCTAATCAACATGGGTTCATGGAAAATAAATTACAAACTTTTTTTGTTAAAAATAAGTGGTGTGAGCTTAGATTTCTGTAATGCGTTTGACTTGGAAATTCAAAACATCTTGATTAAGAATGTTTTTGTATTCTAATGTGGCACACATTCAGTGGATTTAAACTGGCTAACTGATAGTTCTCAATGTAACTGTAAATGGAGATTCATTGAGTGTGTGTATCTACAGTGGTTTCTTGGCCCCTTTGCAATTTAACATTTTTATCAATTACTTGGAAGAAAATTAAAATTATTACTGATGAAGCTGGCTGACCCAAAGACTGGGAGAGCAGTAAATAATGAAGAGGACTGGTCAGATTCAGAACAATCTGGATTACTTGGTAAGATGGATGCAAGTAGACAGTGTTTCAAAGTGGCCAAACATAGTCATAAAGCTAAGAATGAAGATCATACTTACAGGATGGGAAACTCTATCCTGGGAAGCAGTGACTCTGAAGAAGACTTGGGGGGCAATGATAGATAAATTAACGGAACACAAGCTCCCAGAGGAATTTTGTCACCAAAAGGGCTAATCGGGTTCTTGCATATATAAATGGGAATATGGTGTGGGAGTAAAGACGTTATTTTACCTCTGCATTTGCACTTGTGCAGCCACTATTAGAATTCTGTATTCTGTTCTAGTGTTTACAAGTCCAGAAGGATGTTGAAAAATTTGGAAAGGTTCAGAGAGGAGCCTCCAGGATGAGTGCAGTTTGGAAAACCTGCCTTATGTTGAAAGACTCAGTGAGCCCAATGTATTTAACTTAACAAAGAGAAGATTAAAGGGTGGCTTGATCAGTCTGTACCATATGGGGAAAGATTGTCAGGTAGATTAGTTCTCTGTCAATAAAGGCATAAAATAATCCAGTGACTGGACGGTGAAGCTAAACAAATGGGAATTATTCGCAGGGAGTGTAATTAACCACTGGAACAAGTTACTAAGGATTGTAATGGATTTTCCAACACTAGAAATTTTAGAATCAAGATTGGATTTTTTTCTAAGACATATTCTGATTCAAACAAACTAATTCAGGGATGTCCTATGTATGGCCTGTTAAGCAGGAAGTCAAACTAGATGATCAAACTGGTCCCTTCTGGCTTTATAACCTATGAATCTGGATTCCTTGCACCTCCTAAGAGGAGAAAATGCATTCACAAGAATGTGGCAATAATACATACATGAAACTGATATTGTAGTTTTGTTATTTGACAAGAGAAAGGTAAATAGTCCTTCAACTGCTATGCAATTGACTTTTGTGTATTTGAAAAAACCAAAACCAATCCCCAAACCCTAAAATCACAAATGAATAGTGGAGCATATATGTGAAGGCTTCAGGATTACAAGCAAATCTACTTTGAAATCAAATAGCTAAGATCAGTTGTTCTAGTCACTTAACTGCTAAGAGTCAAAAGTTCTTTTTCCTTCTTAATTGGTGACCTTGCTAAAGCGCTGTAAAAATCACAGCACTTCTGTCCTGCTGTTAATATCATCCACTCTTGCTGCAGAAACAAACCTTGAACTTGGGTCTTGGCAGGTAAAATGTTTTGAGTCACCACTAGCTAACTTAATATGTAAAGGTTTGTTCCAGTAGCATGAGGAAAATGTGAAGTTTATCTGAATACAGGGAGATGATGACCTAATCCAACAATAAAACTATTCATATAGTTTGTCTGTAGCAACAGTACTTAGTTTTTGGAGCAATTGTACACTTGAACTCTACAGATGTATATCATATCAAGTGTCAAATTATTAGTGTTCCTTCTTGGGAATGATCCGAAGTGGATTTTCAATCTTCGATTTTCAGAATTGTAATCCATTAAGCAAACTGTATACATCAAATGTGCCATAAAATGTCTTTTTTTCTCTAAAAAAAACTATTTTTTTCAAAAAAGGGTACTTAACAAATCTTTCAAGGAACTTTTAGACTTTGCAGACTAGGCCTTTTTATCTCTTCATAGTATTAATTTAAGGTTAATAAATGGAATATGATACACTTTTTGTGCAAATTGGGAAGTGGAATGAGCAGCATGGAGTGAGACTGCTTTTTAAGGTGACCAGAAAACAAGAAAATCCCTAACCACACCATAAAGGCCACATGCCAACTCTGTACAGGGTTCCCACCAAAGTAATAATGTGAAAATTTATAAGAGTACGTAGTGCAGCTGCCAAGGTTCCACAGTGTTTAATTTCAGCACTATCTGTCTGCCAGAGCCTATGGTTTAACATTTTCCCTCCTTTTAGTACCATATTACAATTGCATATTTTTATGAGGTTGGGTTGGAGGCTAGGAGAGAAAAGATTATTGTAAGAATAACATATTTAATTTAAATCTGAAATGAAATGACTTGCCTTGTGCACATTTATAAGCTCGGTAATAGTTGATTTTTCCCTAGTGATGTGTATTAGCTGTTGAGGTACACTTCTGGGTCACATGTTTTCATTTGAAGATGGGCAATTAAAACTTCTATCAGTCAAATCTTATCTCTCAAAGTAAAACTATATTGCTGTTGATTCAAGACTATAAATGCCACATTCAACATGTGACAAATTTCCTCCCCCCTTAATGTCATGTGGGGAGGGGGGGAGGAGTTCTATTCATTCCCAGTAGTTTGAATGATTCTTGTACCATTGCTCAATCAAGCTGTTCTGTGGAACGTGGCTGGGAAGAAGCTGAAATCATGATATTCTAGTTGAGAAGTAAACAATCCACAGATGATCAAGTCAGGATGCTCATGTGGTTTGAATCTCTGCATCATGACAAGGCTCTACGTGAAAGCAAGTGTCTCTTGTTGAACCCCTGCTCTTTCCAGCCATGTAAACCTTTATGGTTAATATTTTGCTCAACATGATGAACTAAGGGTTTTCCTTTCCAGTAGAAACATGAATATTTTCAAAAACAGAGCCTTGCCAAATGAATACAGACAACTGGGCATCAGCTGAAGGAAGCATTCGATAGTAATACTGTTGCGGCTGAATGTGAGCATGTGCAGTCCAGTCATATACACAGGACTTGTTCCTTGAGCTATTTCACATCTTTTGAGATGAGATGACCTATTCACGTGAAAGATGCTTTTAATCCTATATTTTATAGTTTTGAGAAGACCTGTTGACCCTTGACCCCTTGGTAACAATACAGTCGTATGATTAATAGTGCCTTAGCATGCTGTGACATACCAAGGAACTATAAATGGCAAAATCCCCACCTAGAAAAGTGGTTTCAGGAGACATAGGGAGCCTTATCAGTGTGCAAGACTTTCCTATCAATAGGTCTCCAGATTCTAATCCCTCAATCTCTCTGCTCAAAAAACTGTTTTTCTACAGGCTGGAGAAAACATAACTAGTATTCCTATTCTAAATCTCTGCAATGTGCTCGTTCTAAGTCTCTGCTGCAAGAGGAATCTGTGTCATTAGTGCCATTGGTTGTTCCTTTTTTTTTTTAACAAAAAAAAAATCACTTTGGCACCTGGATCATAATAATTGAGGGAAGATATACGAAGTCTACTTTTCACTTTTGCCCACCAATAAAAGTTTTAAGGCCTAATGAAAGATGTAATGGATGCTCTTTTCTACATAAATATAAGTAAAACTAAACTTACGCTTAGGAGGAGGAGCACACTCCAGTCCAGTATTCTTACTACTCATGACATTTTAAATTTTTGTTGAGCTGTGTATTCTATAGCATGTCAAACAGGCTGATAGCATGTGGGCAATAATTAAAGCAATGATCCATCCTTTTTATTTATTTTTTATTTTTATTTATATATATTTATTTAAATAAGTGAACACAATACAAAGCAGAAATTAACAATGGAATACCTGAGATAAATGCTTCCTAGGAGTGCAGTTCTTATGCCTATATGGCCATGCTGAAGTTCTTGTCTTGACTTCAACACAAACATCATCTGTAGCCTTATGTGAATCAATTATCTTTTTTTGCCTTTGTTTCTCCATTTATAGAAGTGGGGAGGTGATCATGCCTACCTGTCTGTGACTGTTGTGAAGACTAAATTATTTTCCTCCACCATAGTGTTTTGAAGCTTGATGTATGCGAAGCAACCTGGTTACTCTAGGAGGCCTCTGTTTGGAAATGGTAGTTTCCACATTGTGGAGAACTGGCAGAAAAGTGATCAGATTTAGACTATGGTGTCTCCCTGGAAAGCAGGGAAACTCCTGTCTATTCTCATGCTCCAATCCAACAGCTGGATCAACTGGAATCACTTTCTGTTAGTCCGAAGATTTGAATTTAAGGTCTTTTTAGGGGAGGAGGGGAAGAGATCTGAGCAGGTAGCCCCCGATCTCTGGAATTCACTTCTTTGTTGTTGACCTTCAGGGTATATTTCAAACCCTATTTATTTAGGCTTTTCCTGAATAAAATGCCTGCCTTAGGCTGCACTTTTTATGGAGTGGAGTTTGATTTGTTTTGTTTAAGTTACTGTAAATATATGCCTAGAAACTCCATAAATTTAGAAAAATTATTTTCAAAGCAATCCCATAAGAAATGCTAACCAAAATAAATATTTTTGTTTTGGTTCTGAAATACAATTCCAAACAAGTTATCCTAGCTAGAGAAGGAAGCTTAGATGCCTTTATAAAAAAGGCTATTTTTCTTGTTACAAGATCTCAGCAGGGTTGGGTTTACAGGTGCAGTTTTAGTTTACTCACTGTTGCAGTACATTTGTTTCCTCATCTGAATACTCAAGGGTAACACTATTGGACTGGCAGATTATCACACACTAGCTAGGATTTGGGGTAGCCATGTTAGTCTGTATTGACAAAAACAAGGAGTCTGGTGGCACCTGAGAGACAGATTTATTTGGACATAAGCTTTAGTGGGTAAAAAACCTGCTTCAGATGCATTAGATGTCTCTTGAAAATCCCAGTCACTAGCACCAGAGAGTTCATCATACATTCCCTGTGAAGCCTCACCTGACCAGCTCTCATTGACTTGAGATATCAGTTGTGCTGGCTGGATATGACTCAGATTAATTTTTCCTTCCTTGGTGACATAAGAATGTTCACCGAGGGACCACTTTAAGGATTTGCTCCTGATAGCATTGATAGTGACTCCTGTGATTCTTTGGCATATAAGGTTCATTCTCTGAAGATAATGGGACTTCAGTATTCTTGAACCATGCAATCGTGTAACCTTAATTTAGTAGATTTCCAAATTTTAAAACCTTGGTTCTCCTGACTGGGAATACATCTAAACTTGGACTTGTAGATCACAGAGGGAAGATTCAAGCACACAAGGAGAATAACACATCAGGTGTATTACCACCTAATAGAATTCTGTTTCAGGATGTAGTTAAATACAATAAAGACCTGCCCTGCAATAGATCATTCAAGCGAAGAATCAAACTACAGTTTAACCCCAACAAGCAGAAAGAAGGGGAAACCCTCTTTTTTCAGGCAGCTACTGAGACTTTTGCAATTTCGCAGTGTCCAGCTGGAATTCCCAGGCTCGGCTGAATTATTTTGCTAGGACAGACTTCCCTGTCATTGACTGTCATTCTTGGCTGTATTCTGTCAAGTTTTCCCCTCTAGTAATGGGATGGGGGGAACTAATACTCCTGGAATGGAGGAAGTGGGGTATTCACAATGGATACCTTTTGTTATAGTCTGTGATAGAGATAAGTGGCTTCTCTGAATAGAAGAGGGGAAAGCACATTGGGAAACCACCTTGTCTTACATTACTGTCCTCTTTTTGGTAGCTTCACATTAGTGCCAACAGTTGCAATGTGCAGTTTTCCATACACTTGCAAATATAATTACTTGCCCCATGAATGGGTTTCCTAGTGTGACAACCCTCTCCTCTGTATTTCACTGTGTTCCTTCCTTGTTTCCACATAAGATTTATCTAGGCCAGTTCTTGAATTCTCTGAAGTAACCTCATTTGGGGGACACTCACTGCTTATTTTTCCCTATTAACTTTATTTCTAATAATTTGCTTAACCTTTTTATTAACCGCTACACACTGAGGATGGAAAGGAGGTTAAGGATAACCTAGGCATGGCCCAACATCTAAATAAGTACTTTGCCTCAGTCTTTAATAAGGCTAATGGGTAGCTTAGGGGTAATGGAATAATGACAAACGGGAATGAGGATATGGAGGTGGATATTATGGAGGTAGAAGCCATACTTGAACAGCTTAGTGGGACAAAATTGGAGGGCCCAGATATTCTTCATCCGAGAATATTAAAGGAACTGGCGCATGAAATTGCAAGCCTGTTAGCGAAACTGTTTAATGAATCGGTAAACTCATGGGTTGTACCGTACGACTGGAGAATTGCTAACGTAGTTCCTATCTTTAAGAAAGGGAGAAAGAGTGATCCGAGTAACTATAGGCCTGTTAGTTTGACATCTGTAGTATGTAAGGTCTTGGAAAAAATTTTGAAGGAGAAAGTAGTTAAGGACATTGAGGTCAATGGTAATTGGGACAAAGTACAACATGGCTTTACTAAAGGTAGATCGTGCCAAACCAACCTGATCTCCTTCTTTGAGAAGGTGACAGACTATTTAGACAAAAGAAATGCGGTAGACCTAATTTACCTCTATTTCAGTAAGGCATTTGATACAGTTCCACATGCGGAATTATTAGTCAAATTGGAAAAGATAGGGATCAATATGAAAATTGAAAGGTGGATAAGGAACTGGTTAAAGGGGAGACTACAACGGGTCGTACTGAAGGGTGAACTGTCAGGCTGGAAGGAGGTTACTAGTGGAGTTCCTCAAGGATCGGCTCTGGGACCAATCTTATTTAACCTTTTTATTACCGACCTTGGCACAAAAAGCGGGAATGTGCTAATAAAGTTCGCGGATGACACGAAGCTGGGGGGTATTGCTAACACGGAGAAGGACCAGGATATCATACAGGAAGATCTGGACGACCTTGTAAACTGGAGTAATAGTAATAGGATGAAATTTAATAGTGAAAAATGCAAGGTCATGCACTTAGGGATTAATAATAATAATAACTTTAGATATAGATTGGGGACGCATCAGTTGGAAGCAACAGAGGAGGAGAAGGACCTTGGGGTATTGGTAGATCGCAGGATGACTGTGAGCCGCCAATGTGATATGGCCGTTAAAAAAGCTAGTGCGGTTTTAGGATGCATCAGGCGAGGTATTTCCAGCAAAGATAAGGAGGTGTTAGTACCGTTATGTAAGGCGCTGGTGAGACCCCACCTGGAATACTGTCTGCAGTTCTGGTCTCCCATGTTTAAGAAGGATGAATTCAAACTGGAACAGGTTCAGAGACGAGCTACTAGGATGATCCGAGGAATGGAAAACCTGCCTTATAAAAGGAGACTCAAAGAGCTTGGCTTGTTTAGCCTAGCCAAAAGAAGGCTGAGGGGGGATATGCCTGCTCTTTATAAATATATCAGAGGGATTAATATTAGAGAGGTAGAGGAATTATTTAAGCTTAGTACCAATGTAGATACAAGAACAAATGGGTATAAACTGGACACTAGGAAGTTTAGACTTGAAATTAGACGAAGGTTTCTAACCATTAGAGGAGTGAAGCTCTGGAACAGCCTTCCAAGGGGAGTAGTGGGGGCAAAAGACCTATCTGGCTTTAAGATTAAGCTTGATAAGTTTATGGAAGGGATGGTATGACAGGAGAGCCTAATTTTGGCAACTGATCTTTGATTATCGCCAGATAAGTATGCCCAGTGGTTGGGGATGGGATGTTGGATGGGATGGGATCTGAGTTACTACAGAGAATTCTTTTCTGAGTGCTGGTTGGTGAGTCTTGCCCACATGCTCAGGGTTTAGCTGATCGCCATATTTGGGGTTAGGAGGGAATTTTCCTCCGGGGCAGATTGGCAGAGGCCATGGAGGTTTTTCGCCTTCCCCTGCAGCGTGGGGCATGGGTCACTTGCTGGTGGATTCTCTGCAGCTTGAGGTCTTCAAACCACAATTTGAAGACTTCAATAACTCAGGCATAGGTTAGGGGTTTGTTATAGAAGTGGATGGGTAGGGTTCTGTGGCCTGCTTTGTGCAGGGGGTCGGACTAGATGATCACATTGGTCCCTTCTGACCCTAGAATCTATTAATCTATTTTCTTTGTACTAGACACACTTTAACACTAGAGGTGATTAAAAGCTTGTATTATGAGTGGCATTTCACCTGAGTGACCAGCTCATCCTCTCTTCATGCAGTTGGTGTAGGAAGTGTCTGATTCTGGGACTTATCTGTGCTTATACCAGTCAGTTAATGTTTCCTAGGTCAGTTTTATATCTATTTTTAATAGTGCTTAAAAAAATCTTTCTAAATTATGGCTAATATAAATTATGCGGTCTATGCCCTAACTTCTGTGATAAGATTTTTTTCTTAAAGAATGAATACAAAATTCAACAATCAGAATGGTTTTGCAAGAATGAGAGAGAGATGGAGGGAACCTTCTAATTTAATAGTCTCCTAGTCGGGGGCTATAGAGGAATAAATATTTTTAAAAAATCAGTTACACAAAGTCTGTGGGGAGAGTATTTCTGGATACACACTCTGGTCTTCTCCCACACAGCTGATTGACTCTAAGGCTTCATTTAACACCTAGGTTGAAAATAAACTTGATTGTCAATTAATGGGTGTAGTATTCATATCCTCAAGGCATGTACAGCACCCAGTTAATGGTTTTTAATCAAGAAACAGAATCTTAGTTAAGAGTTTTGTATAATTCCCCTGATACTATGTGCTAGAAGCCTTGCAACCAGAAGTGCTTCAGGATGGATAACAGTAGCTTTAGAGAACTTTTTCTAGTACACATGATGGCCTGTTCTATAGACAGATTGCTCTACTGTTAAAATGTGTTTGACTATTGTAAAATTTATCTGATGCCACTGCATTTTTCTTGTAAAAATGTCAGTAGAGCATGAAATATTCTTGGGAAGATGAGAAAAACCAAGATGACTCTTGGTATTCATGCACTGCTCCCAGTTACCTAATGGGGCATTAGTGTATATTGTAGTAAAAGTCTACAGTCTCTGAACTGAAACTGCAATATCATGTTTAATTTTTAGAGAACTTTTTCATTACAAGGTATATCTGCGTGGAGCAGAACATGCCTGGATTCTGAAAGAAAAAATAGAGGAAGAAAATTAAGAGCAAAATGCTCAAAAGAAAAAAAATGTCCTATTTCCAATGGATAGAAAAACAAGTAAAGGATCAAGGTACAAAATCACTTACAAAAATTTTAAAGAACATGCAAGTTTATCACTTCTTTGAGACGGAGAACATTATTTCCTCGGAGAGGGGTGTGTGTGTGTGTGTGTGTGTGTGTGTGTGTGTGTGTGTGTGTGTGTGTGTGTGTGTGTAAAATAATGGTTACTTATTACAGCAGGTGACTGCTGCTAAATTCTTCAATCCTAGTTATGTAACCAAAGTGGGGATGAGAGGCTGGGGGAGAAATTCTGGGTAAGTTAGAAGCAACTTTGTAGTATTTAAAATGCTAGGGAAAACCGTAATTCTCTAGGAGCAGCTCTTGGATGTACTATATTGATTGGATGGATTGTTTATAGCTTCATGCCTTCATTTAGGGAAAACAGTCTGCTTGAGCCATATTTTAATTGAATGTGTTGTATTTGCATAAAAATGGGACAAAGGAAGAAATGCGAAATCTGTACTGTAATCTTCATATGAAGCCATCTAGAATTTTGTTTCAATGAACCATGCTAGATGTAGATTCTGGTATTCTGACTCTTGGTCACCAACAAATCATTGGTCATATAAACTACAGTATTTTTTCTCAATTAATATAGTCTCTCACAAAGTTACTAAAAGGTAAATGCATAACTGGTTGAAAGACCATTCTCAAAGTAGTTATCAATGGCTTGCTGTCAAACTGGGCAGGCATATCAAGTGGGGTTTCACAGGGGTCAGTCCTGTGTCTGGTACTAGTCAATATTTTCATTAATGACTTGGATAATGGAGTGGAGAGTGTGCTTATAAAATTTGCAGCTAAAATCAACCTGGGAAGTATTGCAAGCATTGTGGGAGACAAGATTAGAATTCAAAATGACCTTGAAAAGTTGAAGAATCGGTCTGAATTCAACAAGATGAAATTCAGTGAAGATAAGCGCAAAGTACTGCACTTAGAATGGAAAAGTCAAAAGTCAATGAGGAATAACTGGGCAGGAGGTAATAATGCTGAAAAGGATCTGGGCTCACAGCAGCAACAATGTGATGCAGCTGCAAAAAAGGCTGATATAATTCTGGGGTGTAGTAACAGGAATGTTACATAATGTTGTATGTAAGACACTGGAGGTAACTGTCCCACTCAGCCCTGGTGAGGTCTTAGCTGGAGTACTGTGTCCAATTTTAGGCACCACATTTTAGGAAAGTTATGGACAAATAGAAATTCCAGAGGAGAGCAACAAATGATGATAGGTTTAGACAGCCTGACCTATTAGGAAAAGTTAAAACCTGGACGTGTTTAGTCTTGTCCGTCCTTCATGTTTTTTTTTTCCCCCACTAAACAAGAGTCTTCAAAGATGTTAAGGGCTGTTACAAAGAGTATGTGGATCCATTGTTCTCCATGTCTACTGAAGATATTACAGGAGGTAATGGAGCTTAATCTGTAGCAAAGGAAGTTTAGGTTAGAATTAGAAAAAACTCTAAGTGTTACGGTAGTTAAGCCCTGGAATAGGCTTCCAAGGGTGGAATCTCCATCATTGGAGGTTTTTAAAAACAGGTTGGACTTGTTAGGGATGATCTAGGTTTGCTTGGTCCTGCCTTAGCTCGGGGTTGGACTTGATGTCTTCTCGAGAACCCTTACATTTCCATGATTTTCAGCTATCAATCTGTGGTAAGATCCCTTTTGGGGAAAAGTTTAGTAGGAGGCCTTTATATAAAAGATGTGTTCTTTATTATAAACTTCTTGTATGCAAAGACTTCAGACCAGATGAGATCTTCTAAACAAAGGAATGGGGAAGAGGCTGTGGGAAGAATTAACTTTAAACCACCTTTGCACTTTAATGTTCTCAGCCCTTCTGAGACTTGTCCAGCCCCAACACAATTTCATCATCAGAACTGGTCTTAAGCACTGTTAACTACAACAGCCTCTGAGAGGCAGTTTTTACCGTCAAGAATGTCCAGAATGCAGTAGTACTTTGGCCATGTCACCAGGCTTGTCCACTACACTGAGAGTTATCAAGGTGGCTGATGTAGAGGCTTTGTCAGTTCTTTGCTGTCTGCCACATTGTGCTGGATGTATTCCCTGCTGACTGGTTCTGTCGCTGGAGTAGCATAAAGGGGTGGCAGCGTAAAACAACTGGGGTCTGTTTCTTTAAACAGTCTGTAACAAGGCTGTAACAGGTCTTAGCTAAGTATTTGCAATGATGGAAAACTTTGGTACCAAGTGTACAGCGTTTCACAGTATTTAAAATTATTTGGATTCCCAGATATCTGGCTTCTCTATTAACAATAAATATATATTATTATGCAAAATTATAGAAGAAAAATAATTACTGTTCTATTAAAAAAATAGTATAATTGTGAAGTGAATCATTTAGGCTGTCTAAAGATTTAGATTGCAGGAAAATACCTTTAGTGAATTTCTTGTAGTGAATAGTCTTGAAGTCTAAAACACTTTTTTTTTTTTTGGTCTTCAGGTTTTCATGATTCTTGCATAATTTATGCAGAATATATATTCTGAGTCAGAAGATCCTTTTTCATCATGCATAAGTGAACACTTTTTTTTTTTTTAATTTATGCACTCCAAGGTATCTGCAGTTCCAAACATACAGGGGGAAAAGAGGAGGGAAGAAAGCACATATATGACAGCATTACCAGAGCTACAGTAGCAAATACATCACTTATAGGCCTTACGTATGCTGTTATGTGGTGTCCAATGTATAGACATTAACAGGCAGATATTACTGTGGTGTTTCTGACTAAATACATTGAAAATGTGGTATTTCAATGGCAATTTTTCCCCACATGACTCAAACGCCACTCAGCTACTGAACGTGTGTATGTCTGTGACTATTTCTGTGCTGTTAAAATTTCTGTAAAGGAAAAACATCTTATTCAAAACATCTTGTTGCCATTAAACAAGATTTTGAGAAAATAAAGCAGTCAAATTACATTTGATGGCAATGTGAGTATCAATAGTTATTCTGTGAGAAGCAAGAGGTGTTCCCTGGTAAATATTTGATTTCCACTTGTAAACGTGTGCTTATGTAAATATTGGCTGCATACTGGTATGAAGCCCATGTAAGCAGAATGCTTTTCTTTGCTGAATTATACATTAAATTGGTGTAGGTGAGCATGGCATAAGTTAGCATGGCAAGAAATATACACACACTCACCGTGTGTATCTTATGTGTAAAGGCCTTGAGTCCAGCTATTTTATCTAAATACTTTTGGTTTTCTGTTTTGCTTCCCTTGTAATTAAGAAATAATGTTGATGGGCTAACAACTGCACAAAGGTTTGGAAAAGAAAGGAGCGTAAAATTCATATAATTTGAAAGAATGAATTTTATAAGAATTGGGAATAGTTCATTAAACTTCAGGTTACTGATCAGTCTTTTTTTTTTTTTTTTTTTTAAACCGTAACATACAGGGGATATTAATATGGGAATCCTCTTTTGGCATTATTTTATTTCACAGCTGAGTGATTGGTTCTGAAAGAGTATTACTGTCTTGCTTTTACACACCTTCATATGGTCAGTATGTCAGATCAGAATGATTTTAGATGCATTTTGAGCCCTGGTTATCTCACCACAATGTACTTTCTATAGCGATTGCAGATAGTAATGATTGTTATGCTGGGTTTTAAATAGTACAAGTGAGCATGTTGCTGTTGATTCTGAATTGATTCAACATCTTTTCCTTCTCCATGGAGAGTTACTCAGTTGATTTCTGTCTGAAAAAGATTGGCTTTTTTAGAAAACCTTTCTACATATTTAGTTACCAATTTTTTCTGAAATACTTGTGGCACGGACTTTTGAGTGTACAGGTCTACATGGAATTGCCTGCTGTGAACTAAAATTCAGTAATGATCTTTCCAATTAAAAAGGGGAACCTTACTTCTCATTAAACTCTTCCAAATTCTTATGTGGCTCCAAAATGGCAACCTGCTAAACACAGGTGAATATGCTTCTTTATCTGCATCAAGAAGCCAGGTTTTTTTTTTTTTTTTTTTTTTTTTTTCCCTCTCTATGCAAGTCAAACAAGGCCATGTGTCTTCATTTGTACTAAAACTGAAACCTAATGGCACAGGACTGATGGCCAGTGTCCCTTTCAGCAGATCTGTACTGTTCTCTGATCAAGCTCTCCCTTCAGCATGTCAGGATATTTGGCGGTTCCTGCAAAATGATGCACATGTAAGACTGGAAGCTAGACTTTCTCTGAAATTTCTGACAGCCATTTTGTTTGCTAGGTACAGTTGCAAATATAATGCATCTATCATTGGATTCACCAGAAGAAATGTATTAAACAGGGCAAATAAAGCAGCTGTTAAGCTATTATGTATTTCAGGGTATATTGCTCTTGGCATATGGAGCTAATGTTTTATGTTATAATGCATAAATCTTTGGAAGCTAAAGTTATTTTAAAATGAAATGGATGACGAGCACAAGACTGTCTACTTGGACCTGCTTTGTATGTTTTTAAGAAGTGTGGTCTTTAAATAACCAAACAAAGCCATGTTTTCTTAATAGAATGGAAAAGGTTTGCTAAGGGAAACTGAACTGAGTACAGTACTTTCAATAAAACAAATAGAACAGATTCTACAGAAATCTAGGTCACAGTAACAGATGACCTATACATGGTCCTAATTTTTGATGCAACTGTCTAATCTGCTCTCAGAGTACTAGCCAGACGACATTCCTAATTGACCTTGATATTCAGTGAACAGAAAAAGCTAAAGTCACATGATAGTTGACTCTTCACCAGAAAAAAAGAATCCGTGGAAAACTCTGTATCAGATTCTATAACTAGAATCTAGATTTCTCTGGGTTACATCTTGCCTACAAATCTATTAACATGCTGCCATATTAAAGATCTGTATTTCAGACTCCTTTCAAAGAACCATAAATCTGAAACTCTGGGTTAAATAGAAAATAGCTTGTTAAAAATTCACCTGCTGTAACTATCCATTATTATACATACATACACATGCACCCTGTAATTACATAATGAGATATTGATATGACAGACTCTTAACAGAAGTGCCTTCCATGAAAAAGTAGAATTGTTGTGTGAAGTTAGGCACAATTTCAGTTCAGCCTGGCTGACTAGAGACCGAATGCTTCTGCAGAGCCAGAAGCATAGGGTATGTCTACTGTGTACACAAGCCCAGTCACTGACTCATGTTTGAGCCCAACCTCCCCCTTCCATCCAGACACACACATCAGTCTGACTTGGGTCAGCAAGCTATTCAGGACCCAGGTCCTAGGACCCTGGTGGGGAGTGGGTCAGAGCCTGAATCCTGCTGTGACTCAGGTCAAGCCACAGATCTCAGTCAGAAGGTCTACACAATGCAGTATGGACATGTTAGCATGGCTGTTTGATGCAGGTCCAGCAATTGTAAACACAGGTTTACAATGTAGTGTGGATGCTCAAGCATGGGCTCGGAAATGAGTATGTTTACGTTGCATTTTAAAACCCACAGCAGCAGGTCTGAGCCTGGGTCTACAGACTTAGGTTCATGGGACTCATGCTACGGTGCTAAAAACAGCAGTGTAGGAGTTATGGTTCAGGCTGGAGCTCAAGCTCTCAAACCCACTCCCATCCCCAGTCCTCAGAGCCCAAGCCAAAGACCCAAAGAGCTCTGTGTAAACTCAAAAGCTTGTGTGTCTCATCAACAGAAGTTGGTCCAATAAAAGATTACCTCAACCAGCTTGTCTCTCTGAAGTTCTACCGGTCAAATCTGACATTAGGTAGTAAGTTGTTAGTGAAAGTACTGGATAATCGCTGAATGTTTTAAAAACTAGATATCTATTTCATATCAAAGTGAGTGTGGCTTGTCTTCAGTGAAGCTGGAAGAAATTCAATAATGTGGGAAAACAATGTGGCAAGATACCTATTCTGAGGAATCTGAGATTTGTTGGTTCCAACTTACAGTATCAAGAATTGGTGGGGGGAGAAAAGGAAAACTTCAAATTGTAATCCATTGTTTTTTAGCTGACACATGGTACCTCATTGACTCTGTCTTAATGTCTTTACAAAATGAACAAGCTAGTCATTTCAGTGTTCATCGTGGTTAACTGAGTTGTCATTAAAGGACATAGCTGATGTCCTTCAGTTCATAATAACTAGTCAGAGTCATGATGTGGAGGAGCCTATGATAAGCAGACTCTAATAGCAAATAAGGAGGCAAGTTAGGGCAGTCTGTGCGGCTCCATGCCCATTCTTCTAATCACACCACCTACTGAACATTGTTATCCTTAATCATGTTTTGGCATCTCATCTCAAAGATGTGTGGAGTTTTTATGTAAAATTGTGGTTAATCATAGATCTAAATAATGTGGTGTTGCAAAACCAAATTGTATACAATTTTAACACACCTAGTTTTCTTAATAGCAGGTCACCTTCACTGCCAGCTCATTAAGGTTTTGTAACTAATTGTATTTCTATTCTCAGAACAAGTTTAGCACAATACTAAGCCTATAATTTATGGTTTTGGGTGTGCAGATGGTACAGTTAACTGTTTCCCAGAGGAAAGGTATAGGGCATCTTCCTCTTAACACTAAGACACAACACTTCGAGTTCACTTGAAACTTGCACTTCTTTTTACAGTCATTCATGATTATTGAACATAATTGTATTACATTTATCTGTTGTATTTAAGGTCTAGGACAGCTGCTGACAGACCATTTCAAGCCAGCACATTAGACTGGAAGAATAGCCAAAACTTGTTTCAAAACTTTCTATCAGATCCATACCTCAATACTGCATCATAGGGCAGAACAATGCCATTAAGTTCTTTTAAGTTGAACAATAGCTGATTGCTATTTTGGAAACTGTTCTTAGTGTTTGAAACACTTGAATTATGTAATAGCCAATATTCTTAATATGTGTTTTTGAAGGTTTATACATGAATTGATTGCTGCTGAGATAAGTCTTAAGTAAAAGTCACTTTATTGTTTTAAATGATCAAAATGTTTTGTGTTTGATACAGTAATACCATCGAACAGGATTCTGTATTTCAGAGAAACAGATCTCGCCCTTTTGGTACTATGCAGCTGCTTCATTTTCAAAGTCTAAACTGCTGATACGTTTCTTATTTTGTGGCTCTGGATGCCTTTATATGCTTTATCCTAGAACAGACATTAGACTTAATTTTAAAAAGTCAGAGTTGGAAAAAAAACCACCACAATTATCTAGACGAAATTTCTTTATATTTTAAATAAAAGCTGCCTTAGGCATGCTTTCCCCATGTGCATAGTACATAGGATTGTTTTCAGCTCCAGAATGAGTACACAGATATGTTCACAGAAGGCAAAATCTTGCCTGGAAAGTCCTTTTATGACTTTCGTCTGTAAGGAAGGAGAACTCCCTTTTGTTAGCCTGCAAGAGTCTGTGTTCTAGTCAATCATTAGCTTAACTGGTATTCCAGTTCATTGAAATATGAATTAATAGCACAGGCAGAGAAAGTGAAGATGTACTTTACAGAATACTTTTTTTTTTAAGTACTGGTTGAATTTAAAGCCAGTCTCTTAGGAGTAATAAAAATTGGTACCAACCACAGATGATGATAGAGGCTGTTGCTGTTTAAGAATCTTGTTACATCTATTTTGACTGATGATCCTTCAGGGATAGGATAGCGGGGAGAAAACCATTCAATTATTTTGTCTTGTTTCAAAATTAAGTCTCTAACAGTGCCACATATGGCTGAAATTTTTATATCTTTTTGGTTTTGTGCTTTAATAAACTTTCTATATGAACCTCAGCAAAAATAAATGAGTCAAAACAGTTTGGCTGTAATCTAACCTAATTCATATAGCCCTAAGTTTACTGATAAGTAATGCACATAATCCATTGTGCCACATTATTAATACGACTTCTTTAAAAATCTCTCCTTTTTGTAGGATTCAACTTCTGTGTACATGAAAAGTATTTATGTTCATATATCTAATGCATTAAAATAGCAGATGTAATTGACACGATCTAGCCCTTACATTTAGGAATGTGTTGCTCTAAAACCTACCAATACCATTTTAAAGATTAGTGATTTACTTTCTGTATTCAGAGATAATTTTGTGTGATATTTTTTGTCATCCATTCCTGTTTGTCTTCAGACTGTGCAGTGGAGCTCTGGAAATAAGTACAATGTTCACTTGGCATATAGGTACCATGCATGCCCACACATATCCAGCAGCTACATCCAGGAGACTGTGTTTGTGTGTGTTGAAAAGCGGTAAAATGGGCTTAGTGTGTCCAATTTTAAATGTTTTTCCTGATGACATTGGTGGTCAGATTGATAAATGTGGGAGACTCTAGTTTTGTATGTTAAAAATAGTAATACTCCATGTCTTTAGTACAATTGATGACTACAGCTTAAGTTTCACAACCACAGCATGCTATAGTTCATGGGTGTTTTAAATAGCTGTTCTCTTGACCTGGATGAGCAGCAAAGAGTCCTGTGGCACCTTATAGACTAACAGACGTTTTGGAGCATGAGCTTTCGTGGGTGAATACCCACTTTGTCAGATGCATCTGGCTCTGCAGAAGCATTCGGTCTCTAGTCAGCCAGGCTGAACTGAAATTGTGCCTAACTTCACACAAAAATGCATCTGACAAAGTGGGTATTCACCTACGAAAGCTCATGCTCCAAAACGTCTGTTAGTCTATAAGGTGCCACAGGACACCATCTGGATCTGCAAAAGCAGCAAACATGGCTACCCCTCTGATTCTTGACCTGGATGTATGTTAACAGCTTTCCATGCTGTATTTGAAGTGATGGGCTTTTCTACATGTGTTCATGTATGTGAACAACTCTATCTGTGCTGTGCCAGCATGCCAGTTAATATACTCTTTTTGACTTTTTTATATTCAAGTTGAGGATGAATTCCATCTAATGTCAAGTGGCTGAAACAGTTACACTGACTTTTTCAGAGGGGTTAGAATAGAAAGTCATAAACCATTTTTTCTTTTCCACTCCAGACCGTCCAGCCTTTCTTTGTCATAGAGGTAAAGATTGGAATTGCTTCTGGTGGTCAACTGATGCAACAGTAGCTGGGAGCAGGCTCTTAATATAAGAAATTCTGCTGGTGGGCTTGCTGGTCTTTATACTCAGTTCACTGGTTCAGACTTGAGAGTTGTTTACTCTTCCTTTGAGGAGCTACTTCTAAAGGGTTTGGGTGTAGGGAACAGTGGGACCTGATGAACCTTTTCCCAAGCCTAAGGTTTGGCTTTTGGATTGTTTATTTTGGTAATAACCAGGCTGAAATAACTCAAATGTTCCTTTTAAATAATGGACGCAAGAATTTATTACACTTATCTTCTCTCTGACTTTGTGAAAGCTTATTAACTGCCTAGCCACTTCAGCTACTGATTAAATCAGATCTGTTGTAACAAGAACTTTCTATGAAAACTGTTCATACTAGAAACCAGCGAGACCAGTGGAGAATTCGTGATAGTATAAATGCTTTTTTAGTTTCTTTTTTAAAATCTCTCTCCTTTTAAAATCCCCAACTATATCTTGCTTTTCCAATTGCTCCCCATTTCTGTCCAATGGGAAGTTTTTATAGTTGGAAAGTGACCATATGGACTGTGACTATAAAGCTTTGATGATATTCTAGTGGTTAAAAATGGCAGCAGTAGCTCTTAAACATGGCATAGTTATGTTGCTTTTTTGTAACAGCAGACCTGCCAATAGTGCATCAAAAGCAGTAATTTCCTGTTCACTGAAGCCCCCTATCTCTCTGCTGCTTTAAGCTTTGTGTCCTATAGCTTGTGCCTGTGTGCTAACAAATCTCTATTGTCCAGTGGGTCGAATAGTGGCTGGAACTAAAGAATTGCTGTCTGGTTTCTATTCAAATCCAGGTAGTCAGATATATGAATGGACTTTCTCGAACAGCTATGTGAATAACCTCTGCTCGGCATGAAGGCTACAAACCAGGCTATGAAAGCTTAACTATCTCACAGGTTCACAGCTTCAATCTTTAGATGCAGAGGGTGGAAATGTTTTTAAGTATGCTTTTAGTACTCTTGACATTTTAAACAGGTTGATAATTTTTAATATATAGTTTTAGATTTCTGGCCAGAAGAAGGGGATGAAATGGTATTTTTCTTAAATTGGTTAAAACAATACTAGTTAAATAAACAAGAACGAATAAACCCTGATTTCAGTCTTTAAGAGACTTATATGAAAATGTTGAAAAGTTTCTTGAGTTCACAGTACAAGCTAAATTTACAAAGATACCTTAATTGAGAATTTTCTAATGCAAGTAAGCAATTAAAAAGTCATACTTAAAAATGGCAGTCGCTTTGCACAACAAGTGTACTAAAAATAAGCTAAAGACCATTTCAGCAAACATTTTGTCATCTAGTGAAAACAGCGAGCAGAGCTTCACTTACTGTAAGATGAACACATCAATAGTCATGTATACAGTGGTTTCTACGAGTATTACAAAAGACAATAAAAGTAACTCAATGAATCTGTGCAGTTTAACCAAAACAACCCCCCTGTACAAACAAATGAATGGTTACATGAGCATAGTCAAACAGTGACGGAAATCTTGTAGGTTCCACTCTCTTGCATTTTTGCCACTTGTTCTGAAAAATATTTCCGAAATAAAATTCATAACAACTGTTGCTATTATTGAACACTATCTTTTCTGCAAGCAAAAGGGAAAGTCTGGAGTGTTAGCACCCGTCCAAATGACTGCGCTGTGTATGCCCCTGCTGTATCACAGGTAGTATGAAAGAGGGCTCTTTTATGTTTCTTTTTGTCTTTAACTCAGACAGCTTTGTAAGCAGTAGTGTGGGGATTACGAGAGTTAGACAAAAGCAGGCACGACTGGAAAGGGGGGGAAGGCTTGGGGCATTTCCTGTCACTCAACACATTCCATCTCACTAAAATTCTCCACACCCTTTCCCCCTTTTTTCTAACTGCTGCTGTTTAAAATTCATTTTGCTCTGGCAGAGAGTTGGTTTTTAGTGTTGCATTCCTTCAGATTGCACAAAGCACAGCTGGGGAAAATGGCTGGCATTTTGAGAAGCAAGTCACGATTGCACGCATGAGCACCTCACACATCCATTTTTTTCTGCACAGCAGCTGGCTGACCTGTCTCGTCCACTGCTGGCCTATTGAGCGACCTGGACTGTCTGGTTTTGGCTCATGCCTTTGTCCATGTCTGGCTCAGTTCCTCTCTGTCTATATTTGCCTCCACTAACCCTCCAGGCTACAGAAGTGTTTGGTTACATAAAACTAAAGATTTAACCAGAATAAAAACTTCCAACTTTATAGAATTCTTTAAGGTTCTTTTTTGAATTTTCCCCCTTGCTATTTTTTTTAAAGCAGACACTGTCAGGGAAACCTTTTGTGTGTTCATCCTGCACTCACTGGTTTCATAACTATCTCCAGCTGTGTTATATTATGAGATGTATATAAAAAGCTTCTGTTACGAGAACAAAGGAACACGTGCAGAAATGAGACTGGAAAAAATTCACTGACTATTTCAATACACAAGTATTCGCAAGTTCTCCGCAATATTTCTAACAGGTATAATCTAAAAGAGTATTTAAACAATTAAAAATCTTACCTAGTGAAAGAAACAGAGTAGTCCCAAACTGTTAGGTTAAAGACTTTTTGTAGTTGGATCTTTGTCCAAAAAAAGTTGTAGCTGGTGCAGGCATGAGAGCAACTTCTCTATAGCTCAAAATACATTTTTAGTGTAGAAATAGCACTCCCAGCCAGCATGATATTCTGTTCTGAGAAAGAAATGTAGCCATGAGTTTGTCACTAAATATGAGAGGCACAAAAGCAGGCTAGACGAGGTATTGAACTGCTCCAGATTTCCTTGCAGCCCTGTCTGCTCTACTTGAATTGAACTATATATGACCCAGATGATGGACAGAAGCAAATTTAGTCATGTGCAGGGCTGGGACACAGCCTATTTGCTGATCCCTGGCAGTGCAGGGGTTTGTCTCCTGATTGGGCTGTACCCTGATCATTGAAATGTGAAGCCCCTACCATTCAAAGGCTGTAATTCAGGAATGGCTGTTTGGGTGTCTAGTTGCCTTCACTTATAGTGAAGTGCTTTAAAGTTATCTGTTTTATTTGGTATATTCTCTTGTATCTGAGACCAAACACCTGTCTTCCTCCCACACTGTATGGAGAGTTCTATTGCAGTGACATTAACTAGTAGCCGTGTAGGAATACTGAACTGTTTGTCTTCTAGGCATTTGTCAAAGATGCTCCTTTGAAACCAAATGAATTAAAGTAACAGTTCTCACAGGAATATATTTTATATTTTCTTCATAGGGTAAAAGTGTGAGTAAAATATCCTGAAATGAGTATTTCCTCTTGGCATGAGAAAACGTATTGCATTTTAATATGTTGTTGGTTCAGTGAAAATGAATCTGATAATTATCTGACAGCAACTTCATTTATGCTCAGCATTTTTTTAAGTCTTGAAACCTCTTCCCCCCCCCGCTTTTTGTGGGGTTGTCATCCTTATTTTGGTCTCAAGTCACGTAGAGCAATGTCACAAGGGTTCCTTGGAAAGCTTAGTCCCCAGTGAGCTGTGATAGCCTTTAATCATGCAAGACAGTCAGGGTTTGCTCTCATCATCTTGTCTAAACTAGTGGACCCAGGATTTATTTCAAGTCTTTCTCGGCCACTGGGAAACTAGGTCATGATACGGCAGTGCCGGTTGTGAAATTTTTGTTTAGTGTATTAAAGTAGCTTCATTTATTTATCAGAGAGGTAGCGGTGTTAGTCTGGATATGGATCTTGCATCTGACGAAGTGGGTATTCACCCATGAGAGCTTATGCTCCAATACTTCTGTTTGTTTATAAGGGGCAACAGGATTCTTTGTCGCTTCATTTATTTAATGTCAATTTCATATTTATATTTAATGTCATAAGAGTTCCAAAACATAAATAAATCTTTCTCCAGACTGCTGAAAAATCAAAGATTTTGTCCATTTTTTGTTGGCGTAATCCCACTCTATTGTTTCATAAAATGTTTCTTGTAAGGATATTTAGTATTCAGACAACTTTCCATTTTCTCCCTTAAGAGTCCCTGTTAGAAATGCCACCTGTATCAGAATACGAGAAGGGCAGGTGAATGCTTTCTTTATTACAAATCAGAGATAAAATGCTCTTAAGCATGGTTTCAAATGAGCCCACCCAATGAATCGGTAAATTCCAGTAATAAATTTATTCCCAATCCATATCCCTTCAGATTAGTAAAACCGAAAGCTGCTGCCACCTCAATTTTCCCCAAACTCTGTCTTGTCTGTAATCTGAATGTTTGCTGGGATAGGAGAATTGCAGATCCTATTCTATTCTGTGTGCAGTGTATCACTGCAGAATGAGGACTTCCCAAACCAGATTTGAATTTTTCCAGTGTGAATGCAAGACTCGGGCTAGCAGGGAGGGAAGAATGTTACTCAATGAATTGTTCCCCTTTTTCCATTCTTTAGTCTGGTTAAGTGGTGCGGAACGCGAACGTGAGTGGGACACGAGGCATGCGAATATTTCAGCCTGACCACTTATTCTTCCCCCATCCCCACAATTAGGTCAGTCTCCCTTGGGCACAAATGCCATGCCTTCAAGACCTTAAAGTCAGAGAAGTCATTCCTTCTCCAAAAAGCAACTGAGTGGTACTCAATCTGTTGATCTGAAGGAAACAAGCAGATGTTTACATAGTTCCAGGTGAAGGACAGTGGGGAAACCAGTCATGTTTAACGTCTTTTTCTAGTCTACTAGCCATTTTCATTTGGATAGTATTTTACTGAAGTGGTTTGAAAACCTCACCTACAGTAGCAACAATGACACTAGCAGGAGCACTGATTTTTCAGGTGGCTGTATCAGTTGTGTAAAAGGGTTTATCCTGGTTCCTCCAGGTCTTGTCTTCAATCCCACCTTCCCGTGGATTTTCTGGTCAAAGAGGTGACCCACTGAGCGACTCATGTCACTTGTATTCCATATTTCAAGCTGGAGAGTGAATCAGGTCTCAAAATTGATGGTTGGATGATACTGGCTCCCCATTCTCCAGTTCCTGTTATTGAATAGAAATAACTTAGGCACTGCACTCACATATCAGCTCCCCACATCTAAAGCCAATAGGGCCTCATGAAAAATGTGCACTGACTTTTTATGAACCTGTACTCTGTTTTAAAATTCAACTCATTTAAGTTCCTGGTCTTGCTGCTTAGAACTAGTGCTTCCTTTTCTATCCTGTGCGGTGATATTTTTGGAAAGGTGTATGAATTGACATTGGTGCCAAGAATCATACAACAATTTGTTTGTATACCTATTCATCTGTGGATCTCAAAGCACATTATGAATATTACTTTACCTCCAGATAACTCAGTTTCCTT
This sequence comes from Gopherus evgoodei, assembly GCF_007399415.2. Lineage (NCBI taxonomy): Eukaryota > Metazoa > Chordata > Testudines > Testudinidae > Gopherus > Gopherus evgoodei. The sequence goes on along the minus strand of NC_044337.1, from coordinate 24,168,341 downwards.
CTCTGTAAACTAGGATAAATCTGGTCTCTCTGGAGGCTGAGAGTTAAGTGACTTTTCTAAGGCCACACAAAGTTAATGGAACAGATGAATCCTTGGTCCCGGTCTTGTGCTCTAATCAATAAATCAAGAACAAGTCTGTGCTCTTCCTGTTTTAATATCTAGATCAGGTGCCTTCAGTGATATGTCTGTGGGATCTAATAGTGAAAAAGTGAGTTGCTTTTGGGAGGCTGTATTGTCTTCAGATTGTGGGTGAAACCCATTTCTCCCTCTGAGCGATGTGCACAGTTCTTAATATAGTCCTCATCCAAACTAGCTTGTTGTGACTTGATCTAAGAGAGACCTGAAAGGTTGCTTATCTGGAGGAAGCAACTGAAATAGAGTTTTTATTTGCACTCTTAACTGAGTGGGAATACCTATTTGTTACTGTGGGTCACAACTTGGGTGCTTGTTGGATTCCCTGTTGCATCTGTTAATCATTTTCTATTACAAGGTCTGTAATGCCTCTTAGTGGTGTACCTGCTGGGGTATTGAAGTCTTTCCAATTTCAAGCTTGGGTTATTCCAGTGCACTGTGCCTGGTGCTACACCTAACAAACATTTGGAACTTGAAGCCGTTGCAGTGTTGTTGGCTTTGTTAAGCAGAGTTTCATTTCTGCTCTGGGGTTTGCACTGTCTGCTAATTGATGTCAACATGGAGGCTCACGTGTAGTAGGTTTTTTGTTTTTTATTATAAAACCTGTAAAGCCATATGTGATTTGGGTCCATCTCTCTCATCATGTGATTCTGTCATTGTCAGCTGAGAAAATGGACTTAGAGCCATCTGGTTTAAATGATGGGGATGATGGCAGTGAGGGGGCCCTTGAGTCTGGATCCCATTCTTTCTCTTCTGCAGGTCATACTTTATTTTTAGTTTAGGAGAACTACTGCAAAGCATATTTTCCTAGGCTTTTCTGGGGAATGGAGTTCATTTTAGTGAGTGGGGACATCCTTATCACTTTGATCTGATGAATGTAAGTAGAATTATTCTGCCCTTAGTGCACTGGATATTGATTTTTATATATACAGATGAATAACCACTAAACATTCACCAGAAGCAGGGAGATCTGAACTACTCGTTAACCTTCTATACCCATATCAAATAGTCACACAGCTGTTGTTGATGTGGATGAAAGAGGGTCCCATTCATTTTCACAGGAGTAAAGGAGGTGGCACTCGATTTTGCATCGCCCCTAGTCACCCAGTGTCCTAGGATGTTCACATTTTGCTCACAGTAAGCACACTGCTAATGGCTTCTCCCCACTCTGAATAAAAGTTCTACCCCATCTCCCATTGCGTATAATCTCAGGGATTCAATTGCCTGAAAATCATGTTCTAAACAAAGCTAGACAATATGTAGATATAGAAAGCTACTCTGATGCATCTTGCGAGGGATTCATTCTGGTCCTGGAACTTGCTGATATGCTGTACACATGAGAGATGCTGATTAGATAATGTGTTTGGCTGCTGTCAGTCACGCTCCTTGGTCAGTGTCGTCATATCTGTTTTCAAAGAACTGTTCTGGTTTTGTAAAGGAAAAATTAAACCAAAATTGTCTGGGGGCTGGCTAGCCCTCTGTAGGAACAATTTCTCAATGGCTTGTGGGTCTTAATTTCTGTAAAATCCTACAGTTGCTCTTGTAGAGCCGCTGTACTTTCCACACCCTGTATATACTTTCCAAGTAATAAGTTTCTTAATGAAAGTACCCTGCACCAGTTTCATTAGTGCTTTGTTCTTGTGACTTGTATCAAAAATGTGGATATAGGGTCAATTTTATTGAAAAACTTAGTGTTGACGAAAAGTTGCTGCTACTCACTATGTAAATTCTATAGACTTCTAGTGCTGAATGTTGGACCAGAATTCAGCTGCTACATTTTGGCATCTTTATCATTTTGTACATCAGCCCCTGTTAGCTAACAATTAGTGCTTCCTGCCTCAAACAATTTTTGGTCTGTTAAACAGAATAATCTGAAAGACATTTTAATCTTTTGGAACACAGTCCTCTAGGGACGTCACAACTGAAACAAATTTCAGATTGGCAAAAAGAAAAAAACCTCTGCCTGCTGGATAACTAGAATAGGATCCAGAAAAGACACTTTCTTTTCCTCGCCCAATTCTGTTCTCTCCTGCTTGGGGATTTCCATCATACTTACAGTACCCCCATGGCCATAACATCAGAGCATCTACAGTTTTAAAAGACACATTTAAAGGTAAATTATTGCTCTAGATTAATAATAAAAGCTAGACTAAATGGGGGAACACTTCAGTGTTCTCTGTGAGCTGAATTTAGGCTATGATGAAATTGTCACAGACAGTGCGTTCCATAGGCAAAGTCCCCTCGTTGAGAATCTTCTGGTTCTGAAAAGTTCAGTTATGGGAATCACTATCTTGGGCCCTAGAGGATCTTAATACAAGTGAGGGGGAGGAAGGGAGTTTTTTTTTCTTAGATAGCCAGGTCCTTAACCTTTCAGCCACGGTTATAGATCCTAAACTTTGTACTGTATTCAGAAGCATTCCCGTCCCTTTCACCCTCCTGCACAGACTATAGAAAAAGATTACCCCAGACCAAAAAGACAAGTCAATGATTGGTGTGGCCTTGGTGGGTTACCCAGAGGGGAGGCCTCTCATCTTAAGACCGAAGACACTATCACTGCTTCCAGTACTGAGGAGCTGTAGAAGACATAAAGGGGCGGAGACTATTTCAGTAAGTTTGGTGCATGTCATGTGCAAGAAGCAGAGATGGGCCCAGGTGACGGATTTACATCTGAATCACCAAAGCTCAGCAAGCAGAGGAGTGGGATTTAGATAAGATACTTGTTTGCCTGCTTCTTGTGAAGTCCTTGCTTAGTGTAACATTTAGCTCCAGAGATGCAAAGAGATCTTGCTGACGGTGTTAATCAGAACAAGACATACTCATGCCAATATAGGACGCGCCTTCATTCTTGTACATATATTATTTTACCAGCTGCTTAACTGACAAACTTCTGCTGCCCCCTGGTGATTCTTGAATGTCAGCAGAAAAAAGGCAAGACGGTTTCTGATATTCAAGTAGCTTGGTGCTTGCGTTACTGATGGGTGAAATGTGTATGAGGAACTCTACAGTATCTAGGATTTGGGTGAATATAAAAGGGGCCTCATACTTGGGACACAGCATCATACCTAGTATTGACAATAGTGACGTAAAAGGGTGCTGTACTGCCTGTCCAGGTGACATTCAGGCCACTTGAAACTCTTTACAAAGAATAGCAAAGAATCCTGTGGCACCTTTATAGACTAACAGACGTTTTGGAGCATGAGCTTTCGTGGGTGAATACCCACTTTGTTGGATGCATGTAGTGGACATTTCCATGGGCAGGTGTGTGTGTGTGTGTGTGTGTGTGTGTGTGTGTGTGTATATGTATGCATATATGCAAGCAAGAAGCAAGCTAGAGATAACGAGGTTAGTTCAATCAGGGAGGATGAGGCCTTGTTCTAGCAGTTGAGGTGTGAAAACCAAGGGAGGAGAAACTGGTTTTGTAGTTGGCAAGCCATTCACAGTCTTTGTTTAATCCTGAGCTGATGGTGTCAAGTTTGCAGATGAACTGAAGCTCAGCAGTTTCTCTTTGAAGTCTGGTCCTGAAGTGTGTTTTGTGCCAGAATGGCCACCTTAAGATCTGCTATAGTGGGGCCAGGGAGGTTGGAGTGTTCTCCTACAGGTTTTGTATATTGCCATTCCTAATATCTGATTTGTGTCCATTTATCCTTTTCCGTGGAGACTGTCCAGTTTGGCCGATGTACATAGCAGAGGGGCATTGCTGGCATATGATGGGATATATTACATTGGTGGATGTGCAGGTGAATGAACCAGGGATGATGTGGCTGATCTGGTTAGGTCCTGTGATGGCGTCGCTGGTGTAGATACGTGGGCAGAGTTGGCATCGAGGTTTGTTGCATGGATTGGTTCCTGAGCTAGAGTTACTATGGTGTGGTGTGCAGTTACTGGTGAGAATATGCTGCTGGTTGGCAGGTTATCTGTGGGTGAGGACTGGCCTGCCACCCAAGGCCTGTGAAAGTGTGGGATCATTGTCCAGGATGGGTTGTAGATCCCTGATGATGCGTTGGAGGGGTTTTAGCTGGGGACTGTGTGTGATGGCCAGTGGAGTCCTGTTGATTTCTTTCTTGGGTTTATCTTGCAGTAGGAGGCTTCTGGGTACATGTCTGGCTCTGTTGATCTGTTTCCTTATTTCCTCGTGCGGGCATTGTAGTTTTGAGAATGCTTGGTGGAGATTTTGTAGTGTTGGTCTCTGTCTGAGGGGTTAGAGCAGATGCGGTTGTACCTCAGTGCTTGGCTGTAGACAATGGATCGTGTCGTGTGCCTGGGATGGAAGCTGGAGGCATGAAGGTAGGCATAGCGGTCGGTAGGTTTTCGATACAGGGTGGTGTTAATGTGACCATCACTTATGTGCACTGTCGTGTCTAGGAAGTGCACCTCCTGTGTAGATTGGTCCAGGCTGAGGTTGATGGTGGGGTGGAAGCTGTTGAAATCTTGGTGGAATTTTTCCAGAGTCTCCTTCCCATGGGTCCAGATGGTGAAGGTGTCCTCAATGTAGCGTAGGCAGAGAAGGGGCGTAAGTGGACGAGATTTGAGGAAGCGTTGTTCCAGGTCAGCCATAAAAATATTGGCATATTGTGCGGCCATGTGGGTGCCCATATCGGTGCCACTGATCTGGAGAGATATATTGTCATCAGATTTGAAATAGTTGTGTGGGAGGATAAGGGCACAGAGCTCAGCAACCAGTTGTGCTGTGGCATCATCAGGGATAGTGTTCCTGACAGCTTGTATTCCATCTGTGTGTAGGATGTTTGTGTAGAGAGCCTCTACATCCATGGTGGCTAGGATGGTGTTTTCTGGGAGGTCACCAATGCATTGTAGTTTCCTCAGGAAATCAGTGGTGTCGCGGAGATAGCTGGGAGTGCTGGTGGCATAGGGTCTGAGTAGAGAGTCCACATATCCAGACAGTCCTTCAGTGAGAGTGTGTCAATGCCCGAGATGATGAGGCGTCCAGGATTTCCGGGTTTGTGGCTCTTGGGTAGTAGATAGAATAACCCTGGTCGGGGCTCTAAGGGTATGTTGATTTGTTTTGGTGTTAGTGTAGGGAGTGTCCTGAGTAGATGGTGCAGTTTCTTAGCGTATTCCTCAGTGGGATCTGAGGGAAGTGGCCTGTAGAATTTTTGGTATTGGAGAGTTGTCTGGCGGCCTCCTTTTGGTAGTCAGACCTGTTCATGATGACAACAGCACCTCCTGTATCAGCCTCTTTGATGATAATGTCAGGGTGGTTTCTGAGGCTGTGGATGGCATTGCGTTCTGCACGGCTTAGGTTATGAGGCAGGCGATGTTGTTGTTCCACAATTTCTGCCGGCGCACGTCGGCGGAAGCACTCAGTGTGTAGGTCCAGACTGTCATTTCAACCCTCAGGAGGAGTCAGTGTGGAGCTCTTCTTGTGCTGTTGGTGGGAGGGTAACTCTGTATCAGTGGGCTGCTCAGTGTTGTCCTGGAAGTATTCTTTGAGTTGGAGACGGCGAAAGTAGGCTTCCAGATCGCCGCAGAACTGTATCATGTTGGTGGGAGTGGCAGGGCAGAAAGAGTCCCCGAGATAGGACAGACTTTTCTTCTGGGCTGAGTGTGTAGTTGGATAGATTGATGATATTGCTGGGTGGGTTGGGGGTACCACGGTTGTGGCCCCATGAGGCAGGTAGGAGTTTAGACAGCTTACAGTCCTCCTTCCTTTGTAGAGAGGTGAAGTGAGTAATGTAGATCTCCTCTCTCATTTTAGTGAAGTCAGTTTGTATGGAAGTTTGGTTATTAATGAGTCTCCAGATTGGAGAGCTCTTTTTTGATGTTTTCCTGTTTGCTGTATAGGATGCTGATCAGGTGGTTCCTCGGTTTCTTTGATAGAGTATGGCATAATCTCTCTCTGCGGTCTGTATAGTATGTAGATAGCAGTGAATTGTTTACCTTTAGTTCATTTGGTATGATGTCCATCCATTTGCATTTCGAAAGGAAGATGATATCTGTGTGTGTTTGTGCAAGTTTCTTCATGAGGTTGATGGATTTCCACTCTATATGGCTAAATGTAGTGCCTTGCGTGGTGTCAAGTATCAGAGAGGTAGCCGTGTTAGTCTGGATCTGTAAAAGCAGCAAAGAATCCTGTGGCACCTTATAGACTAACAGACGTTTTGGAGCATGAGCTTTCGTGGGTGAATACTCACTTCATCGGATTAACACCACCCTATACCGAAAACCTACCAACCGCTATGCCTACCTTCATGCCTCCAGCTTCCATCCCAGGCACACGACACGGTCCATTGTCTACAGCCAAGCACTGAGGTACAACTGCATCTGCTCTAACCCCTCAGACAGAGACCAACACTACAAAATCTCCACCAAGCATTCTCAAAATTACAATGCCCGCACGAGGAAATAAGGAAACAGATCAACAGAGCCAGACGTGTACCCAGAAGCCTCCTCCTGCAATATAAACCCAAGAAAGAAATCAACAGGACTCCACTGGCCATCACATACAGTCCCCAGCTAAAACCCCTCCAACGCATCATCAGGGATCTACAACCCATCCTGGACAATGATCCCACACTTTCACAGGCCTTGGGTGGCAGGCCAGTCCTCACCCACAGACAACCTGCCAACCTGCAGCATATTCTCACCAGTAACTGCACACCACACCATAGTAACTCTAGCTCAGGAACCAATCCATGCAACAAACCTCGATGCCAACTCTGCCCACGTATCTACACCAGCGACACCATCACAGGACCTAACCAGATCAGCCACACCATCCCTAGTTCATTCACCTGCACGTCCACCAATGTAATATACGCCAGCAATGCCCCTCCGCTATGTACATCGGCCAAACTGGACAGTCTCTACGGAAAAGGATAAATGGACACAAATCAGATATTAGGAATGGCAATATACAAAAACCTGTAGGAGAACACTTCAACCTCCCTGGCCCCACTATAGCAGATCTTAAGGTGGCCATTCTGGCACAAAACACACTTCAGGACCAGACTTCAAAGAGAAACTGCTGAGCTTCAGTTCATCTGCAAACTTGACACCATCAGCTCAGGATTAAACAAAGACTGTGAATGGCTTGCCAACTACAAAACCAGTTTCTCCTCCCTTGGTTTTCACACCTCAACTGCTAGAACAGGGCCTCATCCTCCCTGATTGAACTAACCTCGTTATCTCTAGCTTGCTTCTTGCTTGCATGCGCGTGCGCGCACGCACACACACACACACCCCTACCTGCCCATGGAATGTCCACTACATGCATCAGACGAAGTGGGTATTCACCCACGAAAGCTCATGCTCCAAAACGTCTGTTAGTCTATAAGGTGCCACAGGATTCTTCGCTGCTGTTACAGATCCAGACTAACACAGCTACCCCTCTGATACTTTACAAAGAATAAACTGCAGTGTTCAGGCCAACATTCCTTCGTCTAAAATGTTTTCTGATATCTGAGGCTGTTCCCTGCATGAATACAGGATGGAAGCTCTTCTCTCTTCGGACTGTGATGCTGGTATTTGGCCATTCTGATCCCTGACCTGTGTTTCTGAAGAGCGAGGATTAGGACCCGTAAAGGAGACAAAGCAGTGTAATGGCTAGTGCACTGAACTGGAGATCTAGGTTGTATTCCCAGCTCTGCCATTGACTTGCTGTGTGACCTTTTGATTAGTCACACAGTGTGTTTCCTTTCCCACTCTGTCTACATACTCTGGAGCTGTTACCTATTTGTATGTACAGTGCCAAGCATATTGGGGTTCTGCTGGGGACCTCTAGGCACTGTCTCAATACCAATAACCATGAAAAGAAAGCTAGTCAATGAAGGAGTTATTCTGGAGTAAACAGGAGTAACTGCTATTTAATAAACTGCCCCGACACCACTGCCTGCTAGAAAGTGTGTCAAAGAAAACATGAAGGTAAATCTATACAAGAACACACTTATACTAGGCCACATCCACAATCTTAAGTGACCTTCCCAAATGTATTGAGTACAAGTCTTCAGAAGAGGGATTTGTCAGTCCCTTGTACTTATTTACATAGTGGATTCCAAATTTAAAATGCTGTGTGAACATTAATCTGTACCATACTGTGAGGAAGGTAAATGAGTTCCGTTTGACAGAGGTGTGATGAAATAGGCACAGAGAATTTCATTGACTTGGCCAGTGGCATGCTAAAGGCCATGCTGTAAGTGATAGAATGAGATTAAATTCTGGAGTTCTTGGTGCTCAGTCCAGTGAACTGTTCTCTGCCTTCCTCACTTTTTTGTGACTTAATTTAAAGAGCTGACTTTCTAACATATCCCAAAACAATACAGAGGAGCTGATTCATTTCTCTTCACGTAGGCCACCAGAAACTGAGTGAGTTAGAAATTGGATGATACACCCCTAACCCAAAAATCCTAGCACCTTTAAAAGCGAGAACAATAAATGCAATACTCTCCCCAGCAACCTGCATGCATAACTTCCCTCTTGGCTAATGGCAGTAGCACATGTGTATTTGGGAGAAAATGGAACCACGAGTGTGTTAAGTTAATCTTTCATTAGAAACTATTTGACTCCAGAATTTTTGAGTAAACTGTACAGTTTGCATGTAGTGATGAGTAACACACATTGATGGATCATGCTTACTTCTCTTTCTGAACATGTTTTATAGTCTTCTGTGAACTCTGTCTTTGCAAGTGGAATTACCGTGGCCTCCTTCCTGAGTCTTCCAAGTTATTTCTTAAACACAGAAGTAGTGATAATACTTAACATTTATATAGTGTTTTATATGTTCAAAACACTGCATGGACATTAATGGTGGGTTAGTGTTTTTTAACCCATTACAGACAGGAAAACCTAAGACAAAGTGAAGTAACTTGCCCAAGGCCACACAGCATATCAGCGGAAAAGCCAGAATTAGAAGTCAGGACCTCCTGATGCAAGCCCTGTACTCATTCCTCTAGACTATCCTGCCTTTTATTAGTAGCAATGAATTGGCTCCCTTTCCACAGTTCAGCTGTGGAAGACTCTCTTGTCCATGTTTCTGTAGTCAGGAAAACATTTCTGCCCCAAAGGGAGGAAAACTGCAGTTTAGCACTCTGCTGGTTGCACATTGATTGTCTTTGTTTCAGTGGCTGTCATCTTCTGTAGTCATTGGATGGATAAAGAATCCAAGAGTGAAGCACAGGCTTAAAGGGCATAAAACCTGGGCTCTGAAGTACACATTTTTACATTGCTTATGGTGTTAAACATGACCAAAATTAAAATTTAATTTGGTTAACTGTTTCCCATCTCTGCTGTTGGTCTCCTCCTTATTACAGAACGAAAAGCGGGCAGACACTTAGTTTGTACACAGTTTTGCTCTGTCCTGGTTCTTTCTAAGTGATTGGAATTGCAGAGACTATAATACATTCATTTTAAAGAGCTGCTGACTCTGCTTGCAGGCAACATTCTAAAACCTTCCATTTAGAGACCATTCTCGTGATATCTTAGTGCTTTTTTCCTTTATTTTTTTTACTACTAAGGAAATTTGCATGAAAATAGAATAATTGTTTCTGAAGAGTTCCATCTGCTCCTGCTGATTATTCTTCAGCTGTGGTCATAATCCTCTGTTTGTGAAATTTCCCACTGAAGAGATTTTCAGGCTTTTTTTATAGTTTCAGCACAAAATTTCAGAAAGTGGAAAAGTAGATGTTTCACCAAAACTATTACTTTAGACAACATCAGAACTACCCCACAAATCCAGTCATCGTTGTCCCTCTACAGGAACTGAATGAATAGCAAATAGACAGTAACTGTGTGCACTAGATTTAAAGTGGGAAGGCACAGGTTCATCCTCATGAAATGACTGTAGCTACAGATCTGATTGATAAAGGAATAATAATTTATGGACAAATTGAATGGAACACTTTACATAGGCACTAGATTGAAGATTAAATGTTGATTGGGTGCATTATAAATGCCCAAGGTAGATGGAGAGAGAATCAAAATTTCTTAAATGAGCCTTAACCAGAAATAAACTCCCAGATTTCTCTCAGTAGTTACTAAGAATTCATAGCATTCATCATTTAGTAGCTTTCAAAGCACTCTAACTAAATCATGAGTGTACACTACAAATGACAGTAAGAAAATAAATCCTGCAATTCCTTATTCTTGGGATTTGAGAATCTCATATACTCATTCTGCATATATTGTGTAGGGGGCTAAATATGTTACACTCCTACTTCCAGATGAAGCAGAAGGAAATGGAAAACACTGTGTGCTGTGAAGTTATATTTGTATTTCTGCATAGTGACAGAGGTCCTAGTAGGACAATGCAAAAGTAGGTCACAGAACTAAGCACTGCTTCCTGAGCAGCCAAGCCAGTGCAAATGGAACTTAAAGGGAAACATCACTGAAAACGTGATGAGAATGGAAGGTCACAAGGACCTACATATGGATGATAAGCCTTCCTTTTCAAATATAATTCTAGGGGAATTAAAGATGCCAATTTACATCCTACTTTAAGGGATTGTTCTCTGCATCATGTGAGGAATTTATTAATAAAGTACATGTGCAGATCAGGATGAGTCTGTAAGTAACACAATTCTATTTTAAAAAATAAAATAAAATTTCCCATGATCTCAGAGTGTCTTATTCTTTAATATATTTTTACTGCAGTTAAAACTAAAAGTGCATGTGCTCAGGAATCAGGGTCTTTAGCACTTCCATGTCATTTCTTGCCCAAAGGATTTATGGTTTTGTTCCTCTCCATCATGGGCTGCATTCTCCCCATAGTTCAACCTCCTGTTTCTGAGCGGTACCTAGCACCCTCACCATTCCATCTCCCTCATGAACCATATTGAATTGTAACTTGTAACTTGTAAATTGTAATTGTAATCCCCTTTGACTGGATTGTAAGTAAGAAAATGACTTAAGGCCTTTTTAAATACTCTTTTAAGGTTTGTTTTCAGTTTGGGCTCCCTCTGTATAGTGCTTGAAGAAAGGTCTTTGCTGTATATCTGAGGTCTCCCGGATGGCAGGTATGCTGAGGCTTCTATGCATAAAGAAATGAGCTAAGCATTTTTACAAGTAGCTGAACCACTTCTCCAGTTGTCCTCAGAATTGGATTTGAGAACTGGCATAAACTTGTTTCATCTGTTTGAATTGCACATTGTACCTGATTTGAAAATCAGGTGTTATGGTGGCTGTTTGCATGTAATGTCCTCAGATTTATTTTTCTGTAAAAAACAAACAACAATTTCAGTCTCTTTATTTGGGGCATGCTTTTTGTATGAGCAAAGCCACCATAAGGCATCACATAGGTATAAATTCAGCACTCTGCAGTTTAGTTACAAAGGAGACCAAAAATTACATGCAGCTTTCTGATTTAATTTTCTGTGACATATTGAGTCTATGTTTTAGCCTACAGAACTCCACAGCTGTGCCCTAATTCTTTTTCTTGTGATCTCAACATCACTGCCTTTTAAGGCATCGCTATTCTTGGATCTCAGCAGGACACCATGTTAGACTGTCACTGTATACTCCATGGCATTGCCATTGTGAAAAGCAGCAGCTCATTGGTCTTTGAAATAATATATGCAAGAAAGTTCCTAGCTATTTAGTAAGTAGGTAACAATGCTATATACACAAAGTACTCTGAGCTATGTTGGATCTGGTGGTGCATATTAAAGTGGAGGAGAAGGGAAAGAAAGGACTCTTTCCTGTTGGAGCAGAAGGAAACTTTTACTTCTATGATAGTGATATGTAATATGTATAGACAAGATTTATACCTGAGGTGACAGTTCAAGCACAAGGATATGTCCTCCTTTTAGTCAGATAGGGAAGGTCACTGCCCCCAAGGCTCTTTATAATTTTTCATAAAGTGACATGTACACTCACAATGCTATATATTCTGACTTTTGCTGTAACACAATGCTGTATATGTAGATGCATTTTAATTCTGGTGCTACCTTTATCTAGTGGCTCCATTGCAATGTAGAATTGTTTGAGGTTAGATTTATTGATTTGAGTGTAGGGCAAGCATAATTTACTGAAGCTGGAGTAGAACTGAAAGTGTTGCTAATGGCTAACATTCTGTCATGGCATTTTTCCCCTTCCCACACCCCTGCTTAGCAGACCTGAGTGGATCTAAAGATTTAGAAAATCTCTGCATAATACAATATTCATTGGGGAAAAATGTTGCTGTTTGTTTGTGCAGTGCTCTGGTGATTTTGCAGCATGCAGATTACAGTAAATAGAGTCCAAATGAAGTTATGGAGAAATCTACTTTCTGCTGACAAGGCATACTGTCTCATACACGGATCTTATTTGTTTTGTTTTCAAGATGTGTAATATTTAAACTATTAGTGCAAGACTGCAAGATTCTGACTGATGACATAATGCAAGTTTATTAATTTAAAAAGTTAGCAACCTTGAAAATCTGGGAAAATATGTAGCTGGCATTTCACAAATTAACTTCTGAAGGATCCCTCAGCCTGGGTAGACAGACTCACATGAGTTCTGCTTGAGCTAGCCTGCTAAGACGAGTAGTGTGGCCATAGTAGTAGGACAGCAGCTCCAGCTAGCTGCCCAGATCCAAGCCAGGTCTCAGTTTGGGTGGCTAGTCTGAGCTGCTGCCTGTGCCATGACTTCCACACTGTCTTTAGTGTGCTAGCTGGAGCGAAGCTAGCACAAGTCGGTCTACCTTGGTTGGGTAGTATGCTCCTAATTGCAACATAGATATACCCATTGTGTCTGAACACCTCCCATTTCACTTACAGTGGCAAAGCAAGGCCTCTGGTAACTGAAATTTCTTAAGAATATTTACCCCTTTTGTCACCCCTTCCCCTCACTTTCCTTAACTATTGAAAATAAGACGAGTAAAAAACAATATTGCACATCTGCCAGCCCTTTTTGTAAAGGAAACCCTGATTTACCATGTAGACAGCTTCCTGGTGAGACTCTGCCTCATTAGAGCCTTGACAGAGACTTGCATTGCAGTTCTAACTGTCAGTGATGTACAGAAGCAGAGAAGGGGGGTCTTCAAGAAAGTACAAGCCATTTGGAAATGTATTAAATATTGTAAATAGGCTGGCTTTGTATTAGTGAAAGAGACTAAATGGATCCTACCTTGTCTATCTTTAGGTTGAATACACCTCTACCTTCATATAACGCTGTCCTCGGGAGCCAAAAACTCTTACCGTGTTATAGGTGAAACCGTGTTATATTGAACTTTGATCTGCCGGAGTGTGCAGCCCTGCTTTCCCCCCGAGCACTGCTTTACCACGTTATATCCAAATTTGTGTTTTGTTGAGTTGCATTATATCAGGGTAGAGATGTATTTGGAATATCTGCCAAGTTACTTGTGCATCCCTCCAGTTGCCTTACACTTTCACCCTAAAAGTGTGCCTGGTATCTTTCCCGTAATTTTATTTGGGATATCTGAGATGTGCTGTATATTTTTTTCTTTTATTTAGGATTATACAAAGTGTAATCAAAATTCACCCAATCCAGTGCTTGGGGCACCTTGACATAGCCACCACAGAAATAACTGGAGTGAATTGAACCCACGCACAATTCCTGGATTCCCACAAACAGCCGTACACAACATGCCTGCTGATAAGGTGTGGCTTTTGAATCTCTGGCTGGGTAGGAAGGGAAAGTCTCTTGGAAAGGTTTCTCCTCCTGCTGATTGTGTGCTGTCTCTTGGGAGCATGCTGTGGCCATGGAATTAAGATGGTTCCTTGTCTCGGGCGTGAGCGTTTGACATCTTACAGGTGTTCAAAAAATGTAGATAAGTGATACTTACAAAAGCTCCCGAGAGGTAACCCTCAGTGAATGTAACCCCCAACTCCCCCATTTTTAAAGGCTAATTCTGTGGATCTTTTTACCCAAACTGTTTTGCCCTGACATTGTTGGTTTTTGCCCATAACCTCAGTTAGAGGATATGGGAGAGATTAGGGTTAATTTGGTTCATTTATCTATGAAATAACTCTCTGAAATGCTGATGCCCATAGGTCTTGCACAAATATTGGTCATTTTCCTGGGTTGTTGAGGCCAGAGAGATTTAAAAGTATAATACGAAAAGATGCATAATAAGAAAATTGGTCTAAATAGCACATAGCACATCATACAGCCAGCATGATCTTGTGGCTAGGGCACTAGATTCTGTTTCCAGCTTCCAGAATCCAGCAGATTCTGACCTGCTGTGTGACCCCGGGCAAGTCACTTCACCTTTCTGGGCTTTTGATTCTTCCCACCCTTTCTCGGTCTTCTCTTCGAATGTAAGCTCTTTGGAGCAGGGGTTCTCTTCCTATGCAGTGTAAGAAGTTCTGGAAATACCTTGACATCTGCTTACTATATGAAATTTGCAGAGGAAAGTTAGGACAAATAATTTTTTCTTGCATAAAGCACCTCACCCTGACTGGGGCAGTTGAGCATTGCATACAGTTCAACAATTTGAAGGTGGATTGTTAATTAAAAAGAGGTGTGGCATTTGGGTGCCTATCAAACCTTTACGGTTTCCTCACTGCTAGCTATGGACAGACTGTACGGCTTTTGAGAAGGCAGCTTAATTTCTCTCATCAGTGCTGTTCTGCAGGATAATAGTTGCAGTTTATGCTAATCACTGCTATTCTTTGAAACACACCTGCCTTAATGTCCATGTGTTGCCCCTTGTCACTATTTATACTGTAGCTATTTATGCATTTTCAGGCAGGGATTTAGTCTTGTATGTTTTTTGACTTGCATGCTTTAACTACTAAGGTTTGCGTAGTGTTATGGGCCTTCTGTTGTGATTTATAGAGTACCATAAGTAGCTTGCAATGTCATAAAACTTTATCTTTTTTGAACTTAGTTGCTTTGTTCCAGAGCAGCAGACCGTAGTCTTATAGAAATGGTTGGTTTTTCTACTGTCATAAGTCAAATTACTTCAGTCTTGGAGTAATCATCTACGCTGCAGTATATAGTCTGGGAACATGGTCCAAAACTCTTTAATTTAAATTGCTGACAATATTTTCGTGTTTCATCTAGCATGTGTTTAATGCATATCACCATCATTGTAACTGTGTAATCTTTAAAATGAGAGGTCATCTCACATAATTGAGAAACAAGTTCTTGTCCAGTAGGCCTGCATTTGGGTTTTTGAAGGGTAAGTTAAAAGGTTATGGAATGGCTATTTGATTCTAAAGGGGTTATAATGCAGTATGTTATAGGGAATTAATAATGAGTAACATGGTGGGCAACCTTGTTGGGTGGACAGCTGGTTTCATTAACGGTGCTTACCTTTTATTATGAAGCTTTAAGAGTGATCAGTTTTATTTGTGTTCAGGGAACTTAAGTTAACTAGTAATTGGAACCAATGAAAAGCAGGTGTCCGGGCTTCGTGTTTTGAGGCGTATGTCTTGTTTGCTAGCATTTTTTATCTCTGAGGTTCATCACACAAAATCAAGAATTTGGATCATTGTGTAAAATCGTGAGTCCACTGGCTATGAAGAAATTACTGCCACAGGAGCACCTCATTCAAAATCTCTGAACATATGTGCATTGTGAAGACTTTCATAGCTTCTAGGAATTTTATCATTGGAATGTTTATTGGAGATTCTACCTTTTTTCTAGGGGAGTTACTATTTTGAGGGGGCAAGGATTTTGGCACCATATTACTGTTTGCTAACTGGAAAGCCCTGCTTGTTATCAGATGTAAAAGAAAGCAGCTGTGATTAGCTGTAATAATAATAAATGGCATGCTATGTTGACCCTCATTTTCTGGACTGTAGGGACCCTACATACTAGCACCACTTCCAATGCCCACTTCAGAGTGTATTGAAGAACACTTGCCCTTTCCTTCCTAGCCATTGGTGAGAGTGACTGCTATCCCTTCTTCCCCTCCCTCCCCTTCACTTTAGTAAACCAGGCCAGGTTTAGGATTCTCTTGTGATCCTTTGAAGTCCTATATTGCTGATTTATGATGACATGCAGCTGTTAAACCTTGGGCTGTATTCCGCTCGGATCTCACCATAAACTGGGCTGTGTCTGGATGGCTCAGGAGGGGAGACTTTGAAGGAACATTCTGGTGCAGCAGAAAGTGGTGCTGGTGATTCAGTAGGTGCCACTCTTCACTCTGGCTCAGCCCTGAATTAGTGCCTCAGCATGGTTTTAGGAGACACTATGATGCTGCTTGGTGCCATCTTTTTACGACAGCCAGTGTTCTGATTCTTTGTGGTCGTTAACATTTCTTAGCACTTTTTAAAGGAATAAGAGTGGCAAGCCTGATGTCCTGGCTAAAATTCCAGATTGTAACATTACCTTTACCTTAATCATAGCTAACTGGAAATGCAGACATGGGATTCTTTTTCAGTTTCTATGCTAAATTGTGGAGCAGTATTGCTGTGCACTATAGAATGGTCTTGTTCCATCCCCAGAAGGAGGCTGCTTTTTCAATGGTGGATGACGTGACCCCTGGTCTATCTTTTTACTGAACAAGGGTGTTATGAGGCTTAATATGCGTGTTTATTTAAAATCAACAGATAAAAGACACTATTGATAAGTATTGAAATAAGGAGGAATGTTACATTCTGACTTCTACTTGCTAAAGGATTGGTGCATATTCACGTTTGCAACTCAATAGCTACACTATAAAATCAGAATGCTAGTGACTTCAGATGAGCTGTCCATGTCTTCGCTCATATTTTCAGTGTGACTCAGAAATTTACTGAGTTTTGCATCTGTCACCTAGGCCCATGGCAGGGAACTTAAAAAAAAATTTGAAAATATGCGAATACTCATTACATTGGGCTCATTAATTGAAAATTATTAAATCAATGTCTGTAGGAATATTTAAATAGAGCTGCCTTGAGAGAGACACGAACATCTGAAGTCCTTTGTTCTGTGAATGTTTTGAGTTTCCCGTTAGGTATGTTCCCAGTATTCAGGCTGACATTGGGCTAATGGAATTACCATCTGTTGCCAGAGGTGGAGATTGGCTTCACATAAGCCTACATTAGCAACCAAGGTAGCAGTGCTATAAGTGGAATAATGTGGAGAATCAGAGCAGAACTGAAGTTGGCACTAGCCATATCTTGCTTAGATAGGTGTGGAAGGATCATAATAGTCAGAGGTAATAGTCAGAGGTGAAGACCTATTGAATTAGAGTTCCTCCCACTTCAAAGGTGTGAGTTGAGTCCCTTGCTAAGCGATGCATTTTATATTATATGGATGTTCATATGTTCCAATCTGAGAAGAAACTAGTTTAAGCTATTAAAACAGGGTAATGATAGGAAAAGTGATTGTCTCCACAAGAATTAACTTATTGGTGAATCTTACATTATTGCCTCTCCATTATCAGTCATGGATGTGTTATCCTTTTCATTCTAATCACATGTGCTAATTTGATATGTGCAATATGTAGATATTCATTTTTCCATACAATGTGCACATTCTTTGCAGCACTTATTGAAAAAGTCTAAGTTGCATGACATCTTACATGCACGTGGATTTTGGTGTGAGCTAACATGCATTTTGAATTTATCCTTTATATTTGACTAACTTTTAAAACCCACTGTGTAAGCTTCTTGGGGCAGGGATTCTCTCTGATTTTTTTTTCTTCTGTGAAGTGTAAATGGGTCCTATAAAACCAACACTTGTCATTGTGAATTTAGTGGCACTAGATGCACTAGCAAAGTGTATAATGTAAAATTTGTATCTGTGCCCAGTGCTAAACTTTCATTTTTAACCATGATTTACTAGAACTGAATTTGCTTTGCTGTGGATTATAAACGCTTATAAACACCATATGGGGGGAGAGAATGGGGTTTATCAACAATTTGCATATCATAGACTATCAGGGTGGAAAGGGACCTCAGGAGGTCATCTAGTCCAATCCCTGATCAAAGCAGGACCAACCCCCAGACAGATTTTTGCCCCAGACCCCTAAATGGCCTCCTCAAGGATTGAACTCACAACCCTGGGTTTAGCAGGCCAATGCTCAAACCACTGAGCTATACTGTAAATTGCTATCAGCCAGAAATGCAAAGCCATGTTACTGCTCACTGTTAACATTAATAGGCAGCCAGTAAGTACTGCAAAGCAGGGATCTGGGCTGAGATAGAGCAGCGGGAGAACATGAACAGTTATCGACTGTGACCCAGTCTGGATAAGACACAAGTGCTGCTTGTTGAAAGGAGAAAGCACTTAGAGGAATGGGTAGAGGTGATTTCTGCACCATCAATTGATAGTGCATACTTGCCTTTTGTCAAAATTATTCAGGGCCTTGGAGTCCTATTGGATCTGGTGCTACTCTTGAATTCTCAGCAGTGCTAGGCTAAAGTGTCTATTACCAGCAAGAGTCTGCACATCCCTCTGGAATATGGATGTAGCAAACCTCATTCCCCACCTTCTTCCTGTAGGTTAGACCACCTGATTTTTGCCCATAAAGGCAGCTAGTACAGAGCAGAGCTACCTGTCTTCCATATAGTGCTGATTAGTTTCAAACTTTTAATGGTATAGAATCTAACTATTTGAGGGGCTGCCTCACTCTGTGATCTGCTCCTTTTTGAAGTTAATAGGAAGACTCCCGTTAGCTTCAGCAGAATAAAATCTGAGTACCACTACTCTTTGAAAATCTGAGTATCACTGCCAGAGATTCTTGTTTCATGGAGTTCAGCACTCCAAGACTAGTTGCAAGAGTTTCACAGACAAGGGCTACTGACTCTATAATTTATTACACTTGGTGATCTGTCAGACCTGGCTCCAGTGAGACTGGGGTAGCAATGTAAGTCATTTGTCTGGTTCAACTTGAAATGCACTGATCTGATCTGGAAGGCCACAGCTCTCCTGCATGAAATGCTCAAGACCCACCTCTGCTATGATGTCTATAAGAAATCAGCTTATTAATGATGGCTAGGTTAAGTAGCATTTGCAGGATAACTGTCTGTAATTTAAAAAAATGTATAAAAATTGTATATTCTCCCCCATATTTGAAATTTCAAATTGTAAGCTCCTTAGGGGAGCTGATTATCACATCCGTGGGTTTGTGCAACATCTAACATGAAAGCATCCTGATGAAGGCCTGTGGGCATGACTGAAATACAAATGTTATAACAATTTCTATTTAACTACTTCTGGGGATGAATCATAAAGCTTTTTAATGTTAAACAGGAAGTGCAGAACATTACAGTAGCAGGGATTTCAGGAAGGCAGGATATAATATATAAAATATGCTTTGGAGGACTTTCTGATAGAACACAAATTCTGAACTGCCTTATGCTGACCCTGCATTCACACTGCTTCTAAAACAGCTGTGGTGGTTTTGCAAGGAAATTTACAGGCCAAGAGGATCCAACTCAGGTGGTAAACCCTGTAAACACCAAGCCATTTGGTTCTATTTACTGCTAGCACTGAACTTCAGAACAGGACCAATGACCAATCTTATGGAGATTGCAAAAGATTAGTGTGTAGATGTACTTTGAGCCATGAGGATTATTTTATCCTTAAAAAACTTTTTACCCCAACTGTAATTAACACAAACTGTTTTCCCTATAAAAATTATTAAATGCGTCAATTCTGTTAATTACAGATGACATTCTGTCTACAGAATCAGCATTGGAACAAAGCTTTGACAATGGAAGTGCTGTCATTTCAATGAGGTATAAAATTTGAGGTCTGACTACCTTATGGATATCAAAGAGCAGTACTCTTTGTAAGAGTCAGTGCTAATCCTGGTTTCCTCAGCAAATTCTGGTGTGGATAATTGTCATCCCAGATCCTCTGAAAATTCAGGTTTATAATGAAAAGTCAATAAATATTTGCCCTCATTCTGTAATTTTTATATAGACGATAAGCAATAAATCATTTTATAGTCCAAATAGTGATTTCAGCAAAGAATAAATTTCTGAATTTAGTGATGTAGTGTACTTATAGTTACTAACCTCCTGGAGTAAATCCACCCTCTTTCCCTGCCCCGCCATCACATCATCATCATCTGGTACATAAAACTCCAGCTGTCCATTCTGCTACACTCAGCATCTTACTGTCACTTCAGCTTCATTTTCAACTATTGAGCTACAAACAGGGATTCAAGAGCTTTAAAGTGCACTTTAAAAGTAGACCAGTTGCAGATGGGTTTGTTGTCCTCTTGCTGCCTGCCCAAAGGTACATCCTGACTTCAGATATCCATAGCGAGTCAGAGTCTATCATGTCTGGTCGAGTGGAGTAGCAGGACTATTGTGATGGCAAAGGCTTGGCAGGGGGGAGGATGTAAAAATCAATACTGCAGTTCCCTCACCCCACACACTATTTAAGTAAGGATCCCTATAGTTACAACACCGTGAAATTTCAGATTTAAATATCTGAAATCATGAAATTTACGATTTTTAAAATCCTACTACTGTGAAATTGATCAAAATTGGCCATGAATTTCATAGGGCCCTATTGATGGTATTAGTTCATTAAGATTTTCCTGAGACAGAAGAAATTAGAAGCATCCAAAAGAAAAAGTCTTGGAAGGCTGTGAACTAAAGTCATAGTTATGTTAAATTTAGGGTCACTCTTTCTGTATTTTAATGTACTTTGTTTTTGTCCCCCTCAGTTTTATAGTGCTTTCACTGAAAAGTAAAAGAAAATATGGAACCAGTCTTTTCAAAGAGGCGCAAAGGGTGTGCTCTTAGAATTGTGCATGTACCTGTTGAAACTATAAAACCTATATTTCTGTGCACAGATGGGGTAACTGTCCCTGAAAATGGGGTGGTTTAAGAATGCAAATGGAATATCTGTAAATCTTACCGTTATGTCTTCCAATAATGTGAGGGTCCCTGTTGTTGTTGGTCTCAAGCACTTGTGTAATTCTGTACCAAAAACCAACCAAACAAAACTACCTGGAGGAAATACAAAAGCTGCCCCAAAGCAAAAAAGATCAGGAAATTCTCAGGTTCAGGCAGTCTTCGCATCTTGAACTCAAGTCCCCCCTTGTTGAGTACGCACTGAAATAGTCTTCAGTTACGTGAACATATGTTATGTCCCACAAGATCCCTTGCCTCATTCAGTGCGCAAGTTAGGTAGTATTGAGCAAATAAGACAGCTGCTTCATATTTTATATTGTGGGGATGGATTGTATTCATTGAATGAGGCCTCAGGTCTGTGATATCCCAGCCTTGTTCACCTCATAATTATTATTACTCCTGGGGAAATTCTGCACTCTTGCACGTGCACATAATTGAGCCATGCATATTTTTATTTTTTTGCACGAAAGCTTCTGTTGAAATGTTGCTGCAGTGCTGCCTTTTGCCCACCAGAGGGTTCTGTGCTGATAGAACACAGCAGCCACTCCTGGCCTGCTAGGGAAGAGAGAGCGCCTGCCTTCTCTGCAGCACCTGTCAAGCCAGTTCAGGAGACTGGCTATGCAGAGACACAGCATGGGGTGCTTGCGGGGGGTCAGACAGGGCTAGTGCGGGAAGACAGACTGGATCAAGGGCAGAATGGGAGTGGAGGCTCAGGGCCACTAGGGGAAGGGAGGTGCAGGGCCACATGGTGATGGGGGAAGGAGTGCAGAGCTACAAAGGGGCAGAAGGTGGTTGAATGGGGGCACAAACGCATAGGGATGGGTGAGTGCAGGGACATGTAGGGATGGGGTGGTTGAGTGGGGGCAGAGGCACATAGGGACGGGGGGGTAGAGGGTCATGGACAGGGGGTGCAAGGACACATGGGGGTGCAGGAACATGTGGGGATGGGGTAGACATGCCTGACTGAATGGAAGAGGCTAGGGGTCAGCCAGGGTCTGCATGGGGGAAGCTCCCCAACAATTCCTCTTTCCCTGCCCCCAAAAAACAAACAACTTTTCCCACCCATACCTAACAACCCTCCAAGTTCATGCCCTGGCTCCTTCCCAGCAATTAGTTCCCTCTCCGTCAACTCCTCTGTTACCCTGACTCCCTCGAGCCTTTGCTCTGCTTCTGAGGGATGTGGGAGATATGGTTCTGTATTGTACTTTACATGAATTATTACTCAGTTCTGTATTAATATGCCTTGTAAGGAATCTATTTGTCAAAAAACATTTCCTTAATCTCTTTTGTTGTCTGTGTTGTTACAGTCATACTTTCTTACAGGTATTTTGAAGTAAATGACCAAAAATAATTGAAACTGGTGTGATTATATTGCGTTATTTTGACAAATAAAATATGCAGAATTTTAAAATATTGCGTGCAGATTTTTTGGCACAAAATTCCCCCAGGAATATTAAGTTTTTTCCAGTCACTATCCAATTTACTTCCTTAATGAGGCAATGGCCCTGTTAACCTATGATTTTTTCAACATGTGGATTGTATCATAATGCATACAAACAAGAAAGCAGAATTAAAATTACTTGGGTGATGTCTTTTCCATACTCTTTGAGTTCTCATAATGTTTTTGTGTAGTTCTTTTATGTGTAATTTACTAACTTAAAGGAAAACAAAAATTATCACGTATAACTATGTGCTAGACAGCAGTAATATGGTGTATACAATACTATGTGCATCTGAGTTAGAACCTCGTCTCTTCCCATATGCACAGTCATGGATTATATTTTATATGCCATTGCATATTAAATGAAACTGCACTCACTTTTCAAGTGCATGTATGGACAAATCTAAGAGAACCCCTATTGAATGGAAGCGTCCATTCTATGTGTACATACATGCCAGTGCAATGCCTGTAGAACAAACTAATGATTTGCCAGTATCATAGAACACATAAGCCCCTTCATTTTCAGTTAAAACTGATTTTTTTGCCGGAAAATTCACAGGTTTTACAAAAAGTATTCAGTTTTTTTGATTTTTGTCCTACTTTTGTATCATTCAGATGTGTATAAAAAAAGACTTCTTATGAAAATACAATACATTGCATGAGATGTATTACAATAATACATTGTCTGTATATGCAAAGCTGAATGTTGAAATAAGGCCAGTATTAGTCTAGAAGCTGCACACAATAAACTAAGGCATGCATACATGCTGTAAACTGTGTGCACATCTGAATGTACTGATGAATCTCAAGCCCACCACGTATACATTTCAAGCTGCTAGCAGATAACAGTTTAAAGATTTGATACTCTAAAATGGGAAGAAAACAAAAATTTGTATCGGAATACATTACAGAATACAAGGAAGTATTCAAAAGCTTTAAAAAAAAAACAGGTGCAGATGGTGTGGCCCAGTTAACTAAATATTATAAGCTAATAGTTCTAAGCATACAACAGTAAACTGTTTATTCAAATGAAGTTTTATTTGGAGATTTGAGATATATTTTCTAAAACTCAGAGGTAGCATTATGTGTTGAGTTCTGTTTTAGTTCTGCAGCAAACCTCATGGAATGGAATTCAAAGCATTAGTCTACAGAATACTTCCCCGCTGTCTTTCAGTCCACCAAAATAAACATATTTATCCAAAAAATTGTGTTGCACTGATTTTCACCTGTTGTGGTAATAAACATCAATTTCTGGGAAGAATTAAATAAAATAAAAACTGAAAACGAAGGGCCCTACACATAAGGTTCAATTAAAAGGTCATACATTGTGGAACAAAAGTTGGTTGTGTTTATAAGTTTCCTGAGCACATTTATAAGTGTGCTAAGTGTCATAGTGCCTCACTGATTTAGGAGCCTAAATTTCATTTGGAAAATGGATCTAGGCATTTGAGTCTAAATCCCATCACTTGTTGATAGGATTAAGACTCAAGTGCCTGGGTCCTTTTGAAAATGGGGTTTAGGCTCCTAAATCAGCGAGGCAGTGTGCATAGAAATGCCTAAATACTTTATAAATCTGGGCCTTAGACTCCCTGTGCCTCAGTTTTGCATCCATAAAATTGGGATAATAGCACTTCTGTACCTCACAGTGGTGGTGAGAGGATCAATATGTTAAAAGATGGAGCTGTTGGATGTTATGATAATGGGAGCTGTATAATATGTTAAATAAAAACTTGACCCCTTGTTCCCATTAGGAGATCCTGTTGTGAGGTCTTTACATGTCTCCAAACTTTAACCATTTGGGCTGAAATCCTTTCTCTCCCTCCCCTTCCACACCCCACCCCCCTTCCCCAGCCCGGAGCACCTTCCTGCACTCCAAGCTCCTCATCCCCAGCCCCACCCCAGAGCTCGCACCCCCAGCTAGAGCCGTCATCTCCCCCCCTCCGTACTCCGGCTCCTGCCCTAGCCTAGAGCACTCTCCCACACCCTGAACCCCTCAGTCCCAACCTGGAGCTCCCTCCTGCACCCCTAGCCAGAGCTCACACCCCCTTTGCACCTCATCTCCTGTCCCAGCCTTGATCCATCTCCCGTTCTTCAAACTCCTCGATCCCAGCCCGGAGCCCCCTCCTGCACCCCAAATCCTTCCCCTCTGGGAGGAGGGGGAAGGAGTGAGCAGGAATGGGGCCTCAGAGAAGGGGCAGGGCATGGATAGGGCCTTGGGATAGGGCAGGGGACAGAGCAAGGGTGTTTGGTTTTTCTGAGTACAAAGGGGACAACCCTAACACTCGCTGGCTCCCTCTCTGTGCTCCTCATCCAAGTCTTCCCCAGATTCTCCTTGTCCAGCTGGTCACAGTTGTGGCTGCTTACTCCCACCTCTTCGTAGGCTCCTTTCCCCATTCTGTTACCACCATCCTCCCCTTCCTCTAGGTCCAGCTTTTGTTGCCTCTGCACTAGAATCAGGTAGCTTCCTCCATACTGCCTGAGCACCTGCATAGGAAACACTGATAACACAGCAAAGACCTTTTCATTGCTTTTGTTCTTGGTGCCCCGCAGCAATGATGGGGAAGGTCCTGTTCAGGCCCTGCAGCCCTGGGCTGGTGCATGCTCAGTACAAACTGAATCTTCTGAAAATCTAGCTGCCAGACTCTAACAAGTCTCAACTGAGCGGGTACAAACCAAGATTTTTTAGAAACTCATAACTTGGTCACATTTTGGGTGGATTTTCATGACCACCTATCTGCAGCAGGGACTTGAAATTTGATGAAGCACAGATGTACTGGAGCTTCTTAATGAAATGTTTAAGACTTTTTAATATGGGCAAAGCAGTGTTTTTCCATAATCTTATACTCGGAAACAACTGAACTGCTGAAGTTTTCCAAAAAAGTCAGTCTGGGGCACAAACCTGGCATGAAAACTTCAGGCCAAATGGTTAAAACATGGTGATATTATCAGCAACTGAAAACAAGATCTTAATATGGGAAGTGTCAAGCAGCATTAAGTACAGGCGACCTTGCCAGTTCCATCTATACTGACCAACTAAGCCTTTTACAGGCAGGAGCAGCTCTGGGAACTCTGTGGGAGACTTCACTTTCTCTGCATGTATGAGCTAAGTATATGCTTGGTCTCAGTTCATTTCACCAACGGACAGATGTGTCCACAGCTCAAAAGTTTCATTTTAATTGATGCCCTGGTTAACAGTCTCAAGGCTTAAGGCACTGAGATTGAACAGCTCCTGCATCCCCTTGATGTCTGCGGGGTGGGTGAAGCCTTAGAGACAGAGAGAAGAATTACTATAGCGAAGGAAGAGTTCTTAAGTCTTAACTCTTTCTTGGGTAATGCAAAGTGTGTTAATATGGCTAGTGACAAACATTGCAACCTCACTCCAGAGAGCTTGATTACTATTTAAATAGCATCAAGTAATTGACTGCACAGATTCAGTAAGGGGTCTCTGCACTGCCTGAAGCTGTACGTGGAAAGTGTATTTGGCCGCTTGAGATGGTACCAAGAGCATGCCATTTTGAAGTTGGGTTGCCTGAATTGGGAGTAGGATGGATGCTTTGATCTCTAACACCCATCTTTATCAGTGCTGAATCTTGGTGATAGCTCGTTCGATTTGGCCACATTGACCATGGAATTGTTAAAAATTGCCATTTTTAAACATAGTTGCATAAAACCATTTTATATCCTGGTGTGGCCTGGCCCTCCTGACTGTTAATCGCATGCAGACCAAATGGGATTTATACACCATTTTTGCTGCAACCATGCTTAAATATTAGCTGTAAATACAGTTCCTCAGTCAGTGGGGACCAGGCCTGTGCCTGAGTATGCAGATTGGCATGCTGAGGAAAAGTGGTGGATCAGTTTCTCTCAAATTGTTAGCTAAGCAGGCTATCTTTAATTAAGAAGGCATTGTGGCTAATTTAACTCCCCTTTTTGGAACTGTCTTGCTATTCTGCTAGAGGAATGTAGTAATATTTTTAAACCATTAACAAATGCAAAAATAGTGGCATCATACCAGTTAGGTAATTATATCAGTGATATTTTAAATAACGTGCTGTCATGCTTTCTGTTCTGGTATAGTTCTCCTGTCATAATTCAACCAATTCTGTTTGGCATGCTTTGATGTAGTTAAAAATAGTATTTCAGTGACCTAATAATAAACAATTCTTGTTTCATTTACTTGTTTCATTCTGTTTTCTTCCATCTTTGATCAATGGATACATGCAGTAATGGAAAGACCTGAAGTGGATTAATTTTGTTCTCCTTAGAAGTGTGTGTGTCTGCAGAATGAAAGACTAAATGATATTTTAACATTTTTGTTTAAGTCCAACTTCAAAATAACCAAAGCAAGAGGATTCTGAGCTGGGGGTATCCACTTTTTAAGTCTTTTCACTTAAGCCCCGTGGCAGCTGTGCTGCAACCCATAAGGGGTCTTATGCTGCTTTGCAAAATGGAATAACTAATCTAAATTTTCTTTAACAAACACCCCAAGACCGAACAGAAGATACAATCCATATACCGATTCGGTGCCAGCAAAAATTCTTTTTTTTACTTCGTTTTCCTGTAAAAATGCATTTTTTCCTTCCCCCCCAATTGGTATTTTCTCCAAGAGCCAGCAAGCTGATATTAAGAGGAAATTATCAAGCAATGCACACAAGAATCCAGTTTCCCTTTAGCTACTCAGCTTTGGATAATAAGTTTACAGATTGGAAATGTAACCCTGAATCTCTGTTTGGTCTTGAGAGAGCCCACATTAAGACAGTGAATTATAACCACTATGAATGTGTGGTAGCTTTCCCTTCTAGGTAATATCCTATTAACATAAATGGGATAACATAAATATTTGGTCTCCAAAATGCTAGTGACTTCTGCATCAGTGGCATCATAAACAACATAGATATCAGGATTTAAAGATTGACTTAAATGTCTCTAATATATACAGAGGTCAGTAAAGGCAGCATAACAGAAAAAGAGGCTATGTCAAAAAGTAATTAGAGCAGGACAAATGGATTGTGCAGGCACGTCAAAGGCTGTTATTTCTGTAGGCAATGAGTAGGCAAGGTGTTAATGTAATGTGACAGATCTGGAGCAAAAATGAGGGTGCAGAGAAAACAAATAGGAGCTGACCAATGACATGATTTTAATTATGAGGTTTGATTTAATATAATTTGATTACTCCTGAAAGAAATGTTTGTGTAGTTTCTTTGAAAAAATGAATTGTCTTAAAGAATGTATATTTATGATTTCAGTTTTTTCATCAAAAGGGAAATGTCCCTGTTTCAGTAGTGATCTTGCTGTATATTTATATGAATTTGAACAATTTTCCCTGTACAATTCCCCAAAAGAAACTAGGATAAATGTATTTCACTAAAATTGTTCTGGTAAAATTACCTCTATTTTATTTCCACTAAGGTATACGTTAATTTGGAGCTTCATGCTGTTTGGCCAGGGCAACAGCTGGATAGGGAGAGATACTGTTGCCACCATTTTCAGATGCAGACTTCGGGAAAACTGAGGAAATGCTTTATTTGGCTGAAGGGAGTGACTAATGCCAAATTTGATGGAAGGGGAGCAGAAGGATTATTGTTTAAGTCCTAGATTCTTGCTGTATCCAAAGTGTGCACAGGATATCTTGGAAGAGGAGAGGACAAGGAAGGTGCAAAAGTGACTTAAGCCACCTTCCCACTCTCCCAATCCTGGGACAAATGTGCTCAGTTCCAGTCCCTTGGCATAAATTAAAGTAACTTGAAAAATCCCAGGATTTATCAGCAATACTTGTTTCTAAATGCAGATTTTCATTGTTTCTATTTCTTTATTCTTCAGTTCCAAAGATTTCTGTGGGAAAACAGGATGTTTATTACGTCTACTCTCTAGCTGCGTTCCTGTACCTTCTCTGGTATTGTCATCTTCTGTGACACCACACTGTTTATGGCAAGTAGTTGTGGCGTCACAAGCAAAGATTTATAACTTCACATGAAGAAGAGGCTGTACAGTTTTTAGGATAGTGAGTGCTGTAGGACAGAGATGGGGTGGAGGGGAGCCTCTCTCAGATTTAAAGCTATAAAACTAGATGGGTCACATCTGTATATTCAAGATCTCTTGCTTCTCTTTTAACAGTCATGTTCACAAACAGGATTGGCAGAGACTCCTCAGATTCGCTTGTCCAATATCCTTCCTCCCTCCTTGGTTCGTCCACTGCTGTAATGTCACCAGACGTCAGTCTAAACTATTTCAGAATGTCTCTCGATGGAGATATTACCACATTAGGCAGTTTGGCTGATAGCTCCCTTTCTTCCTGTCTAATCTCACTTTCTCCATTATTAATTATGCTCTTCATTTCTAAAGAAACCTTTTCTCCATGGACCTCAGAGCATGTTACCACTGCAATTAAGCTCCACAACAATCTGAGAAGTAGAATTATTCATAGTTTACAGGAAGATAAACTGAAGCATGAGGTGGTGGTCACTTGCTGGTGCTCAAACTGAAGTGTACGGCAGAACTGAGATTAGAACCCAGGTGTCCTGACTCATTCCTCTGCTCTAATCATAGAGCAAGCTGTGTTGCTTCTCTGATATATGCTTGGTTAGAGCAAGAGCTGTTATCGGGGAGCTGTGAAAAAATCTCCATTCATATCAGCATATGCAGAATAATCATCATGGTCCGGTCCCATTCTTGTGAAAATAAAGCATGTACCAACAGATAGCATTTCCATAGGGATAACTATAGTTTGGTTTTTGGTTCTCCTCAAACCCCCAAAATGTACAGAGTTGAGTTTGAATTCGTTAGGGCTACATCCGCAAAACTGACCTTTGTGTATTTTATACATTCATAGTGTTTACACACACATTCTCTGCACCTACAGGCAGCTGGTAGAGAGATAGGGCAAGAGCATGCCCTACTCTGGGGCGGGGGCCCATGGGAAGGAAGTCTCCCTCCCACAAGAAATATCCTTTCGAGAAATCTTGCCAATATGTATCTCTGCATTCACTGAGTGAGTTGATGTGTTGGTGAGGGAGATTTGCCTCAAAGCAGAATTATCATCAGGTAGGTCTCCAGCTCCAAGAATAAATCCTATGTATCTTTAAGTTGCCATAGAATGTCTTATGATCTGAACCATAAAGTAACCTTGTTAGAGTACTTCACCATATAGATTAATAGATTCCAAGGGCGGAAGGGACTGCTGTGATCGTGTAGTCTGACCTCCTGTGTGACATAGGCCATAGAATTTATACAAAATAATCTGTGCAGCACATCTTTTGCAGAGAGAGAGAGAGATTCCACTGGATGAATACACATCAGCTAATTCTTTTGGTCAGCAGTGTCCATTGGGGCCACATCGATGTATTCAGTAGCCTCCTCCCTCCATAAAGGGTGGGACTACCCCTTTGCCTCTCAGTTCCTCCTCACCACCCACAAATCAGAACTTGCAGTGTCTGCCTTTTTGCTTAGACATTTTGCACTTTGTGCACTTCAATCTATTTTTTGTGAATAAATAGTTCTTAAATAAGTGCTTAGATAGGACTAGGTTGGTGTCAGGTTTTGTTATCCCTTTTTGATGGAAGTTGTTTTTATTTACCTAGGAGGCACTCTTGGTACCGGATTTATCAATACAACACATAAATTTCCAGGTTTCAAGACCTGTCCTTTTATGCAAGGCTGTAGTGCTTTTAAATAATGGGCATGCAAGGTGCTTATTGTGTCTGGAAGAAGGGCACATCACTTACAGGTCTGCCATATGGAAATCATTCTCTAAAAGAGCTCAGGGAACATTGGAATCGCCACTAAAAATGTTTCTGTTGACGGGACCAGTGTATCCCTCTTCTTATTCTGGTTTGGCTGGGGCAGAAACTTCTGAGCCCTCTTCATCAAGAAGTGCTTCTGCTGTTCCTAGACTTATGCCTCAGATGGCCCAGTGGTGAAGAACTCCTCATCTGGTAAAACTGCAAGTGAAAGAGGGGGAGGGAGAAGAGCACAGAGCTCACAGGGAGAAGGAGGTCTCCTTTAGGTCCTTCAACTTCAAAGGCTCATAAATCCTCCTAAGCCTCATGTCATGGAGTGTGGGGGAGTCCAGTCCAGCACCCCTCTTTCTGGGACCCACAGTGACTCTCAGCCAGCCAGTAAAACAGAAGGTTTATTGGACAACAGGAACGCAGGATACAGCAGAGCTTGCAGGCACAGTCAGGACGGCTCAATCGAGTCCTTCTGGAGTTTCGGGGTACTTGGATCCCAGCTTAGGATACCCTGAATTTCCCCCACACTGCCCCAAAACCAAACTGAAAACCTACCCCCTCCTGCTGGCCCCTTCCTTTGTCTAGCTTCCCGGGCAAAAGTGTTGACCTCCCACCCCCCTTGCCTAGCTCAGGTGACAGGCTCAGGTATAGTCCATCCCCTAAAGTCCTCCCCTGCTCTCCCATCCCCCATGCAGACAGCCCCTACTCCATCACACCTCAGACTAAGGATGGCTTGAGATCCAAAAAGGGTTTTTCTAGCACCCATTCAGCTATTGGATTCCATGCCTTACATTTTCCTCTGGTTCTTCAGAGATCACCTGGTACTCATGCCTCGGTGCTGAAGCTCCTGGGACTGATTTGTCTGGTACTGGCTACCCCGATACTGATGCCAGTAGCTCAAGTAACACCAGGTCTGTTGTACTCAGTGTGGAAGACTTACCTGGCCTTGCCAAAGGCCGCTCGGTCTTCTCAGACTCTCTGTCAGCATTGGTGAAGTTATTTGCACTCGTACTTATGGTGGTCCCAACTCTGGTGCCTAGTACATCCTCAGTAACAGCTAAAACTCATTTCCTCCATGTCCCACACATACCAACTAGTATTTCCTCTTCTCTACAGGAGGATTTTTCATTCTTGGTCTCTTAGGGTAGTAGAGAGGCTTCACCAACTTGGTCAATGGGTTGAGGTAATCAGGCCCACTTACCTCAGCATGGATTTCAGGGCTGACTCTTAAGATCAGAGGCATAGGAGTTTGGATAGGGATGCCAACCCCCTGGCATGCTCCTGCTTTATACTGCTTACTCATTATTACTTTTATTTAAAAGTCGCTCCATTTCAGATTTGCAGCACACTGGCAGGAGGCAGAGAAAATTTTTTTCCAACTTCTGCCAGGAATATGACTGTTATGTGGCTAGGCTACTTGGCTCTTTAGTGTTATCAGCCTGGCATCTTTCGCTGCAATGAAATGTACTTAAAAATAACATCAGCTACATATATGGAAATTGTAAGCAACAGGGAACTTTTACTGGGCTAGTCATTGGAACAGAGGACTGGAAGTCAGAAGATCTTGTTTCTATTACTGGCTGTGCCACAGACTGAGTGAAAATACCTTTTGAGTCTTTGTTCGTCTGTTCAACATGGATAAGGGTAGTTTCTGACCTTTGGCATTGCTGAGGTTTAATTCATTATTTGTATTTTGTATTCATCATCCTCTGACCGCAAATGAGTTTGAACTATTATTTCTGACTGGAGGTGTTAACGCTATCCCTTGCTGTCTGATATTACGTTGTTTTGATCACTTTCTAAGTTAATTATGATTAAGACTGCATCCTGCAGGATATACACCTGCCTCCAGTGTTTTGCTTCCTTACATTAGGCATCCCTGTGGACCCATGGGGTAGCAACTTTATTCACTCTCGTCCATTCTTCCTGTGTGGCTTATTGGTGGTGGTCTCTGTCAGTCTGTAGTATGCTGCCCTCTACTGTTTAATCATCAGAATTTGAATGGTAAAAGCCTAATATGTTTAGGATCCAGTGAAACCTAATAACTTACCCAAGCTTAGCACAGAAATGATTCAAGATGTTCTGATAGGAAGTATAAAATATTGCATGTACCAGATTCAGAATGAGTTTAAATCTTAATTACCCAAGAAATTCACTATCTTATAGTAATACATCTCGCATTTCAATGAGCCCTATAAGAAAAGTAGCTGTTCCTCCTCCCGCTCCAGCATATGCATTTGTTCATCATACGCAATGTTTCCTGGCAAGCAGGTTGTTTTTATTTCAGAGGTCTCTTCCTCTTGACTCTGGGAAGGCCCAGTGCCATAGATCAGGCCAGGTTAGGGTGAGACCTACTGTGAGGAGCACCTTTTTAATTAAATGTAAATTTTGAAGACTACAAGCCTCAGTCATGTAGTTTTTTTCAGTAAAACATGCACATTTATCTCTATCCTAGTGATAGATGCATGAGCTGTATGGTAGGGACTGCTGCTCTGTTCCAGTGAATTTCCTTTTGAGGTCACATTCCTTCAGCTCATACCTTCTGTTCTATCCTCGCTCGCAGGTCAAGCCCTTAGAGAGGGCTCAATTCCCAGTTAGCTCACAAATGAGCAGTTGACAAGTACAGTGCACCGCCCGTGCCCACATTCAGACACCCAGTGCTCTGGATCAGCTACTATACTGCTGCCCAGCAAAGAAGCTGGGATTTAATCACTGCTGCTGCCTGGATTTTGGATGAGGAAAGGACTGATAGGCAGATTTTAAGACTCTGTTTTCAGGCAGTTTATATTTGGAGCCTGTTCACCTTGTCATTGTCTCACTCAATTAACTGCATCTCTCTTTTAAATGTAAACTCTGGGGGATGATGCCCAGCTGCAGAGAACAAAACTTACTGTGGCAGAACTTTAACAATATTGACTTGCTATCTGTTAAGAAATGCACAAAACAACTTGGTTCCATGTGCTCTATTTAAAATTCATGAACTAGCCACAAACTCTAATTGTATCCTATAATGGACTATTCTCTCGGTACTCTCATGATATACTTGGTATTGCAAAACGCTGCTAATTTACAGCTAAATATAAACACTGTACTGGCTCGCTTAGTGTCCGTGAACCATGTTTGCATCTCATTCATGTAGTGGTAGTGTGCTCACTGATTATGGATTACTGTGACCATAGGGAGTGGAATCGTCAGGAGGCATATACAGCAGAACTTGTGCTACAAATGTTC
This sequence comes from Gopherus evgoodei, assembly GCF_007399415.2. Classification (NCBI taxonomy): domain Eukaryota; kingdom Metazoa; phylum Chordata; order Testudines; family Testudinidae; genus Gopherus; species Gopherus evgoodei. Next base: position 24,135,111 of record NC_044337.1, on the reverse strand, counting down.
TGTTTGTAAACTCCCAAGTATTTCAGCAGAAAAATAGACCAATCTAAATACACTTCTGTTCTCTAGAAAAACATGGTCTGTTCCATAGCCTGAGAACAAGTGCAAAGTGGACTAGTTCTTAGGTCTTGCTCCACTGGAGACAACTGTCTCTAAAGGAAACCTGGGCCTTAGACTGAGCTGCGGCATCAGCCTTATGGCAAACTCTGCTCTTTTTTGTTCCTAAGTACTGTATCCCTCTGGTTTTTTCCTTTTTCTCCTTGGTCCCACAAAAAGGTGATATCTCTGCCCAGCCCCTATTTCCCAGTAGCAGGTTAAAGATTCAGAGTAGAAACTTGTCTCTCTCAGTTCTGCTTCCTCCTTGCCTATTGGTAGTGAAGCTGAGCTAGCTGGTCTGTTAAGTAGTTTGGACACACATTAATTACACCGTTGGTTTCTGCAGAAAGTGTTTGTTACATGTGCTGCTCCTTCGTGCGCCCGAGGGGCCTGTTCCCCTCCTTCAGTCCAACTCTTGGCTGGGTATTCTCACTCCACAAGCAGTCTTGATTCCCGCTGCCCTGAGGAGCTGAGAGACCAGTACTAGCAAACTAATCCAGAGCAGGGAGCTGGCTGCTCTGTTGTTGATCTGTTACTCTGATTGTCATTTAAGCTCTGAAATGAGTTTATTTTGCTCTCCGCTACTGACTCCTTTCCTGTAATAAGAGTTGTAGTCTGTGAAAGCTCTGACTGTAACCAGCTGGATTAATGGTTACTCCATATAAGCTTTTATGTCTGTTTCAGATCTGTTGCTAGGAAGATGTATAAAACCTCAATTTTCTTCTACAGGATTTGCCTCTGAGTGGTTTGTGAAAATATCTGCAGAAGATAGTTGGGAGGGAAAACAATGAAGTAAATGTTTTGGTCATGAGCTTGCACCAGTGAAATCAGTGAACTTTTGCCAGGATTGGGTCCCATTTATTGGTGTTTCCAAGAGACTTATTCCTGGGATGAAACTACTGTCCCACTGCCTAAGTGGATTTCCTTGTTGTTGTTCCAGATGGCTCTAATTGCTGTTTCCTTCCCTGCCCCCACAAGCTATGTGCTTTTTCATAATGAGTGTCATTTCAGTGGGCATCTATCCCATCTTTTTTATCTCAAACAGCTGAGTGGGTGACTGGACATCCCTGTTTGGTGCCATTACAGGATTTGCCTTTTTACTTGTTGACGGTCTCATCTCTCAGTGCAGCAGCCTTTGTCTCTCTTGGTTTGACTTTTAACTGAAGTTTGAAGGAAAGGGGCAGCTCTTGAAGGTGCTGTAATTGCTGCTCTGCTCTAGATGCTAACCTAAATGCTTGTTTTACTTACACAGCTGGCTCTTTAGGAGAAATTCTCAAGGGCTACATTAATAATAGACAGATCAACAATAAAGATACCAGCAACAGCGGCAAGCCAAGTATAATTAGTATGGTTGTGCTCAGATAAGTTAGTTACACAATAGACCCCAAAGTAACTCTTCCAGTTTTCTCTTTAGCAATTTTAAAAAATGGACATTAACAAAATTTCCCTAGCAGCATCAAATGCAAAAGAGATTTATTGCTTCCTGGCTAACTCTTCTGCACTATTACATGTTTCGCATGTTTTGACCAAGAATTTCAGTTGTGGATAAAGTGATTTCTGTGTGCTTCTATATCAGTTTATACTTGTCATATGCTCCTTCAGGATGCAATATTCTGTAGCAAAGCATTATTAGCGCATTGTTAATTCCATAAGAGTTTGTTCATTTAGCTACTCCAGTTGGGCCATGCTATGAAAACTAAATGCTTAAATTCATGCCTGAGGAATGTACAATTCAAATTCAGTCTTGACTGCTTAGCGTCTTAGCTTAGCTGGAAAAATGGAGCGCTCTGCATGCATGTGCAAGCACAGAACATATGCTTTTTTTAAATCAGAGATGAGGATCTGGCTCAAAGACTTCAGAATGTCTTTTAGAATGACTTGAACCTACCCTGCCAGTTTTCTGTTACTTCCTCTAATTACCAAGCATAGAGAGACAGAGTACTAAGGTTCAGAATAAGTCTCTAAACTGTGGTTTAGACTAAAGTCATGATGTTAAATAAAGCCCTTTTTATTAAGATTAGGAGAAGAACCGGATCGTCTGTTGATAATGTAATCCTTGCAAGTCGTCTTTTCTTGTGCTTACTCACTGAGGCAGTAAAACCATATACATCTCACTCCTAAAATTCCATTTATTTTCCTCCTTTCCTCTAAAGGTAACCTCTCCATACAGCACTTAACCTCACCTCTGCGTTTCTTCCTTCCTATGGAGATAGCTTCCTCTGTGTCCCTGATCAAACCAGGGCACAGAAATACTTATCACACCCCACTCAATTGATTAAGAAGGAAGAGTCTTAATTTCATGTACATCAGATGGATGTTTTTGCCAAGTTAATTAACTTAATTAATTCTCAATGCATTAAGTAGTGAAAAGAGCAGATTAGTTACCGAGCTGTGTTTAGTTAACATTCTTTATAGATCTTTCCAAGTTTTTGTAAACCAGTTTTTCAAATGTAAACAATCTCTTCTTTATCCATGATTAAAACAAAGGAATATGTCCATAAAGAATGGGAGAGAAGGGAGTTGTATATGGAAAATGGGCACAATGTATATTTCATTGGAACTGAACTGTTTTCCATTGCATCAAATAAAAGCTGTAACTTCCCCAGTAATGTAGATGCGACCCTGTCAGGATCAGTGTCGCTGAAACATGCTATCTGTGGATTTACGAACTCTTGTCTGACAGAATTGCAAATACTTTAGTATAATAGAGCACTCGTGCAAGGTATAGATTAGGTTTTAACTCCTCACTCTACCTCTACCGGAAATACCAGATGGATGGATACCGGACAGGATCCTTTTAAAATGAATTGGCATATGATGCGCTCACCAAGTTAGCATACTTTTTAGATTTGAAAACAACTTGCCTCTCCTTCAGGCCAACAAAAGCTGCTATAGTCTGATCCAAACAAGAGCAGTTTGTAATGCTCCACTGGCATGTCACTACGATCATATCCAGACAAAAATGGCTAGGGTTGTGGATCGGAGGCTGGAATGAATTATGGCCTTTGCCTTGAAGGATACATGCCCCACACTTGCTTTTTTGTAATATATGTTAATATCTTACTACTCTTCTCCATATTTTTCTGTCATTCTACAATTTAACTATCTGTTGCATTAGTTTTTGGTTACAGAAGTTGCTCTTTATATTGGTTTTAATTGATTTTTGAGGTTTTTACTACACATTTTAAAGAATTAATTGGCTGGCTGTAACCCTCCATTTTTCAAACTCGGACCTTTGCATACAAATTTTCAATACCCTGGTAGGTGAGACTCAGTTGAAATAACACCAGGAAGCAATGCCTAAATTCTGCATTGTCACCTACCAGGCTTAGAACACCAATGATAGTCACACAGGTAAATAAATCCCTGCCCATTGTCTTTACATAATTATCAGACTTTTAGGCCAAATTTTTCCTTTGACTGTGTAGCATTCTGTAGCTGTTGCATTCTCTTTGTTTGGAAGGTGCCATGGACGTTTCCAAATTTCTGATTCTTGCCTTTATGTATCCATTGTTAGCGGATGTATCTGCATTGGTAAAGAGATATAAAAGCAAAGTCAAGAACCTGACATTTCTTTATATATAGTTTCGTAGCTGTAAACAAAAGTATTTCAGTGTTTGGTTTGGCCCTGGCCATAGTTCCCCTGTTTTTTAAAAAGAAAGTTGAAGTGTGTGGAGCAAATTCACATTATAAGTTGCTTTAAACATTCAAATATCCTCAGTATTGTAATCCACAACCTCAACTCCATTCATTTACAAAGGTGTTTGTGCCTCAGACAGAGGCTACATAAGTGTGTTGCATTGTTATGAAAATGAGCAAAGCTTCATTAGCACTGTGAAGGATTATGAAATGATTGGGGTTGGAGGAATTAGAGACCTGTCCAGTGGAGCTACCATGCTCCTAAAATAGGGGAGCTGTTTTGTTTTTAAATGACATTTTGACTATTAGGGTGTACTGGAGACTGTGACTTAAAAAAATCAATTGAGAAAGTTTAAAAACTGGATATTGCACATGGCCTTTCTTACCCATTTTAAGAGGTATAACTATTTCATAGTTGCTTGAATGTGGATTATTTACCATCAGACACAAACAGCTAACCATTTTAAGTACACTTTTACATAAGAGACAGGGACAGGTCTCCACAAGCTGTTAGACAGTTCTCAAGAAGCATGTGTAACTCTGAAATTACACATGTCGGTGTTCGTGTTTGGTGCTCTCTGTATAGAATCAGCTTGCATTCAGTTCAATGTTTTCTCTTTCATCTTGATTAATTTTTTTTACACAATCCAAGCCACTACAGACTTCATTCAGATAATACTGGATGTTGAAAACCTACCAACACCAACATAACTTTTCCTATCTTATTGAATGTACCAGTGCATTTTTTTGTGCTAAACAGTTAGTCATAATGTATCTTAATTGGACTTTAAATCCTATTTCTGAATTGAGAAGAGTGTGTTGGTGACAAACTGCACAGCCATGTGAACAGCCCTTGAAATTAACATGCTTCTGGCCCCAAAAGACCGATAATGGGCAAATACACTAACAATAGTCAAATGAGTTTTTTCATTTCTTAGCATAAATACTATGGCTCTGAAGTTTCATTCTTCATAATACCTTGCATTTTGGTACGTGAGCCGTGTTTAGAAGCATTTGGAAAGCTCAAAACCTTCCGTATTTCATAAGTAGCCCACTGTATGGTAACAGCATGCTTGCTGCATGCTACCAGTGTTTCCTTGTACTAATTCGATGCAGAATGAAGTACTCACATTAAATGAAAAAAAAATACTGATCTAAAAACAATGAGGTTCCAACTCTTGGATATAGCAAGGCAGCTTCCTGGCTCTTGCTGACCTATAGGCCAGGCTGAATTAATAGGTTATACTTGTAGACGTGAGAAACCTCAGTAGCCAAAAACATTAAAATTGACCATTTTGATAGCTCGGGTTGTTCACTTGAGCAGAGTCCGGTGAGGTAGTGAAATGCCCCCAAACCCTCCCCCCATCTCTGAAAAGAATGGATTGGGCTATTGGATATGCAGCATGCCTGTAGGTGCAGCACACTCCAGGGGTCTTCACTGGGAGGGAGAGAGATACTCAGTCCTGCCTCAGTGCAGGGGACTGGACTAGGGGACTCATCGGGGTCCCTTCGCGTCCTACATCTCTATAATTCTATGATATGAAAATCTGCATGTTCCCCAGAGCTCTGCTTCCCTGTCTTCCATCAGACTAAGAGCTGTCAGCCTTTTCCAGAGCAGGCAGGCCGGCAGATGGCTTGAGCTGGGATTATACTGATAGTCTGTGTGGTCTAGTTTTCAGTGTTGCTAACGTGTGTGATATTAATGAGTGTCAGGATTTGGGGCCAGTTTTGAGGGAATTGGGACTCTCAGTAGAAAACACTGGCAGGTTAGGAATTTTGCCTGAGTTATCTGCAGCTCGCTCTTTGGCCACTAGACTCTTGTAGCCACCTGAAGCACCAGTGACCCAATAGCAGCTTCCAGGCCATATGTGCTGTTCCGAGTCTCTACACTTAGGTATGATGCAGCAGAGGCAGATGCCCAGAGCTCAACAATAACTACCTCACTACAGCACAGGAAAGGGGAATTAACGGAGGTAGGAGTCCAGGGGAAGCTCTGTGCCCTGCAGGCTGGAGACTAGAAGTCTGCTTGCTTGGGCCTGATTTTAAAGCCCGACCTAAACTCCACTACACCACAGGAAGTCTGACCCTGACCAGAGCCTGAGTACAGTGGTTTTCATACCTGACCTGACCCCAGTATTTATTCTGGTTGGATTGCAAAGGTCTAGTGGGTTGGGGGGCCTACTTGGCAACCAGCTTTATGCTGTGGTATGTCCCCTAGGCCTGCAGAAGGTCACTGGGGAAGGTTGGGCCAGGACTCCAAATCATTGCATTGGCCATGCTGCCCTCTCTCTGCACTGGCTGGACAGGAAGTAGCTGTGACAGCCTGCGCAGGCCAGCCTCAAATCCCTGCCCTGGGATATGCTGACCAGTGCCATTTGGTTCACCTTCCTGGTTGTTACTGAGACACACCCTGGGCCTGCTGCCCACTACCTGCCCTGGGATAAGCCTGGCCTGGTCTGCTGTCCCCTCATCCCCTACCCCTGCCATGGGATCATCTTGCTAATCCCCTGCAAACAGTTGCGATCGAAGGGGGAGGGTGGCGGTGGGTCCCACTGATGACTTGGGATATGAACCACATGGCACCGGCCAGCCCAACCCAGGCCTGGAATGGGGGCCCAGCTTGCTCTGTACTCAGCTCCAGACCAGGCAGCTGCTTCCTGGCCACTCAATGGGTAAAGGGTACGGTTATTATAATGTGGATGTTAAAAGCCCTTGTCCGACGCACAGCAGCACCTGCAGGCCCAGGAAAGACATCACAGCATAAAACCAGCTGCCAAGTTGTCCTTCCTCAGAATTAGTCCCTTGACTCCAACCTGCGCCCAAGAACGTAGAGTTCTTTTTATACTTGACCTGAGCACCCTGATTGTTGTCAGGTCCTGCCAGGGTCAGCTCAAGTTTAAAGGCTCTGCTGGAGACAGGAGCAAGTGCTGGAGTGGGTTTGGGGCAGTAGAGGCTCCAGAGTTTTTGCTAGGGCACAGAGCGAGCCGGAGACGACTCTGGGCATGTGATGGTGGAAAGGGAGAGTAGGTGCTGAGCTCTGCATTGGCGAATGTGCGCATTTTGTACTTGTTTAAAGGTGAGTTATAAACATTTGTAACTCTTGTACATGCAGCTGAGAAAAGTGAAGGTGTTACAAAACTAGAAGATAGTTTTGGCCCGAGGGACACATCTGGGTATAGAAATTGTATGGTGGGCCATGAATGCTCACGAAATTGGGGTTTGGGATGCAGGAGGGAGTGAGGGCTCTGGCTGGGGATGCAGGCTCTGGAGTGGGGCCAGAAATGAGGCATTCAGGGTGTGGGAGGGGGCTCTGGGCTGGGGCAGGGGATTGGAGTGCAGGGGGGGATGAGCTCCAGCGGTGGTATGGGCTCTGGAGGTAGGGCTGGGGATGAGAGCTTGTGGGTGCAGAAGGGTACTCCGGGCTGGGACCAAGGGGTTCAGAAGAGGGATCAGGGCTGGGGCAGGGGGTTGGGGCACAGGAGGGGGTCAGGGCTGTAGGCTCCAGGTGGTGCTTACCTCAAGCAGCTCCTGGAAGCAGAGGCGCGTCCCCCCCTCCGCCTCGTATGCAGAGGCGTAGCCAGGCGGCTTGGCGCGCTTCCCTGTCTTCAGGCACTGCTCCTGCAGATCCCGTTGGTCATTGTTCCTGGACAATGGGAGCTGCAGGGGCAGCATGCGGAGCCCCCTGGCTGCCCCTATGCATAGGAACTGGAGGGGGGACATGCCACTGCTTCCATGAGCCACTGCACGTGCGGAGTGGAGCAAGCCCCCAGCTGGAGCACCGGAGCTAGGCAAACTGACGGGAGCTCGAGGGCTGGATTGAAACATCTGAAGAGCAGGATGTGGCCCCTGGACCATAATGTGCTCACCCATGAGATCCTTAAATATTCTTAAAATTGCCCCCAAAATCTTTTTTATGGTCATGGGGTAGGTGCTTACTCATTATTTTGGAGTTCTTCTCAGCTCCAAATTAAAGAGGCAGGAGCCTTGAATCTTTACCAGTTAAAAATATAAAGAGCTTTAAACAATCTGAATAAAGATAACTTCCCCTCAATCAGTTGGTTTTATTTGAATGGTCATAAACCTGCTAGTTCTCCAGTCATCGTTAGAGTTTTCTTCCAAGAAAAACGGGTAGGTAAGAAACATCTATATTCTGTATTGTAAAATCCAAATTGGAAAAAAAACCCTCAAAACACACCATCACCCATCTTTCAGGCCTACTTCATGATGTGCAAAGAAATGAAAAAGATACAAATGCACTCATTTTTTGCAGGCTATCTTCTAATGCTCTGCACAACTGTCTCCACTTTCGTTTCCTCCTACAACTCTCAGGACCTGTGATCTGCCCAATCATCTCTTCTAACTTGTCCATACGGTGTCTTTTTCCACTACAGACTTAGGCCAGAAGGAAAATGCTGGGTCATCAGTGTGAAGACAATCCTGCAGACAGTATTGCCAATAGCCTGACTTACCCAGCACAGCTGCTTTTCCCTTCATCATTTGGCAGTAGTGTAAAGTTTTAATGACACAATATTGTGGATGGGGGGTACATTTTCCCTTCCTGGTACACCCCTACTAGTCGATTGCTACGCTAATGCCAAAGTCCACCTGTATTTGCAGTGTGTCCTGTTGGTAAGGTGAGGGAGAAGCATGGTGAAAGTGGGGTGAGGTGACTGCCTGAAGAAATCTTGGGCGGCTTTTTCTACCCATTGTCTTGTTGGAGGCCTTGCCAGCCTTCCATAAATACTCATAGAACTCTGTTTTCCCCTGCCCTTCCCTTGCCTGCAGGTTATAGCTGTGCTGTCAGGACAATAAATCAGTTGCTTGCAGATAGGATTCTACCCGGGCCAGTTTTTAAACCAGCACATCTGGCTTTTGCTGTTATGAGCTGGTGTTGCTTTAAAATGTAAGCCATCGGTTATAGTATTGGGATTTTTGATTTGTGTGACAATTTAGGAACCAGCCAGAACCTTTTCCCATTCACTAGCCCTGTTCTAATGGAACAAAACTCCCCTTCCTGTCTTCTCCTGCCCACTGTCCATCTACATTACATTCCAGCCTCACATTTTACAGAACAATTAGAGTCCAGCAATTTTTACACGTTCTGAGGGTTTGATGTGGCCCTATGTGAGAGACATGTTGTTAGCAAACTGAGATCCGTGCATGCACAGAGGAAGTGGGTTGTGAGTACTTTGGAAGTCTTTATTGGCTGCCTCTCGGGCTAGTTACCCTTTCCTAGTCTTAGCTTGGCAGTTAGGGAGGTAGTTAAACTTGCTAAACTACCTTGGGAGGGATAGATAAGTAAGTGCAGAGTTCCACTTTTCCTGATCAAAGAAATATAGAAATTAGAGAGAAGAGAAAAAGACCCCATGGTCCCCCATTTCTCTGTTGCAGGACTGTTCGCTCCAGGGCTATTTCCGGTGTGGTTCTAAATCTATTCCAGCTATGGTGTTTCCATGACTTCCTTTGGGAGACTGTATTCCATTAGTTAGGTTCATTGCAGTGCTTTGCAGTGTGGGGAATGTGTTTTTAAAGTCTTGGGATTGCTTTCCTGTCTGTCATTGACCTCTTGTCTTGCATGTTTCTATCACCACCTAACTATATTACCCTTCGTGTATTGTTTGTTGCTTACTCATCATCCAAACTGCTTGTTTTTTGGATGCTTCCTGATTTGGATAGCATGAATTCAGATGTTTATAGTGGGGGCCTCACCTATATGGCTGTGAAGTCTGGTCAAACTCAGAAATATGTTTTGTAGGAATTTTTTTATATTTCAATTTTTTTCATTCTGATTCAGAACAGAAACAAACGTTTTCTACATTTTTCATAAAACAATTTCTAAAATTTTGATTTTTTTGAAATTTCAGTTTTTGAAATTCTCAAATTTTAGTTTTTAAAAAGTTTAAAATATTTCAATTACATTGCAGTAGAAGTCATGTATATTATGCATGACTTCTAGTGACAATGTTAAGAAATAATGTAAAAATAGAAAATAGTAAAAATAATATAAAAATGAAAAAAATATTTCTGAAACTACATTTCTGAATTGTAAAATGAAGATTTAGAATTCTTCCAAGCAAAATTTTGGGTTTTTCCCAGTGTTCATTTAAAAATCATTTTCATGGTGGATTTCTTATTGAAATACTTATTTTAAAAAAATAATTAAGGGCCAGTTTAATCCCACTTCCAGGTGTGATTGCAACAGCTTCCCTAATACTGGAAACACATATACAAACGTCTTACACAACCTGGTCTATTGCTGCTTTTTACATAATGTCTTTTTTCTTTTCATATTCCTACTGAAATGCTGCTGTGACATATTCAAAGTTCCCACTCAGAATGTGCTTCTGAACAGAAGAAAGAAAAGCGCGCACCTTTTTTTTTCTTGGGGTTCAGTTTCCATATGCCATTACCTGCTGTTCTTTTCCTTTCAGCAGAGTCCCAAAACCTATTTATTTTTTCATGTTACTCTAGGTACAAAGCATTGAATCAGCTGTTGTGTGGTCACTGGTAAACAAATAGACTTTTATGCTAAAATGCCGAAGTCCTTTTGTTAAATCCAAGTCCCAGCTTGTTAAATAACGAATTTTCTGTTTTCAGGCTAATTTAAATTTCAGTAATACAAGATCTGATTGTGACAGTAGAGAAACTGGTTTATAACATACTCTTGAAAATGATTAACTGCTATAAATATAGAACATTCTTATTGGCCCTGGATGGTTTCAGTGTTTATGAAATGGAGAAGTGGTAACTCTGGGCAGGTTTTGTGCAGTTCGAACAATGGCTCTTCTAAGGCACTTCAGCTGAAAATACCATTTTAATTCAGTTACGTACATTGATTAAAAAACTTTGACTTGATTGTGATCTATTTAATCAATACAGCTACATCAAAGAGACGTTACTTTGATTCAAAGAGTGTGAGTTCTGAAATAATTACAAGGGAATGAGATCAGTGACCTTCAGGCTACTTTCCTTTGCACAGTATCAGTGGTGAACGTCCCTGGCAAGGCAGGAACTGGAAGTCTTGTGAACTCTAGTTACTAACAACTTCCTATTAAATATGAAATTGGGGTTATTCCTGCCTATCTCGGCTGCTCTTCAATCTTAATGTTAGCAAGCAGAATGGAACGGGGGGCTGAGTCCATGTGTTTTAGCACAGAGTGCTGTGCAGAACTGATCAGTTCTACAGAACGTAGATAGAGCCTTTGTCCACATGACTCAGTTTCTTACATAGGCTTGGGGCTGCAAATAACAGAGGGACATCACTGTGGAAAGTTCGCAACTATGGTCAAAAGAATCAAACAGAATATTAGTATGCATGTGGAATGGGATGGTGAAAAATACAGAAAACTGTCATTATATAAATCCTTGTTTGCACTCATCTGGAATACTGTGGTCAGTCCTGGCCACACCATCTGAAAAAGGCTATGTCAGAAGTAGAGAAGTTCAGAGACAGGCAACCAGAATGATTAGGCACCTGGAAAAACTTACATGAAAAGAGATTGAAAAGACTGGGATTTTTTACTTTGGAAAAGAGACAAATAAGAGGGTGACATGATAAAATGTATATAAAATAATGAATGGTGCAGAGAAGGAAAGCAGAAAATTCAAAAACAATGAAAGGAAATGCATTTCCACACAATGCACAATTAGACTGTGGAACTCATAGCCTCAATAACATCCTGTGACCAAGCCAAGAGTTGAGCAAGATTTAAAGAGGAGTTGGACTTTTCTATGAATTAAAATACCTAGAGTCAAAATAGTTCATGCTAGAATAGTTTGGAAAGGATCTAAAACATCATGCTGTAGGGTTTAAACCTATTTCTATCTATGAGGAATTACGATGCAACTCTCATGCGGGGCCGGTGATCCTATATCTGCCTGTTGCAGGGCTTCTTGCACCTTCCTTTGAAACATCTGGTACCTCTACAGTGAGAAACAGAAGGCTGGACTAGATGGACACCACATATCTGTTCCAGTCTGGGAATTCCTTGTTCTTCTTTTTTATAAGAATATAAAGTGCACTGTGTTGTGTGTGGCTTTCCCCACCCCCTGTGTTCTATACAACTTTGGGAAGTCTCTGTATTCTACCACCAAATCCATATGTGCTCCTGAGTTTTGGAGGAGATGATTTGGTGGGTTAAGCATTAAGTTTAGAATAGCCAGACTCTGGAATCACAGGCTTAAATCCTGGCATGATCTTTTCATGCCTCTTAAACTTCCGAGGTGGGTAACGAGCATTCCATGAAGTTTTCTGTGTTGTGGTTCCTTCAGAAGAGACCTCAAACCGCCAGAGGGGTGTGTTCCTTGGGTACGTCCATATTCACCCTAGGGTCCTTAACCAAAACTTTCCCCTCCGAATTTTGTACAGCATGCTGTTAGCTGGTTAACTACTTTGCTCCACCTCAGAGGTAGCTGCATTTCAATACTGTAAACACAAAGGTGTCTTTTAAAGGTAGCAATTACAGATTAGGAATAACATTTGTTAATATAGTATGGAAAGTATGTTAAAATGATAAAATAAAAAGTAAAAAACCAAGATTATAATTATATAATCTCTTATTTCAAGTTAAGGAAAGTTTTTTTCACAAGAGTTACCAGTCTGTTTTTCCTGCTGGTAATAAATACATAAGAAAGAGAATTTCCTAAGCATTCCAGTCATTCTCAGTGCAGGAAAAGGTCATTTAGAGCTGTCCTTAAGCTTTGAAACCCTGAAGGTTCTTTCATTGTCTCAAAGGTGCATCCTGACAGCTCACAAAATAATCCACATTTCATAGAGACTTCACAAAGAATAATACCTGAGGAAGACAGCTTTTGTGAATGGATGTTAAGTTTTGATAACTTGCCTGGCTCTAAATGAAAGGAGCCAACGTAACTTTTCAAGTTCTTTTGCTTTTACGTTTTTGCACTTCTAATATTTTTCCCCATTCAGCCTGTGATCATTGTAATAACATTTACAAAACCTTAATTCAGATTCCAGTTTATTGATGAATTCACTGTGCACTAATTGGGTGTTTTGGGAAGAAGTTGCTTGTGGCTATATTGCAGCCTTTCCTTCCATGCTCCGTTTTCTGTCTGAGCTGCAGAGCCCTATCCTGTAAAATGATCTGGAGCTCCTGGCCCATTGGTCAGGGAAAGTCACCAGTGATGGGGCTTAGCAAATATTTGCCATCCAATCACATGGCCACCTTGTGATAAATCACTGTCCCACCCTTTAATGAGGGTCCTGCTGGTGTGGAATGTTTCAGGGGGTGCCATGTTTTGGCTTGTCCAGAAAAAAGGCTAGGCTCTTGGGAGGGAGAAGTGGCTTTCTAACCTGAAGATGATCTGAATCAGACCCTCCAGCTCCTGACATGTTGTTGGGCTTTCAGAAGCTGTTTCATCTTGAATGCATTTTTATTTCAAGTTCTTGTTAACTGAATGTTGAAAGGCTCTTATCTGTGACATCACAGCTCATTAGCATAAAAGATCCTGCCTGGCTTTCTCCAGTGCAATGTCAGGGAGATGGGCTGCTCTCTGTTGCATTGTTGACATGGCTCCCTAATCTGGAAGGCAGTGAGTGGCATGATGCTTTTCTAAAAGCTGCCGGGCTTTGGGGTGGGGTGGGGGAGCGAAGGAAGCAAGATTCATACTTTATGGAAGGTAATGTATAACGCTAAGATTGTGCTTTTCAGTGGATTGACATTTCTAACAAATATATTTTAATAACTGACTTTTGCACATTGTCTTTTGTTTTGGAGTAGTTTTGTGGAGGCCTGATTATTTTATCCTGGTTCTGTGGAGCTTTTAAGGACTGACTTCAGAGGGTCTTTTTAGGTAATAATTAAATAGCCTTCAGGGCAGCAACAACATATTTTTTTCATTTTTCTCTTGGAAAGGCTTGCTATTGCCATTATCACAAATACAGATATAACGAATTCAGGAGAGTTTCTTTTCTTGATAACTGCAACTCCTGTGAGGCTTTTAGGCCTGGATCAGTCAGGTTTTATGTAATAAAAAAGAATGCTTCTGTAAAGATGAGAAATGCTTTGGAATTATCACATCACTTAATCATGGCTTTTTAATTAGATATCATCAGTTCACATATTACATCTCCACGATGTCAGGGCGAAGGGATGTTTTGAGCTAATGTCACCCTACTAGTTTTCAGAGATGTGTGAGGCAGCATTGTTAACTGAAGAAAATAAGGCTATCAGTTCCACTTAGATAACCTTTGGTAATAAACGGAGTCCATGCAAGTTGTGACCTTAGGGCTTGAACTTTCTAATCACATGACCAGCTTGTAAACTGACCTGTGAGGATGACTGTTGTATCCAAAGCTTAGAGAGAAATTGGCAATAAGGATTGTGAGGTTTCACCATCTGGCTGGTGGCTGTTTTGTAATATATTTCTTCATGGCTGCTACAGAACTCCTCAGCAAACTTGGAGAAGTATGAAATGGATACATGGGAAGGTAAAGGAGTTGGTTCATAACTTTGGGAGCACTATCTCAGTGTTAGGGAAATATTATGAAGGTTTATAGCAAACAGTAGCCTCAAGGGGCGGAGAGTTAGCAAGAGCAGGCAACTGCTTTTTGTGTGCAGTTTGAAGACTGCCACTAAGGTTTGTTGCAGAGAGTTGTTTTCGTTATTTAAAAAAACCCACACTTTTAAAAAAGTGTAGATTTAATGCTTTTGTTTTACACATATCTTAAATGCTTAATTGAATTGCAGATTTTTTCTTAAATTGTATTCTATTTGTTCTGTGACTTAATTTGTTTATATTTTAAATTCCCTAATCCATTTGACCATCTGGAAAAGCTTTATTTCGTATTGTTAATTATTGATAGTATCAGGGTTATGTGCACTCTTGATAAGTTTCATCTCTCCTGGGACTAATACTAGTTTACAGATATTTTACAGCTTTTTCTATGCTTAAAAACACTGGCAGTGTCTCCACTGGTTAGTCTTTTTTTAAATAGATTTAGTATTACTTTAAAAAAAATGTACTTTGTATTAGAATAGTGTATTTGTCTTTTAAAATCATTGACTGAAGTTCCTCTGGGTTTTTAATCTTTTCATCTTTTAATTCTTTAACACTCTTGCAAATTACACCTTTAGGTAACAGACTGCATCCATGAGAAATGTTTCCCATGGGCCTTTGCCAGTTTTTTATTTCACTGTTTCAGAATTTCTAAACCTAAAGAAATGTAGTCTGTCAAATTTTAGACCAAAACATAACCTTTTACTGAATTGCCACTGAATGCTCATGAAAGAACTTTAAAGACTTTGTCAGGATAGAGAAATTGCTTAGTTAGTAAATCTGATGAAAGGAGTAAACAGTGTAAAACATTTACTAATAGAAAATGTTACTTTTAATCTTGTGGGTATTATAACATCTGCAAAATACAGCTCCACCATCAAAAGGTGATGCACATGTCTGTGTCATTTTGGCAAATTTCACAAGAATTCTAGGGGCTAGCATTTGTTCAAATCTCTTTGTAAAACATTTGGCTCTGATCAGTGTTCTAATTTTATTTATATAAAATTAAATGTTAAACATGTCTTTTAACTTAAGACAAATGTACTATGAGTCACTGAAGATCCTGTAGAACTCTTATGGATGATGTTTTGGAGCAGTGTACTCTTTCCTGCTCTGAATGTTCTTTTTGCTTTGCAGGTGAATTGTGTACAGTTTGTTTTGAATTTGCACTATGTGCCAATAATGTTTGGTGCATATATTTACTTAATATATTTGAGTGGTCTGATCAAATGAAACTGCAGGATAAATGGTTTCCTCACTTGTGTGTGCAACAGCTGTGTGAGAGGATAAGGCAGCTAATGAGAGCCAGCACTCAAGAAATTGCCTTTTATAAATTAGTTTTTGATCTGCTGATGGTGAACAATCCTTGGGCTTTGGAAGAGAAAGTTGTAGTGTTTTTATATCAAATACACTATCTGCACTTTATGGACAAAAAAAAAAAAGCCAGCAGAGATTCCTTTGTCCTCTTTATTTTTTGATACCATGTGATCAGAGGATGTAATTTTTCCTCTGAAGAAACAAAAGCATTATGATATGGCATCATTTTTGGTTTGAGTGGTTTCTAATAACTGGAGAAAATTAACAAAACTATGTATTTGCAGTGGCAAAGAAATGGTATTTTCCTTTTATGTTTTTCTTTAAATATTCTAACCGATGCCTCTGAAATTAAGACTAAATTCTGTATTTTTGTAAGACTAACACTTTTTACAGTAAAGAGTTTTAGATTGTAAATGGTCTTTTTTAAGACTTTAGGGGCCCTGTCCATTTAAATTAACCTCTATCATAGCTGGGCATACAAATGTTTTTTTTTAGTTCATAGAGGGTTAATTCTATTCAGGCTTTCACTATGGCAGGCCTGATCCATAGAGCAACACAATCTGGTCTTTCAGCCCTGTCAGTCGCTAGGCAGGAAGTCTTATTTCTTAGGCTATCCTTCAGAATGGGGGGTTGGGAATCACCAGCATCTGTAAAGATCAATAACAGGGTATGAGAGACAGACCTTGGTCCATTGTGCACCCTTTTAAGATAGATGCATTCTTCACATACTGAGCCTTTCTTGGGAAGAGCAGAAAATTTATTTAAGAAACAAGCCATGTGTTCATTGATTTTCAATTTAAATATAGCCCTCTTAAGAAAATTTATTTATTCTAGGGTATAATTAAAGCTTTGTAATCTTATTTGAACAATGCAACAATTCAGAGTTATGGGAAGGGAATTATTCTAATCCTAGAAATTTTGAGTTTACCAAGAATTCCTTTTTCTTGATACTAATGTTTTGACTATAAAATGTAATTGTTTTGAGCCCAAATAAGGCATTTGTGAAGACAAGCGAAAGAAGAAGAAAAAAAAATCTTTCCTTGATGACTTGTTAGTGTTTGAGACATCGCTGATGGTGTGAAGGGAGCAAGATTTTGTTAAGATTTAGGTAACACATGTATGTGTGAGATCTCTCCCCCAAACAGCTGTTATTGGCTCTTGAAATTTAAACATGGCTAAACAAATACTTGAGGGTGCGCTATTTTGAGATTAGTTTAAACCAGAAGTAGAGAAAATATGTAGTTAAAAATGTGCTAAATCTGTTTATAATTGTGATTTTAAGATGCATCCTGTCTGTAATCTTTATAGATACAAGCCTCCATAATTAGAAAATTGCATTCACAGTAAATTGTACTGTATAAACAAGATGTCTTGAAACTGGTTACTTTGTATATTTTCCCTCTTTCATTCCGGGGGTAAAATGCTTCATTCTATAGCTTTCTGGTTTGGGTACTTAGGGAGGAGGGTCAGTTCTTTCCCTTGCTCTCAGAGATCAGGTTTTTGTGCCTGCCATACTGTGAAGCACTAATTGTCACTGATAATATAAGGTAATTGTGTAGACTCTAGTTTTTATTTCCAAGCTAAATCCTTTGTAGTGAGTGGAGAGAGGTTTTTGTAACCAAACTACAAAACCAAAAGTAAATATCTAAAGAATACTCTTTAGAGAGAACTAAAAAATTAGATACTTTTGAACAGCAAATAAGAAAACTATGCTTGGCCAATAACAGCATCCAGACTTTTCTCCTGGAATGCTATGGTACTGACATGCTGGGAAAACAAAAACAAGCCATACATATTCTTTGTAGCCCATATGCAACTTTTATTCATGTGAATAATACAGGTCACAGGTAATAATAAAACAAGGTGCACTTGCTTATCAATGAACATGAGCCTTACTAAAAAATACCACATTTTGTATCTTGTTCACATTTATGATTTTCTTATATCCGCATACATCTGAGTTACTCTTTATGCTTATGTACATGTATCAGCATTTTCTTTTGGCCATTCTTAGATCAATTTCATTTAAAAATCATCCACAGTGCTGTCTGATCTTACTAGGAAAAACAACTATTAAGAAATGTAATAAGAATATCTTAAAAGATACTGATTCTATTGGTTCTGCAGTTTGCATTATAAAAAGCTAAGCAAGCTGAGATTCCTTCTGCTTTCTCACACTGTCTTACATGACACGTATGTAAAACATATAATATTCTTGTAGAATTTTTATTGTATTAAAATTTGGTATGAAACCTACCATGACCTTTGAAAACAATGAGTCCTTTAATGTGGTTTAGGGGGAGGGTTTAGTGAGGGGGGAGCCATAAAAATCTTCAGGGTTCAAGATGAGGCTGAGATTTTTGTGAGTGCTTTTGTTGTCGCAGCCCCTGCAATAGCCTGGGAGAACAAAGCTAGAGCAATCCCGTATGAGTTCTTGGAGCATAAGACACTTCAAGAAAATTGAACAGAAAAATGCTGCTTAATTTCTCCCTCCCCCCAGATAAAAATGTAAAACTACGATTGATGCTTGTTTTTTAATCAACATTATATCTCACACAGCTCTGTAACACTGAAAGACTCGTAATGTCTGTAAGCAGTAACAAAATCAAGAGAAGAGCCTTGTATTTCCTCTGAAAGTTATGATAACCTTTTATGTGTTCTGAAATTATCTGTTCAAATTTCAAGGTTGAGACAGTATGGAGCAGTCCCAGTGTTTTACATAATTGAAAAGCATGGGTAAATTTAAAGGTCATTGCTAATTCTACTATGGTCATTCTGATGTTCACTTATACAAGAATCTTGCATTAATTAGAGAGAAAAATAGCAAAGGTCAGGAATCAGCAAATCCGTGGGCCTCAGTGGATTGTCTAGAGGCCAGTCAGAATTCCGCCAGGATTTTTAAAACCATCAAAATATTGCTGGTTTTTGGAGGTTTTTAATTGGCTTTTAAACTATCAATTTGGTTTCAGAGTAATAGTTTAGTGTAAACAGTTGGTGTCACTTGGGCCTTCCTAAGTTCCTGTAGACTGGATTACTTGCGGAGCCATTGCGTGCACTGTGCACATAGTGGATTTTATTCTGGAAATGTAACCAATTACTTAACATTTAATGCAATCAGGCATGTGCATACTGAGGTTATTGTGGCAACGGGGTCATTCACACTACCTCACTGCTATCCATTTCCACCCTAGAAGGGTTGTTCTTAGGGAAGGATCCTGATTCTTGGCTGCTTTAATCATCCCCACTTCCTTCACTCACTAGGTGACAGCTCCATTCTTTCAATGGCAGCAACAAAAAAGATGAGACTGGAAATGAGCCCTCATTTAAATCTTTAGTCATTTGTTTGCAGCCTGTGTGATGAGAGAGCGTAATGAGAGGCCTAGTCTACTGTAATCTTTTATGAAAATGCTACCAATTGTGGCACCATATATTGGTGTTCTAGTTTGCCGGAGTGGTGGTAATTTGTGGCTCCTGCTTCTCTCAATGTGCACTAGCCAATAGTTTTATAGATCCTTGATTGTGTCCTCAGCCTGCCTCTGTAGCAGCACTGCATGCCTAGTGGCATTCTCACTATGGAAAGGTCTGCAGAATGTAGCTATTCATTGTAACTATGGGATCTCTCCATCAGCTAAGGATTTATGGTGGTGGTGGTGGGAGGAGGGTGGAGTTAGGCAAAGGTTGAGCTAAACCCCACTGATAGAGGACCCTTTTCTATCCAGCAGTAATCCCCTTCCCTGTTTATCAGATAACTAAAGTAGAGATTATGCAATTCATGACTACAAAGTCATGTTTAGTAGCTTCTCTTTAGCAAGATGCTCAACTAGATTAGGAGTGTTGTCTGTGATCTGCACCAGCATTCCTTCAGACCTCATCTTTAAGAACATGTCTAAAGTTGTCTGTCTTGTAAAAATGGGAATGTCTTGTTGGGGTGATAATGAGACCCATGAGTGCTGCTGCAGTTAGAGGTGTCAGTGGTTCCATTATCCACCCCTTTATTTTTAGAGATTTGTAACAATTGCAGTAAAATCACAGCAATAGAGACATGCATAGAGTGCAGCAGTGACTTTTTTTTTAAATAGTGCGAAAGAAATCAAAGGTTACTTACCATAAGTTTTAGGACTGTGAACAGAGTGCCAGAAATAAGTTCCATTCGCTTAGGTCTTCCAGTGTAACTGAAAACTGATTTTACTTCCCACCCTAATATTTTTCATGATGTGATCTAGTTTCTCTTGGTATTGACAAAAGTTGCTATGATTTCAATCTGTTAGCTAGTCCTGTTAAGCTCATGTCCTCCCTTCACCTCCAAATTTTTCTGTTTGCAGGCACAGCAAATAACTTTCACAGGGATTCTGTGGTGTATATTATGGGATGGGATACAAGACACTGCTCTTGTTTTACATGGACTCTCAGATTCTACTTCAGCAACTCTTGGGGAGAACTAGAGTTTGCTTTGTATCAAATCAAAGAGTCTGAGCCTATGTACTGAACTCCAGGATTGATCTCTTAGCCTTTTATAAGGTCCTCTGACAACTCTTGAGGCCTAAGTTGGCCACATTCACCACAACCCCGCTCCCCAAAATCAGTGTGTGTATATACATCATTTGACTTCAGTGTGCCCATAAGCAGCATTAAGAGACTGACCAAACATAAGTACCATAAATTAAGAAGGGCTGAAGCTCCTTCCTTGTCCCATGGCATTAGCCTCTGGGACTGCGTCTCATGTGGGATATTATGAAATTTGGTGAGAATCTCATGTCATGGTATCCCTAGTGTTTTGCTGGATCACATTAGTGTAGTTGCAACCAGGGCCGACAAGAGGGGCTGGGAAGCTGGTACAAATTACCAGGGCCTGGTGGTCCAGAAGGGGACCCGGCTTCCCAGGCTTCATTGTCCCTGTTTAGCTGGTCTACCCATGCTGCGGGAGGGAGCCCAAATTTTTTTTCACCAGGGCCCGAACCCGCTCTCAGCGGCCCTGATTGCCACTGGAATTGTGTACATCGCATCACCTCTTTCCATCCGGGATACAATTATTTCCATTGATCCCATCTGTTCAGTGGTAGTAACGATCAGAGTATTGTTTTACTTTATGTATTTAAGTAGTTATCAGGACTGAACAGGAGTCCATTGTGACACTTGCCTCCAGCTGCTCCAAAAATCTGCCAGTTTGAACACCATCACGCCACAGAAGACACCTACCAGCTTCCAAATGAGAACAACAGGACTCCGGTTGTCTTGTTGCTGCTTGTTTGATACACGTCATCTTCAGCAGTCCATACCGCCGGAGGCCAGGTCTTGCAAGGTCTTGGTCATTCCTTCTGGTGAGAGGAAGGGGGACCAGGAACCAAGACCTCTGCACCACACTGATTCAGGTGTGAGTTCTGAGGCATAACAGTGGCTGAAAAGCAGCTTAACGTAAACTAGAGCAGTCTTCAAAATGTCTTGACGTGGTGCAGGACAGGGCTGGCTTTAGGACGTGCAGGGCCCTATTCGAAAGAGTTGCTGCTGAAATGCCACCAAAGACAGTGGCAGCGATTGAGCTGCTGCCAAAGAGAGCGGCGGCCGTTCGGCAGCAGCTCAATTGGTTGCCTCTGTTTCTGGCAGCACTTCGGCGAAGAACACGGAATCACCCTAAAGCTGGCCCTGGTGCAGGGGGAGTGGCCCTGCACAAACAGCAGCAGGATCAGAGGACTGGAAAGGTGTTTTTTTAAGCAGCTGTGCACACTAACCCTGACCTATGCTCTGTGCAGTTAACCTGCACCCCAGCATCTGGCCCCTAGTGTTTCAGAAAACACTGGAATGTCCATATCCAGTAACCCATCATCATAATTGCTGCTCTTGTGTAGCTTACAGAATTAAATGAACTTTTTGAAAGAATGGTAAAAACAAAAAAGCCTTCTGCCTATACACTCCATGTTCCAAGCATATTATATTTGGAAATCAGGGTGATGTATTCTGAGTTGTTTAATTACACTATCAGTGTTCAGTTTTTAAAAATGCAAATTACTGTCCAGGTAGCATTTTAAAAAAGCTAATCAAACAAGCAGCTTTTAAGTTGAGCCTTAAGTTATGACAGTGATACCATAGCCCTGTTTGTTCAGAATAAAAAGAATCAAATTCCAAGGCTGAAGGGCATGGTTTGCACATCCCGTTGACAAGAGGTAGTCTGCATATGTGGAACAGAGAAAAGCCATTTGGATACCAGAAGACAAGAGTGAGCTAGTATGGTCTGGTTTAATCTGTGAGTAAAGTTATTGACTGAGAGAAACCCTGAAAATGGGGTTTTAATGGAAAAACTGGGTAAATTACAAAAATCCACCAAAGCAGAACATGATGTTGGCAGACACTGAATACAAGCAGCTCAGGTGGGCCTTGTTCTAATATAGCCAGAGATTACCAAGTCCCTATGCTACAAATCATATCCTAGTAGATGTGGTCAATTTTGCTGTTTACTGCAAATAAAAACCAACAACTTCCTTTTAAATTTCTTATGGTAGCTGCCTGTTTCCTTGATGGATAATATAGATTTATCTTAGTTTTCCAGGAGTGGGATTTGTTCCTTTTTCGTTATAGCTGTGCAATATATTTTTACTTAGGCCACGTCCAGACTAGATATTAAAATCGATTTTAGATACGCAACTTCAGCTACGGGAATAAGGTAGCTGAAGTCGAATTTCTAAAATCGAGGTACTCACCCGTCTGGACGGCGCTGCATTGATGTCCGCGGGTCTCCGTGTTGATTCCGGAACTCCGTTCGGGTTGATGGAGTTCCGGAATCAATGTAAGCGCGCTCGGGGATCGATACATCGCGTCCAGACTAGACGCGATATATCGATCCCCGAGCAATCGATTTTAACCCGCCGATGCCGCGGGTTAGTCTGGACGAGGGCTTATTTCATGATGAAGTAATGCAGTGATTCTCAAATGCGGCCACCAGGGGCTTTTCTTGTGGCTGCAGCCTCCTGGGCAGTGAATGGGGGAAGAAGCAGGGAAAGAAGTGGCTCCTCCCCGAGGGCCTCCAGCAGGGATGGAGCCCTGCCCTCCTCTGGAGCCACACACATCAGAGAAGCAGGGAGCCAGTGAGTTCCCCACTTTCCTGGGTGTGGTGTGGCTCTGGCTTAGGGTGACCAGATATCCTGATTTTATAGGGACAGTCCCGATTTTTGGAGCTTTTTCTTACAGAGGCACCTATTACCCCCCACCCCCATCCCGATTTTTCACACTTGCTATCTAGTCACCCTATTCGGGCTTCAGCCCTGAAATGGCAGGCAGCAGGCTTCAGTTGTGGGGCTTTAGGCTCCATCCTTGGACCCTGGCTATAGATGCTGGCCCTTGGCTCACCCCCACCCCCCCATCATCCCTGGCCCCTGCTGCCTCCCCAGCCCTCCCATCCATTCTCTGTGGCCCCCCCCCCCACAGCTACCTCCCCATTCAGGGCTTAATTTGACTCCTGGCTTGCCAGGGCTCAATAGGTCTGCTGTGAAAATTGATATTTATATGTTTAATATCACATTTCACAGCCTCCCAGCTAATAAGTCTGCTGTGAAAAGTGATATTAACAACATACAAATATTACTTTTTGCTATTGCAGACTTACTACCTAGCAAGTTTTTTTTTAAAAAAGCAAGCAAAAAGCAAAAGAAACAACAAAAGACAAGAATGTGCAAAGTATCTTATTTGTGTTTCTATTTGGTTTAGGTCCAGTAAAAAATAAAAACAAATGTACATTATTTTTATCATCGAGTCTGCAAAAAAACAAACAAAAAATCTCTACATAAATAAATTACAATGATTTGGAGATGTATATGTGCATATTTTTTTTCTAAAATGAAGTATTGTAGGAGAAATTGTCAGAGTGGCCACCAGCAAGAGTTGGTGGCTGCACTCTGAGGCCAGCAAAAAAAATTGTTTGAGGACCTCTGAATAATGACTGTCCTCGCTCCAGTGCCTGCCTGTGTTTTTTGGCAGCTTTGGTTGTGGGTTCTTTATAAAAATTGAACTACTCCAAATAAAAAAAAAATCTGCTAAAGAAACAGCCTCTTTTTAAAGCAATGTCGTAGACTATTTCATTCTTATCTATAGTTTGATAGCATTCCAAAGTTCTGTTTTGTGCCTCCCCTCTCTTACTAGTGAGGTCTTAGAGCACTGCCATACTCTCCCTGGCCTTAGCTTCCAGCCATATGAAGCACTTTCTCACAATTCTGTTGCATCTTATGAAAAGCTTTTGGTTTAGGAATGGTCAAGCAACTGAATTAGCGTATTCTCCTCTTTCAGTGTGTTCTCTGACTGACTTGGACAGCGTTTCCTGTTTGTAATCTTGCTAAGATTGCGGCACTCTGTGCTAAAAACTTTCAAAATCCTCTGTATTCTAAGAGCAAGAATGGTGAAAAATAGGTAGATAGGTGGTCTGATGAGGCACTGCCTTACAGTATAATACTATGATCTTGGTGACCAGGGTTCAGTACTGATCTGTCGCCTTGTGCCTGGAACCAGAACAAGATGGGAATGTGGAGTCAGGATCCCAGGAAGAAGGGTGGTTGGTGCACTTCCTCTGACTGCCTTAGGCAGGGCTTGAAAAACTTGTTCAGTAACAACTCCTCCAAGGACCAAAACCATTAGCGCAGAAGAAAAATCCCTGACTCCCATGCCCCCAAAACCACCTCTTTGTAATTTAAAGGAGTGAAAGTTTCCGTGTGGCTCATTGACAGTATTACAGATAGATAAATTACAGTTCCGCATTTACAAAGTCATCTCCCATTTGTTGCGTCTTCTCTGCCCTTCCTGCCTTTGCTGTGCTTTCTTTCTTAGCATGCATCGTGCTGGATTGTTTCTCTGCATTGTTTTGAGTGCATGCCGTTCCCTCCTTTCCTTCTCCTGCTCTCTTCATCCCTTTATAGCCTTTCTTCCCCGCTCTTTTGTTCTCTGCCTCTTTCTCTATATTTTTTCTCCCCTTTTATTCTCCCTTCTCTGCTCCACCTCTCACCCTTCCCCCACTTCTAGTTTATTCCCCACTCACTTCCTGCCATCCATCCTCATTCACTGTCTTACCCCACCAGCACATGCACTCATATTCACCCACTTGCTGGATCATGCTGACTCCCCCTACCTTATGGCTTCAGCTGCTCTGATCCCATTTTGAAGGCAGCAATGTCTCCTGGGCATCTCTAGTCCTGCTGAAATACAGTTATGCTACCCAGGCCACTTTGCTTCTGCTCTCCCTCGACACAACTTAAAGGAGCAACCATTTCCAGGCTTGCTGTCTTCTCTCAGAGGAAGGGGGAAGTAGCCTCAGCAGCTCTGCTCTCTGGCTTCACTTTCCAACTTGACTGGGGGAATGGGGAAGGTGGCACCGAGGTCACTCTATTTCCCCTTCCCCTCCTCAGAAAAACAGTACAACATCTTGACTGCCCTAGTTAACAGTAATGGGAACCAGGATCCTATCTCCTTAAACTGTAACCTCTTTGGGGCAGGCACTGCCTCTTTGTTCTGTGAACTTGTGGGCTCCTAGTTCATGACTAGGGCTCTTAGGTGCTACTACAATATAAATAAATGCTGCTCAATACCTTAACCTGATTTAAAATCAGTGTGTATATAGTACATTAACAGAATGTTAAGGTTGCAGAGTCATGCACTGAAGTTGGGAAATGCCAGAAATAAGGTTGCTCCTGCAATCTTGATTAGCACCTTTGTGCATATGTGATAGGATCTTTCCCACCGTTACCTAGGAAACGTGGTAGAGCCAGGAATGGAACTCTGGACCTAGGTCCCAGTCCAGTGTCTTTAGAGAGAAGAGCATGTCCTTCTGCACCTGAGTTCCTCTGCCTCACTCACTGTCTTCCTCCTAGAACAAGTAATTTGATGACCTTAATAAAGACTATATCATGAATAGACTTGGCAGAATTGGGCTTTATTTTTTATAATTTCAATGGATAATATTGATTTTTATTTATTTAAATTTTCATACTTGTGAAGAATTAAGGGAGGATGTCAAACAATAACTATTTAATAACAGTAGATGTTGAGATTCAAAAAGTTAAAGCAGAAATTGGATATTTTGACACGTGATGTTGACAAAGTAAATATCCTTAAATCAAACCCTTAAATTCTGAAGCAGTATTTTTCTTACCTTGCCCACGTACAGGTCTGTTGCATCTTAGGTGGGGGTTCCGTTCCGCGGTTATCGCGTAAAGCGAAAACTGCATATAGTCCAAACCCCAAGCCCTTTAAATCCCACCTGCAGCTCCGGCGGCAGGGCCGGGAGGGGGAGGGCATTTAAAGGGCCGGTGGAGCACTTTAAATGCCCCTCCAGTCCCGCTGCTGGAGCTGCGGGCGGGATTTAAAGGGCTCCGTCAGGCTTCCCGCCACGATGGGGAGCCCGGAGCAGCCCTTTAAATCCCGCCCACAGCTTTGGCAGCCAGGCTGGGGCTGGCATTTAAAGGGCCCAAAGCTCCACGGTAGCTGGAGCCTCGGGCCCTTTAGTTAGTCCCAAGGGCTACCAGCCATCCCTGCAGCTGGGAGCTCCCTGGGTGATTTAAAGGCCCTGGGACTCCCAGCCACAGCTGGTGCCCCAGGAGCTTTAAATCTTGAGGCCACGTCCCCGCCCGGACTCCAGGCCTTTCAGCGTAAAGCTGAAATCGCCCATGTTAAATGCGCGTAAGTTGCGAGAGACCTGTATAAATTTCAGTTATTGTCAATGGAAATATTTTTCCTTGGTCTGTGTGTGTGTATAGTGAAATCGATGTTTACCAATATCTATCAACAAAAATATAATCCTTCCAAGCCAGACTATAGTGCGTACGCACAAGGGGGCTAAGGATGTAAAGAGAACCAGTTAACTGGTAAGCTTTAGTCTTACTGGTTAACCCACCTTAACTATTAACTCTCAACTCTGGGGACGGCCAGAGTGGGCGACCCCATCCCTGCGCCAGGCGGCATGACCCAGGCTCCTCTTGCTTTAATCAGTTAACCAATTAAATGATATAATTTAATAGTTTAAATGGTTAACTTTTAAAATATTTACATCCCCATAGGGGGCTAAATTAAGGCTGCATGAACAACCTTTATTATGCCACTTCCTAATCTGAATTCTTGATTGGCACTCAGCCCAGCCACTTCCCCTACACCAAGGGGCCTAACTGTAGCTGCTGCTAATGCTTGGGCTTGTCTTCTCTATCTGGAGCAGGGGTTCTCCACCTTTTTCTTTCTGAGGCCCCCCCGAACATGCTTTAAAAACTCCCCAGCCCCCCTGTACCACCACAACTGGTTTTCTGCATATAAAAGCCATGGCCAGTGTTACAGGGCAGGAACCAGGGCAATTGCTTGAGGCCTCATGCCACAGGGCCCCAAGCTTCAGACCCATATGGCGGGGCTTCGGCTTTCTGCCTTGGGCTCCAGTGAGTCTAATGCTGGCCCTCCTTGGCAGACCCCCTGAAACCTGCTCAAGGCCCCTCAGGGGACCTGGACCCCTGGTTGAGAACCACTGATCTAGAGTTCTAGTTCCATGCCTCAGAGCAGGCTCAGTGCCTTTGTCATGTCCGAGAACTCCACGGAGCGAGCCTGCTTAGTTAGGGCTAAAACCCATGGAAGTTTATGCCAATATAAATTTGTTAGTCTCTAAGGTGCCCCAAGACTCCTCGTTGTTTTTGCTTATAGAGACTAACACGGCTATCACCCTGCAGCCTGCTTAGTTAGGGTGACCATACATCCTGTTTTGGCCAGGACAGTCCCTGTTTTAGGCCCTATCTTGGCCATTCTGACTTCTTTTTGGCAAAACTATGCATTTGTGCCGTTTGCTCTTGACAGCTGATCATCAGTTGGCAAGAGCAAACTGGACAAATGCAGAGTTTTGCCAGAAGAGTTGGATGTGATCCCATGTGTGTGTGGTGGGAGGGGGCAAGCAGCTGTGCTGGAGGGAAGGCTAGAGAGAGCAGTTTGAACCGGACAGCTGCAGGTACGAGAGGATGGCAGGGAGGCTAGAATCCACCCTGCGTGTGATGGGGGAGGCCTGAGGGGAGGGGAACTCTGGGAGGATGCCAGGGGGTCTTGGACTGACCCTGCATGCTGGAGGGAGAGAGGGGACCTCGGGCCAGCCCTGGGCAGGAGAGCTGGGGCTGACCCTGTGTGCAGGTGAGAGAGTGGGGCCTCAGGTGGCCCTACATACAGGTGGGCAGAAGGGGGCTCTGGCTGGCCCTGCACTGGCAGGAGTGCGGAGACCTCGGGCCGGCACAGGACTTGGGCTAGCCCCGCACAGGAGCACAGGGGGTCTTGGGCTGACCCATTTGGTGTCCCATTTTCCATTTGGGAAAATATGGTCATGCTAGTTAATGGAATGTTCACAGGCATTGGCAGAGTGTCTCTAACAAAATCTACTGAGCATCCGCAAATAGCAGCTTTCAGAGGCTTATATCTTGGTCAAAATTGGGTGGATTTTCATGGGGAGAACAAAAGACATTTCTCTGACTCAAGGACTATCCTCCTAACAAATTTAAAGTTCCTCTTTCAAATGCTGGGGGAGATAGAGCTCTTCAAAGAAGCTGTCGGAAAAACTATAGCTCTGGCAAAACAACCTATTTTTCACTATCATTGTACTCAGAAACAGCTGAGCCATTTTGGTTGAAATAAAAAGAAAATCAGCTTAAGGCAGAGGAAATTTCAGTCCGAACAGTTAGTTTGGTTAAATTAATAAGCAGCTGAGAACTGGTTTATAATAGAGTTTCAGGCAATCTTAATGGTCGGCATCAGTACTGTCTCTGATAATAGTTTATGGGAATTGGTCTAACCTTTTCAGTGTGGCAGACTCCTATTTGTCCACCAGTGCCTGAGCCATCAGCCCCCTCTCAGCTGTTTCACCAGTTGGAGTTGAGGGCCCTAGGCTCTCCCAAAATACTCCCAATTTCCAGGTATTCTCCGGGTGGAAATTACTCTGAATACCATGTGCTGGATCTCAATCCCACTGTACACATTAACTATTAGTTATTCTATTAGTAACACTTCAAAAGGTGTCAAGGGGTGACTAGATTACAGTCTGTAAGCGTCTACAGGGGGAACAAATGTATAATAATGGGCTTTTCAATCTAGCAGAGAAAGGTTTAACACAATCCACTGTCTGGAATCTGAGGCTAGACAAATCAGACAGGAAATAAGTCAAATATTTAACAATGAAAGTAATTAACCATTGTAACAGTTTACCCAGGGCAATGGTGGATTCTCCATCACTGACCATTTTTAAATCAAGATTGAATGTTTTTCTAAAATATATATCCTGGGAATTATTTGGAGGATGTTCTCTGGTCTGTGTTATACTGGAGGTTAGACTAGATGATCACAGTGCTCCCTTCTGGCCTTGGAATATGTGATGGAATAGAAGCCAAATCAAACAAGCAGCTTTTAACTTGATCCTTAAACTATGACCCTGATATTGTAGCGCTGTATGTTCTGAATAAAAAGAATCAAAATTCCACAGCTGAGGAGCATGGGATATAGTCAGTACATGTGGAACACACAAAGTCCATTTGAAGATGGAAGGAGAAGAGTGAGCAAATGCCAATGAAATGAGAGAGGATGGAATCTTGCAAAGATCAAACTCATAAACTAACCTGAGCCAGCTGCACTCACAAGTGTGTGCTGAAAAGCCCCAGCTGCTGAATTCTGTGCCTACTGGCGATGCTGAATTACAACAGCTGGAAGCTGGAAGCTGGATTAATGAGGGATTTACAGGAGCCAAATTGGAATAGATGGCAACTGATTCCCCCCTTCCCCGGTAGCATACTCAGGACTGGCTGTGACAAATACAGCTTCAGCAGTTATGGCGTTAGACTGTGGGAGCAGTGGTTAGAGTTCAGCTATGTTTAATACTCATTTACCACATCTTTCTCCCATGATTTCAGCAAAGGGGCCATCAAACAGTCTCAGTCGGACACCCAGAAATGTAAGTAGTTCAAAAAACAGGACAAACATCCATCTTACATTTGTTTTTCCATTCACTTATTAAAATTAAGTAGGGGGTTTATGGGCAAAGATCCTCTTGTAATATGTAAACACTTCAAGGAAAGCAGAAAGACTTTGGGACTGAAGTTGTTTTAACGAAGCAGCAGCAAGAGAACGAATAGACACTGCTGGGACTTTTTATAAAAAAAGAAAATGAAATGTCTGTCTGGCCTCTGTTCCTTAGTGATAACATTTGGCTCAGGAAGTGCTGGCAGTATCCACCTTACGAGGATCAAAAATATAATGGGCAATTGCTTTGGATGCTGATAGAATCTGTGTATAAGTGAGCTTAGATGCCTGGTTTCCTGTGCACAGTGTTAAGCTGATTATCAAGAAGAAATTGAAGGAACTAAACCCAGGCTGAGTTACAGTATGTTCCTGGTGGGAAACATTTTAAAGTGCACCTAGTCATGATAGGACATTCCTGATTCAGAAAGTGTGTGTGTGTGTCTTGTTACTTTTCATTCTTGGAGCTGCTCTTCTTGAACTGGAAGTGTGATCACAAAACATACTTGTTTGCTGTTATGTACAATGAAATGGCAAAT
The DNA here is from genome assembly GCF_007399415.2 of Gopherus evgoodei. Taxonomy (NCBI): domain Eukaryota; kingdom Metazoa; phylum Chordata; order Testudines; family Testudinidae; genus Gopherus; species Gopherus evgoodei. The sequence goes on along the minus strand of NC_044337.1, from coordinate 24,105,016 downwards.
CATATTTCTTTATTCACTGTAAACGCTATTTAGAAAACAGATTTCACTTGCACCTGATTCCAATTCCAGTTGGGCCACCCCCATTTGAGTCATTAATTTCAGGGTCTTAGCAACACAATCGAAGAGATGGGGGCTTGTTATGTGAAAAGGCTCCTACCTACAGGAAACTTATATTTCTCTAATTCAGTTAAAAAGATTGTTTCTCTGAATATTTTACACTTGCTCAGACTGAAGGTTGATGTGATTAAATTATAATTTGAAAATGGTAACAGTGCAAACATACTCAGTTCAACTCTGTACTTTCTCTCTGAACATACTTGAATAACATCTATTTTTTACATTCAGTTTGTGTTTTAACAAAAAATTATAATGGTTAAAAATATGTTGTGTATGTGATTTGCGTGGGATGACAAGAGTTAAAGCTTATTTGGCCACGGTAGGGACCTTCTGCAGAAAAAGGCTTTACATATAAGTTGATAGAATTATTTTAAGCACAACTGACTTCTAATGTGAAGTAAGATTTAGGTCTAGCTGTGTAGATACAAGATAATGAGAATACATCTAGGTTAACAGTCAGTTGCTTTAGCCATCATTTACTTTATTTTTCTTTCAGTTTGACATCTCTGTCTATGAAAATTACTACATGCCCACTGCAATCCTTCCTGAGCCATGCATCAGCCCTATTCTGTCTCAGTGGGAACATTATTGTCTTAAGATACCAAATTTAATACGACAGCTCCTATTGCTGGGAATAGTACAATTTACATTTTTTCATCCAAAAGCCTCTCATTAAGATTTGTAAAGGGAATTGGCTGGATTTTTTTCTTTGTGTCTTAACCTTATCATTTGTATAGTAATGTTGATTTGGATTCTTGTGTGTCAGTTGCACAGTAAAGCTTTTGCTGATACTCCTGGGGTAAAACAGAGAGACATCCCATCTTTCTGGTGTCTCATACCTGCCTGAACAAAACACAAGCTATACCATTCGTCTTTATATAGCAGAGATCAATGTGTATCTGTTGGCCAAATTCTCTCTGCTTTTGCTCTCGGATCATGTCTGTTGACTTAGAGCAAAGCTTTCCATGTGAAAGTCCAATTTGGCTTCTGCCAGCCACCTCCAACTCATTCACATGGATTTATTTCTGCCATATGGAAACCTGAGCACCGAAGCAAGTCTGTCATGCCTGCCAAGCTACCCACTCCACCCCAGTCACGATTCTGCATATGCCGGTAGTGCTGCTGTTTGTACTCAGTTTGTGCTGTATCGCTTTTTCCCTCTGCCCCGAGTCGAGTGCTATCCTCTCCTCTCACACGAATGTTGAACTAAGGAGGTCGTGCTGTGGCCCTGGCAATGCTGCTAGCACAGTACCTCAGAGAGGAGAAGCAATCTGTAGGAGGAGTAAGACACAGCATAGTATTTAAATTGATGTGCTAATGCTCCCCAGTGTCGTGCCTCCAGTCTGCCTGAGAATCTGGAATCCTCTGAAATCCATCATTGTCAGAACTAATCTCTTATAAACTTGTGTTTTCCTCTAAGCTTTGGACAGGTATTGGCATTTTCTTAATATATGGCACATATTTACTGTTAATATCCGATATCGAGCAGAATGTTTAAATGAAAACTAAGATAAAATTGAAAATAAAATATGGATCTTGGAGGTAATGTGATATCCATGGACCACATTAGTAAGAAAATGTGTCACTCAAGCCTTTGATCTCAGCTCTGTTCTTTATTAACTACAGTTAAAAGAAACACATGAAATGGGATCACGGGAAGCCATGAAGTCTCTCATTTTGACATTGAAGTATGGTGATGTAAATTCTGCTGTAATGTTGCATGTGGAATAAAGAAAAATTACATTTTTGTAACATGATTAGGGTATTATAATGGAAGACAGTTATTGCAATGTAAAATAATCACTTTCCAGAATACAAACTGCCATTTATTTGACGAGCCCTAGTGTAAGTGGGGGAATTGTCCTGCTATTGTGCGGAACTTTCCTGGCTTATACACTACCCTGGTGGAATTGGTTAGCAAAAGGATCGGAGTCCTCGCTCCTACTCCCTTGACCCAGAGGCCTGCCTGCCTGACCTTGAGGATTCCCCTCCCACTCTCCTGTGTGACAGTGTCCTTGTAATCCTGACAAGGCTGGGCCCAGGATTCCTGGGGGGCTCGACACCTAATCTTCTTGTGGTTACCTAGGACAGGGCAGGACTGCCCGGAGGGTGGGGGGCAAGTGGGGCAATTTGCCCCAGGCCCTGCAGGGGCCCCCATGAGAATATAGTATTCTATAGTATTACAACTTTTTTTTATGGAAGGGGCCCCCAAAATTGCTTTGCCCCAAGCCCCCTGAATCCTCTGGGTGGCCCTGGGATGGGCTAGGATGTCCCCACTCCAGGGTACTCTCTCCGCTCTGGACGCTTCCCTGATCCACTGATCATTGCATATAGTTCAAAGGCAATACAATTTATTAAACAGCAATCAATTAAAAAAATAAGGAAAAAAGGGTAAGGTTAAAGGAAACCAGTAATCCCACTCTGCGCGCATGGGGAAACCAAAACCAGACCTGTCTGGAGCAGAGAGGAAGTTCACAGTCTGTTCCTCACATGTGCTGCAGGCAGGACCATCCCTAGGGTGATGCGGGGCCCAAGACATTAGAAACTCAGGACCTATCTGCCTGGGGGTGCTCTCCTTGGCTCTGCCCAGGCCCCGCCCTCACTCTACCCCTCTCCCCAAAGCCCCACACCACCCTGCCGCTTCCCTTCCCAGTTCCACCTGCTCCCTCAAGCAAGCTGCGAGCTGCGCTCTGGCTCCTCACCCCCAGCACTTCCTGACACCGCGTAACAGCTGATCCACAGCAGGTGGTAGATGCTGGGGGGGGGAGGTGCTGATCAGTGGGATCTGCTGGGGGAGTGGGAGGTGCTGGTAGGGGGGCTCCTTGCCCCCCCTGCCCACCTACATGCCATTCATCTCCCTACCCCATTTGCCCTCCTGCCTCACCTCCCCGCCCGCAGGGCTCCCCAAAGCATGGGGCCTGGGGCAGTTGCCCCAATTCACTGTATCCAAGGGATGGCTCTGTCTGCAGGGATGCTGCAGGTCAAACACTTGCTCTGGCAGTGGCCACACACCCTAAGGTTCTAGGTGGGAGGGCCCTTCTCCCCAGCCTCAGCTCATCCGTTGGGGTTATGTTTAAGGCCCTTCCAAATTCATGACCATGAAAACCACATCACGGGCTGAAATCTGGTCTCCCCCCCTGAAATCTGGTCTTGTGTGCGTTTCCTTATACAATTCCTTATACAGATTTCATGGGGGGAGACCAGCATTTCTCAATTTGGGGGTCCTGATCCAAAAGTGAGTTGCAGGGGGTCAAAAGGTTATTTTAGGAGGGTCACGGTATTGCCACCCTTACTGCTGCACTGACTTCAGAGTTGGGTGGCTGAAGAGCCGCGGCTGTTGGCCGAGTGCCCAGCTCTGAAGGTAGCACCCGCCAGCAGCAGTGCAGAAGTAAAGGTGTTAATATCATACCAGGCCATTCTTACTTCTGTGCTTCTGCCTTCAGTGCTGGGCAGCGGGAGAGTGACGGGCCCAGCTCTGCAGGCAGCAGTACAGAAGTAAGGGTGGCAGTGGCAATACCAGACCACACCACCCTTATTTCTGTGCTGCTGCCGGGCGCAGCTCTGCTCAGAGCTGGACTCCTGACCAGCAGCCGCCGCTCTCCAGCTGCCCAGCTCTGACAGCAGCGCCACTGCCAGCAGCAGCACAGAAGTAAGGGTAGCAGTATCACACCCCCTCCTACAAAAACCTTGCGACCCCCCCCATCTCCTTTTTGTGTCAGGACCTCTACAATTACAGCACTGAAATTTCAGATTTAAATAGGTGACATCATGAAATTTAGAATTTTAAAATTCCTATGACCATGAAATACATCGAAATGGACTGTGAATTTGGTAGTGCCCTAGTTCTGATCCCTCTCCAGGTCTGGCCTGCAAGACCGCTTGGCTTCTCCTGGCACTGGGCCTTCAGCCAGGGTCCCCCTTGTGCTTCCCAGCTGCTCACTGCATCTGGCTCTAGACTGCTCCAGCTCAGCTCCCTGGACTGCTCCTCTGGTTCTCGCTGGCTCTGCTCTCTCCTTAGCTCAGCCCTTCTGGCCAGGCAGGTCCAGCTCACCTGAAGGATGGGACCCCATGCTCCAGACTCCCTCATTGACCTTTCCCCATTGGCCCTGGGGATTGTTAGACTCAAGGTCTTTATCTTATTGGCCCTTTCCCTTTCTTTTGGTGCTGGGAGAGGGCCAACCAAAAAAACACAGTTTCAGTAAGGTGCCAACAGTTCCCTAAAGTTTGTATAATTTTTTTGTTAAATTAACTTACTGGGCCAATGGAGCACTTCTGTGGGGTTTCTTTTTAAGGCATCTTAGACTTTGCTCTATATTACTTCCTCCTTCTCACCACCATTAGAATTACTGCTCTTGATCTGCTCTGAATTCTAAAATTTAAATTAAAATGAAATGCTATATTTGTTTGTTATGGTTGCAAATGGGTTTCCTGGAAAGTCTAGATTTAACATATTACTGAAGATTTCAGGCCTGGGAGTGGAAGGAGAAGCCCCACTATTAGCTGATAATGAATCACTTTTCCTAATCTGTTATTCTGTTGCCCCTTGGAAACTGAAACTGATCAGAAGCCTAGCTCTTGGATTATTGTGGTCTGGGTGGGTATATTATTAGTGCAGTTAAGAAACCTTCGCTACTTATTTCAACTCCTTCCTTTGCGTTACTTGGGAAGGAGGCCAGCATCTCTCTGCTATGGTATTATCATGGTGCTGGAGTCTGATGTAAATGTGATGCAATCTCGCTTGGCCACTTTTTAGGTCATTTATTTATTAGTGGGTAGCAGATGGCAGGGTTAGGGGAAATATCCAAGTGTCTGTAAGTGGTACATGGAAGGGGGAGTGCAAAAGAGCAAGTACTGTCTCTCTCTGTCCTATTTCTCTCTTGTAGTATGGTTTTGTTTGTTTGATTTGATTTTTTTTTCAAGGAGCAGGTTTGGCTCTCCCTTCTCAGATCCTTGTGTGATGCTGAAGTCTGCAGTGGAAGACTGTCAGTTCCTTACAGGAGACACCATGTTTTATATCTCTAATCTAGCCACACCTTCCTTAGGGGCAATAATGTTACAGAATAATGCTGTGGCTACCCAAGGACAATCTGCTGCTTGGATTTCAAACCATTAGATGCTCATCCTTTCTTGTTAAATGTCTTCAGTGTCAACACACTTATGCTAAAATCTTCTTTAATATTTAATTTGAAATTAGGCCATTTCTGAAATTGAACTGGGATGTCTTTCCCATGCATACTTCAGCCATATTCTGTAGCCTCTCACTAGTGCTAATGGTTGCCTTGGTGCTGTCAGGAGTATGCTGTGTGTCTGTATGCCAGGAGCCTCACAAGGCTCTGCTTTGTGGGTGTACAGTGATATAATTTTCATTGTTGTAGGTATGGGGTGTGAGGGTGGAGGCACGCATATCTCACTGAATAAGGAAGGTTTCAGATCATTTATTTTTTCAGGCATGCCATTTTCTGACTACAAAGTGTTGTTTTTCTTCCAGATGACCGGGTTGATCAGCGAACCTGCCTTATCTGTGGAGACAGAGCTACAGGTCTGCACTATGGTATCATCTCCTGTGAAGGCTGCAAAGGGTTTTTCAAAAGGAGCATTTGCAACAAGCGGGTTTACAGATGCAGTCGAGACAAGAACTGTGTCATGTCACGCAAACAGCGAAACAGATGCCAATATTGCAGGCTGCTCAAGTGCCTCCAGATGGGAATGAATAGGAAAGGTAAAGAGAATTAAGTTTCTTTAATTGTTTAGTGTGCACACAGGGCAGAACATTGCAGCCAGTTCCTCTGTGTGACAGAAGCCACCTCTTTCTGTGAGAGGGTAGAAAGATTTCTTCTTTTGTTTGAGTTTTTGGTACCTTCAAAACATAACATTTTGGTTTTCTTTAAACAGTCAGCTAAAAACTAACAAGAATATCTCTGTGCTCCCATGGGGGACTGGATGTCCCCTTCACTCATTATTTTGGTTTGGTGCAAAAGACAGTATTGGTTCAGTTTACTATCAGTGTTTGCTGTGGTCTGGGAGTCTGTGCTGGATGTGGACAGTACCTGTCAAACTACTCAACTGACCTGCCTTGACACTGATGTATCATTTTATCATTGCTAGTGACACTACAGACTGGTGTCTGATTGAGGAGGCACTTTCATTTTAACTCCCAGTTTTCAGGAGTTTATCATATTCCCCAAATTACTTTTCTGGGGTGAAAGTTTTCAAACCTTCTCATTTTCGAGGTACATTTTTGAGAGAGTATTATCTTATTTGACCACACGAAGGGTGACAAACTTGTGATTGCCTGTTAACAGAAAAGGCAAATATCAGCGTGCTTTTGTGTTATACAGGTAGAGAGGGTTAATCCAGTTCAGGTACTGAATTTCCTCCCTACTTAAATGTAGAGCCCTGCATAGGATCCGCACCCAATCCACGTCCTCCAGGGTCAACCTGCGATCTGACACGCAATCTGCTAGCTGTCTTTTACCTGTATCCGCAGCAGCAAGCCATCTCACAAGGGCTGGGGGTGGGGAGAAGGAGCGAGGGGGGGGAGCGGGACTGGGGGTAAGGGGCAGAATCTCAAGGAGAAGGTGTGGTGGGGGCAGAGGGAAGGAGTGTCGCATCGCATGCTGCTCCCAGGGGCTCACGAGCAATGGCACATAGCAGCCGCACTATGTGTTGCATCACAGTGGGGCGGAGGGGTGAGGAGCTGGATCCCTGCCCACTCCAATACCCATGGCCAGGGACGGGCCCTGCTGCCCAAGAGCCGGCAGGCCGGACCCAGGACTGGGAGCGCAGCCAGTGCTGCTGAGCCATGTTAGGGTTAGAGCATGTTAGTGCTGCTGAGCCATGGTGGGGGCTCTGGCGCTGCCCAAGGGGCCCGAGCTGCTGGACAGGAAGTGGCGCAGCAAGTGGGTGCCACTGGCTGTTAGCCCTGAGCGTGCTATGCCCCCCCCCCGGCTGCCCAAGCCGGGCACCGCAGGCCAGGCACCACTGGTGAGTAGAGCCATTTGTGTTTGTATCGGCATCTGATCTACTATCCGCAAAAGTGGTCTGTGGATATCTGCGGATTTGCAGAGCTCTGCTTTAAATGTCTTTTATGTTTTCTGTGGGAATACAGTTTTCATCTCCTGCCTTCAACTTTAGGGAAGAGAGGCTAGTGTAGACAAGGCCTGTGTGTGCTGGCTCCAAAACAGTTCTATCAAAACACTGTGGAGTTGCAATGAGCGGGGGGAAATTGACAGCTGACACCATTTTAAAAATGGGAATTAAAATTGTTCACCGTGATCAGCTCAATGAGGGTAACAGTGCAGCACCTTCCTTGCATGTTGTCTTTCACTTTTGAAATACATGCCAGCTCGTTTGTGCCATGCTAAGGAAACCAGTGTTTGTGCCTCCATTACTAGAATTAGAAAAGTGACTTTTGCTAAGATTGATTTTTAAAATGTAACCAAACATGACATTCTAGCAAGGACAAATGTTTTTGGAAAGGGCAGGGGAAGGGACTTTTACTATAGTTACCATTTGTTGGATTACTCCTCCCTGAAACAGCTTTAAATAGCCATTTAAAAAATCCCTAGAGACTACAGAAAGGCCTTGAAAATTAGGGACAGTAAAAGATTTCACGGACATCAGGAGTGCCTGACTCTTTAATCACAAGCCACAGTTAGACCTTTCCTTAATCATCCCCTAAGAATTTGCCATTTTACACTTAAAACTTTCTTCATGAGATGGTTCTCTTGTATCGTAATAGTTCCTGAATAGTCTGCCTCTTTTCTGCCAGGTATAGCTTCAAGAAGGGTGATGCAGAGTAGGAGCTCTGCACTTTCAATTTGGGGAGTTCTGTAATGTAATCTTCTCATGTAGATGAAGTGTGGAATACACTGATCAGATTGAAAATCTGTTGCATTAGCTTCTTCTTTAGTCTGATGTGCTTGCCCCTCTACTGCCAAGGGAAAAATCCATTTGTTTTAGCTCGTGTGGTAGCTCACTGCATTTGTATCAGATAGCTGTTAAAATAATTGTGGAATGGTCACATAAATTACAGTCCAAAAACTGTCGGAATCAGTGGAGGGAGAGGAGTCATGGGCAACAGTTTTATAATGGAATATTCACTTCAGGCATTGTCTATGAAAAGACCTAAAGTAAATCTTGGTTATATTTCCTTTCAGCTGAACACTGACAGAAGCAACTGTTCTAAAATGCCATGCAGCATCAGATAATATGGCTGGCATTTTGCTCATAGGATGACTGATGTGTGGTAACTGAGCCATGCAGGGTTTTTGTAATCTAGGGCACATATGATGCTCGTTTTTAATTTAAGTAGAAAAGTGCTCTTGTAAAGAAGTTTTTTGATGTGGTTAATTAGCCCATCAAATCCCTGTTTTAACTTGAAAAGGATTGTTTTTACTCTTTCCTGGAATAAAGAACTGATTTTTAAAAACTAACCTTCCTAGTATGCATTTGTGTTCACTGACACATCAACATTTTGACCATTTAAATCTTGGGAATGTGGCCTCCTAATTTTTAAAAGCAGTTTGTTTTTTTTTAATTTAGCAACAACAAACAGGAAATTGAGTAGAACTGGGTGAAGCTGTAATATAGTGATTGTTCAGGCTCGTGGCTTTGATATGCATAGAGGGTATTAGGCCTCAGAAGGCAAGTGAGTAGTCATTGTGGGAAAGGCTGCTTCCTGGATTCAGAAGCAGAAATGTCATTTCTTTTAAACCCAGCTATCAGTTCTAAGACTGTTATCACCAATCTGAAAGCCACTCAGCAAATTCATTCTTAGATGCTCTTACAGTCACTAAACCCAGAGCTCCACAAATACTGTTTTATAGTGAAACCCCTGTTCGAGATGAGATGGAAAAACATGATGCCCTGACAATTTGTGCTCATAAAAGATCCGAGGGCATTTTGCTCAGTAGGAACAAGGGTTAGTCCTGGCTAAATTTAAACTTGGAGAATGTTATTTTCTGAGTAATCAAAACTCCACAGGGTTGGAGAAATGGTCAGTTCACTCTCCTGGTTGGTGTGCTTTGCCTCCTACCTTCTCATAGATGTTACAATGCTGAGTCTATCAATGAGAGGCCGTTGGCACACCAGAAATGCACTACCTTCACCTAGCAGTTGTCAAAGACATCATCAAAACTATACAGGAATCTCTTCTTTAAATACCGACCCTCAAAAGTTTAAACCTCCATTGCTCCTAGAGCGGCTGATGGGGGATTACTGTGAAGTGATGCAGGCCTCATTCCTTTTAGCTCCCACTTCATTCCAAGTCTCTGCCCTGCAATGGGCGATGGAATCCCAGTTTTCAGTGGGCTCTGGTAAACTGCAGAAAACCTTTAATCTGCCTTTGTACATAGGGAGACACCCAAGGTGTGACTGGGCTGTTGAGTCTCCCGTGTTATCCACTGGAGGTTACAAAGACTGGGAGCATTTGCCTATGTTATAAGTTATCTAATGTAAACTTATCATTTATGTTCCAAGGATTCTATATTTGAAAATATTTTTTATTACAAGAATTCATGTGTGGTGTTTCTGGTTCAGAAAGCATCTAAAAACAATCTTTACAAAGTATGACCTGTAGTAAAGGTCTTCAGAGAGAGTTAGAATTGGAAGCACTTTGATAATGGCCCATGTGGCTTTGTGTTATTGCATGTACTTATTCCATTCTCTCAATTTTTTTTTCCTTTCTCCATTTTAATTATGGAATCCCCCCCCCCCTCCAGCCTTATAACTGTCATCCTTGTAATAGGCCCTTCTATTTAGATATTTTTTCCACTTATTAGATTATGGGCAGAGTTAGTTACACAGAAGGTTTTCCAGTTGTGGCATTATGTGGGCGTAGTTGCCTTCATTTGTGATCTGCACAAAGATACTGATGGATGTCCTTCAGGGTTTTATTCTAAATGGTAAGTCTCAATATTTGAAGGCTTTAGCTGCTGTTCATTCGGAAGGAAACAGCGACATCTCCTGGTTATTGCTCGGGCATACCACATTGAAATACACACTAGTTTTCCTTTCTTTCCTTCCTTCTCCTGGGAAACTCCATTAATTAATCTCCTTGAAGAGCAAAGTCAAATAGTCAGGGCTTTTTCTGCAGATGAAAACCAGATGTTCTCTTAGAATGGTAAAAAGAGGGTAACTGGTAACAACATTATTTATAGATGTTTACGACACTCCAGGCTGGATGGCTTTTCAGTTGTGTGTTTAAAAAATAAATTTAATTAAACTTGGGGGGGAGGTATTTCAAACAAGACCTGTGTAACTTATCAAATCACAATGTTCAAAGATAATTGTGGCTCAGCTGTGTTGTTATATGGCTGTTGGGTGGACAAGAAAGTTGCTCATCTTTTTACCCCGGTAGATACCAAGGTTAAAGCATAATTCCGTTATGGCCAGAAAAGAAGTTATAGCATGATTGGACCACAAATATACTTCACAACCATGTTTAAATGTATATTTTTGTAGGTCGGCAGGCCTCTTGGCCTTCACTTGATCGTTGCCTGTTAGGTTCACTCCCTCTGGGACACCTGGCATTGGCCAATGTTGGCAGACAGAATACCGGGCTGGATGGACCTTTGGTCTGACCCAGTATGGCTGGTCTTATGAGTTCAGCTTATAACTTGCCCTTTCTCTACTGAAGAGCCTTTGACAGTGCCTCGTAACCAAGACAGGCAGTGCAGGAATGCTTGGAGAGCAGCTTGTTCTTCACCGTGCATTTCCTAGCATGTAAGTCATGAAAGAAATGTTACACAGGTTAACAGAACTGTTCCCAACACGTGAACCATCACCAAACACCACTTCTACAGGCATAGGCTAGTTACAGAACTGCTAGCACTTCACAAGGAGTAACAACAATATCTATTAAAAATCCCACTTCAAAGCATACTAAATAAATGATGTTTCCAACCATGATTAAAAAAACCCTTTGAGGCAGGCAAAGCACCTTGTAATTACTATTGCATAAGGAAAGGGGGAGTCCAAAATAGGGGTGCCAAACAGCAAAAAGGACTGCTGCTTCCAGATGTGCAGCATCTCTGCAGATCTTTGAATAAAATAGTAATGGTAAGTACAAAGTATCACAAGGGCTTGATTCAGCAGCTCTTCTAAGTTAAAATGTCTCTTGTTTAAACCAAGAACAAATGCAAAGGTTTGAAAGTGAATGAAATATATTTAGATCATGTAAATCTGGCAGTCGGGTTCTGCGCTAGTTGAAATTTATGCAGCACTCTGTCAGACAGAGCAGCCACCAAAGCTCCATAATTATCTAGCTGTGAGCTGACACAAGCATGGATAACCATTTCAAGATCTGAGGCTGAAATGGCTGCAGCCAAGGAATATCCTGTAATCGTAGAGATGACTTAACGTTTGAATTTTAGTGCTTCTCAAAAACTGTAAAAGAAGGCTGAACGAGACCACAGAGTGCGTCCAGGTGAAGCAAACAAAATTTGAATGAAGAACCCAGTTTAAGATTTTCTCTGCTTAAAGTACAACAGACTCCTGTGCATCCTCTCCAAAAATGGTGACTGCACAGTGTTGGCCTGGCAGAAGAAAATATATACAGTGGTATTTTACCCAGCCTCAAAGTGCTGAAAAAAAAATCACCAGTGTCCTAAAGGAATACCAAGTAGTGTGGTGCTTGCATCAGCTGGAGCCCTGATCTGGATTACACCTTTGCTATGAAAACCAGATAAGCAAACAAACTGAAGAGAAGATCCAGCTCAGGGGAAGCGTTACAGTTCAGTGCTGCAGGTAGACAGAGTAGGCTCAAGAGTACAGGAGGTTGTAGCGGGTGTTTGCTATTTGGAGACTGTAGTTGCTCTTCTGGTTCGACATGCCTATTTTGAAGGATGGCTGGCAGCTTGTCAAACCTATTCAGCTGGGAAGTGAGCAGTGCTGGAGTGACACAGCATGCTGTAAAACACAGACCCCATGTGTGTGATGCTAGCTCCCAGGCATCCTTCAGGCATTCTGTATTTCATTAACTCAGCCTTGTTTTATGGGGAATCTTCTCTCTGCTGAACCTAATGAAGAATGCTGCAGCTGTCTCCTTATCAGACTGCCAGACCAGAGGTGATGCCATTTTCTCTGTTCAGCTTTGGCTGTGGTAGCTTCTCCCTTGCCTTGTGGTTCAGGCTGCAGGTTGGCCTCTCAAGGCTTGGGAGTCAGGTCGGCTTGACAGCTCAAGCTGAGCCTCAACTTCCACACTATCGTTCTTAGCTCGGTAGCTCAAGCCCCGCAAGTGAGACTCTCTTGGCCCTGGCTGCGGGGCCCACTCTGAGCTGCAGTGTAAACACACCTTGACGGCATAGCATCTACAAAGTGCTCTGAAGAATGAAAATGTTGGAGAACCTCTGGAACAGTGACTCGCCACTGGGAGTCACTGGGATTATTCTTACTGGGGCTGAAGTTTGTCTTTTTATTTTATTTTTTTACTCCTGCCCCCTTAGTGTGCACTGCTGCATGAATCATTCATCAGACCCTGCAGAGGGAGAGTGAGGGTACCCCACAGCAGCAAGAGGCTGCTTCATAGCTGGGATGAGTCGTCTTCCACATCCAGTTGTGTCTACGGTGGATGGCCAGGAAAGGGATTGTGATCTATGTGACGATTCTTAGGCTATTCAAGACTAAGGGTCATCTTGTTTACCCCCCTCCCTCCAGCCTGAGGGACTCTTGCTTATGCTTAACTGGCTGTCAGCTCCTTGACCAAGCCACCTGTTAGTCACTCAAGCACACTCCTCTGGGCTATGCCAGGTCTTACTTTGCTGTACAATATGTGCACCCCAGTCTCTGAGTCCCTTTGAAGCATTTCCCTGTAATAGTCAGCGACTTGTCCACTGAACACTCACAGAAATTCCAGATGTGCTTCCCCAAAGAACAGTGTACGCCATAGGTGTAGTTTGACTTCTGTATTTGGGGGGGCAGCACCAATCAAGCCAAAAGGGCTGCTCATGTGTAGGTAAATTTCATACCTGCCTAAAGCTTGCAGTTTGGGGGACAGCATCCCTCCCACCTCCCCAAACTATGCCCATGGTGTACGCTCCAGCTTGTATGAGTTGACTCAGGATAAGCACCTTGATCTCAGCACTGAGATATGTTTAGAGTGAAAACAAGAATGTTTATTATCAAAAAGTCAAGATTCAAGTGATAGTAAGTATGAATAGTGGAAACAAATATGGTTACATGTAAAACACAATCATGGCATGCTTTCTAGAGACTAAAGTTAACTAACAGTCTAACCTCCTAGCTAAAAGGGTTTATCCCCCCCACCCCCAAGTGCCTCACAGGGTTTCAATCAAGACTGACAGATTTCATTTTCAAGATGTAAACACACTGTCCATTTGATTCCTACATGCAGGATATGGGGATGCCCCTTTTTGTCTTCTGCTTGTATTCCCCAGTGTTCGCTGTCTGTCCTCAGAGACAGGATAACCACCTGTGGCTTTTCCCTGTGCCCTGTTTCTCTGTTGATTTCACATCTCTGCACTGACTTTGTATGTAAATGAACGTTAGCTTGCAGTGCTTAATTTACATGCTAACAGAGACACAGGTGGATAAACATCTCTTGTCTGTTTTTTGCCTCTGCTGGAGACTCAGACCGTTGTATGGGCTCTGGGAGCCTCTTTTCTGTCTAGATATGTAACATCATATTATGTCAGTACGTACAGCATGTCCCAGGCTTTCCCGAAAGACTTCACGTGACATTTGGTGGTAAACCAGAATGTACTTACCAGAATCAGGGCATTCCGGGAACCTCCTTGCCAGCATTAAGGGGTTATTGGATCACAATTTCACAAACTTGAGAGGGGTTTCATCTGGAAGAATAAGCAGCAGGAGCAGTTGAAATCCTTGGGCACAATGGTCTTTTTCCCATGCAGGATTTCCCTGGTAATAGAAGAAAGAGGGGTTGTGGGAGAACAGAGAAAACACCAATTAGAGGTGGAACTAGCTCTAATTTGAATACAATTGAGACTTTCTATAAATGGTTTGTGAGCCTTTAAGAAATGCAGCCTCACTATTTTAGAAGCCTTTCAAAGGGCTCCTCCTTTTGGAACAAAACTGCTTAACTAGTCAGCCAGCCAGGATTTCAAGTCACTGCTTCACATACAGGCAACTTGTATGTCAAGTGTATCCTTTCCATGCTCTGTGGTGCCTGGAGGAGACCTGACTCTGTGCAATAGCAGGGATGGAAGTGGCTTGTCTTTTGCTCTGTTTGCAGCCTCACCACTAGAGGGAATCAGCTACCACTCTGACAGGACCCTGGTTTAATCCAGAGAGGTGTTTGCTATTGATTTTGTGCACAACATGTAGGCGTATACATCCAAGTACTAATGCAGGGGGTACACACCCTGCTGTGGAGAACATTGCCACTTCAACCAGTTCTCATTAGTGGTGCAGCGGGGTGCTTGTGCTTTCCCTCTACCATCTCTTGAGTTTTCAGGCAATTGGTGGTGATATGGTACTTTGCATTTCTACGGCACCTTTCACTGGAGAATCTGCAATGGCTAGATAAATATTGCTTACATCTCTGATTGCCCCTCTCAACCAAGTAAGTATTTTTGTGGTTCCCATTGCAAGTGGGAATCTCACTGAATCCTACGCAGTCTGTTCTTTCCCCCAGGGGAAATATACATAAGTTGCCTTATTTAACAGAATAAAATTCAGATTCAATGTCTCTGTAGACAACAGGCAATTTCCTGCAGGCCAGGTGTTCTCTGTGTAATAGAACGTAAAAGAATAGTGGTGTTCCTAACCAGCGTTTTGCTCTTTCCTTTCAGCAATCAGAGAAGATGGCATGCCAGGAGGCAGGAACAAAAGCATTGGACCTGTTCAGGTAAGCGTATTTTCACTTTCCCTAATGCAGTGCTCTTCAGCTTTTGTACTGTTTATTAGCCTTTAATCACGTGACACCAGAGCACATTTGTACGCAGACACCATCATGCTACTTCTGAAAGTGGGGAAGGTGAGCCAGTCATTAAGTCATTGAAGGGGGGAAAGCGTCGCTATCCTGCAGGAAGGCTGCATGTGCTCAGAGCTTCCCTGGACATAATTTCTGCTGCCGCATGAGGTAGTCATGAACAATGCACCCCAGGAAGGGGTGGAGGTGGCGGCTATGTAGGTGTTTAGGACTGCCTTGAATGTACTGGATGTTTCTCTTTCGGATCTGTGTTGGCTTCTGCACTGCAGAACCCAGGGAGGTTACTTAGCATCTCGAGGCTCTATGCCATGGAAGCAACAAGGCCCAAGATTTAGGCCTGAATTAATTTGGTGACAATCTTCCAGCCAGCCCTATGTCATTAAGGATGCATTCCATTTAGGCAGCAGATTTGTAAATAAAACCCTGATCTTGCCTGGCCTTAGAGAGACAAGACATGGCCCCAGTGGGTTACAGGTTATCAGCTGGCTGTCATTTTATTCATGTAATCTCTAAACTACTTCATCAGACTATAGGAAACCTTCTGTCCTTCGTAAGTCAGGACAAACACTTCAATCCCTGCAAAGCTCCCAGTAAATCTTGCAGTGTCCGTACCACAATTTCTTAAGTTGTTGCAAGTGGGGCACCCAATAAATGTCTTCCTGATTGATGGGGCAGCATGTCTGGAGATGTCTTATAAAATGCTAGGTAATTTGGCACAATAGCTTCTGCTGAACAAGTGAGAAATGATTGCCATTTTCCAGCCTGCAGCAAGAAAAGCTGTCTTAAAAATACTATTTATTTTAATAAAACAGATGTAGAAAGAGCCTTACATAACATTGTCCATGGCTGTGCATCTATGAAAATCTCTTCTCACTCCAGCACAAAACTCGAGTGGTGGACGGGAGGGAAAGGAAATATGGGTTGTATACCAAAAAAAAGGAGAGAGAAATATCTGAATAATACTGATCCCCGCCCACCTGCTGCTTCTGCTTCTGCTTCATCTGGAACATTAATTCCAAATTTCACTGCCTGTGACAGTCAGCTCTCTGATTTAACTTCATGTGTCTGTAGGGAAATGCTGTAAGGGAGCAAAATGGTCCAGATCTAGTAATTGCCCTGCAGGTGCTAGTCCGATGAGCATTTCACTGTGTGTATGAAATGGGTATGCCTGAAGCTGGAGAATTTTGAAAGCAATGTCCACTTTCCGCACATGCACCCTGGCTCACCTTGCGCCTCCGACTGAGGAGATAAAGGGTAGGGCAGATTGACTGCCTCTCCGGTTCCTTCTCACCACTGCGTGATCTGGGTTGGATCTCCTGTTTCTGATGTTTCAGCTTTTTTCTTGAGCTGTGAAAGTCTATTTAGATCTCTCTAAATAGTTTTAGTATTCGAGAGTTTTGAAGTTTTTTTCTGTCAATTTGTGTTTCATAGTTAGCCAGTCTCTCTGACCTGGAGAGCCACCACCCCTTCCCCAGACTTTCTGTGGCTACTGGACTGTTCCCAGGGCTATGGGCTTCAAAATTAGTGCTTCCTGCCTGTGATCCTCTTACGTCAGTGACAGCCACCAGTGCTGCTTGTACTGCCTTGTGGAAGCCAACATTGCAGCAAGGTGCAGTATCTGCTGTTTGTTCTCCAGCCATACCCTGAAAGGGTGGAACTTCCCCTTAGGAAGCACCTAATGGAAAGGCTCATGAGGCCACTATCAGACTGTGGCTGGGGGATCCGTTCCGCTCCCTGTATATTGGCCTGACTCAGCAAGCAGCATGCCTACCTTCCATAAGGTCTAAATTAGGAGCAAAGGAGTCTACCCTTACAGATCCCTCAGTGGGGTCTTGTTGGGAGAGGAGGGCGCATTCTCATAAGCAGAAGGCTACGTCTTCCTCCAAATCCACTTCAAAGAAGTCGTATGTGGCCCTCCCTAAACTGAGCACTAACTCAGCCCAAGAGACCTTAGTGCATACGAAGTCTGAGGCATGATAAGGGAGCCCACAAGTCTAGGGCTTCATTGACACCATGTCATGATCGGGGTACCAGTATCTCCCAAGCACAAGCCCTGAGTTTCCCCAGGCACCAGTGAAGATCGATAGCTGAGAGCATTGGTTACACATGGTTCCATCTGACTTCAGTGGCTTTGGCATGCTGTCTCAAAATGGTGGTCCTGGTGGTTCAGGAAACAGGACTCTCCTCACTCTGGTAAGAGATGAGACCTTTGCTGCTTCTGATATCTTTGCTCTCCCAGACTCAGAATCTCTCACTCCTTTGGTTCCCTCTCTCTTAAGAGAGAGGTTATGACTCTGCCAGGAGAGCTGGCTTTTTGAAGGGGTTTGTCTCCCTGTCCATCTTTGGGCTGTAATTTCCCTCCAGTGGCAACCGTGTTGGAACGAAAATAATTATTTCCTCATGGGGAGATGAATCATAAGGTCGTCCTCCCTCAAAACACCTTCCTGGAACAGCTTGGGACCAACCTCTGCCTCATCATGCCATTGGTGTCTTAGGGACGACCGCAACACCCATTTGGCCCATCCTTTTGGCTACCCTGGGGGCCATGGGACCAGTACCGTCTCACAGAGTCAGTCTGGTTTGCTGGAGAGTCACCCCTTCCCTCCCCTTTGAGGGACATCTAGAGTTGCCTCCAGATTCTACTGAGGAATAGAAGTACATACTGGATCCAGCAGCTCTACAAGATCAGACGAGATTGGTATTTTCATTGCCAAATGAGGTAGTGAATTCAATGTCTTCAGCCTCCTCCAATGGCTCTAAGCATTTCCAGGAACTCCTTTGTAAAATTGATGGGGAGCTGCAGATTCCTCTTGAGGAGGTTCAGGAGCCTCAGCACAAGCTCCTGAACATCCTTCAGTCCTCCTGCCCCAGTAGAATAATGCTCCTTAGTAATTAAACTATCCTGGAGCCAGCTAGGGGGATCTGGCAAACCGCAGCTACCTCCATCTCCATGCCCAAGAGGGCAGAGACATGGTACTCTGGCTCAGCCAAGGTGATGGAATTGCTCTTCTTTCAGTCTGCTCCTAATTTTTGGTGGTCCAAATGGCCGTCGAGAGTTCTAGGCAGTAACACCCTTAATCTACCCTGACTGATAAACAGGGCAAAGCATCTCAGCTTATTGGGAAGGGGAAAGTATTTTCTTCTAGCCTCTAGTTCAGAATAAGTTCAGCTACCAAGCATTATTGGCTAAGTATGACTTCCTGAACTATTCAAAATTCACAGACTCCATTGACAATCTCCCCCAGCAGGACAGAGCTCATTTCCAGGCTCTCATACAGGAAAGCAAAATGATTGCCAGGACTGCTCTTCAATCAGCAGTAGCCTCTGCATCAGACAGGACAGTCATTATCAATGATAATTGATCCACGGGGACAACCATACCGAACAAGGCATCCGGACATCTCGGAAGTCCGGATGCACATCAGTGTTCTAGAGCTATAAGCAGTTCGAAGGGCTTGCGAAACCCTTCTCCCATTTGTTCAAGGTCACCATGTGCTCAGTGTCGGACAACATCACAACCGGCTTTTACATCAACAAACAAGGAGCAAGCTCCACCTGCTCCTTCCCCCCTGCCATGTGCAGAAGTGGTCAGTCTGTGGAACTGGTGCATTGGCAATCAGATTGCCCTGTCAGTGTCTACCTCCCAGGAAACCAGAATGTGCTAGTGGACTGTCTCAGCGACACTTTGCAGTTGATCACAAGTGGGAGCTTCGTGACTTTGTGGTAAACAATATCTTTGCTCTACAGGGGATCCTACCAGGGACCTGTTCCTCCCCAACAAACTAGAAAGTGCAACATATATTGTTCTAGAGGAGCCCTGGGTTGCCACTCACAGGGCGACACTCTACTCCTTCCCTAGTCAGATGATCTGAACTAGGCCTTGAGTTTTGCCAGGGTTTGGCAGGGAAGGGCATGAGTTAATCTCATTGCCCTCAACTGGCTCTGATGGTTTTGGTTCCGACCCATGTCATTTTGGGCACCGATCACATTCCTACACATCCTAGTCTCCTGACTCAGGGGCATGGCAGTATCAGGCCTATTTCTCCAGAAGCCACAGATATTCCACTCATTCTGGACTATGTTTTTCCTTGGAGACAGCAGGTTTGCCTGTCGATTCATTATGGGTCTGCTTGGCAGCAATCAGTGCATACCATCTGCCTTCACAGGGCTACTTGATCTTTGCACACCCTCGAGGCCTTTTCAGAATCTGCTAGTCAATCAGAACCTTTCTGCCTATTTAAGAAGAAAAGGCCTATTGTTCAATGGACTTGAACCTTGTTCTCTAAACTAAGTCTCCTTTTGAACTGTGAGCTTCTTGCTCCATGTCTGTCCTATTCATGAAGGTTGCATTGCTCGTAGCTATCACCTCAGCTAGGAGGGTTGATGAGCTTGGGG
Organism: Gopherus evgoodei; assembly: GCF_007399415.2. NCBI lineage: Eukaryota > Metazoa > Chordata > Testudines > Testudinidae > Gopherus > Gopherus evgoodei. Next base: position 24,085,590 of record NC_044337.1, on the reverse strand, counting down.
TATTGATGGCAGGTGCTCCTTATTCTGTATTTCATAGGGACAGAGTTTCATTACACCTTCACCCTAAATTCATTCCCAGTGTAGTCTCTGCGTTTCACCTGAACCAGTGTATCTACTTAGCTGTGTTCTTCTCAAAATCTCACGCATCCTCAGAAGGCAGCATTCCCTTCATATTCAGCAAGCCTTAGCTTTTTACCTGCAGAGCAGATAAACAATCAAGAACTCCCATAGCAGAAAGGGTCAGGGGTCAGGCTATATCCTCTCAAAGAATCTCAAAATGGATCTCTGGCTGTATTTTGCTCTGTCAGCTGTTTAATCTTCCCCTCATGGGGTAAGAGCACAAGCAACATATAAAGTGTCACTTCAAGAGGTGCCTCTATTTAATATTTGGAAAGCAGCTACATGGACCTCAGTTCACACATTTGCTTGACACTGTCTCTTGGTGCAGAACTCCTTTGCTGATTGCATCTTTTGGAACAGTAGTCGTTCATTTGGCTCTGCCATCTGTGACCTAGCAATCTCTTCCCATTTGAGTACTGCTTGTCAATTGCCCACAATGGAATGCACGTAGGGACCAGCACTTGAAGAAAAGAGTTACTTACCTTCTAGTAACTGGAGCTTCTTCAAGGTGTGTGGTCCCTAACTCTATTCCACTACCCTCCCTCCTTCCCCTCTGCTTCAGATCTTCTCTGATTTGTGGTGGAGAAGAACAAAGTGGTTGGTCTGGAGAGGTGGTCAGTCTGCCCTGTGCTTTATCTCCCTTGTCAGAGACATGAGGTGAGCCGGGGCCCATGTATGAACCAATGGACGCTGCTTTCTAAATTATCCAGTTCCTGGCACGTGGAGCACATGCGTACTCTGTGGAATACAGATAGGGACCACACATCTCAAAGAACTCCAGTTACTGTAAGGTCAGTAACTTTCTCTTTCTGCCTCTCATTCTGGCCTCATTTATGCCATCTTTCTCCCCTAAGTAGAACCATGTTGACTTCACTTGGCTTGTACTGTTATGACTCTGGGCAGTCAAATAATTCTGTAATCCTTATTTAAAAACAAATCTCTCATTAGTAAAAAGTAGAAAAACAATAAGAAAAGTGTGGAAGTGTATTTGAACGTTCCTCCCATATAAAAGACCCCTCTCAAAAAATTCTAGGTTTTAGTAATTTTTCCATGCTAAAGTAGCAGTACATGTAACTCCAGTGGTATGTGCAGCTCAGTTCTGCTTAGTTATGTACTTGGCTGGAATAAGTTTGTCACTAAATGTAATAATTTTTACCCAAAAGATATCAGAGGAGGAGATTGAAAGAATTATGTCTGGACAAGAATTTGAGGGGGAGGCAAACATCTCTTGGAATAACAATGGAGACAGTGACCATAGTTCTCCCGGGAATGGAGTTTCTGAGAGCAACCAGCCATCACCTGTTTCTACTCCATCTTCAAGGTGGGAGTTTCCATTGAAAGAATTTCAGATGAATGTAACTGCCTGTATTTCCCTGAGGGCTACATTTTGGGCCAAAAGTGAAAATAAGCATTTTGTATGTGTAACGCAAACACATCTTGCAAATGCTGACCTCTTTGTGAACACATTTTAGCAAGAGACATATACACTGTGTTAGATCAATCCAGTGTGATCTGAGAGTAAAATTCTCATGAAAGAATGGCAAAGAAATGTTGGGTTAAAGGTCTTGACATTTAAAGCAGATATCTTAATCTGATTTAACACCACTTCAGATTATGAAAATCTGAACATTTTACACATAATTTACTTTTCACTATTAATATTGTCTGTTCACTTCCTTCCATTTCATTTTTTGTATGTTGAAAATGAGCTAGTCACCATATTTGATTTTCTAATTGCTACTTAGTTTGTCTTATTCTCAGGTTCGCATGCCCTAACGCAGTGTTTCAGTACTTGGGTTGCAAACACTGGAAAGAATGTTTAAATGTCAAACCAATGCACCCCCTCCCCTCCAACGCGCGCACACACTTCCATTGTCAGTTGTTTTAAAAATGTAAATGAAAATATTTTTATTCATAGGTTTTGTAAACCTCTTTATTCACAAACCTAAATTCTGGACCTTTCAGTAAGTAGAGATGGAAATGCTTAGCACAAACCTTGGCTATGTGGCTTAATCTAAGAATGCTTTCTGAGCAGCAGAGTTTCTAGAAAGTCACAGTAAATGGAACTAGCATGGAGGTCAGGCTGGACATGATGCAAGTAGGAAGCAGCTGGTCTACATGCTCTTGATTGCTTTCACCATAGAATTTAACCAGAAGGGATTTTTCATCCCTTTTCTTTTCTGTGAAGCATTCTTATTTCCATCTGTCCCTGAGCTGGATGACAGATTGTAATGAATGAGATGGAGTTCGTCCAGTCTATTAAATAGATCTTCCCTTTTCAGTAGGTCTGTGGAGCTGAATGGATTCACTGCACTCAGGGATCAGTATATTGGGACTCCAGTGTCCACGCACTATCAGTACCTACCGCACCTTTTTAACTATTCTGCTCACTCGGCTCTGATGCCCCCACAGACCCGAAGCCTAGATCCCCAGTCACATAGTCTTATCAATCAGCTAGTGTCAGCTGAGGACCTGGAACCACTTGGCACTCCAATGCTTATTGAAGATGGGTAAGTGCACATGGTTTGGGGGAGTGAGGCTGTCCTGAGCCACTCCTTTGCAATGCTGATACTGTATGTACTGTGTCTGCACATACACAGCATGTGGAACATGTAAATTAGTGTTATTGGGGGGCCACTTTTTGAGTATTAAAATTCAAAATAACATTGTATTTACAGATCTCTTAATTTTGCATGTGTATAGGTAATTAAATAAACTATGCCTGATTCTGAAGCCAGTAGCCAAAGAATGTCACCCAAGGGCTAGAGCTGAGACTGTGATGCTAATGTCTGAAGGCTGAGAGGATCTATTTCACAAGTTATCATAACCCTAGTCCCAGATTTGGACCTTAGCGTCCAAAATATGGGGGTTAGCATGAAAACCTCCAAGCTTAGTTACCAGCTTGGACCTGGTAAAGCTGCCACCACCCAAAAAATTAGAGTGTTTTGGGGCACTCTGCTCCCCCCAAACCTTCCCTGGGGACCCCAAGACCCAAATCCCTTGAGTCTCACAACAAAGGGAAATAAACCTTTTCCCTTCCCCCCTCCAGGTGTTCCTGGAGAGATACACAGAAGCAAGCTCCGTGAATCTAAACAGAGGGACTCCACCTTCCCCGTTTCCAGTCCTGGAAAACAGAATTACCGAGAGTTAATCTCTCTTCCCCCCTCACCCAGAGGGAATGCAAAGTCAGGCTAGTAAATCTAACACACACAGATTTCCCCCTGACTTCTTCCTCCCACCAATTCCCTGGTGAGTACAGACTCAATTCCCTGGAGTTCCCCACTAAAGAAAAACTCCAACAGGTCTTAAAAAGAAAGCTTTATATAAAAAGAAAGGAAAAGTACATAAAAATGGTCTCTCTGTATTAAGGTGACAAATACAGGGTCAATTGCTTAAAAGAAATATGAATAAACAGCCTTATTCAAAAAGAATACAATTGAAAGCACTCCAGCAACTATAGACATGTAAATACAAAAAAAACATATAAATCACTATCTGATCTTTTGTACTTACAACTGGGAAACAGAAGATTAGAAAGCAGGAAACAGAAAAAATCACTTCTCATAGCCGAGAGAGTACAGGCAGAAGACCAAGAACAAAGGACTCACACACAAACTTCCCTCCACTCAGATTTGAAAAAGTCTGGTTTCCTGATTGGTCCTCTGGTCAGGTGTTTCAGATTACTTCTTTCCAGGTGAAAGAGACGTTAACCCTTAGCTATCTGTTTGACACAAGTGAAATCACTTTTCTGTTTTTTGCATAATATTTTGCACATCTCCGGAGTACAACGTCAGCTCTCTTTGTAACTGGGAAGCAGCAGCAGCTTGTTAATCTCTCTGATATCCAGGTCTGCAGGAGGCTTCCTGAGAGCAGAGCTGCTGGTGGAATGCGAAGATTGCTAGTTAGATTCAGTCAGCATCTTCAGGGATGGCATTCGTCTCTGGGGAGAAACACAGGTGCCAGGCATAGTACCTTTCATCACCTGTTGTCTGCGAGCGCAGGAGCAGAGAAGCCAGCAGTCAGTCTCTGTTCTCACCACTGGGTGACACTGTGGTCACCAGGAATCAAGACACACACATTTTATCTTGTTATCCTGGTGCCTTGTGTTCCAATGTTTTTAATCCGTTTTTGTGTTTTCATGTTAACTGTGCCTGCAGGTATAAAGTGACTCAGGCCGAGCTGTTTGCATTGCTGTGTCGTTTGGCAGATGAGTTGCTTTTCAGGCAGATTGCTTGGATTAAGAAGCTGCCATTCTTCTGTGAACTCTCAATCAAGGACTATACTTGCCTGCTAAGTTCCACATGGCAGGAGCTGATTCTGCTGTCCTCACTAACCGTTTACTGTAAACAGATCTTTGGTGACCTTGCTGATGTAACCTCCAAGTACTCTCCCTCTGACGATGAGCTGCACAGGTGAGGTGGTGGGTTAAATCTTCTGGGGCTGTAGCAGTATCTAGTAATGGGCGTGTGTGTGTGTGTCTGTTCCTGGCTCTGCTACTCACTCACTGTTTATCTGTGGACAAGTCTGGCATCTCACTTTCCCTCTTGGTACGAAGGGATTGTAGTCCCCACCCTTATAAAAGATTTCAGAGTGGTTTACATGTACGTGTAGGGATCATTGTTCAAGAGAATATAAAAATTTTTTTGGTGGGGAGCATGTGGGCGAAGTATGGGGAGGTATCTTCCCTGTCTATCCATCTCAAAATCCCTGTGTGGGGTTGGTTGTGTGGAACACCCTCTGGATCTTCTCAGTCAGCTGCCAAAGGGTTGCCTAGGGAGTGATGCCTGCCACTCCCCAGGAGTAGGGTGCATTCCCTTTGTTCTGCCTGCAGCCCTAGCCTCTATGCTGTCCTTAGCCCCCTCCATCCCGTGAAAGCCATTTAGATGTTTGAAACCACCTAAAGTCTGTTTGGGGAGGTGGGCGATTACTCAAAACTGTAATAGAAATAGACTCCCTCCGGAAAACCTTGTGCACAGGTTGGCCTCCTCTCAGTGTTCCCCATTCAGACTGGCTTGCTGAGGGATGTCACTTCAGCTCTGATCTCAAGGGTGACAGGAATAAATGGGAGCTTGAAGTCGAAAGTCTGTTACATTGCAATAGTTAAATCCCACAAAGCCTTAGTTGGTGTGAAGAATTATGAATGGGGATATAGATCTTGTGTTAAAGGGCCCTTTTGAGATTCATAGCATAGGCTTGGTTTTCAGAGGTGCTGAGCCCCCGCAGTTCTAATTGATTTCAGCTGGAGAGATGGAAACTCAACATTTCTGAAAAGCAGACCCTAGACGTGTGAAATATGTATTTCTAGCACACATGATGCTCTTTGGATCTTACAGCCTACCAGCACCACTTATGCTGTTTGTTACACTTCATTTCACGTTGGGACTGTGAAACTAAACTAGTCCATTTCACTTTCAGTTTTGAGTGCCTGAAGTACCTCACATTAGGCACCCAAAATCACAAGTCGCTAGACTAGAGGTTTGTCATAGTTTTCCCTCAAAACTCAAAATTTCAATCAGCTTTGCTATCACTTTTGAAAATCATGGCCCATGCTCTTGCCACATGGTTGTTATGTTTGGATTTCCCTGTATGCAGAGAGATTCTCAAAAATCTCTTAATTTAAAAAAATACAATTCTATTTAAATGAGGGTTTATACCTCTCGCAAGCCTCCTGTTTTTATTTGTTTTATATAAATGTAGGGTTTAAACTTGTCTCCCTTTAAGATGACTCATCTAGAGCTAGTCTACACAGAGTTTCTGTGCTAATTTACTTACTTCAGTGCTCAAACTGTGTGCACGAGGCCTTAAATAATTCTCAATTGAAATATCCTTTTGAAACCTGAGAGAGTCGAGAAAGGGCAGGTCCTGTGAGATTTATCAGAGTGAGAGATCCCATGACTTCAGTTTACTTTTGTCACTGAAATGGCTGGTTTCATTTTCTTCACATCCGTCTGAGCGTATATAGTTCACAGAAGTTTGCCCCCGACTGTTCTGGTGGAATATAGCAGATTTCTTAAGCATTCTTCTGAAACTCTCTAAGAATCTTCAGTGCATTATTTCAAATAGACTGCTTTTTATTAATTGTTTCCTCAGGGTTTATATTAAGACGCAATGAAATTAAAGAGCAGTGAACTTTAAGCAAAAGTTTGGGGTAAAATGATCCATTTTTAGATGTTTTAACCCAATCAACCAACAAAAGCTTGCCCCTTTGGCCTTGCCGAACACACTGTAGCACGTGCAGAACCTGTGCTATGAGGGTGAGGAAGAGGGGCACAAATTAGAAGTAATCCCTGCACGTAGCACAAAAAAGAATATATGGCCCAAGACTGAGCAGCTGTACCCTCTAGTTCTAGGTTCGTCAGTGTCATTCCTTTTAACTACTGAAGATCTCCCTTGGACAATGCAGTTTTCCCAGCATTCTGAAGAAAAGCAGAGAGTGATAACCTAGTGTCAAGGCCAGTTTTCCCATAGAAATTCTTCCTTTCTTCACCCTACGATTGAGAGGAGAGCCCCTTTATGTGAGGAATTACTCAGGCTCAAAGAAATAAGATATAAATATTGTAAATAACCACAAGATACAAAAGCTTGTTCGCAAAGCTTTCCAGTTAGAAGCAGAATGAAGAACTTGATCACACAGCTAGTGACCTTGTTTCCACAATATTACGTTATTAATTGCTATTTCATTGTTTTTTATTACATAAATTCAATGATGTTGCAACTTAGCTGACATTGCGGAGGAAACAGTGCTATCTGATGCTCCCAGTGATGACCTGCCTTAATTCATCATCTTGGTCAGTTTTCTTTCTTCTGTAGTCCGAAGTTCCAGACGGACTCTTGTTTGGATAGCAGAGAGACTGACAGCCTTGTGACAGAACATTTGCAGGATTTACTTAACTGGCTGCCCAGCCTCCCTGTTAATATTTGACCTCCTCTGGCTCTGCCCTTGCTGGAGCTGGTCGTTGTGCCATGGTAATTATAGGATGGTAAATCTCGAGTGTCATTTTATAAATAATCAGTGATCTAATAGGGACATTCACAGTGCAATGAGGAGTCTCTCTGTGAGAGCCAAGCACTTACTCCTATGCGCAGGTTTGGTTATGCTCAAGCTCTCCCTCTCAAGGCCCCAAAAGTTGACATGTGTATAAAATATGAGGCAGACCCGAAATGAAAGAGAGATAATAAAGGAGTCTTCTTAACCCTTCCAACACTGGCAATTTCTAGGCTGCCAGCCTCAGGGATGCTTTAGAAAAGATCTGTGTATTTATCCAAGGGGTTAAAATAATAGATGTGTTTTGACAGTGGAATGGTTCCTTTTAACCTCAGTTACTGATTCAGCATTTAAAGTATCACTAATTGATGTTAGCAAAAAAGTGGAAATGTAACTTTACCAGGCCATTTGGGAGGAAGGAAGAATGTTGTGTGTGATGCACAGCTGGGTACCCATTCAGTCATGCAGTCCTTGTATTTCAGAGCATTTTATTTATAGCCTAAATATCCATGTATAACAGGGCAGTAGTAATAATACTAAGCTGTTGTATTAGAGTGAAAGTCTTAGCAGCGCTCTCCCATGTGCTCCTGCAAGTGCACTCCTGTCCTCCTATCTTCTGTGGGAGCCAAGTGTCCCTGGCTGGCTCCTCCCTGACTTTTTAACAACTGGTGAGCAAAAAAGATCTAGGCTTATTAAAGATGTTCTCCCCCCGACCCCAAACCACACCTTGCCTTTTCATTTTTTATGTTTCATATTAAATCAGGTGTGTGATGTTTCTTCCTCTAATCAACCTCTGCCTGGACTCTGGGATTTCACAAGTTTGATAGACACTGGCCAGCTCAGTGCTGCCCTAATGAGTGTGTACTGCTCCAAGTTAATGTTGGCTTTGTAATGGTCATTTCTATCAACCAGCTTTCTTTCCGTGGTACAAACAGTGTTTATTGCTTCTCCAGCAAGTAACACCAGAGGCCATCTCTTCTGAAGCAGTCACTGATGTCTTTGCTTTTAAGACCACTCTTCGTTGAAGCATAGATCTGCATGATCCCCTCATATAAACGCATGTAACCCCAGTGAGTTCACTGGTATTACCTGGGTGTAACAGAGGGTTTTGTTTGGCTCTCTCTTCATGGTAGAGCAGCTCACCGTAATGATTCTCCAATATTAAGGAATGGCTGTTGCAGTCTGAGATTCAGGCTGTCTGTTACCCAACTTAAAACAATATTCTGACCTAAGATACCCTGGGACTTAGAAGGTTGGAGTTTATTTCTGTTCCTGGTCGGAACCCTGACTGCCAGTATATAAGTAGATGAAAAATGAATAAATATGATCAACTTTTTCATATTTTAATTCTGATTTAAACTGCTGGCAAAATGGTCTGTTTGTTTTCTAGATCTAATGTTTAAATCTCTGGAGTCTAGTAAAAATGCAAATAAAATGCATGGCAGCTTGAACTTTTTACTGTTGCTCCTGATAATACATAGCCAGGAATTAAACTGGTGTAAAAGTTGTGAGGCAGACAGTGTGTGGAGGAGTCAGTGCTCCAGAAGGAATAGGGCTGTGCAAAACAGAACAGCTTTGTTTGAAAAAGGGAGGAATGCATGCACAGAAAGCCAGGACAGTGCTACTGCAAGATGAGCAAAGAGCTCTCCTGGATTTATGGAAGTGATGAGTGGCTGGTAAAAATGTGCATTCTCAAAAAACAATTAGACCCAGCAGAGGATTGTGAGTGGTCTCTGTGCTCATTAACTTCTTGAGCTTTGCAATCTTGCACCTGCAGGATTTTTAATGTCAAGTTGAGAGCAAGAAAATTGTACAGCTTTAGATTAGCCGACAAGGCTTTCATCACTTACAATATTACTTCCCTGAAGAACTGACCTAAAGTTCAAACAGCTTGTTTTCTCTTCTCTGAGGCCAAACTCCACCGTGCATTTTACAAATAACTTTGAAGTAAACAAATACACGTGCCAAAATAAGATGATATTCAGTAAAAGGGATTTTATTTTTGTTCAGAGATGGCTTTCTAGCTGTGCTCTGATTGTGTACTGTATAATGCCAGAACACACAGCTGAAGCTTTCCTGAACACTTCTGTCTCCCTGCTGAAGATTTATGCAGTGCCCCATTTCTTCAAAACTAGCCTTATTGCTGTAAACCACACGTAGCAGGGATGGCTGCTGGCAATTTGCACAAATAGAACACTCTGAAATATGCACTCTCTACCTTCAGAGTCTGATGAATGTCACTTATGCCATCTTTTTGTCTACTGTCCTGTGATCCAGTGACCTGCATGCGAGGGTCCTCTCAGGCTCCTCCTTCATAAATCTAGGATTCCCTACAGGACTAGGACTCTTCACTAGAGCGTTTCCATTGAGCTCATTCCCATAGCTCTTAAGAGACTGGACTATGGTGAGCCCTTCCCAACCTACTATTACATATCCCGCCCCATTGGCGAGTTCTTTGGGCAAGTGTCCTAGCTCAGAGAGAGATCTGCAGCTTATTGTAAGCAAGCTACCCGTACTGTGTGTGTTTTCTTTTCTTGGAAAGAGTTCAGCTCCTCCTCCTGACTCGAAAGTTGCTTGGATGTTCTGTCTCTCATGCATCAAACTCCCACGTTTGCATGTAATCTCCTGCTCACCTGCTAGGTTAGAGCTCACATCTGAGGCTTTGCTCATCAGCACATATCCATGTGCCCTCCATGTGCAGTTTCATTCTGACATGGTGGGGTACAGCCATGCTGATGGAAATGGGGGAGGAAACTTGTGCCCAAATGAGACAAACAGATGACTTTTATATCACCTGTACTCGTGACATGACCACATTGTGTGACTGGTGAAAATCTCAGGTGAGATGGTCTAACACCCTATTCCTCCAGCACTGCCTGGCTTGGAGAAAAGTTCAAGCTGGGGAGGGCTAAAAGAGGGCTGGAGTTGAGAGAGAGAACTGGGGAAGTGCTGGGAAGCTGAGTAGAGGAGGATGACGTGATTTTTTTTTCTTCAGTATAAAGCCTTAAGAACGAATGGCTGTGCTGAAGCAGGTAGAGTGCTGTGTAATGTGATAAATGAGTGCCCTGGATCCAGAGTGAAGGCCTACGGTGTCCAGGACCAACCAGCAGGTCCTTAGCACATACTGAACCTGGCTGAGCAAGCCTGATTTTTGCCAAGTCTGTTCCAAGGTGAGCAGCAGGACAGGAGGGACTGTCTATTCATTCCAGATTTCTAGACTGATTTCTAAATAAGAGCTTCTAAGAAAGATCAGCTGAAAGGAACCACTACAACTTTTGAGGTTTTCCTGTTCTTGTTTTCAAACCTTCCTTTGCCCCGCAGCCTGCATTTTGTGATGAACACCCTGTAATAGTGAGTAACTATAATGTAGCTGGAAGTTGTATAGATTTCGCCAAACTTCCTAGATGGACCTGCACAGCTGATGGGTCATAAAATACAGTGTAGCTATTACTGAGTGTATAGTAATAATAATAATACTTTGCACAACCCTAGAGTTTTCTGTGTAAGGATCATCCCATTTCACAAACTAGTGAATTAAGCCTCACAACAAGCCTGTGAGGTGAGAAAATAACATCATCATTTAAATATGGGGAAATTGAAAGAGAGGATTAGTAACTTGTCCGGGGCCATGCAAGAAATCATTGACAGAGCCAGGAACTTCTAATACTTGTTTCTCCCAGTCATAGCAGCCTAATACCATGACCATGCAGCACTTGTCCACAAGCAGCTATGCCAATATATACCCACATGCACCTGCAAAATCCCCATTTTACTTAAAGGTCTGATGTAACTGGCAAATATGATGGTCTGAATCACCTGATCAGTTTTGCTTCTCGTGAATAGTGCTAACAGACCTGAAGCATCTGGGGCTCTGAATTATAATGCAAGGCATTAAGGTCTTTTAAATGCCATAGAGTTTTAGTAAGTCACTAAGCTCCCTACTGTTTAATTGCAAAGGGCCTCTCCTCTTTGAGTACTGTGTTGTGTGCATCTGTCTCTCTTTCCTTCAGATTCAGTGAAGAGGGAATGGAGGTGATGGAACGGCTGATCTACCTCTACCGCAAATTTAACCAGTTGAAGGTCAGCAATGAGGAGTATGCATGTATGAAAGCCATTAACTTCCTAAATCAAGGTGAGTGGCGGAAGAAGGGGATTAGTCCCACGGGAGTAAATGGCTAGTCAATAAGCTAGTCAATCTTTGCTTCCTTTGGATGATGGGAAGAGAGAGAAGGGGTCCTAAATCCAAACTGAAATAGACACCTGAGCATTAAAAGGTTTTTGTTTTTGCCATTGTGCAGTTAAAGCCATATGTAGTGTGTGCTATTTCAGACACCTAAATGAAGCAATTGTAGAGGAAGTGAAAGGATTCACTTTGCTTAATCAATTTTTAATGCCTTTAATCGTAGACACCAAGGACAGTATGTGCGTCATTTTAAATATGTACCTACTTTACCAGCAGCAAAATAAGAACAGAGCAGAGTGACTGATGAAATCTTTCTAGATAAGGCCTGAATGACTGATTACCTACCAGCTGTTGTGGCAAACTTCTCACCATGCACAAGTGCATCTCATCTGAAAATACTGCTGCTCATGGTGGAAGGGTCTAGGCCAGTGACACTCAGTGGTTCAGGAGCCAAATTAACTATCAGCATTACCTGAAAGAGCCACAGTCATATGAATTCACTCTGTGTGTAATTTAATTTTATTTTCCCAGTAAAATGACTGACCAAGTATCATTTTATCAATTACAATTGGCTAATAACATAGTAAAAGCATCCTGATTGGTTAATCACTTAGATGGGGTAATAATTAAATCATAGTGTTTTAAAAGCATGTGCTGCAAAGAGCCACAGGAGTTGCATTAAGGAGCCACTTGGGGCTTGTGAGCGTCCGTCTGGGTATCACTGCTCTAGGCATTTTCTGACAGGCGCAATCAAGACAACCAATTTGCATCACTTTTTTCCAGTTTAAGCTGTTAACTTTGTAAACCTTTGTGCGCTAAATGTTGGATAACCTCCCTGGCATTGTGTCCTGGATTTTTCATCAGTGTGATTCCCTTCACCTAATACCTTTATCTGACGTTTTTTAAGAAAGTGAGAACATGCATTTTGTCCTTTTTAATATGGTGCCTAATACAGGACTGTCTCCATTTGTGGTCACACACAGCATTTTAGAGCGGTCAGTCACTTGTGTTATGAGACTCCTAACTCTTCAAAATTCATGAAGTCAGCACAGAAATAACATGCAAATGGATTCTGCAATGGCAGTCCAGGGTGGGAAGTTGCTGATCTTTTCTCTAAGACTCTACCATGCTGACAGGATTTGGAAAGTTCAGTTTCTTCAGTAACACTTGTGTATGGACCACTCCAGTCTGACACCGTGGTGTGATTCCCATGTCAGTACTAAGGTGTGCATGATGTTGTTGAGCATCTATGAAGCATGTTACCGCAGTTTTGTGTATTGCTTGTACATGAATGAAAACAGCTATTGAATGGCACTAGTTTCAAAAAGCAGTTCAATAAATAAGTACCACTGGGAGTTCTGTGTACCACAAGGAAATGTTCTGCTTTGCAAGGATATGCTGAAATCTCCCTCCTCCCACTGGTTATACCAAGTGTTTTGTGCTGACACTTCAGTGTGTGCCCGCCACAGATTCCGGTTAGCTTCCCTGGACAGTTTCCTGCCACTGGATGATGGATGACTTTAGCTGTCTCCATTGTTTTCCAAAATGTATTTTCATTAACTTCCTGTCTTCTTTTATTTTGAGTTGGAGTTTGCAATTTTTTTATGTGGAATATCTGAAAATTATTTTTAAAGGCCAGCTTTTGGACAGCAAATAAATGCTCCTTCCCTTGTATAGTATTTCTGAAGAACAATACTGAGCCTCAGAAGAGTTGCATATTTTGTCTATTCTTAATTTATTGGATCCCCTCCCATGGCATCAAGTAGTATATAAATGTCATTGATCATGCTGAAATACATTCAAAGGGACTTTCTCAAATAATTTTGCTAGCAATGAAATATCTACTTTTTCTTTGTGTACGTTGCTTGACATTTCGAAAAGCTAAATTTTAAAATAAAAGCTTGGCAAGTTTATAAAGCTCAAGTGGTGTAATTCCTAAACAGAAGACACCCTGAATTATTGATCTGAACACTTCCCATAGAGCTGAGATGATGTAACTAGAATCAGCATACTTCTTTCTATGGAAAATATTATGTTGCACCCCGTGTTAGGCCTGAAAGCCTTGACATATAGCTACTTACGAAAAGAAAGTAGAGATTTAAGGTTGGTAGAGCTGTTATCTTCTGAAAGGTTCATGATCTCTGAGCATGAGCAACTTAGAACATTATATGTTCTCATCCGTGTCCCTTATGAAAGGAAGATCTTGTACCCTCACATCTAATCTGAAGTGTATATATATAGGAGATAGTCATTACAGTATGTCCTGGAGGAGAGGGTGAAATTTTAATCCTGTGGTGACTGTAAACTTGAAGTCTCTGCCCAGTAGCACTGTATAATTTAGATAGATGTTGTTAGACTGTGTTTTATAAATGGATTTGTCCTTCCATTTTACAGTTGCTGACTCGAATAGTGATGAGGGAAAAATATGAATCTGGTTTTGTTCTAGTGTTACAGCTGTTCCCAGTCACTTAGTTTTTATGTTTTCACTCAGACATTAGAGGCCTGACTAATACATCCCAACTGGAGCAGTTGAATAAACGGTATTGGTACGTGTGCCAGGATTTTACAGAATACAAGTACCCACATCAGCCAAACCGTTTTCCGGATTTAATGATGTGTTTGCCAGAGATACGATACATTGCAGGTAACTTTTTGATCTCTTCTCCCAGCTGGCCCCTGTGTGAATCATTAAATCTCCTTTAAAGGAGACTTTCTTCTTTTTATAATTAAACCCCTATCTACTTGGCTGGACAGCAGTGCCAGCGTGGGATATTTTCTGTTTGAGCCTTTCTCTACCAGGATAAACCCCCCATATCTTACCCAGTGCAATAAAGCTGGGTCTGTGTGGGACCTTTTCTGTTTGAGCTTTGGAAGCCTGGCATCTAGTAAGAAGGCATATTCTTTTTTTCCACAAATAACGAGCTCTCCTTAGTATCTTGATCAAAACCTCCTTAGGGTCTTTATTTCAGACCCAACTCTGAAATGTCTTCTCTGCTGCAGAAATAACCCTGCTCTGTAGATGGTATTGGCCTGACAGGAAGGAGCTTGCACTGAGTCTAGGGATGGCACTTGCATACGATGGTGAAGATCACAATATAGAAGCCTAGATAGGCTTGAACAAAGTCCTCAGATCTGAACTTCCCTGGAATATGGGTTACTGAAATGTGCATGTGAATTTTCCATCTCAATGCATCATTAATTGGCTCTGGAGGAATTATTCCAGGATCTTCGTGAGAACTTTGGTAGCTAAATGTTAAGATAATGGACACAGGTTATTTGGGATTGGAAAGAAATGTTCTTCCCTAGGGCAAGTTGATTTGGATTTGTGTGTTTCACCTTCCTCTGTCATACCAAGCAGAATTGTCCACTGGGACCTGGTGGACACATCTCACACAATCTATTCACTGTGATTGACAGGGGAGGTTGACAGAGATGGGATGTAGTCCTTCCCATCTTCTATAAATATGCCCCCATTATGGGGAAATCATTTTCATTTGACTTCACCAACGCACTTAGCTTCTATTCCACTATATAACACATCTGTTGTTTCCAAAAGAATATCAAATATCTAATGTAGTAATTGGGTGATTTACTGTTTCTCTAAAGGTTCAAGGTGAAACCATCTCCAATGTCACCAGCTTGTTGGAGATGAGCATTTCTGAAATCTGGCTCAGGAATGGCAGCTAATTCTGATTCTTTCTTAACAGGAAAAATGGTGAATGTTCCTCTGGAGCAGCTGCCCCTCCTTTTTAAAGCCGTTCTTCATTCCTGCAAGACAAGCGTGAGCAAAGAGTGAGCCTCATTGCCCCGAACCCATGCCTTACTCTGGTGCTTCTGGTGGGGAACTGGCTCACATGTGAAGAGAGAGCGGAGGAAAAACCATGATCAAGGCAGTAGGGAGCTGCTGAGACAGGGCGGCAGGTAGCCCTGTCATTGTAGCAAGAATCTTTTTTTTTTTGTTTGTTTTTTTGTTTTTTGTTTTTAAACTTTTTTCCTATATATTTATTTCACGACAGAGTTGAATGTATGATCTTCAACACAGTGCACATGGTTCTGTATGAATGCAGCAGATGCATTCTCTTGCAGTTTACAGAATGTGAAGATGTTTAATGTTAGTGTTTGTTAGGGTTAGTTCTTTTGTATTTGGGGGTCTGGGGGCCGATATGACTAAGACTACCTCAATGAGAAGATGCTGTTCACGTACTGATCATTCCATGATTCATATCCAAAGTGTTTGCCTAAAAAGCAAACTGCCTCACTCCACTGGGAGAGCTGTTAGCATCCCAAATGCTGGAGTGCGTTGGAGTGTGAGCGTCAGAGAAGTGCCAAGCTTCAAAAAAGATAAGTGGGTGAGAAGGTGTTACACCAAAACCAGAATTTGGGTACCCCCGGAATAGCCAGCCTGTTTGTTGTTATAATCAATCTGTTCTCATTAAGGGTGGGTCTCCAGGGTGGCTAAAGGAATACTTGGAGGACACAGATACAGCCACGCATAAATTATTGACACAAGAAGTGTTCCAAAACAAGGCACCTTTTATTGAACAATTTCTTGACATAGTAACAATCTAAACACACATCCCTTATAACAAGTTAAAGAGCACCTCAAACCACATTGCCTTATAGCTTGAAACAATACTGAGTGGATGCTCCCTACTTTAGATGGTCAGTCTGTCACAGATAGCTGACAGCCATTTTGAGATGTCCATTAATTTTTACATGTATAAATCCCTTTCACAGTCAACACACATGCATACATCTGCATTACCCCCGCCCCACACACACACATGCAGACACTATACTATGCTATGCTATAACTATACCTGTTACTCTGTCTGACAAACTTACTTAGCTGATGGCACAGTATCTTTTCCTGTTTTCTTTCTGTCTCCCACTCCTCTGCTGCATTCTTCTCTTCTCCCACTGCTTACTGCTGCTTCTCCTTCGTCTCACCCTCACCTCTTTCACGCCTTCCCCTGCCTTCTCTGCTCAGCTGCCTTCTCAACCTCTCAACTGTCAGCTGCTGCTGACTTTTATACCCTACTTTGCTAACAGTCACACGTCAGTCATTCCATTTGACTGTTATTTACCTCAGTGTTATGATTTGTCATTTGTTGTTTACTACCTTCTTTTTCCTGCCAATTCCTAGTGCTTTGTGACCTGCAGCTGTCAGCCAGTGCTGGAGTGACTCTTGCTTATTCAGAATGAAAGCCAGGAATCTAGAGATTTTAAAATGGAGTTTCTCTGGTATCACAAGGAGAAATGAAGTTTAGCTAGTTGACCAAAAAAAAAGTCTTCCTCGGTTTTCAAATGCAGCTCTCATGATGTAAGTTGGGTCCCCCTGAAATTCTGTCACGAGAATTGCAGCATTCCAAGACTGAGAAAGGTCCTTAGCCCATATTCCCCTTCCCTGGGCTATACAGAATTTGTTCTCTCTCTCTCTCCAACTGATGCATGATTATTCTCTCACGACTCTCCTACCAAACTGGAATTGTGTCGTTGTAATTAATAACAGGCTTTGAATGGGGAGGCAGAAATAAACCAGGCAGACTGCAAATAATTTAATTATTGGCTAAATGCTCTCTCAGAATCACAAACTGGAAAAGCATTCTAAGAAGCCAGGGCAATATATGTTCTCCATGGCTAGATCTGGCCTAGTTTTTTAAATCACTCCAGTGAAGATTCCTACTACAGTAGTTACAAGTAATTCACATCAGCGAACGCTTCAAACCTATAAGCTTCTGTCCCTCCTGTGGATAAAATAAATGTGACTTCCGATAAGAGATTTCAGTATCCTCTGCTATTGGCTGTCTGTTGAACCTTGGAGAACATATGGGTATAAACCAAGTCCTGCATGTACCATTTTACTGCATGGAGGGGAGTGTAGTAGGAAAATCTGGCTGGCTCTTAGTACAATTCATGTATATTACTTCTAAATCTCCCAGAATTTAGATGTTCCCCCTAGTAACTTCAGTCACTTGCATTACACCAAAAATACTTGAATTGCTGCTGTTCAACGTGTATTACTGTCCGTTTAGCCTCCGTGTCCTCCATGGCTTCCTGTATCCACATGATTGCTGGTTGCGGAAGATTTTCTTTCTGTTTCCATCATTCATATATTTATGAAATCTCACTTATTCTAACAGGCAGCCATGTTGCCTTTGCTGAATTTTCTGCTGGGACCCTTAGTTGTGAATCTGTTGTTTTGAGTGGTTACATTAGGCTGATTGAGACACTTTTGAATGTTAAAGAACCTGTTATTTTTAAACTACCTTCAGTTCTTCAGGAAACAACTTCTGCTCTTCTGGGGTGGGAATAACTATCCTTGCCATCCTCTGTCCAGTCATGACACATTATAGTGTATGGCACAAATTAAATATGTGGTCAGGAGAAGCAGTTTTTCCTTCTGAACAAGCACCTGCTCTCTGCTGAAGTACTGTACCTGCTAGTGGGTAGAAATGAATTGAGTGAACAGCAGTAGCATATCATTCAGTCCAACCCCAAATGCTACCTACAGACGAGTGTAATAGCAGCCCAACAGCCGTTGGAACTTGCTAGCTTGGCACATCTCTAGGTTAGTCAACAGTTATTCTGTACAATCAGTGCAAATGGATCCTGCCTGCAAGAGATGAAGACTGCTCCATCCAAAACCATCTCATCGGAGACAAGCTGTTGACTAACTATTTAGACCAAAGGCAGTGCTGCTGTCTTTAATTCTGCTTTGTGAATCTTCCCACTTGATTTTTTTCCTTGCTTTAGGTAGTCCACTAGCTGCTGAGATACTCTCTTAAAATAAGATGTTACGGGTAACAGCTGCTGGGATCAGCAGAAGTCCACTTTTATATGGCTTGATGAATCCAAAGTTAGTTTCATGAATCTTACTTGCTTTCTGTTTATAAAATGAGACAAGCACATATTTCTCAGGAAAGTCTTCTGCATACAGTAGATACCTCAAGTCTATATGGGAAGATTTTAGTGTGTCTGTTTGTTTCTAAGTTAGGAAGTATTGCCAGCTTTAACTTTCATTTTCAAATAATTCCACATGATACTTGTATTACAGGTTATCTTCTGGCTTGCTTACACATTTCAGGAATAATTTAACTGCACAGAAGTAATCTTACTCCAAAGTTATTAGATGAATAAGGGTTTGTTTTAATTAGAAGATCTCTATGCTAAAATTAGAAAACTTGTTTTTGCCAAATACCTGACAAAAACATCTATTTTGTACTCTGTCCAAAATGAATTGACTCCTCAGGAAAATGCTGCGCAAATGTTTAATAAACTTGATGGGGGTGGGGTGGGGGATGTGCTACTACTTGCAACTGTGTAGACCATTTTTGTAAATGTTGATTGGCAGCAGTATCTGTTAACAAACCCCTTGTATTGCAGTGAGCATAAAAGCTGTGTTAAATTCACAAGCAAGAATGAGACTAACATACCGAACCAGAACCTAACTCGCTGGACAGTCATTAATGTCTTCTGCACCAAGTCCTCTAATGACTTGTGTTTTTTAAACAGGGTAAAGTGAATGTGTTGCATTGCAAACTCAGGTATTATGATGAGAAGATAGGAATGTAGCTAGAAATGTAGCGACATTAGGTCAATCACTAGATGTACTTGTGAATTTGGTTTGAAGGACATCCTACAAAAGTTGGAATTGTTTCTCCAAAACTTCACATAATATTCGGTTTACAGGGAACCATATTTTATTTGTGCTTAATGCTAGTTGGGTGAGGATGTTCATTATCATTGGTATCTGCTGTTGCTTATCTGGCCTTCTGTCATAGAAGACTCAATCAACAATAATCATTTTTGGTGGAATTTTCTGCCAAGACTAGTCAATATTTCTCTCCGGTTTGAAAGATAACTCAATTGATCCCATCCTTTCCTTCACAGTATTTGTGCAAATGTAAATCTGAAGAGTTTTTTTTAATCCAAACAGATTTTTGGATATTAATTTGAAGTGCATATGCTCACATATTCAGAGAGGGACACAGGCCACTGCTTTCAGTGCTGAAGGAACTGGACTTAAATGCCAATGACTTGGCACCACAGGCCATGATTAAAAGCCCACTGAAGTCAGTTGGAATCTTTCCATTGCCCCTCAGGGCTGTGAATAAGGCCATAGAAGCACAACTTGAGCTGAAAGAGTAAATTTTTACTTCATTAGCTTTAGCAGTAGTAGGCTTTTATCCTCTGTGGGGATCAGCTACTAGAAGGGGACATAACTCACAAGCCAAGTGTGTCATGCCAGCAAGAAGCTCAAAGCCAGTTATATCTATACGTTGTTAGTTTTATAAACACCATGGACTTTGGGTTCTCACCAAGGGGTCTCACTATCAGGTTTACACTCAGCAGCACTAATACAAGGAGGCAAACTTACAACCAGAGATGACCCTGTGGCTGCCGAAAGTGGGGGGCGGGGGGCGCAGAGTGAGGGCAGCAGCTTCAGCAGTGTTACTGAGCATGCTCAGTCCAAGCCAAGCAGCAAATCGGAGGGAGGAAGCAGGTGACTCTCCATGACCCTCCCCCTGTGTCACCTCTGCTTACAACCATGTATAACACATTCAGTTGTCTGTGTGACACTAAACGTTCCTTTAGTACCACTGACATCTCGAACTGTCTGTGCATCAAAAAGTCTCATTTCTCAGGTTGGGGCATAGGCAACAAAGCACAGCATTGTCGTGCTCTCATTTCCTGCTGCATGTCAGGTTTGTGTATTGAATTGTCTGTGGGGAAGACAAGAACCTTCCATGGGCCGTTACAAAACATAGGACATTAAGGGAAGCTACCCGTGCAACCCCAACAGTGCACACATTGTGTGAAGAGATGAAATGCCTCTTCCTAAGCTGTGCCCAGCCACCTGAATGTATGAAATACGAACAGCTAGTAGGTATCATGTGTTAGGAAGAAGCTGAAGTCTTCATTACAAATATTAATTTCACACGTGCAGTTACCACTCTTTGAATGTTAATATCTTGGCTGCTTTAACCCTTTCCCTCTCACTCCTAAAGCCTTTAGACAATGCTTTAGAGTAACGTGCTTTTCAATGGTTAGTGTAGCTGTCCACTTTCCCATGTCTTCAGTTACTGAACTTTCTTATCCACAGTTGCATAGGCATAAAGACCAAAGAGCAGACCACACCTTTGAAAACTTATCAATTAAAAGGTCTTTTCCAGATGCAGCTCTTGTGGGTTAAATGCTCAGTGTTGCTGTGTATATGTGGCAGTTTACAAGCTGAGTACTGAATACCCTCATCATTGAAATGAAAATGGCCCTACTGTGTCAGGTTTGTCAGTTCAGATATTTATTGGCCACTCGTGAATCTGCAAAATTGGGCTGGACTCTGGCAAAATTCACTTCTTGCTTCCAGCCAGCTCAGTGCCCCAGGGGAGCCTCTTCCCAATGTTGTGGTGCTTTTGCTTCTTGTTGGAGCCCAAAAGTGCAAACGCAGCTGCAGAATTGAGGTGTTGGAGGTAATCCCTCAGAGAGGCTCAGGTCAAGAAGTGGGGAAAGGGCTGAGGGGTTCACTCTGCCTGATCTGTTCCTGTGTCCCTCCTGAATATGTGTGCCTGAGCACTGGGCTGGACTCCGCTATGCACAGGGCTGACCCTGAGAACCTGCTAAAGTAAATGAGAAGGTTCACAGGAAACGGGATTTTTCCTTCTCCTGAGTAGGAAGATTGGAGACTGCTTCAAGTCTTGCTTGTTGTCTGCCCCGTATGTCCCATACTCCATTATATTGCTGCATTACAGGATCTGTGTGCTGGTATGAACAAACTCTTCAGACTTCTGCACAAGCAGTGATGAAGTCATTTCTGCTTCTTGGTTTTAAAAGTCCTGTCCTTCAAACCAATCTTTTTTTAAAAAACTTGAATTTCTTTTATCTTTAATACTTTTAAAAAGGAAAACAACAACAAAAATCCCTCCTGTGAATGTGCTGTCACCGTTGGTGGCTCTTCGTTGGTTTTGATTTGAAGCTATGATGTGGTGATGTTATTTCTGTATTTCTCAGGATAAGAAGCGGCAATCATCCCTGCCACACAAAAGGCAGGAGAAGGGGGGAACTTGGGGAAGTAGTTTAAGTATGAAGCGAATTTGTAAGTTTTAGATGATGTGTAAATCAAAGATAACAATACATAAGATGTCAGCGTCAAGCGGTGGCGTTTCTTTGGGTTCTCGATGCGTTGCTTGCGACGCGCACAGAAGCTCAGGGATATGTATTTAAATGTGACCCACTGAAACCCTAATCTTGATGTTGCAACAGTAGCTTCTTTCGTGGCCTGTTTGGAAGCCCATTATGATCTGAGTAAGCATCTCCACATCTGGATTTTAGGAAGAAAAATCTGGCTTTGTTTGTGGGGAGTTTTTACATCAGTGGCTTGTGCACAGTCAGGAACAAGAAGTAACAGTTTCCTTCAGATCCACATTGCCTGTTCTGAGCTATTGCAAATCGGTATGAAGACACCCTGAGTTACATCAGGTCAGATGCTGTGACTGTGGATTATAATCGTTAGCGATGTCAGTCTGTCAGGGCAAACTGGTGAGAGAATACTGATGTGTTGACAGGAGAAAATGTCCAAGATGGTTGCAAACTACAGAGGAAATCATGGGATGGCCTGGAGGTGGCCTGTAATACCACCCCCCTTCCTCCTCCTCCCCCAATTAAGGCTTCACTAAACTTAACAAACAATAAAATATAGAAATGCCTTGCCCTCCCCCACCCCAGTGTACCCAACAGTGCCCTCTGCCGATCTTGATGAGTATCTTTAATGTGACACCTAGGGCTGTCAAGCGATTAAAAAAATTAATTGTGAAAACTGTTGTTAATACAGAAACATTTAAATATTTTTGGATGTTTTCTACATTTGAAAATATATTGATTTCATTTACAACACAGAATATAAAGTATACAGTGCTCACTTGATAATTTTTAATTCAAATATTTGCACTGCAAAAAAATAAAAAAATAGTATTTTTCAGTTCACCTAATACAAGTACTGTAGTGCAGTTTCTTTATCATGAAAGTTGAAGTTACAAATTTAGAATTATGTACCCAAAAATAAAACAATATAAAACTTAAGAGCCTACAAGTCCACTCAGTCCTATTTCTTGTTCAGCCAATGGCTCAGACAAACAAGTGTGGTTACATTTGCAGGAGATAACGCTGCCTGCTTCTAGTTTCCAGTGTCACCTGACAATGAGAACAGGCGTTCTCATGGCACTGTTGCAGTTGGCGTTGCAAGATATTTATATGCCATATGTCCTAAAGATTCATGTGTCCCTTCATGATTCAGCCACCATTCCAGGGGACATGTGTCCATGCTGGTGACAGGTTCTGCTTGATAACAGTCCAAAGCAGTGCGGACCGATGCATGTTCATTTTCATCATCTGAGTCAGATGCTACCAGCAGAAGGTTGATTTTCTTTTTTGGTGGTTCTGATTCTGTAGTTTCCGCATCAGTGTGTTGCTCTTTTAAGACTTCTGAAAGCATGCTCCACATCTTGCCCCTCTCAGATTTTGGAAGGCACTTCAGATTCTTAAACCTTGGGTTGAGTGCTGTAGCTATCTTTAAAAATCTCACATTGGGACCTTCTCTGCATTTTGTCAAGTCTTCTGTGAAAATGTTCTTAAAATGAACATGTGCTGGGTCATCATTCAAGACTATTATAACATAAAATATATGACAATGCGGGTAAAACAGAGCAGGAGATGTACAATTCTCCCCCACGGAGTTCAGTCACAAATTTAATTAACACTTTTTTTTTAATGAGCATCATCAGCATGGAAGCATGTCCTCTGGAATGGTGGCAGAAGCATGAAGGGCCATATGAATGTTTAGCTGGCTACAAAAGTGCCATGTGAATGCCTGTTCTCACCCTCCGGTGACATTGTAAATAAGAGGGCAGCAGTATCTCCCGTAAATGTAAACAAAACTTGTTTGTCTGAGTGGTTGGCTGAACAAGAAGTAGGACTGTGTGGACTTGTAGGCGCTGAAGTTTTACACTGTTTTGTTTTTGAGTGCGGTTATGTAACAAAAAAAAATCTACATTTGTAAGTTGCACTTCCACAATAGAGATTGCACTGCACTACTTGTATGAGATGAATTGTTTGTCATTTTTACAATGCAAATACTTGTAATCAAAAATAATGTGCACTTTGATTTCAGTTACAATACAGAAGACGATATATATGAAAATGTAGAAAAACATCCAAAATATGTAATAAATTTCAATTGGATTTCTGTTTAACAGTGCAATTAAAACTGCGATTAATCATGATTAATCTTTTTGAGTTAATCGTGAGTTAACCAATTAAGCAAGAACCCTAATGACAACATCACGTTCTGAGAAAACGTCTCTGGGTGCTCAGAGAGCTCCTGGCACGCTGTGCTGGGTGAACAGAGGTCCCAGAATTGTAGTAACACTGGGCACTTCTGCATTTCCCTCTTCAAAGCACTTTACAAATGGCTTGTGCTTTCTCCTTCAAACACTTCATTTTAAAAATGTAATAAATACAGTGCCAGGCTCCGTGATGGCACCCTGAGGACTCTGCCGTCACGCGCTTTGTAAAGTGCAGCTTTCTCACTGCAGACCTCCTAGGGACTAGGTGCATTCCAAGTGCTTTAGAATTGTACTGAGAGAATGTCCAAACCAGCCCTATTCCCTGATTATAATCACCCCAGGTCGTCTCAGGGCTTGTCAATATGGACACGTCATATAAATCTACACCACCATCCTGCTGTGCACTAACTAGCCGCCCCTGCTCGCTGAAAGGTCCTGGTACACTTTCCCTACTGATGGCTGAAACAGCAGCAGGTCAAAGTACACTAGGGAACTTGAGTGCACAGCACCATGGTCTGTACACTAACCTTGTGCACTGTGCAGTGAGGTCCATACAAATAAGCCGTCAGATGGGCAGAATGACATAATCAGACAACAGTCAGCAGCCATCCCCAGTCAGCAGCCTGGTGTGCCAGTATCTGGAAGCTTGAGCTTGGCTGTCCATGCTCAGAGATGTTAGCCTACGATAGGTTTATTCTCTCACTTTGGGAGAAAAGTCTGACTGTGCACTGACCACTAACAAGTGCCTGAAAGAAGCAACATGGTTGGGTGGAAGAAACGCCACCAAAGACAGAAATAAATAAACCAAACGACATGCCGATCATCCTCAGCAAAGCCTTTTGTGATTGTTTTCTTTCATTTTATAAAATGTCTTGTAATAGTTGATAACATTATTGACTCAATTTCCATACCAAAACTACCTCTTGTGTGACATCCTGTTTATCATCTCAAAGGGATTGTGTGAAAAACAAAATACTGCTCCTCTTTCTGATGAAAAATGTGGAGTGTAAATGTCTTTGGTTTTGTTGCTGTTTCGATTTAGTTGTTGGGTTATTGGTCCTTTAACAGTTGCTGCAGCAGCATTTGAATGTTCGGGTGATGTTTTGTGATTCTGTTGATCAGACCTGAAACTCCAAGCACCACCAAGGTGGAGATGCCTACTGGGCTGCTCGGGTTTTGCTGAAACTTCAGTGAGTTTCACTTAGGCAATGGCCACCTTCAGGATTTCCCATGGTGTCAGCCAGCCATATCACTGCACCAGTGCAAACCTCTAGCACACAGGCACAGTCCCCGCTGGCTGCACTGGTGCAAATCACCACGTGTCCCCAGACAGCAGGAGACCAAGAAAACCAAAGCTTTGCACTTTTCTCCAGAAGGTGCCCAGGCCTCTCCAAGTTGGTTGCTGTGCTTTGCAAGGGCTACCTGCAGCCCTTGCCCAACACCCCCATCTGGTTTGGTTTAACACACCAAGTATGAGCTGGTTGGTGCAAAATGCAGCTTTCACCAACTAAATTGAATTTCCTCTGACTACATCACTGGCATCTCGAAAGCCCTAGAACAGAGCCGCACAATGGGCACTGAACAGATTCATGACATGTATGCATTACGTTGGTAGCCAGGGATTTGCTCAGGGTCCTTGTGCACATGTTCTGTGTTACCGACATTTACAGCTTACAAAGAAAATCAGTCCAGAAACCATCCCTGTTGCATTGGCCCTTTGTCTCGCCTGTTCCATGTGGCATATCTGCAGTCAATGTGCCTTCCCCTCACATTGGGACTGGGCCCTGTCAACAGATGTGCTGCAGGGGATATGTTTTCATTCAGTCAAGCACAGCAAAGCTTTTTTCCCATGATCCCTTGCATAAATCAGGGAAGCAGGATGTCACCTCAACATAACTAAGAGTGTTTGTTTAACATGCTCGGAGCTGGAGTCTAGACAGGTTAGCATGGCTGGTCCCTGCCTTCCTCCCCATGGATCCCAGCTGCACCTCGGGGGCTGGTCACACTCCCCATCTCAGGAGCTCGCTCTCGTCACTACACTGTGACCAAATGAATGTTTCTCCTGGTGTGTCCTGCTTGTGCTGTGGGGCCCGCCTTTCACTCACTGGTGGGCCAGCGTGCAGGCTGCTCATGTCTTGCCTGTCTCTGCTCTGTGACTTGACTACCTGTGGAAATGTGACCAATAAGTGTTAAAGGCATGTTTAGCAAGTGTTAGCTGTTTGAACTAATAAATGTGAATTGTTCTGCACCGGTTGGGAGTCTGGTGTTTCCTTTTACTGACCTCCTCCATCCTGTTCTTTCTCATCACTTGCCTTTAAAGGGACTCGGTCATGGTAACAAGGTCAAATGCTGGACTTAGGCACATTTACTTTGCAAGTATGTGATGCTGAACCTCTGCCCTGCTTCTCCCCTTCCTACTTCTGATGAGGCCAGTAGCTGAAATGTTCACAGTGTTCATGGTTCAGGGCAACTGCCTCTGTATTCCCCCTTCATGGACCACCAAGGGCACCTGCTCCCAGTTCCTGGCTCCCCATCTGTCACCTCTCAGGCAGAGACCCACGTCCCTCTCTTTCCCAACCGAGGTTTTCCAGTCCACACACTTCCTTGCCTATACTTTGATACGCCTGCAAACCAGACTACCTAAGCAGGCCAGCATCTGCACTGTCTCCAGAAGCTATAGCAGCTTACCACACAGCTCTGTAAAAGCAAGGACATTTATTCTTAAAGTGAAAGCATTACAGAGAAAATATTAAAACCAATCAAAAAAAAAAACAACCAACCCACTCTTATGCTAACGAGCTTCCCAGAGTTCACTCCAACTCCAGCATTGGGCTCTAGTACATGGCAATCCTACAAAACTCACACTGGGTTTTCCCCATTTTGACAAGTTCATAACTGTCCCAAATTCAGAACCGGAACAACCATGAATATTTCTTTCCTTTATATAGCTTGAGCCTTTGATCTTAATCTCATGTAACAGGTGATTGCAGACAATGGCCCACGTCCCGGTGTGGCTTCCAAAGGCTGCGTTTTTGCATAACCAGAGGTGGGGAATTTTCATTCACCTCCCCCCTAGAGATTCCCCAGGAAAACCACACTTACCACGTTTTGTTCCAAAAGTCCATTCTTGTCTGGCACATCGTTCAGTATAGACCCTCATCTGTCACGTTTCCCTCAAGAGGTTACATACAATCCCAGCCCACAATAAGACATGACTCTTCATTTAATACAATGAATCCCAAAGGATAATGCAGGAAATTGCCATCTCTGTGGCTCCTGGGTCTGGGAAAAGCAGTCGCTTCTCCTTGTCTCACCCCAAGTGACTCAATGCCACACAGCGCACAGACACAGTGTCCCCTGCCCTGAGGTGCTTACAATCTAAATAGCCAAACTGCACTGCTAGCCCCTGAGGAGGGACCAGTCTGAGACTGAATTCTGTCTCTGTTGGAACAGGAGAGTGACAGTAGCTTTACTGCTGTGGGATTTGTGGAAGCCTTGGAGCAGATGGGTGACTGGGATAGTGTGGAGCAGGTTACAGGCCTGGGGGAGCAGGAGAGGTGAGAATGGGAGAGGGCAAATACTAGTGGCACCTCTGGGATTCTGCCAAGTAATGAATGCAGAAGGCCATACTGTCTTCACAAATGCACTTTCTCTTGCTGCGCTGGGGGGTAGAAAGCAGGTTCAAAGAAAACAACTTTCCCTCTCAAATCAGATCTTCTGCACTGTAATTACTGCAGCTTGTTAGGAATTCCTTTGTCTTCTCTGCACTGGCTCACCGATGACAGATTTGTGTGTTTTCATTGCAAGGGGTTCAGAACATGTAACAGTTTAAATAGGCAATCGTCCCTATTGTTGGGTACAATGAAAAGAGATTCTTAAAACCAGCAAGAGGAGATTCTTGCCTTAATAGTTGCTGCAAAGCAAGAAATGAAATCCCAACAAACACACACACACCAAAAAACCTTGACCAATGTGCTTTGGCAAGAAACTGCAGAAATCAATTAAAGATCTTTCGTGTCACCGAGACAGACAATACTAAAAGACGAAGAGGCGTTTTTGTACGTTTATTTCTATAAATATTGGAGTGCGTACATTAGGGTCCATTCAGTGGTAAACAACTGCACTGTCACAATGGCATTGTGAACCACGTAAAGGTAGCAATGCTCCCCAAATGAGCAGCTGCTCCCCCCACACTCAGGTGCTGCTTTCTTCTCTTTTGTTGCCTGTGAATCACCAGCTTGATAAAAATGGCAGTTGGTTGCCTAGTTGTACTGAAGACTTTGTTCTTAACACGTTTCATTTATAGTGAGATTGTCCCTTAAATGTGATATTTTTCATAATGCCCAGTCCACAGCACTGGAGAGTAGGTGAAAAGTGCCCCCCAAAGTCCCTGTCCCAAGAGCTTAATCTGGAGGCAGCTGCAGTTTTGGCAAAGAATAAATTGACTTGTATTACATGTTGTGTGTGGCAGGAGCTGTGGTCCAGTGGCCTGAGCACATGGCTAGGGGTTGGGAGGCCTGGGTTCTAGCCCCTGCCTCCGACTGTGCTTTGGCCTTGGTGAGTCACTTCACTTTAGAAATGGAGAAACAGCCCAAGTAAGGTGGAGAGGAGGATTCACTGTGCTTTGAAAAAGTGATCCAGGATCTGCTGCTCTGAGTTGTGAGTATGATATTAGTTTGTTACTTTATCTCCATTTGAACCCTACGTAGCAATGAGAGCTATTGGACTTGGATGGGAAATCTAGCTCTCAAAGGCAGCCTCAAAATTCTCTCCAGGTCTGTCAGTAGTTCAGGATTTTAAAATTCACCTCTTTCAGCGTGGGCTGCCATGTTCCTCTCTGCCGTTCCTTCTCTTGGCTTCATAGCTGCTGCAAAGTAGGAAAGGAAGGCCCAAACAAACCAAGAAACCCTCAAGCAGCTGTGCTTTGGAGAGAAACGGATGAGTTAGTCTCCTGGTAAGAAGAGGCACTGTTAGTTCATTCCAATCAGATCCCGACAATGAGAGGGTCTTGTGGGAATGTCTACACTGCTATTTTTAGCCCTATTATGAGAGCCTGAGTCAGCCGAGCTGGGCGCTGAGACTCCTCGCTGACATGGGGCTGTTTTGCAGTGTGGATGTACCCTTGGTGACTCCTGTCCCTGCTTTGGGATTCCCTGCACCCTTCATCCTGGGGCTGCCAGCTGTTTGTGTTCTCCGTTCGGGAATCCTACCTGCTGCCATGGGTTAGCTTTGGAAGGGTGGAGGGAGGGGAGAGCATGTCGCAAAACTCAGTCTGAGCCCAAGGATCTAAGCGCAGTGTGCCTGGGCTTGCTCTACCCTGGGCCCTGGGCCAGACTTCACAGCAGGCTGCAGTGGTAATTCCTACGCAGGGCTAGAGCCCTTGGTTTTCAGGAAGCCCTCTCGGCAGCAGCAATAAACACGCAAGAGGATCAGTTAGGACGGGAGAAGTTCAGCTTCACCCGCAGTCTCGTTCCAATCGTGCACCAGGCCCAATGGGTTGCTGGAATGAGCTTTTGTGTCTTGGCTCCTGCTGGGTGTCTTCTACAACCCCAATCCGGTATCCGCAAGTCTAGGGCTTGGCTTGACGTTGTCTTCTGAGATGATTGCGAATGCAGCAGGGTGGGGAAGGAAAGGATCCAGTCCAGGGGAGTCAAATATTTTCCACTTCCTGATCGGGATGCTTCAGAGAGAGCTAATGGTGAGATTCCCTAGTGGCTGTTCTAACCTCCTCTGCCTCTGGATCTGCATGCGCTCCGGGTAGAACCACACAGCCCCCAGAATCGCCAGGGGCTCTGCCTCGTCTCTGGGATGTCGCAGGTGCACTCTGGGCTTCCTTCACTTCCATCGGAGGAGCCTGGTGTTTTGCAGCTGACAATTCAGCTTGGGGATGCTCCCGTGCAGTGCGTCAGTGTTACTAGCCCGTCAGACGGAACTGAGAGGTGATGGGACTTGCTAAAATCACAAAGTGAATCAGTCGCAGGGCCAGGACGAGGGCCCTTGAATCCCGACTCCCTACCCTGTGCTTCAGCCACTCCTCGCTTGCCCTCTGGTGGATCTCTTTGGCCTGTGGGGAGACGCTCTCTCTTCAGCAGCCCCCTTTGTCCTCTGTCCCTGCCCTACCGCCCACTGGGATGTTATATGGGCTACTGCGCCAAGTCCTCCCCCTGGTTTGTCTGGTCTGGAGTTCCAGTGTCCTGGGTCAGCCCATGTGTCCAACTCGCAGGCGCCACACCTGCTGCTGTGCCCTGGCTGTGGCTCCCTCTCCAATGCCGGGATTGACTCTTTCCCTGCTGAGAACAGGAATTCAAGGGAGCCAGATGTGGCTGGTGGTGTCACAGGAACAGTTCCCTTGGCAACAGGAGTCATATGAAATGCTTTGCTGTAGCAACAGCCCCTCCTGTCTCCCCCTTTCCTGTTTCTCCTGGTCCCCAGCGTGTCCAGCTAGTTTCCCCCAGGCTGGGGGCTGGCCCCAAATCTGTGGGTCTCTCAGCAGAGCCCCTGGCACAGCCCCAGCCTGCCCGTCTCATTGCTGAGCTCCAGGGCTGGGGCCCGGGCATAGGCCTGGCCCGATGCTCTTGAAGTGCTTGACGGCCTGGTGCCGTTGCTCCAGCTGCATGGGCAGTAGCTGAATGCACGTGGGATGCAGTGTTTGCTGTTGTGGGCTGATCACGGGTGTGTTGGGAACTACAGCCGTAGCATTGCCCTGAGGCCCTGCGGGAGCAGCTAGCTGGGGAGAGCTGAGCCTGACGGGCTGGTGCCTCATGTCCACGTGGCCCCTTCTCTGGTGCAGGAAATTCTGCCAGAGTGGCTGGTCTGACCAAGGCGGCTCCTTCAGAGCTCAGGGGAGGGGGCAGCACCTCAGTAGGCAGAAGGGCTCCTGTCCAGCCTCCCTGTCGACCTCCTGGGTACTGCAGTGAAAAGGGGAAAATCCTGGCAAGCAAGAGCGTGATACTGGGAGCGACAGCCAGGCCTGATTCACCCGGGCCACCCCATCCTGGCAGAGATCCAGCCCAGGCGTGATTGCCAAACACCGCAGGTCGGCAGCCACCTGCTGTTGGAGCCCAGGGCCTGGCACGTCTGCCGGGCACTGCTGGGGAGCTGGGCCTGTCTCTTCGACCTGCCCAGCATGTGGGGCATGTTCCCTAAGCAGTGCGGGAAGGAGCCTCACAGGAAGAGGAGTTGGCCTTGAGAAAGGGGACACGAGGAGAAACTCCCTGGCATGAAGAGCCGGGCTGCTGGGAATTGCCCCCCAATCACTTTGGGCAGCAGTCTGGCCTGGCTGATGGACAGAGCTGACTGGCTGCGATGACTATCGGCCGATCTCTGGGGCCCTCGTTCGCAGCAGGCTTGTGCTGAGATCACCCAGCACTTTGGGGGCCAGCTGCTCATGGCACAGCTGGGTGAAGTGGGCGTGGCCTCTGTGGAGACTACCCCAGCCCTCTGACTCAGTTCCCCCTCTCCTCCAAGCCTCCCCAGGGTCTGTGCTGCTCTGCCCACGGCAGACCGTGCTGTCCCCTGCTGCCCTGGCCCCTTTGGTAACTGTCGCAGGGGAGCTGAGCCAGGATCTAGCTAGGGCAAGTACCAGGCCTTAGCCCGTAGTATCTGAGTGCCTCTCCGTGTTCCCTGCATTTCCCCTCACACAGCCCTGAGTCAGGGCAGGGCTGTTCTCCACATTGCACAGGCGGAAGCTGAGCCACGGAGGGGCTAACTGACTTGCCAGGGTCACACAGGAGGTTTGTGGACAAGCAGGGGTTGTGCTCCAACCACTGGGGATCCTGCCTTCCTTGTGTGTGATGCCATTTCTTTGCAAGCCCCACCCCAGGCTGGCAATGGGAGACTCTCCTGGCATCAGCCTGCCTCAAGAGGAAATCTTTTCAGTTAAGCGGGGCCAGGCCAGACCTGCACTTGGCTGAGACGCCTTTGAAGTGTGTCTCGTTTGATGGAGGAGTATTGTGTCCAGTTCTGGGCACCGCATTTCAGGAAAGATGTGGAGAAATTGGAGAGGGTCCAGAGAAGAGCAACAAGAATGATTAAAGGTCTAGAGAACATGACCTATGAAGGAAGGCTGAAGGAATTGGGTTTATTTAGTTTGGAAAAGAGAAGATTGAGAGGGGACATGATAGCAGTTTTCAGGTATCTAAAAGGGTGTCATCAGGAGGAGGGAGAGAACTTGTTCACCTTAGCCTCCAATGATAGAACAAGAAGCAATGGGCTTAAACTGCAGCAAGGGAGATTTAGGTTGGACATTAGGAAAAAATTCCTAACTGTCAAGATAGTTAAACATTGAAATAAATTGCCTAGGGAGGTTGCGGAATCTCCATCTCTGGAGATATTTAAGAGTAGGTTAGATAAATGTCTATCAGGGATGGTCTAGACAGTATTTGGTCCTGCCATGAGGGCAGGGGACTGGACTCGATGACCTCTTGAGGTCCCTTCCAGTCCTAGAGTCTGAGTCTGAGATTCCATCGGTAACCAGGGTCTGGTACAAAGTCCCTCTCCCACTGCCAGCGGTGTGAGATTTGCACAGAGGTTGAAGCCTTTCCGTAAAATCTAACCTTTGCTCTCTTCCTTCGTCCGTTCAGCCCAGTCCTGCCGCGTTCAGCGTTGCTCGATGGGAGAACCCACTCCCTTTTGAGGCCAACTCTGTTCTGTCCTTTGTTTTTCAGCCTTCCTCAGCCTCCTTTCTCTTTGCTGCCTTTGCAAGCCTCCTCTCTCCTTCCCTGCACGGCAGGAGCTCCCAGTTCTCAGCCCTTCCCAGACCCTTTGCGTGGACACCCAGTAAGATTAATAGGGGCCGGAGGAGCCCACCACTGCGGGTTGTGGGCTCAGGCTCTCTGCAGACTCAGACAGATCCACTGCAAAACAGACCTCAAAGCTGAGACTCTGCAGAAAATGAGCATCTCCAGGGACCGGGTAAATACCTCAAGCGGGGCAGCTTCAGCCCGGAGGCTAGGGGTTTGAGCCCCCTGCCCTAGGAAAATCGAGGTGCTGCGGGTTAGGATGACTCAGTGGCTGGCACTCTTGCTGCTTGGCCAGGGCTCCAGGGTGGAGTTAGAGGATGCTGGCTGCCTCCAGGCTATGCAGGTGGGTTGTGAAATCTGGCCTGTAATCCTCACTTCCCCAGCACGGTTTGTGCTCAGAAGGTTTCCCCTATTGGTCTGGGTGGCTCAGCTGGGCGGAATTCCCTCCCCCACTGGGAGCCTGTGGGAGGAGTGAAGCAATGGCAGAGGCTTAGGGACCAGGAGATGCTGTAAGCCCTCAGGGCAGGGACATAGCAGGCATGTGAGCAGCTCATGCTAGCACAGGCTGGCTCAGAGAATGGGGCACCATGGTTCACGGCAGGCAGAGGAGGGAGTGATTGTCAGGGGGTGGGGGTTGGGGTGGGGGGTTCGGTTCTTTACCAACCTAGAACACTGCCTGAGATGGCCCCAGGCTCTTTGGAGACCACGGGTAATTTGAAAGGCTGGGGAGCTCTGTTCTCAGGGCTGAGGGGTGGTGGGACTGGGGGTGGGGGCCAATGTGTGTTTCTCTTCTTAGGATGGACTGTAAGTTACTAGCTCCAGTGTGACAAGGGCTTCAAAGAAACCCCAGCCCTCCTCTCTGAGTTCAGGGTGTTCCTTTGGGGGGGGGGGTGGCACTGCACCAGCCTGGGCTTCCGCTCCAAGCACGGCCGCCTGGCTGGGTCTCCAGGCCCCAGAGCTGCTGCTATTCGGCAGTTCCCCGGCACCCTGCATGGAACGCAGCCCAGGGCCTTTGGAATTCCAGGCAGTTCAAATCTCTCCCTCTCTTTGCTTGCAATTGAAATGTTCATTTTCTTTCAATCCAAACAGTGAAAGAATCTGCATCTTTGCTTGTGTCCTCAGCAGCCGCCTTTTTCCTGCTGTTTCTACTGTGTTAATTCTTCCAGGCTCTGCAGCATGTCTCCTCCTTCGAGACACAGCTCAGCTGGTTTGACGTGCCCTGGTTGTGGATTTATTCCCACCAGTGGGGTGCTGAAGGTCCGTGTTAGGCAAGGTCTGACGTTCAGGGCGTGGATAATGACACTTCATTCATCTTGAAGGATGGGTTTGTCCCTACCTTAAAATGAAGGTAGAGACTGTTCTGAGAGCCTGGCCGCTGGCTTGGGCTGGTGATGGCTGCGCTGTGTTAATACTGAGTTGACACAAAGGGCTATTTGAAAACCAGAATTGGAGCGGGGAAAAGTACCAGCACATTTTAATTTTCAGTTCAACCTCTCCTGAGCACCATGTTTTGATTAGAACTCCACTGGCCTTTCATCTCTTCGCTCGGGCCGGTGACAGCGGCCATTGCATTGTGTGTGCGGTGCAATAGTTTATCACCGAAGGCCAGCTGTTCTATGAATTCAGAGACGGCGCTGAACAAATCATGCTGTCACTAACGTCAGCCGTGTTAACCTGATCTTTGGTGGATCACCAGTGTCAACATTGCACAGAACATACATTATGAGGCCCAAGGACTCGGCGCTGTGGTTGTCAGGCTGTTCTATCATAGTCATACTCTTTGACCTTCATGGAGTAACTTCCAAGGATAGGCTGCCTTCCTTTCTTAGAAAAGCCCCTCTTGGAGGGTGTGCACCAGCCCACCCCAGCCAATCCAGAGTGCCTGGCAGCGAAGTGAGGCTGGGCTCACCGAGTCATGCCCTGCAGTGAAATGGCCTGTCCTGGCTGCCCTGGGGACAAGTGTGTGTCTGAGGAAAGTCTGTGGCTGGTCAGCCTGTATCATTCATACATGGCTCAGTTGCACGCAATTTACTCCCTGTGTGGAGCCTTCCAGCAGAGGGCAATGACTGGCTGGAGAGTTCTGCTCAGCTATTCATGTGTGAAATCCCTGGGGAGCGGATTCTGAGCCTGAGGAGATGTTCTTCCCTGGTGCTTGTGGGAGTGTTGCCCAGACGTCCCTTTGTGGTCATTTTGATGTTTGACACCTAGACCACGTAATGGCTGGATGGGCCATGTCCAGGAGCCATTTCCTACCCTAGAGACTTGAATGTGCTCACACAGCATATTGAGGGCTGCAGGACGCAGCAGGCACCGTGCAATCGGATGTTTGTAACAGTCAGGAGCCTAGTGGCAGGCTGAGCTCATGTGCCCCGTTCACCCTGGGTCTCTGCTGAGGTTCTCATACAGGTCACCATAGTGAGGCCCTAAGGAACTGGGCTGATTCTGCACAGGCCACCACACAGCCAGGGGGTTCACTCCCAACCCTGGCTTGGTGTGACCTGGTGACTTAGAGGCAAATGGCTCCTGATCCTTTTGCCATCCGATTCCCTGAACTAATTGTCGTCTAGAACCTAGCACAGTTGGATTAGTGGTGGGAGATGGAGCCTGCTCCTTTGTCACGTCCTTTGCGTTGTGTGTTGAAGTATGCTAGTCACTCATCCAAACGGGTTCCCAGCCTTCTCCTTGGAGTGAATTGGTGGGAGATGAGCCTGCTGCCATTTCGCGGTGTCAGCAGGACATCAGGCCTGTCACTAACCAGCTCCCTAGTCTCAGTAGTCAGTGAGCTGGGGCCTCTCCAGGAGGGCCGGTGGTGCTGGCAGGTCACTGCTGTTCAATGCGCGTTCCCGAGGAACTGTCAACTCTCCGACAGCCCAACGACGATAAACCTCTCGTGAGAACCAAAGCCCTGCCTGACAGCTAGACTGTCTGGCACCATTCGCACCAGAACCAAGCAGCCTTGGCTCTGAGCCTGCTCTGTTCAGCCAGGGATTCACAAGCACCCCCCAAACATGGATGAAGCCATATGACTCTCAGGCAATGGGCCAGAGCTGCCACCCCTCCACTGCGAGACAGCCAGGCATGCAGCACATTGGGGACTAGCAGGAGGCCCCCAGCAAACTAGTGATTGGTTCAGGAACGGAACCCAGGAGTCCTGGCTCCCGGTGCCCATCTCTAATTAGATTACGCTCCCTCTCCTACTTCATCCTCCTTGCTGGGCCTGGGGCTGGGCATGTCTCTGGGACAGGTGATGTTTTGCAGCAATTCAGGGGTTGGCCTGACTTGGTATCCCAATCATTGTATCAAGAACATACCGCACCCTCCCAGTCGCAGATGGGATCCATTGGTGGGACCCTCCAGCCATGCGGTACAAAGTGCTGGTCGCTGCCAAGACCCTCGCCTGGGGACAGTCCAGGGGAAGGCTGCTTAGAAGTGTTTCCATAGCAGAGAAGAACAAAATGTTACTCATGCTAGGTGCTACGACAGGATGCTGGTTCAATGACTTCTAGATTTACATCCAAACATGCTGGCGAATCCCTGTGGAGAGAAGGGAAATCTGGTGGTTCAGCAAAGTTGGCAGCAGTTAGCAGGAGTCTCTAGGGTGCCAGGTTAGAAGGTGGGACTCGAAGGCCATTGTGTGGATTCCCATTTGTAGCCCTGCTTCTAATGGAAACAAAGGTAAATCCAGCAGACTGCACCTTCAGGAGCCGCCTGGCTCACCGACAACGTCCAGGCAAATCCCGGGTCTGCAGAGACTCGGAAGCAGCTGCAGCATCTCCAGCCTGTGGGGAGACGCCCTGGGAACTGAGGGGTGTGTCTGACGGAAGTAGGACGGGGAGCCACATCAGGGGCTGAGCCGGGCCCTTTGCTCAGGGAAGGCTTTTCTGGGGCTTCTAGGAAATAGTAGCTAGCAGACCCCCATGGCAGGGGCTGTGACTCAAAGGGAACCTACAAATGAGAGATGGCAAAAGCTCAGCATTGATGTGCCCAGACTGCTACCCAGCACAGGGACCTGCTGCCAATGGCCGACGTTACTGGTTCTGCATTCAGTATAGTAGGTTAAAGCCCCTTTCTTTATAGGGATGCACCATGTGAGGCTACAGCTCCCAGCATGCATTGCTTCTTTTTATATGAAAAAACGCATCTTGCTCCAGAGGCTCAAGTGCATGCTGGGAACTGTAGTTCTCACATGCGGCACCTCCCCAGTGAGGGTGCAGGTGGCTGCCAGCTGTGTTGTGGGACTCCATGGGGTGCGTTTGGCCAGGGGGGGCTAAAGCATGACCCCCTGAAGCCCCAGCTGGCCAGTGCATTCTAACCCGAGAGAGTACAGGAGTAAAAGCTAAAGACCAAACATCTACGTCCCAGCACCCACAGGAGCAGGGGACCTATGCCGTCCCCTCCGTCCCTGGGCCGGTTTGTCCCAGGGGAATCAGCCCGACTTGCCTGGGTCAGGCTGCTGCTAGCATTTGTAAGGTTGGAATGGTGCTGGGGGTGCTATCCTGTGCCTTGTGGACTCGATGGCTGGGATTCCCCAAGCAGCTGCAGGGTGACAGGAGCACATGTCTCATTGCATCTGGGCACCCACTGCCCTCTGGCTCCTTTAGAAATGCTAGCTCAGCACATCTAGCACATCGCCAGAGTGGGGTGGTCAGCACACGAGGGGCAGGTTCTGGCCAGTCGGATCCATTCCCGGGCTGATCTCTCCGATCAGCGACTGGTGCCTGCGTAATGCCATGGGTCTGTAAAGGGGCACGTTCGGCTGGGACAGAGCTCTGTGCTTCCTGGCCCCCTCATTTCTAATGCCCCTTACCCTGTCTGTCTTTATCACATTCAACAACCACATCCCCAGGGTTTAGTTTCCAGAGCATTAATGATTCCTAACAGGCTCTTCCTTCCAAAGCCTTCCAGCATCCTTGTGGCTCTTCCCTGCCCTCCTGGTGTAGGATCTGTTCCATAGAGTCTCTGGGATCTTGGAGGAGGGGAGAGAATACACGTAAAGGGCCGGCGCTCTTCGCTTGCTCATCACTTACTGGTGTCAGCAGTGTTCTGTTGCATCATTGCTCTGTCCACCGTCTTGGGCTGACACTGCCTTGGCCAGTAGCTCCCTCTGCCTTTGTGGTTTGGTGGGTTGCTCTGGGGGTTGCTCTCAGAAGCTGCAGTCAGGGGAGTCCTTGGGTCAAAGGTGACCACCGGAAAGGTGCCTGTTCCCTCCTGCAATGGGAGCTCAGAGCTGATCCACGGCAGATTTATTTGGCAGGTGGGTTAGCTGCGATTCTGCAGCAATGGGGCCAGACTGATACCTGGAGAGAGACAAACTAAAGCAATTTCTGTCCACTAAGGCAATGAGCAAATCCTAGAGATTCCACCCTATTCCAAGAGCCCCATCAGTGCGCACACGTTTGCTCCTGGTTTATACCAGGGCACGTGGGAGGCCAATCACAAATGCAGTCTCCTTGCCGTCCCGCAGAACGCGCACAGGGCTGGGAGCATGAGCTGGGTGCCACTCTGCCTTGAGCAGCGACGGAATCCTCACGGCAAGATCTTTATTGCACCCACTGGTGCAGGAGGCAGACAAAAAATTTCTCTATCTTGCAGGCCCAGGGCACATCTGCAGCACAAGACATTAGAGACCAGTCTTCAGGCCGAGGGTCAGCTGAGCCGATACCCATGGAGTTGCTTCTCGGCTTCAGGCCGATTGCCATCTGACAAAAGCAGCCAGCTGTGTGTGGCAAAGCTGGCAGCACGTGGGGAGAAGTCTGTAGCTCTGACTCAAAGCCAGCATTCTGATGGCAAAGCATTGCAGTGCACTGATGTGCTCGGCTCCCTCCTGGGCCGCTTTCCTTCCAGGCTGGGCCCCTTCCACTACCCCTTGGTTACTGTTCGTTTGTAAGCTCCCTGGGGCAGGGACCATGGCGCCACCCCTGGCAGTGAGCAGTAATGCTGAACAGCGTGTCCCGTTACCCACAGGTAACCAGCTTGCGTGCAGTGGGGCCCTGCCTGTCCCTGGCGCACACCCCAGCGCTACTCCTGTTTGCTGGGGAGCTGCGGGACTCTGTGCCATTCTGCCTAGGGCCTGCCTGGTGTGGCAGGTGTGTCACTGAACTGGAAGAGCCACTGCTCATGACTCCCGCTACCCCCTGACCAGAGTCTGAATTGCAATGCGCCATCCACTTGCTGCGTATTGGGACCCAGCTAATCAGCTGTGACAGAGGAACAGAATGCTGGAGAGAAACCTTTTCCTCCGCCAAGCTCATCACAAAGATTCCTATAAAGAGCTTTTATCCTTGAAGAAAATGAGGCACATAAGCAGGAGTAGTAAACAAAAGGCCGTCAGTGTGACCTAGGAGTGCTTCATGTTGTTGGCAACTGCCAAGAGGACACACAAAGTGAGGCTGCATCCAAATCCCAATTATGCAGAACTATGTGACTGATATGTCCGAGCTCCTCCGGGGAGAAGACCACCAGCAGTTCTGAGCACTGTCTGAGCACCATCTGCAAGTGGAGAGATGCGGAGGGCCCTATCTGCAGCCCCAGAGCGGAAGGCTTGCGTGGCATTGGAAGAATGTGAGGAACAAGGTTATGTCATCTGGAGTGCTATCAGCGAAGTTATTGCAGCACATGTATTATCAGCAGAGGGCCCGGGAGTCAGGGACTTTGGGGGTCTGACAGTAGAGGCAGAGATAACTGGCAAACAGTAGTGTCGGCCACACCTGCTGAAGGCACGCTCCAGGAACGTGGCAGAGGCAAGAGGCCTGGCCCTGCTGGAGAATAACTAGTGGATGGAGATAAAGCCCAAGAAGGAGATATGCTTTGCTTAGCATCAAGGCTACACACCCAGCAGGGAGACCATGTTCCAGCAGGCCTGTCCTGCCACTGACTGCTCAGAAACACCCAGCAGCATCCCCCAGCCTTCCATGGAGAGGTGGAGGTGTGTTCTCCCACCCGGGGGCCCCAGCCCAGCAGGAAGAAGCTGGCATGGCTGACCTTTTCTGTTGGAAGCTCCGCTGAGTGTTAGGATTAAAGAACAAAGTTACATCTGGTTTTGAGGCTGTTTGCAGCAGGGCCACAGGCTGTTCACAGCCAGAGGAGGAGTGAGGCTAGGACAAGCACTGCCAGAACCAAGGGTCAGGTGTTTGGGCACCTAAAGATGCGTATTGGGTGCCTGAGCCATGTGGGGAAGACGAGCTGTGTTTGGAGCCTGTATCTGCGGGTTCTCGGGCAGGAGGACAGAGATGGTAGCTAGCTAAGGTGGTTCTCCGGCCCCTTTCAGCGTGGTGTGTGAGCACCTCAAGGTGGTTACTGTGTTTATCCACACATCTGCTGCGTGACAGGGCAGGGCAGTTACCCTCATGGCCCAGATGGAGAGTGCAGACAGAGAGCGACTAAGGGACCCTAACCCTGCCCCATCCTGCCTCTCTAGCACCCCCCTGGCAAATGGGATGGAGCTCAGAGGGCTTCTGCTGAGAGGAAACCAAGCAGCCTCCACCCCTTCCAATCCCTTTCCATAGGGCTGTGGTGGAACTGAGGCCAGCTGCTGGCATGTTCAACCTGGTAATACGCTCAGCTCCCACCTGGGTAGAGAGAGGTTGGTTAGCAGAGACTCTGCCCCCAAAACCTCCCACTGCCAGTGCTTGGCCTCCTTGTTCCCCCTGCCCCGGGCTCCCCCACTCTCTGTCTCCTGCTAACCCTGCCCATGCAGGGTCAGTGTGAAAGGGACCTGGCCCATCCTTGCCTTTCCTGTGCTTCAGTCTGATAACTGCACACTCTCTGCCAGCCCGCGTGGGGGCAGAGCGCGGGGCTGGCATGGGGACAGCAGGCTGCATTGCTGGAGGACTCCAAATGCAGATGACTTGTCCCCAAGGGTGCAGCAGCTCCTGGGAGCTCTCGGGTGGAGTTCTATAGGGTGTCCTAATGGGGACGGTGCACCTGGGGCTGCTGTAGCCTGCAGGGAGCTTGTGGCTGCAAATGGCCAAGTGCTAGTAGCCAGTGTCGGCTCTGGGTCTGGCAGCCAGGCCAGAGAGGCGAGTGGCCCAGAGTTGGGGAAGGAGGTTGAACTCAGGCTGTGGAGGTGATGCTGTGGCTGTTCTCTGTGGCTGTAAGGAGCTCCCAATGGTCTGTGTTTGCCCTGGGAGTCATGAGCTGCATGGTCCCTACAGCCCAGGGCTGGCACCCTAGAGCCATTGCCCTCTGTTCTGTGTGCCCAGCCCCGGAAGCGATTTGTTCCTGGGGTTGGGAGCCATGTGCTGCTCTTAGTCCATGTCCCTAGTGCACAGGGATGCCCGTACAAGCCGCAAGTCTGTATTACCCCTCATTGGTGAAGGGTCCTGGCACTCCCCTCTGTCAGGCCGTCCCCAGGCTGGGGCACTGGTTCTTCAAGGGCTGCCGAGGCCAGAGGAGGGCACCCCCTGCTGTCCCCAAGACCACTGTCAGCTCTGTGCGTCCAACGCCACTGGGGGCCACATGCTGGGCCCTTTTGGCCGGTCTCCCAGTCCCATGCCAGCCCCACGTGGGAGACCTGCTGAGATGGTGGCCTGGCGTGGGGTGGCTGAACGCCGTGAACTCAGAATGATCCCCGGGTACTTGCTAATTCTAGAAATCAGGTCAAGTCCTTGGCAAGAGCCTGTTCCAGCGCAAATGCCCAAGGCCAGCGAGGACGTATTTACCCCTGAAAACACCTAGCTGCAAAAATA
Organism: Gopherus evgoodei; assembly: GCF_007399415.2. Taxonomy (NCBI): domain Eukaryota; kingdom Metazoa; phylum Chordata; order Testudines; family Testudinidae; genus Gopherus; species Gopherus evgoodei. The sequence continues at coordinate 24,044,533 of NC_044337.1, read as the reverse complement.
GCAAGTGAGCAGTGTGTGGTCGGGGCATCCCGGGGGAACAATGCCCGGCGGGAGGAAGTGGACACTCTGCGAAGAAGCCTTCCCTGCCTGTGTTTTGTGTTGAGCAGCTGAGTCGCTGTATACCCAGCCCAGCCAAGACCTTGAACCTGCCAAAGATTTATTTTCCATGACATTGGCATCGCATCGGAACATCTGGCATTCGGCTGATAATTGCTTGGGATCGTGGCGGAAGCTGCCTTTCCAGAGCCTGTCTCTTCTTCCAGAGCCGTGTTTTCATTAGCTTTCTCTTCGCTTCAGCTGCACAGCAAGGAAAAAACAACCAGGCCTGCAGAGCCAGGGCCTTGTCAATGCAGCCTCTCTCGGCTTTCTGTTGCGCCCGGGGCTGGGGTCCCTATATCTAGGCAGGACTCCTCTTGCTGGCGGAGCTCCAGAGCGCGCTCAGAGGTGTGGGCCCTGCCCACAGGAGCTAGCAGTCTACGATGCCAACCCCAGAGCCCTGGGCTGCAGGGCAGGGGATGCAGTTGGCTCTTTGCTGAACTATAGCCCCTTGTGAGGGTCCTTGTCGGCCCCAGACCCAGTGGACTAGGGAAGCCAACATTTCACAAAACAGAATGCTGAGGAATCCCTCCCCTGACTCCATCTGCCTGCCCTAAGCTAGACAGAGCCTCAGCAGGGCCACAGGGCTGGGCTGCAGAAGGGCTCGGTAGCTGGGCTCTCTGACCTGAGCCAGCTCTGGAAGGAGTCCAGGAATGGAGCAAGGCAGCTCTCGGTTGGGGGAGGGTAAGATCCAGGCAGTCCACAAGTATTCAAGACCTGGAGTTGTAAGGGTCTCATCCCACAGGGCTGGAAGGTTCTGGCCTCTTGCCTTCCAGAGTGGGGCAGCTGAGGAAGGGCTGTTTTCTCTGTTTCCTAGACACAGGGGCTGCTTTCCCAGGCCCTGCTTGGTGTTTACAGACACTAACTAACCCTCTGTCCCTTTGTGAGGTGCCAGGATCCCACTGTCATTGTCTTTGTTTTGCAGCAGCCCTGACTTAGTTTCTCCACCTGTAAAATGGGAGTAATGATACTGAACCTCCCCCCCCCGGGTAAAGAGCTTGGAGATCTTAAGAGAAAAAACACTGGCTAAGAGATGAACTTTTATCAATCCCCATTAAAGTTAGCCCTGGCCCAATCAGTGCCCAGCCGCTCTGGCTTTCAAAGCAGAGCACTCCTGGTTCCAGCCCTCTCCATGCAGCCCCTAACTGCACAGCTATCTTCCTCCCCTCCTCTGACCAGCCAAAGCCACTGTCCACTCTCTCAGCTGCCCCTATCCATAGCACCAACCCCAAATATTTGCAATTCATGAGTCAACTGATCAATTAAAAAATCATGAGCTTTTTAAAAAAAAAGTAGGTTTTCCTTCTGGTTTTTCAGCTGTTGGGCACCTTCAGATCAGGTTTTCGAGCTTTTCTTCACTAACAGGAGGAATTAGAAACATTGTACAAATGAAAACTAAGAGTCTGATACAATCACTTGACTCCAGGAGCTGGGGCTTTATCATAAACCCCACAGTACTGTGAAACATGGGATAAGGTTACTGGCGGTGCTGGGCACTGGGCTCAGCTCTGTGATGCATACACAACGGCCACTGCACCAGTGTACATGCCCCTCCTCTCCGTGCTCTCATTCTTACCATGTAAACAGCCACTGCAGGCTTATTTCCCCTCCAGGTGAGCAAGCAGCTTCCTTTGCAATGGTGGGGGACATTAGTAGCAGGAGAAATCTTATTTTTAACTATGCTGAGACCAAATTGATATTTAACTGCTAACATGAGCAGTCATCCCCCCCCTTAATTCCTCAAAGATATTAATTATGGCTAATCCTGCCTCTGCGACACTGGCTCCTCTGAAGCTCAAACCCTGACTCTTGGCCTGTTTTCCCAGCAGCAGTATAAAATCATCTCTCCTCTTGCTCATTTCTTCTGATATGGCTGATGGAGCCACCTGCAACTGTGGGGCTTTCAGAGAGGACAGATCCAGCAGCCTTTTCTCATGTCCTGAGGCTGAGACACACACCCAGGCGGGGGGTTAGAACTCAGGTAATAAGCATGTGGGACTAGAGCGACCTCCACTGGAGCTTTCTCTGGTGCCTGGTTCTGGACAGCACAGCATGATCTGCCTTGTTCTATAATCAGTGTGGCACTTCCGCTGGGCGTTTACGCTTGGGTCTGTGTGTTGTGAACAACGCTCTAATTTGGACACTTTCCTGCGAAGGAAATGTTAAAAAGCCTGGTCCAATCTGAACCCCGGGTAACTTGATGTTGCTGCGGAATGCATCTGTCCTGGGCAATGCCTGGGCATTGTTAGCAAACCTTTGCTAGAGCGTATCCCACGGATGAGCACTCACTGGCCTCTGCAGCCCTACTGAATTCAGTGGGGCTTTTTGTGTGGGTGACTGCTCCCAAGTGGAGCCCTGCCCGAGTCTCGCCAAGGTACTCGCTGGATGCCATCTCTCTCTCTATTTGTTCTCTTTGCCTCCTAGCCCTCAGCTCTGCACAAAGCCCCAGACTCTTCAACGTAGGTGGGTAAAGATCTCCATCTCCGGAATTGTCTGCGGAACTGAGGCCAGTCCTCACTCTTGCGTCCGATATGCCAAAGAGTTTGACGTGTTTAGTCAGGCCTCCTGGGTGCAGATCTGTTCAGGATGACCTGCTGTCCTGGATTGCTAGGAACAGTCCCACTATGCAGGGCTTTCTTTTGTATAGGTGCCTATTACCCCCAGCCCAATATTTCACACTCGCTTTCTGGTCACTCTAGGCCCATTACAAAGAGACTTCATGGTCCCACAGCAAACCTTTGTACATGTCCCTTAGGCCACTTAAGGTAAGTTTTCCTGCAATGCGCTCGTTTTAGGGTATGTCATGGTATGGGGCAGATTGCGGGGTCCTAAAGCAGGCTCCATGCTGCGCAAGGATTTTAATTTCCAGTCAGTAACACGCAGATGGCACTTTCTCTAACGTTTGTTCTTTATCAAATGGCCTTTTGCCACCTCAAACTTCTATGACTGGAGAGTGAAAATATCCCAGTCAGGTTCACTTTCTGGCTTTTATGCACAAGCACAATGCTGTAATGTTTGACTGCAAACATTGCAAGGTTATATTTCAATCTAAATTTAAAAAACCTATTTCCATTCAAATACGCTTTAAATGAAATATTTTAACTGCTTTATATGTTCTTTGCACTAGGATTTAGCAACTGGGGGTCTCAGTATCTGAGTCTATTTCACATGGGTTCATCAGACACCAGGTGCTTGTGTTATAATAAAACATCCCTGGGGGCCTGGAGGAGGGACATAATGTGACAACGAATGTCCTAACTTGGCCCTGTGTCTGACTTAAAGGGAAGCCATTCAGCTGAAGAGACAGAGCCGAGGAGCAGTCTAGAACCTGGTTATGGTGCTGCTCTGAGTCCTGTGTCTCCTTGGGAACTTTGTGCCTAATAATAAAAGGGGAAGAGAGTGTTTCTGGAAATCCAAGCAGCTGTCTGCCCTGGATTTCTCCAGTTCTCGACACAAATATGTCTATTAATAGCTTTCGGTGACAGCAGGGAAAAGCTGCCCATTTCAACCAGCTACAATCCGTGTGTGAATCGAAATGGAGCCAGAATGATGGGTTGGGAGTCTGAGTCCTCTCTCTGGGCACAGGGCAGCAACAGCACCGTCTGTGTCAAGGCATGCTTTCCCCAGTGCTACCTCCCCAGCATGCCTCAGTGCTGGCGTGATTGGATCGCCTCAGGCGGGAGGGGAGCTACAGCACCTCCATTTCTTGGCCTTTCTGCTGAGTTCAGTACCTAAGAACCAGCCCTCATAAACTAGCCTGAGTTCCACCAACTCACTGCACATAGCCCCAGGGGATTTTTGGTGATGACTGCTGCAGTCTGGCTTTGTGCTGGGAAAAAGTCAACATGGCTTTTGGGCAGGAAACCATGCCTCACCGATCTATTAGAGTTCTTTGAGAGGGGTCAACAGCCATGAGGACAAGAGGGATCCAGTGGATATAGTGAACTTGGACTTTCAGAAAGCTTGTGACAAGGTCCCTCACCAAACGCTCTTAAGCAAAGTAAACAGTCATGGGATAAGAGGGAAGGATCAGGAACTAGTCAAAGGATGAGAAACAAAGGGAAGAAATAAATGGTCAGTTTTAACAATGGAAAGAGGTAAATGTCTCGTAGGGGTCTGTACTGGGACCTGTGCTGTTCATCAGATTTATAAATGATCTGGAGAAAAGGAGTAAACAGTGAGATGGCAAAGTTGGTAGATGACACTCAAGATAGTTAAGTCTAAAGCTCATTGCAAAGAGTCATAAAAGGGTCTCACTAAACTGTGTGGCTGAGGGCAATGAAATGGCAGATGAATTCAATGCTGATACATGCAAAGTAATGCACACTGGAAAACATAATCCCAATTATACACACAAAATGATGGGGTCTAAAGTAGCTGTTACTGCTCAAGAAAGATCTTGGCGTCATTGTGAATAATTCTCTGAAAACATCTGCTCCGTGTGCAATAACAGTCAGAGAAGTGAACAGAATGTTAGAAGCCACTAGGAAAGGGATAGATAATAAGACAGAAAATATCATAATGCCACTGTATAAAGCCATATCCACACCTTGAATACTGCAGGCAGTTCTGGTCACCCCATCTCAAAACAGATATATTAGAATTGGAAAAAGTAGACATGGGCAACAATAGTTATTAAGGGTCTGGAACAGCTTCCATACGCAGAGATTAAAAAGACTGGGACTGTTCATCTTAGAAGAGGGACAACTAAGGAAGGATATGCTAGTGGTCCCTACAGTTATGAATGGTGCAGTGAAAGTGACTAGGGAAGTGTTATTTACCCCTTCCCAAGAACCAGTGGGTCACCCGATGAAATTAATAGTAGGTTTAAAACTAACAAAAGGAAGTATTTCTTCACAGAATGCACAGTCAACCTGTGGAACTCATTGCCAGGGGATGCTGTGAAGGCCAAAAGTCTAACTGCGTTCATTAGAGAAGTAGATAAGTTCATGCAGGATAGGTCCATAAGGGGCAGCTAGCCAAGATGGTCAGGGAAGGAACCCCAAGCTCTGGATGGCCCTAGCCTCTGTTTGCCAGATGCTGGGACTGGATGACAAGAGAGGGGTCACTCAATAATTGTCCTGTTCTGTTCATTCCCTCTGGGCCACTGTTGGGAGACAGGATACTGGGCTAGATGGACCCACTGTGGCTGTTCTTATGACTTCGGATGATGAGCTGCGAAGTGCTTCGTTAAGCTCTGGAGCCCTTGAGTCCCCCAGTCCAGACTGGCTTGGACTGGTGACCTTAGTGGCAAAAGTCCCTGAATCCTAGTCCCAGGTTTCTAAGCCCAGTACCAGGGCACTGCCCGATGGAGAGGAGGGAGTCTTTTCCCAGTGGCCCCTGAGTTGTGCTTGGCCTGTATGGGAAGGGTGGGTGCACAGTCCCCCATTCTTTTATAAATCGGGGCAGGAGAGGGGACCAAAAAGCCCCACCCCCGCTTGAGCGGGGCTGTAAATCCGCCTGGTTCCATTCCCTCCCTTGTGTTTTAATGAGCTCCTTCTCCCCTCCCTGGCTAGTGCGTGTCCATCCCATCCCTCCCTTTGAACGGTTCTTCTCCCTCTTGCTTTATCTATGGCAAAGGTCCCACTTATCTCCACGTCGTCACTTTCTGATGCTAGTTTATGAGCAGGGGTTTGTATCTTAATTATTTTTTAGCGCAGTCACGTGGCCACAGAAGCCAATGAGGCAACTAGTTTGGACTTGTCTTCCCGGAGCCTAGCCCCCAGCGGGGAGGAGATTGGCTGGGCATCCCGCACAAGACAGTGTGTGTGTCTGCATGTTTAAATACCCACGCAACAGAGAGAGGGCCTGTAAATCAGCCCCATCCCCGGCCGCGTGGGACAGTCCAACTGAACAATTAAAGCCAAGGCTCGGTGATCTGGAGTTTCACTTTGGAGGTGCTAACAAGAGCGCCGACTCGCCCTGCCTGCTGAGCAGAGAGCTGCCTTCTGAGTGAGTATTTCACAGCAGGAATAATCAAGGTCATTTCAATCATTGCACTTTTAAAATCCTCCAGCGCTGTCTTGGCTACTGCATGGGGGTGAAACAGGCTGAGCCGCCTCCTCTTGGGGCTGGCCAGGACTCTGCAGCGCCCGGTGCGCAATGTCGCACCAGCTCAGCCCCCAGACAGGGACCAACGCCCAAGCAAACTCTGGACGTTTGCTGTCTGGGCTGCGAGGGAGGCTATGGTGGTGCCTTGGGAAGGGAGGCTTAATCTGTGTGTCTTTCGGTTTCCAGTTAATGGAATAAAAGCTTTGGAATTGGTTGCTATTGTGAATTCCCACCAGCACTTGGCCCAGGCCTGCAGTGTGGAGCTGGGATGGCTTGTGCCATTGTACAGCACCCACCTTGCTGCTTCCCATAAGTGCTGGACCTTCACCCCCCTCCTCCACGTGGTTCATTTGTTTAAGGATTGGTGCTGCCTCAGTCCCAGAGAATTTGGGGTAACGGGCCCAGGAGAGCTGCTGGACTCCACACCTGGCCCAAGCCACCTCCAGGGAATGCTGAGGCTTGACCCACTTCTTCACTTTAGTACAATTGTTTCCCACACTTTCCTCACAACCAAAACAGCTTGAAGGGGAGCTGATGGTGCTCGATAAATACGTGAGGGGTAAACACCAGGGAGCATGAAGAGCTATTGAAGCTAAAGGACAGGGTTGGCACAAGAACAAATGCAGATAAATTGGCCATGAATTCAGGCTGGAAATTAACAGGCGGTTTCTAACCCTCAGAGGGGTGAGGTTCTGCAACAGCCTCCCAGTGGGAGGTGTGGGGTAAACCACTGAACTGGTTTTGAGAGAGCTGGACACAGATGGGTGTGACTGGATGTTGGGGTTGCTTGTGAGGTAGGGGGGCAAACGTCCTTCCTGCTGCCTTCTCAGTGGTGTCATCTCTAGGGTGGAGGAGAGAGGAAGGTACAAACAGAGCCTGCAATAGCCTCTGAGGCTGGAGAACAAGGGGAAGAGGTTAAAGAGTTGAAACTCCTCTGTTCTGAGAGCAACTGACCCAGGGAAGATCCCTCAGGCCGAGCCATCTATGGGACTAGTACAGCCGGGGAGTGGCAGGGCACGCTTGCCAGATATGGTCTTCAAGAACTCGGTGTTTAAGGGACACAACAGCGATCTGCTTTTTCTGACTGGGTCCAGCTGGTTGTGCATAACAAGAGCTTCCTAGCACCCTGCCCAGGCTCTCTGTCTGGGAAGCTTAGGCCTTAAAGTCACAGTCCCATTATCAGACACGGCTCTGCTCTGCCAGCGTGCTTCAAGGTGTTACAGGCATGGGTGGGGGATCCTCCCTGGACTTTCCAGCTCAGACTGCCACCACTTAGCACCAGATGTGTATTTCCACTGTGGATTTGAACCGAGGGCACCAGAGAACCATCATCTGGTTCCAGCTTTTATTCCCCAGGCCAACTTAAGGCCAGAGCACTAGAGTGGAGGAGCCTATGGCCCCATTACTGGTCAGCTGACTGCCTAGCATAATAGAAATCCTTCCCTTCAGCAGGATACCGCCTGATTTCCCCCTGGCCCTCGGGCTCTTGGTTAGGGTGCAATATATGCAGGAGACAGCAACACTCTTTGGCTCCCTGTTGCTTTCAGTCCCTGCCATTTTGGAGCATTTTCCCCACCAAACTTGAGGCTGTGATTGCCTCTTCTAGTCTAGTCTTTACGAGAACAATTCCTTGGTACAGCCCCACCCTCTGCCCTGCTCTTCAGTCACCCAGCTACTTCCCTGAGATCCTCGGGAGGAACGTGATAGTGAATGACAGGGCTACTGAGCTTTTAAGGGGAGTTTTCCTTCCTCTAACAATAGCCAAAGCACTGTTGTTCTGCACTGAGGGCTGACTTGCAGCTATTATTAGAGACGAGGCTCTTTTAATGGTGTGTTTGAACGAAGTGATCCTATCCCGCTGGAGTCTATTTCCTGTTCGTCGCACATCTCACTGGGAGTGCAACTTCCATCCCGCTGGTGAAAGCTCAGGGAGCTGGAACCCTCTGCTTGGGCAGTGCCCCTCTCCCTGCCGCGTGCGGAAGGCTGAGGCTGCCATCTTAGGAGGAGACCAACATCTATCAGAGGGGCAGAGCCCCAAGTGCGCTGGGCCCCAGCAGAACTTTGTGAGGAGCGACAGGAGTTTTGCTTGCAGGGGGCTGGCTAATGGCTTTTGTTCCCACGAGATTCACACCCCTGCAATTTCACTCTGGGCTCCAGAAACTCAGACCTAGTCCAGACCCCCCTTCCGGAAGCTATGAGCAGGGAAGAGGTGCACCTGAGATGGATCACAAGCCTCAGGCTTCAGAGGGGTTGCTGTGTTAGTCTGGATCTGTAAAAAGCAAGAGAGTACTGTGGCACCTTATAGGCTAACAGATGTATTGGAGCATAAGCTGTGAGCTCTGCAAACCTTCCTGTGCTCTTGAGGCCAAAGCCAGCCCTTCTGCACATTCATGCAACTCCACTGGCTTCCACAGGCTGTGAGGATCATGTTCCCATTGACATAGATGGAGCAGAATTGGGCCCTGGCAGGAGTGACTGGGGCGTTCTGCCTTGTTTGTGGGGTATCTGAATGCTGTCCACTCCTGGAGCCATGTGTCATGCTGCCGGTGTGTTCAGATCTGCTCCTTGACTTAGAATCAGTTTGTCAGGGCCAGGTATCAACCCCTCTTACTGAAATGCTACCCAAAGGCAATAGCTTTTCTCGTTCAGGTGCTAGGCAGCAGGGTCCTGCACTGCTCTTGAGGGATGAATTTTTGGAGCAACAATAGCAGAGCAATTGTGTTTGCAATGGGCCAGTGTCTCTCCTGAGTCACATGCTGTGCAACCTTGTTGCTATGGAGGGTTTCCTGAGGAGTGTAAGTCAGGGCTGGATTTGGCCCAGTGGCACTAGTTAATGCTCTGCACACTGAAGATGAAGTGTGTGTCACACTGGTCTGATATAGCCCAGACAGGGCCCACCCAAGGGATGTAATGCACCGAGCTACAGGTGGGAAGATAACCCCTGAGCTGCACCAGTTGTGTGGGAGCAAGACAGAACGCTGAGCGTGCGTTGGGATTTGTGTAGGGACTTGCAGTTTGCTCAGGCCCATGCTGTGTGTGCAGACACTCGTATAACCCTGTGATGTGCTTCCTTTGTAACATCAGTGCTGGCCATCACATACAGCGTGACTGCTGCAGAGGGGTTTAGCTGTGACATTATTATTAGGCCTCTTGTGTATATGTGAGGAGGGTGGGAATGTGGGTGGGTAGGTGAGAGAGAGTGAGTGTGGGGGGGTGGAATAGTTTGTGTGTGTGAGGGGATGGGATAGTGTGTGTGAGTATAGGGGCAAGTGTTTGTGGGAGGGTGGGACAGTGTGGGTGTGTGTGGGGGGGATTGTGGGATAGTGTGTGTGGAGGGACCCTTCACCGATCTGCTGTGTAAAGCCTTTATTCCTGTTTTCTCAAATGGAATGTAACAGGTGAGTGTTCATATGCGGGGTTCATACCTGCCTGCAAGCAAAAAACTTCCATTAACAGAACAAAACCCACTTGATCAGTAGAAAATGTACAGTGCACATTAGCGTGTTCTGGAGTTAGCTGTGCTCTGATGTTGCTGCCATGCAATGTTTCATTAAGTGTCTCTAAACTAAGTGAAGCAATGAATTAAATCCTAGCATTGAGTAACTGCCATCAGCTAAGGGGGTCAGGTCACCATCTGCATTAGTTACTGCAGGCAGGGCATGTGCAATGCTCCTCTAGTTGTGTCTATCGTTATCGACATTAATTTTCCCTAGCGAAGGATTCAAATGTTTGACTATACATAGCATCCGCCAGCACCTTCCAGCTGAGGATCTCAAAGCCCTGGACAGCCTGGAATTCCTTACTGATGGATTAATCCCAGTTCCCTGGTAAAGTCGGGGCTGATATTCTCATCTCCATTTTACGGTTGGGTTAAATTGCCCATCCGAGGTCCCAGGGTGAAGTGGGTGGCAGAGGTAGACCAGAGCTCGTGAGTCTTCACTGAGCACTAGGCTGCACTTCTTCCTCCGTGGTGCTGCAGTTGACAGCTGTGAGATTCAATTATCAGATGATAGATTTGAGTAACTAGCGATGGAGCCGTTCCTGGAGCATAAAACCAGCAGCCCAAGGCCCATCTCTGGCTAAGGAGGTGAAGGTTCCCTACCATCAAGTCAATATAGATCCTTAGAAGGATTTCTACAGCCCTTCAGGGGAATGAGAAGCCAGTAACTACAATGAGAACAGGGTCCACTGATTTTTAAGAGGCTGATGAATTCTGGTCATCTGTGGCCCCTCTACGGCTTCAGTGATTGAACTACAGTTCATCCCATCGTCCTTGACTGTCCCGGATCTCCTAGGTCCTGGGCTGCGGATGACATCTGCTGCCACTGGGGTGTGCAGGTTCATCTCGCATCTGCTTTTCCTGTGTTTATGGTGCCTTGGAAGACGCTTGGAAACATTAGCACCTCCTCCCTTTCCAAGCTGTGTTAAACCCATGTCCCGCTTGAAGGTAGCTGCAGGCAAACTGCACGAAGGCTTCTTTCCTCTAGCTGTTACCAGGGCTGAGGCTGGCACTGCCTCCTGGCTTCCAGAAAGAGGAGCGTGGCTAAATACAAACCCCTGAAAACGAGCAGGGACCCTTCCCTCCCACTCCCCACCTTAGCTCTGCTCTCTTCCGCATGGCCCTAAGCTGAGCCTTCATCTCAGCGAACAACGCTGTGAGGCTCTCCCCCCCCCCCCCCCCCGTGGCTGACAGCGCAGGAACTTCTTTGCTGTGTCATGGCCAGGGTAGAGGTGGCATGTGGGTGGAGTTTAGCAAACCCCATCTCAAACCCAACCTGTAGCCTATCTGCCCAGTCTTCTCCTCTAGGCCCTGGCGAAGCCTGGGGGTGCCCTGTGCTGTGGGCCAGTCGTCTGCTGGGCCTCCCCAGGTGCGAGCGCAGGGGAGAGGCCTCAGGCAGTGTGTGACCACCAGGGCAGCTGCTAAGCTCAAGTGGGCCGTGGCAATAGACAAGTGCTCGAATAGGGGGAAGTGCTCTCCCCTTCCCCTGTCTCTGTAATGTAATAATTCCTGCTGCTCCTGCTAACTTTCAAACCCAGGTTCTGAGCTCATTATTTAAGGGTCTTCAACTGCTCAGCGTCTCTTTGATTTTTTTTTTGGGGGGTGAGGGGGAGATATTGTTATTTAGAGCAGTGTTTCTCAGGGATGGGGCTGTGGACCAGCACCTGGCCCTGGGATCTCCCTGGCAGAGTTCAGGGAGCAGCAAGCCCATCCCTGATCTGGAAAAAGTTTGAGAAACTGCTGCTGTAGAGAAATGGTCAAATGTAGAATCAGCTCTCAGTGCCTTGGCTGGGGGGGGCAGCACGGTCCACTTGGCTAAATACGGGGGGGGGCGGCAGTGGGGGGATGGGCCCTGAGCAGGGATATATTACTCCCCCCCAGCACATAATAAAAAACGAATGGAGGCCCCTTGAGCAGCAATTGCTCAGTCTGCTTCTGCCTGGCCGGCTCTGACCTGGTCCGGGGGCTGCAGGAAGGACCATCCTGCCGCGGGCGGGTGTCTGTCCATCGTGCCGCTGGTTCGGAGTTAGCAAAGGCAGCGTCTGATCCGCGTTAGCTGCGCACCGGGCGGGAGGGGGGGGCGGCCAGACCCTGCAGGGCAGCTCCTGGAGCAGAGGGGCGCCGCGTCTGGGGGCTGTGGGGAGCCCCACTCCGCCGGCCAGGAGCCGAGCTCCGCCGGGGCCGTGCTGGACCCCTCGCGTCCCCAGGGCCTCTCGCGCCGGTTCAGGGCGCACCGCACTGCGCTGGGTCGGGCCCTGGACTGGGTGCGGAGGCGGGTTTCCATGTGTGGTTCTGCCCCTGGGCTTTGCCCTGGTGAGGAGCCGAGACCGGCTCCCGGGCAGCTGGTGTCCTGCAGACCCCGTGGCCCCTAGGAGCCCTGCGCTCCCCCCTGCGAACGCTGCAGACCCGGGGCAGGGAAATCCCAGACCCTGCTGGGGCCGGGGCGCGGGCCTGGGTCGCCAGGACCCGCCTGTTGCAACCTCCTGCAGCCGGGGAGAGTCAGTGACCCAGGAGGGCAGAGCCCGGCCGGCCCCTCCCCAACAGCAGGGGAGCCCCGCGGCGCGGGCAAGGCCCAGACCTACCCGCGGGGAGAACCGGCCGGTCGCGAAGCAGCGCAACCCGCCCCTGCGCGCCGGGAGGGCTTAGCGGGACCTTTGTGCCTGTTCCCCGCGCGCGGCCGGGCCGGGCCGGGCCGGGTGTTTGCTCTGAGTCCGCAGAGCCCCTGGAGCCGGGACTCACCTCCCCCGCGGCGCTCCCCTAGCCCGGGGCTAGTGCGGGGCGCGGCGCTGCCCTGGTCCCGGTCCCGGTCCCGGTCCCGGCCCTCGCAGGGGTCGCGCTGGGGCCGTTCCGATCCGAGCCGGGTTAGAGCGGGAGCGGGTGGTAGGAGGCTCCAGTGATCCCCGGGGAGCTGGGACGGGCCGGCTCCCTGCAGGGCACTGCCCGGGCACGCGTCAGTCCCAGCCCTATGGCCACGCCGCGCTGTCCCCCGCGAGGCAAGCCCTGGTGTGGCCCTGCCCGGCGCTCTCTGCCTGCCAGGCCGCTGCCGAGCGCACCCCGGGGCCCGAGTCCCCTGCGCCCCTTCCCGCCGCCCCGCCAGGCTCCCCGGAGAGCCGGCCAGGGCCTCGGGCCCCTCGCTCCGGGGTGGCGGCGGGACCCTGCGCGGCCCGGCCCGGCCCGCCTGCCCCATGGCCCGGTACTGGCGGTGCCGTCGGCGCGGGGAGCTGAGCTCCCGCCTGCGCTTGGAGCCGGGCTCGGGCCCTGGCCGCTGCCCAGCGGCAGCTCCCGCGGTGACAAGCCCGGAGGTGCCCGCGAGTCTCCCCCTGTCCAGGCCACCGGAGCAGCGACGGGCAAAGCCAAGACCTGCCCCCGGGCCCGGGGCCCCGGAGTGCGCCCGGCCAGCAGGACCCCGAGCCCCGCGCTGGGCCCGGGCCTGTGCCCGGGAGCTCCTCGGGGCAGGGCGCAGCCGGAGCCCAGAGCCCTCCCTGCTCCCGGGCAGGCTCCGTCCCGCTGCCCCAGCACCCCCGGGCAGGCGGGTCCAGCCCCGCGCCCAGAGCGGGGAAGCCGAGGGTGGCCCCAGAGTCTCCGGCCCTGCCCCCCAGGTCCCTTCCCCCGCCCCCGCCCTGCTGCCAGCCCCCCCGCGGCTGCCGCGGCCCCCCCCAGCCGGGCTTGCCGCCCCTCGGGGGTGGTCACTTCCCCGCACCAGCCTGGATGTGCAGCCTCAGGCGCTATAAAGGGTCCGCCCGCAGCACCCGCCACCTGCCTGTCACGCTCCGCAGCGCCCCGCGCTCAGCTCCGCGCCTCCCCGCCGGGCCGGCCAGGGGCTCCTCCCGCGCTGACCCGCTCTCGCTCCCCGCAGGCGGCCCCGGAGGCGATGGATTATACCTACGATGAGGACCTGGACGAGCTGTGTCCTGTCTGCGGGGACAAGGTCTCCGGGTACCACTACGGGCTGCTCACCTGTGAGAGCTGCAAGGTAGGAAACCGCCCGCGGGGCCGGGCAGGACGCGCTGGCTGCTCTCGAGAAGGGCCCAGGAGGGATTGGCCAGATCGCCCCTTCCAGCGGGTTTGGCTCCAGGGTCCTCGCTCCGCCGCGGGCCGAGAAGGCTCGCCCCGAAAGGGGCCCCTCGCTGCCGGCCCCAGCCAAAGGGGAGCGGGGGCAGGGCGGGCACCCCGGCCCCTCCAGGGTTTCGTTGGCAGGAGTTAGGAATTGATCAGCAAGGCCGGGAAATCGTTGCGCTCTAATTCCCCGCGCGGCAGAGCTCGCGAGGTCCGTCGGGTTGGGGGTTTTTAACGCTCAAAATGTGCCCGGCGGATAAATGATGCCGGGGGTTCACTTGCCCCGGAAAGCCCCGATTCCGCCCTGCCGGTGCCCAGCCTCCACGTTAGCCGGGAGCGCGGGACGGAACGAATCTAGTTTTCCATTAAATCTGGAGATAATTCCGGGGCGAAGCGCCCGGTGGTTTGGTAGCGCGGCGCGTTGCGCTTGGAAAGTCTGAAGCTGCACGTGAATTTCAGCGAAGGGGCTGCACCTTTCTTGGAGCCACTCCGCAAAGCCAGGAGCAGGGGTAGCTGGACTTTTCCAAATACTGAACTTTTCAAACCTTTCATAAGAAATGCGAAATCCGCAGTCCAGCACCAGAGAGTCGGAAAACACTCGCCCGGGTTTGCGTGTCACATCGGAGAGATGTAACAACGCAAAGAAATATAACGGGGAATTAAAGAACTAAAATCATTTTGTTCTTGGAGTAGAAACGAGCAGGGTGAGCTGATGCATCATTAGCGGCTGGGTCTGCAAAGCCGCCCGGCCTGCGAGCGGGGAAGTGTTTCTGTAACGAAGCTTTGCTCTCCCCGTTTATTTAGTGTTTCTGTTACAAACCCTGATTAACCTGCCCCGGCGGGTCACGCAAACCGCTGGCCCAAGGGGGGTTTATTCCACAAAATCCGCCCCGGGCTGGTGTGTTACAGCAGCTCGAAGATACCGAGTCCAAATTCCTGTGATTTGTGCACGCACAGAAGACGTGTTTCTGCCCAGGTTTAGCTGCGTGTCATTTAATGTGTTAAAACGAAACTGTAGCCAGCCCGTGGGGTGAATCGTGTCGAGCAGGAACTCAGGCACTTTTGGCCAGAGTGTAACTCCGGAGCGGGTAGAATCACCTTGTTCCGGATTTACGGACCTGGTTTCCCCAAGTTATTTAAAAGTTCTCTGAGTTTAAGCGGCGCAAGCGAGTTGCCGAGGTAGAGTGCTCCTGTTTCATTTTCCGTTTGACTCTTCGGCTCATCAAAACAAAATAGATTTTTAGGGTCTTTAGATATTTTTAAATAGCTCTTAGGGTTAGGGCTAGGGATATTAGAAATGTTAATTTTATAGCAATCAAAATAAATTAAATCAAACGGTTCAGGGATTATTATTATTATTTTAGTTTAAAAATATTAACCCTATAATTAGCCCGCTTAGCGGTGCGGATTATTTTTATTTCGCAGTCAGATGGGCGCACCGTTGCTTGCACCACTAATCTGCACAACGAAATATACGGAACCCCAGTAACGTTTGCTAGAAAATGGAACAGAATTGGATGCTGTCCCGTGGCATTTCACTGGGCACCGTTCTGTGCTGGGCGCGGGTGCAAGATGCCACCGCGGGGCTGGCTGCGTGGGGAGAGTCCGCATCTCTTGTGGTGCTTCTAAGGAGATCAGAGCGCGCTGGATTTAGGGGGGATCCTGTCCAAATCCCCTCGCAATTCAGCTGCAGGGCAGGTGACCGGCGCTTTAGAAGTGCCGGAGACAGAGAAAATCGCGGAACCAAATCCCAGTGTGACTGGAAAGCGAAGCCGAATCTTGCAGAGTTTTGTTGTCACTGCGGGGACTAATGGTGGGTGAGGGGCTCAGTGGGGGGTGTGACCGCTGTTCCAGGCCTCTCTGGAAGGAAAGCGGCTCCCCTGACCTCCCCCCTTTATTTCCCATCAGCTGCGTGTATGTGTCCGGCCGAAGGTGTAGTTAGGTGAAATGGGAGGATCTCCCAGGCAATGGCAAACATCTTTTGTAAATTGGAGGCCAGCTGCTACCTGTAGTTTCTGGTTTAAGGGGGTGTGTGCAGGGGGAAAGTGGGGTCTTTCCCATAGCATCAGATCAGAGCACAGCAAGAGTCTCTCCGCCTGCCTGGGGCTGCGGAGGAATTGCAGAAGCTGGAAAGATCGTAGTTAAAATGCCGCCACCCGAACAGCCAGCCCTTGGCTGTGTTGTATTTTCAGAGGCTGTGGACTGAGGGCTAAATCGGACTCCTTAAAATCGGAGGGGGGGCAGCTCTCAAATTGCTTTTGACTAATGTTAAACGGTGTCCTTGCTCTCAGCGTGGAGCATCGCACCCACAAGCCCTGGCAGACACAGCCTGGCCCTGCGCTTCCTTCTGCCTGAGCTCCGGTTCCCCTCTGGGGCAAGCCAACAGCACATGAGCGTCTGTGCCATGGGGCATTGCCGAGAGGCAGAGGCCCTGTGGGTGTGCTGGACTGAGCAGGGTTCTGGCCTGGCCTGCTAGGATCCTTCTCTGTGGTCTGCTTCACATGGGTCTTTCTGGGGCCTTTCTGAGGGGCCCACTGAAGTATCCCAGTATCTTCATTGCTCTCCCTGCCCAATGGGGTGGTAATGCTGAGCTGCCTCTCACAGGTTAGGGGCCAATGTTTGTCCAGGTCTTTGAAGACATAAATCACACTATAGACACAGATTTGTATTCAAAGAGCAGGCCCCTTTTTAACCTACGTTGTTAATGAAGACTGAGAGGCAGGCTGACGTCTCCCTGGCCAGATTCATCTTCTTCACAATTCCCCAAAGTTGTTTAAAAAAGAAATCTATGAAAGGAAAGCAGTGCCCTCACTGGCTTCCCCCCGGAGCCTTGGCGTTTTTAAGCATTCAGCATAGCTGTAACATAAATAGCTGTAACTCCATCGCCTTGAATACTATGCTCATTTATGCCAGCTGAGCATCAGGCCCATCGTATTTCAGCAGAGTCCTAAGCAGATGAAAAACATCAAATGTTTCCCGTGGTCTTGCAGTCAGATTCCTGGAGTTCAGATCATGTCTGACTGAGAAGAGACACCTTCTCAGGGCAAGGGAGTTCAGATGTTGGGGGAGAGAAGCCAGGCCTGCAGCCTTTGTCTGTTAAAAACTTGAACAAAAATACATGACTTCTGGCTCTGCCACTCCTGTCTGTGACTGTTAGCTTTCCTAGCAATGTGAGTCCCCATGGCACTGCTCACTGCCGTTAACTCCAGATCAGACAATTTATTCTTGTGGCTTTTTGAGTAATTTCCCCCAACGAGAATATAGGGGCCAAGAAAATAAAAGTTGCCAGCTATGATTCACTGTTAGGCAACAGCAGAGTTCAGTCACCTAAGATGCTATTTTAATCGATGTGCAGTGTCCAACTCTTCCAAAGCCACTTGTTCCTCTGCCCCGAGGACAGTGGGTCTGCAAAGAATTTCTCCAGGCAAGGAACAAATCATCTATGTTAAAGAGCAGCCTAGTGCAGGATCCCCCTTCTCCGAGATGCCTGCTTAGTCCTGGACATACTGTAAATGCTGGCGTATTAATGCACTGCATTTCTGCCTTCTCTCCTTACCATCAGGGCTTTTTCAAGCGGACGGTGCAGAATAACAAGCACTACACCTGCACTGAAAGCCAAAACTGCAAAATCGACAAAACCCAGAGGAAGAGATGTCCGTACTGTCGCTTTCAGAAGTGCTTGACGGTGGGAATGAGACTAGAAGGTAAGAGCCCCGATCTGCTGCCTCATGTCACTTAACTCTGTGTGCTCCGGGGGAAGAATGGAGGGGTCGACAGTTGTATGGATGCGGTGTAAATAGTTGGGGCCCTAAACTGGCCTGATCCTGTGACGTGTGGAGCACCATCTTCTCTCATTTATATCACTGGGACTTCAGGGCACCCAGTACACAGGATCAGGCCCAAAGCCAGCTATGACAGCTGCTTG
This sequence comes from Gopherus evgoodei, assembly GCF_007399415.2. NCBI lineage: Eukaryota > Metazoa > Chordata > Testudines > Testudinidae > Gopherus > Gopherus evgoodei. The sequence goes on along the minus strand of NC_044337.1, from coordinate 24,026,906 downwards.
TCGCAAAAGAAATTCTGTCTTTGGTGTGTTGGAATTGTAGTTTGTTCATTTCTTTTTATTTAAACACGATTTGGGTTGGCTCAGTGGATCCGTATATTCATGGGCAATATTTTAGGTTATAAGACTGTCTGGCACAGCTGTGCCTGGGAATTGAGCAGTGACCTCAGAATTAAAAACAGCCCTTGGTTCTCACTGTAGTATCATCATTCCATACAGGGCTAGATTGTTTTTTTTTGTCACCAGTCTCTAGGATACAGCATAGCCAACCCTGGCATTAAACAAACATGAGTCAGGACCTTAAAATCATCAGATTTTTAAAAAATAATAAATGTGGGGTTCTTTTGATTTGCCTTCTGGCTTTTTAGAATTTAGGGTTCACACTTCGAAGGTTTTCTTTGCTTGAAGCCCTATTTTAAAGGGCTTGAAAATGTTCTGGGTTTTGGGTTTTTTTGGTTTATTTTAAATGAAAGCCAAGATTCCCCTATTTTTGCATAATTCCAGGAGGCGAGGCTTTAAGGAAAACATCGAGTCTCGTGAGAATCAGGATAAAATGGCAGGATGCAACAGTGAGAATATAATTTTTCTTTTGCCACATTCACTGTAACAAGAATTTCTCCTTATACAAGGGGACTCAGCAGCACAGGGGATCTCTCACCAGATTTACGTTGGGGTCATGCTACTGATGTCAGGCTTGATTTGTGCTGGTGTGGCTGATAGCAGAATCAGGCCATATTGTTCTTCTGTATTATGACGTGTTTTACGTGACACTTATGCACTGATGTTGCAGAACTTCACAATGCACACAGGGCTCAGGGCCAGGAAAAACCATTACAAACACAGGGTATCAAAAATGGGGAAAAAAAGGGCTAAATTTTACACCAAATCAAAAGATCTGGGCAGACAGTGCTGAGGCTGTCCAGGGTTGGAGGACTCTGTGCTCCATTCACATGTGGATTAAGGGCAAAGTGGGAGTTGAACATAAAGTACTGCTAATACCTGAATAAAAACTGAAATCATTTCCCAAGCAGGAAGGAGGCAGAAGGCTTTGGAGGCTGAACAGTTAAGAGCAGGACACGTTTAATGGTGAAGGCAGCCAGTGCGAACTCACCCATGGAGCTGGCGTCAGCGCTGAGTGTCATTTCAAAAGTAGATCTGAGCCTTAGCCCTGGCTGTGACTGGAGTGTTAGTTACAAACAGTTCCTGAGCCAACTGTCCGGCCTACCCAGAGGCAGGGCTTAATTTGTGCTAAGGTTTGCAAGGGCTGAGCCCTGGCACCTCTGGGCTTGGCAGGTCAGAGCTCTGGCACCTCTAGGCTTGCTGCATCAAGTGTGAAAATAAAAAAATTGCTTGAACCCTGGCACCTAATTGCTTGAGCCCTGGGACCTCTTTCATTACAAATTAAGCACTGCCCAGAGGCTTTGCTGACTCACAGGGTCTGACACTTTGTACCAGCACTCTGTCTTGTAACTGAGAACCGGCATGGTCGCCTTCGCTGGCAGTCAGAACTCACACTCTGTTCCTGTGTGCAGTGAATGGGTGAGGGACACTGAAATTAGAGCCCTGTGTTCCCTGTTGGCACCCACCTGACTTCGAGGCACTTCCCCTGCTTACAGCAGGGTTGAGTGTGGTCCTGTGTGTTTGTGGGGCTCAGGGACAAAGCCAGGATACTTGCTGCCTGTCTGTTCAAAGCGGCCTTTTCCTCGCCCTCTGAGCTGCTTGATGAAACTCTGCAGTAGCTTATCCAACAGGGATCACCTAGAGGAAAACTGACATCCCAACTTGACTGTCTGTCTTTTGTGGTGAAAATTGGAGCTTACGTTTCCTTAGTTATTAGTATTTACTGGGCAGAAAATCTGAACTGACACTTCTAAAGAAATCCTTCAACTCAATAGGACAAAAGCAAGTCTGAAATTATTGATTTTGGGGACAAGTATGATGTTGACATCGGCCTCTCTTGATGCTCAAGAAAGGAAATGACTGAGAAGTCTGGACTGTGTGAACAACACAATCGCAGCATATCCCAGACAAATCAGAATGCTCACCTGAGTGCCCTGCAATAGAGCGACAAGAGAGTCTCTGAAGCTGCTCGACATTAACAGAGTACAGTGTGTTTGTGCTGATCACAGCACAGCTTCAGATAATAAAAGGTTTCACATGCAGGCTTTCCCTCTAGAGTAACAGCACAACACGGCCCATGCACATTCATCCTGGTGAGCATGTTTCACAGAATTAAACGTGCAAGAGAGGGGCAGAAACACTGAGTGGTGCAGGCCAGCGGCAAGAGGGATGGAAAGGCTCTTGCACCAATCGTGCAAGGAGGCCAGTGTTAGGCCTGAGATGGGAGAGGGGGCAGAGAGGGCCAGTGATATGGGCTGGAACAAATCCAGGGAGAGTTTTAAAAACAGGAAGAACAATTTCAAAGCAGATCCTGAAATGGATGTTAGGGGTGCGGCAGGGGTGTGGGGGGAGGAGCTTCAGTGAGAAGGTGGGCGGTAACCTTGATCTGTCAGGAATACTTCTCCCTCTGGTACAGAATTAGTAACCAGATCCGGGCAGAGCTGGCTCTTTCTGCACTAACCCTGGAGAATAAAGGAGTAGCTGAGGCCACACTGAAGATGTTTCTGTCTAGAATGGAGATGGGTGAACTCACTTTGCCTAATTCTGACCCTACTCCATGGGTTAGGAGGTTTACATGCTACAGCCCCACTTGATAGATCCTGTGAGGAAAGGCACAGAGACGGGGAGAGAAATTAGAGTGAAAAAGAATATGGCGCATGACATAGGGCATCTCCTTATAGCAACCTAGCTTTGATCCCTCGATCCTTCTCTCACAGCAAAGAGTCTAAGCTGGAGCTGATTTCTTTAAGGTGCTTGTGTATGTGAAACAGAGTGAGAGCAGGTGAATGGGGTTGGAGTGTGTATTAAACTACAGCCAAAAAGATTCATGAACTCAGACTGTGTTGGGAATCAAAGAAACAGTCTAAATAGCTGCAGAAATCTCAGGCTCCATCATTTTTGTCTGTCCTTAGTTTGGAGGCATCTGTACTTTCTGTTTCATTTTGTTCCTGGAGACATTTGAATGAATACAGGATCTTTGCTTTTCTAAGCAGTCCCTCTGCCCTGCCCTTGGTTTCCCACCTGAGATCAGGATCTTGTGTTTGTGGCAGCACAAGAACCCAGTCGGGATGCAGCAAACAGCAAGGTGTTTATGATCCCAGGTGAGGCAGAAACAGGGGAATGCATGAGAATCAAAGCACGTCTTCTCTCTTAGGGTGCTTGTTTTTAAAGAAAAAAGGGTGTGTTCATTTCCCGCTTGTGAAAGATGCTACGCTGAGTGCCCTGGGGCCTGCACGCCTCTATTTATTCAACAGCACAGGTACAGCCCAGGTAGGAGCTGTGCAAACTTCCTCTGCACACCTCTCTGTGCCACGAGCCTGTGTCGCAGGAATCATTTCGAAGGGTGTCTTCACTAGCCATTCTCTAGCAGTGGGATAGCTGCACCTGAGGTAGCAGTGACGTAGCTGCTGATGGAAGAGAGGGCGCCGGTGGGCATGAAAACCTGCTCTGAGCAGGTAGAAGTACCTGAACACTCCCTTTGTCCTGGGGCTTTTACACTGTGTTAAGCGCTGGAAATGGGAACAAACCATTGTAGTGCAGACAAAGGATACATGTGGAAGGGGAGTTTGGTCTCTCTGGCTCATTCAGTGCTTTGCCTTCCTGTGGAGGCTGCCACCAAGGCCGCAGGTTAGTGCTGATGGCGGAGGTGGTTTTTACGTGTTCTCTGTGAGGAACTGGCCTAAGGCAGCCAAATAATGTACTGCCCAGCCACTAGAGGGTAAATCAGGCGGGCTCTCAAACAGTGATGGAGAGGTGAAGTGTTCTGTATTCTACAGACATTGTTGCCCTTAGCCAGGCAGCCCTGCAGAGAGGCTGTTTCCATGCAAATATCCCTAGGTAAGAAGGAATGGGGGAGAAGAAACAGGATTCTCTCTAGAGAGAGCGTTCTCCATGGAGTGCGAGTGCCCCTTCAAGGAAAGTCTCTGCAAACATCTCCTGCCTCCTGGCTGGCTTTCAGTCCCTACTGAATGGTCCCATGTTTCCAGCCAGTCTCTGAGAAACTTGGCCAGCGCTGTGGTTCTGTTGTGCAGTGAAGGTTGCTAACGCAGGTTTCCGAGGCTGCAGTGAAAGGAAAGGTTAGTGAGATGCCTTTTGCAGAAATAACAGTTGAAGCACAAACACTTGAGCTCTCCACTCAGACTGGGGTGGCAAAGCTAGTTGCTTTCCCCTTTTGTACATATTTTCCGTGGCTTCCCAAGCATGGGGTCACCAGCCGCCCAGACTTTCTCATGTCCATCTGCGCAGATCTCCAACACGGAGCTTTCAGCTATTTGAGGCTCTTCCAAGAGTGTTTTTTTAAGGCAAAAACACTCTTGGGAATGGCCACAGAGGAAAGTGAATGATCTTGTGAAGCAAAGAAGCACCTGTTTCCTGAAGCAGTGACACATTCTTGTGTTTCTTTTGGGGTCCAGAGAGAACATCTGTTTCTTTGAAAGAGGAGAGGTTCTAATGGGCCTGTTAGCTTGAGGAGCTTGTTGTAAGACTCCTTGGGTGGAGTTTTAAGGCGTTTTTAATAATACACACACCGGGCCAGACCCACTGCTGGTGCAAATCGATATAGTCCCGTTGAAATCAATGGAGCTAGGCCGGTCTACACAAACCACAGATCTGGCCAATATGTTTTGGAGCGCTCGCCTGACCATTTGTCTTGCATGTAATGGTCGTGTTGGAAGGGACTGACAGGAAGGAGTGCACAACTGGATCCAATTCAACAAAATCTCACTGAGACACTATGGCAACTCCCAGTCATTCAAAAATCACGAGTCAAGATCCAGAAAATTGTGAGGTTATGTTTAAAAATCTTGAGACTTTAAAAAACAATAACTTGGGGTTGTTTTTATTTGCCTCCTGACTTTACATTTTCAAGCATTTCTCTGCAAGAATGAGCACTAGAAACTTAATTAGTTCTCCCCTCTTTTTTTTAACATGAAAGATGAGATTCTCATATATTCACCTGACTCCAGGAGCTTGGGCTTTAAGAAAAGCACCAATATTGCAAGACTTGTAATAAAATAGTGAGACTTAGGCAATGCTGCTGAGATACAGTTTTCTGCAAATTGAAACTCTTTGATTTGATGGCTAGTGAGTGGCAATGCAGGGAGTGGCTGAAGATGGCCTTACTTCTGGGGGGCAGGTCTGTGACTCTTATCTAGAAAGAAGCAGCTCAGTCATGGAGGACGGGGCCTCAGGAACTGGGCGTGTTCTCAGCCTGATGCTCTTAGTGTTCCAGCGCGAGGGGGTTATGCCGCCTCACTAGGACAGCACCCCCTATTGTCTGCTCAGAGAGAGACTCTGCACCAGGACCCCTGTCTCCTGATGCAGCCATCCATTGCTCCCATGATGGAATGGCTGCAGGACAAGATGCATTGTTTCACCACTATCCGGCCTTTTCCCCTCCTCCTCACCATCCCCTTCCCCCGGCCCCACAGTCTATCTGGACAGAGCCCTCAGAGTTATTTGCCATGTTCTCTTGGGAAGATAAGGCTCCCTTGGGCTCAGTTGAATGCCAAAGGCCGTTCTTTCTCTCTGCCCCACAGCTGTGCGTGCGGACCGGATGCGAGGAGGAAGAAATAAATTCGGCCCCATGTACAAGCGGGATCGTGCCTTAAAACAGCAGAAGAAAGCTCTGATACGCGCCAACGGCTTTAAGCTGGAGACTGTGCCTCAGATCGTGTCGCCAATGCAAACTGACTACAACCTGTCCTCCACCATCCATGGCATCCACTCGGTGTCCAAGAGCCTGCCTCCCAACCCGGTCACTATGACACCAGTCGACTATGACAGAAGTCCGTATGGGACTCCGTCCTTGGGAATGACTGTGCCTAGCCACGGGGCGCTGTCAGGCTACCATTACCCCTCCTTTCCCAACCGCACCATCAAGTCAGAGTACCCCGACCACTACACAAATTCCCACGAGTCTGTGGCCAGCTACATGTATCCAGATGCATATCCCAACAGCGCCCCACCCGACATCCCTGAGGTCATTCTCAAGCTGCTGCAGCTGGAGCCCGACGAGCCCCAGGTCAAGGCGCGGATACTGGCTTGTCTGCAACAGGAGCAGGGCAAAGGCCGGCATGAGAAACTCAGCAGCTTTGCCCTCATGTGCAAGATGGCAGACCAGACCCTCTTCTCCATTGTGGAGTGGGCACGGAGCTGCATCTTCTTTAAGGAGCTGGAGGTAGGTGGTTTGCTTGGCTGGTCACTCCAGGGTGGGGCCTGCACGTACATTCCAAGAGGCAACGCTAGCGAATGGAATAGACAGTGGGGCTGAAATTTGCCCAGCAGAGAGGGCCCCTGCAGGCCCCTCACACAGCTGAAGCCCTTTGTAAGGGGCCAAACTAAAGGGTCTAACTGGTGCAGGGGGCCTGGTGAGACCCCCCCTGGGCTGGGAGGAATCCACCCTGCGGCATCTGGCTTCCACCAGTCTGTGCACAGAGCAGGGTCCCGAGTCACTGGCCTGTGGCAGGTCCCCCCTCCCCCTTCCCACACACTCCCAGGGGCATAAGGATGCTCAGACCTGGAACTAGGCACGGGGAAGGCAAGAGAGGAGGAGACAAAGCTGCCCCAATTCAACTGTTGTCTGGGCGAGGAGCCTGCAGGCTCAGCACTAGGGCTCCTTAGAAGCCTCTGCCCGGGGCACAGGGCGGCTCAGAGCCCAGGCACTGGGAGACGGGAACTCCCAGCTCCCCAGTTCAGATTCCCTCCCGGCCACCCCTTCTGATTGCTGCGTGCTGGCCTGGCAGAAATGACTTGAAAGGGTCTGGGCCCAGTCCCTATTGAAGAGCTGCCTGCACCCCAGTGACACTAACTGGTGCCCTCGCCCGCAGCCTTGGCCTCCAGATGGGGGGAATTTCCTGCCATAACAGGGGTTGGGGAGGGACACTGCTGCCCAGCTCTCCCCGTGTCTTGGCATCGCTCTTGCTTCCCAGGCTCTTTCCCTGCCTCGCGCTCCCGCCGGGACATGTGGCTGGCGCCGCAGCGCGGAAGCCAGCAGGAGCAGGGCGGAGTAGCTAGAGCACACTGGAGGTGAGGAAACACCCCAGCCTGTCTCCTGCGGGCTGAGGATTGGACTCCTCACCGCCAGGGCTGTGGGCAGGCAATGACTAGCAGAGCTGGTGCCTGGGGAAGCCCAGAGTGTGATCGGCAAATGTAACGATGTGCGATTATCGTCTAGACAATCTCTCCTCAGCCTTTGGCAGGAAAAGCAGTGCTGTCAGGTGGGCACTGGGCAGGGTCACCAGGGCCAGGGGACTCCTCGGCCAGCAGCATCTCCATGGAGTCCCAAAAGGCCCTCTGGCCAGGCCCAGAAACCATGCCCTGCTGAGCTGCATTCCTGCTTCCAGAGCCAGATGGCAGAGGGCAGTGGTTGAGCTGCCCGAGGAGGACGGGGGACATCACCTGGGCTTTGCCCAGCTGCCCACACTGCTGTGCTTGCATAGACTAGAGTCTGGCGTGGGCCCTGCCCAGCTGCCTCCTGACAGTGCAATTTGCTGCTGCCCGACGCCAGCCGGGGGTGAGTACCTCCCCTACAAGTCCCCAGCTGCTGCTGACCCAGATGTGGTGTCTGCAGGCTCGGGATCAGTGACACTCACACCTCAGTGGTTCCGGAGCCAAGTTAGCAATCAACATTACCCGAAAGAGCCACAGAGGAGCTGCAACCAGCCAGGCTGCTCCAACTCTAGTTCTCTGAAGGAGGAAGAGGACTGGATCTTTGTTGACCCCTACAACCCTCCCACCCTGTCCCAGCTTCCAATCCCCCCTTCCATCCCACACACATTACAGAGCCTGGGAGAGAGTCTGGTTTTCATGCAAATTACTGCTTTTTTTTCTTTAAAAAAGCTCTCCTGTCCCTTCCTCTGGGCCAAACATAAACCAACCAGTTTATGTGCATCTCCTGGCATTGCTGCATGTGGCCACAGATTTGTTTATGTAGGACCTACAGGAAGTATCACACTCAATTCCTTAAAAATTATTCAGTGCAGAAGGATTCCCCCCCTCCCCACAATGACTTGTTTGGAATACAGGGGTGAGGGGAAGTAGGGGTGTCATCCTCAGAAGACTGTGCTGGATTTGGGTCAAATTTATCCTGGGTATGGATCTGCTGAAGTCAGTAAGGTTACAACAGCTGGATCTTTCTGGAGAGCCACGCTGATTCCCCTGTTTCACAGGAATTGAGGATCAGGGGGTCTAGTGATTTTTTAAATTTTATTAAATTTTTTACAGCAGCAAGAATTGAATAGGTTGTTTTCTGAAGCTTTCCCCAGGCAGCAGGTGCTACTCCCAGCCCAAGGGGGCAGGCCTGAGGCAAGTCTGTGACCTGGACCAGATTAAACTCTAACAAAGCTCTGGGGATATTCAGGGGTGGGATTCTGGGGTGCATGTCGGTTCAGGGGCATGGCCTGCAGACTCCTGCACTGGGAGAGTTCTAAAGACCGAATGGGGATTGTTTTGGGAGGAGTCACAAGACATTTGGACTCTATGCAAAGTGAGGCAGTCGGCTGAGTGAGGTGCTGTAATGGGCAGTGAAACTGGAGATGTGACCTTAGCTCCAGTCAGTGCCCGTCACCAAATTTCTGCAAAGCTCCGGCACTGGGCATTGACAGCTGCAAATGAAAAGAAAAGTCAGCGATCTGCAGAGTAGCTCCCTCAATGGTGTCCCAATGCCACTGTGAGCTTACACAGTGCCCGAGCTGCCTCGCTGGGACAGCCATCCCCAGAGTGGCCGTGGGCCCTGGTTCTGCTCCTCTCCAGACCATCTCAGAAGGTGGGATCTTTTGCACTCCAGCCCCCTCCTTGGGCCTCCAGAGTATGGCAGTGTGCTTCACTGCTTAAAATAACCTCTCCCTGCCCAGAACAGTGCCAGGAAGTTGCATTGTGGAAGCATTTTTTGTTCCTTTCAATCATATCAGTGTTCTGCTTGGATTCTGGGAACGGGGGGTTGTTGTTTTGCAGGAGATATTGTAAACAGTGGCTTCAGCTCGCTGCTGCCTTGCTGGGTAGCCTTGTAATTCTATTGTCCACATGGGTACACCATTCAAACATGGCTTTGCTCCATGTGAATACAAATCCATCAGCCTCTCTTCCCCCGAGAGTGACATGTACTGTACAACAGCAATGCCAGGACTGCTGCTATTGTGCCGGCCTGGCAAACAAGGGTCACGTTGTGTAACAATGCAGATAGGGGACGCGGTCCCTGGAAACTGGACTCCACAGATCTCCGGGTCTCCCCCCGTCCGAAGCCTAGTGCCAGTAACGCTAGGAGATGAGGATGGGTGGGCAGAGATTTAAACACAGATCCGTAGCTACCTGCCTTGGATAGGTTCGAGCGGGGCTGCGGTCCAGCAGTGCCATTGGTAAATGATTCAGTCCTGTAGCCTATAGTGCTTGGGAGAGCGCAGGCCCCGCCCAACCCCAAATGTTAGAGCATGGCAGGCCTCAGGCGGATTTTCTACCCTTTCAAACATGAGCAGTAGGAACTTGGAGATTCCTGTTTTCCTTTGGCTGCATTTCCTTCCTCTGCTAAAGGCTGAGCGTGTGGTACTGGCAGCAGAAGTTGCTGTCAACCTTCATCGCTCACCGGTAAAACCATCTGCAATCTGATGCTGTGAGTCCCAAGTGGTTGGTGCCGCCTCGACCTTATTTTGCTGATTTCAGGAATGCCGCAGGGCAGATTTCTTGTTTGCTGTGGCAGAGCTTTCACCACACTGCGGCCAGAGACTTCTTTGCCCACAGCGGCTTGGGATAATTTGATGGCAGCAATGGGTTTGTGTGGCTAAGGAAAGAACATTAGTGAATGGATTTAGCAGGCAGTTCTCCATAGGAGACATAGGACCAGCAGGTGGAAGCAATCTATAGAGACCGCGGCACCCACTAAAGAAATACAGCCACCTTTGGGGTGGAACATGGCAGCCCTTCAGCAACGCACAGCAGCACTGTACAACATTTTAGGTAGGAAGGGATGAATGTTACTTCCTATGGAAGCTGCAGGGGGGAATATAAGAAAGTGGGGCTGTTTCTGGCCCCAACCCCTATGTGCTGCACTTCCTCTCTGCTTCCTCCCCTCAAATAGGCCAGCACGTACAAGGCATTCTGCAGGGAAAAGCCAGCCAGACCTCCCTGCTCTAGGAGTCCCTCCTGGGAGCCTGGGGAGCTGCAGGAAGTGGGCTGGATAGAAGGCAGCTCAGAGAGAACGGGCTGGGGGAGCTGAGGAACGGGATGGCTTGGGGATGGAGGAAGCCAAAGGGGGAAAGGGGCCAGGGTGGGGCAGGGGCGTGGCATTACTGGTGGTGCTCCTAAGGCAGTGGGGATTTGGAGGCTGGGATGGCTTTGGTGTGTGTGAAGGCTGAGCGGCTGCATTGCCTGGGATGGGGGTGGGGCATTCTAGGCTGTTTCTAGGCTCCCATGGCAGAGCACGTGGCAGAAACCCTGGCAAGGTGGGTGGCAAGCTAGAGAATCTGAGCCTCTGTTGCTAGCGCCGACCATCCCTGGTGCTCTGCCTGGCATTGTAGGTGCAGCTGGGCTCTTGCCCTTCTGCCAGGCTGAGGCCTGTTACCCGCAGTCACACGCGACTTGCGCTCTCTGGCCAAAGCCCTCCCCGCGCAGAGGGTCAGGCCCATCTCCCGGCCCGGCAGCAGGAAGGGCTCGCTCACTCAGAGCAGCGAGCCATGGGTGGGAGCTCCTGCGTGTCTCTAATCCAAAGCAGAAAGGCGATTCTGGGGCAAAGGGTCCCAGGGGCTGTTGCCAGGCTCAGGGAAGAGCTGCTATTTAATGAACTGTTGACTTCATTTTGTTTTTCACTAGTAGTTCAAAGGTAACTCCCACGCTGAGCACGCCACTGAGAAAGTAGGGGGTGAGGCCTAGCTGCCCCCAGGCAGGGACACATATGGGTTTGCTCATCGTCGCCTTGAGGGGCCGGTTCTTCGTGAAACTATCACAGCCATCGGAACTCCCAGCACCAGCTGGGATAGAGCCCAGGTCCCTGAGCTCCAGGGGAATCTCTGCTAGCCATTGAGTTGGTCTCTATAGTCCTCCCATTCACCTCTGCCTGCCCCGCTCCTCTGAGGTCTGGGAAGGAGGATGGGAGATGCCTGTCCCTACCGACCCAGCAGTATTAGTCTGTCATTAGTGGTACAGAGCACTAGCCATTGGAGGCCTGGGTTTCATTCCCTGCTCTGCGACAGACTCCCTGGGTGACCCTAGGCAAATCACTTAGCCAGGAGTCACTTTTGTGTGAAGCCAGGTGCCTCTCACCTGCTTTGTGAGGGACAACAGACAATCCCAAAGGTCCATGTATCCCAGTATCCTGTCTTCCAACAGTGGCCGATGCCAGGTGCCCCCGAGGAAATGAACAGACCAGGGAATCATCAAATGATCCATTCCCAGCTTCTGGCAAACAGAGGCTAAGGACACCATCTCTGCCTATCCTGGCTAATAGCCATTGATGATGAACTTATTTAATTCTTTTTGAACTCAGTTATAGTCTTGGCCTTCACAACATCCTCTGGCAAGGAGTTCCACAGGTTGGCTGTGCATTGTGTGCTGGGCAGTTGGTCCAGCTACAGAACCCTTTGTGTGGCAGTTATGGGGCTGCTGTCTGGGGGAAGATGCAGACTGTGTCCTTTTTGCCCCTTGCCCAAGTGGGCATTGGTGCTACTATCCCAGGGCGCACAGGGAGCAGTGCTTGGGCATGGGAACAAGTTGTGGAGTGCAGCCTGAATGCACACTCTTTGTGGGCAGCCTAGGGCTGAGCTTCTGGGCTGGCTGACATTTTAGACTGGAGCCAGGCAAAGCCTCTTCGTTTGACCCAAACTCGGCTTGTTTGGCCTTGAGTTTTCAGGTTCAAGGCCCGAGCTCAGCCCGGGCTTGGGGTGGGACAGGCGAACACACCCAAAACTGGAGCTGGCACCTACCTCTCTGAGCTCTGCCCCCTCCTCCTCCAACGCCTGCCTGGGGTGCAGGGGGGCGGGTTGTAGGGAACACCGTGTTCTGCTGGACTGGCGAGCAGCCTGTCCCCTGCCTGCATGTGGGGCAGCTTGTAAACCCCCAAGTAGATACTTCTCCGTTCACTCCCTTCCTGTAGCGTGAAGCAAGGGTAACTCCATGGCAGGCAGGAGCACTCTCCTGGGAAAGGAGGGTCAGGCCCAATTTGCTTTTGAGACTTGTCTCCTTGGTGTAGGCTCTTAGTACATGGGGCAGATTAATCAGGGGGGCTTTGGGCCGCTGTGAGCCTGTGAAGTGTTGGGAAGAGGGGTTTTTCTCTACAGGTGGTGATGGTTCTAACTAATTCTCTCTCCCCCCTCACCCCCAGGAGCCTCAGCAGGTCCTGGCTCAGCACAGTGTGGCCGGGAGGGCCCTTGGAAACACTCCCCAGGTGCTGTAGTTGTGTTATTGTGAAGGCCGTGGGCGGGGGAGCTGGGCTAATGGCCTCTGGACATCAGTTCACATGCCACGTCCACCTGGAGGTGTGGGGCAGTCAGAATGAAAACAGATTTAACGTCCCAGATATATCGTTTCATTTAAGGGCTAGTAATTCTGTCAGTCTGCCACTGACAAATGAGGGCCGGCCTGCCAATCTGCTGGGGAGAGTGATGCTGCCGTGTTCATCTTGTGTCATCAGACAGAGAATTACGGACTACACTGGCCTTCGGATGCAAGACTAATAATGCCGCTCGACAAAGGGGGATTTGGGGGCCTGCTTGTTTATAGAGGGTCGGCGAGGGAGCCGTGCGGCGAGGGCGAGGGAGCCGGGGTGGAAGAGGTCAGAGCTGACACCCATAAATACAAACTTTAACTGAGGCTAGATGAGATGTGTCAAGATTCAAGAGAAGATTTGCAACATCTACTCGTCAGAAGAAAAATATGGGCAGGAAGGTGAAATATATTTTGCCGGGTCACAAGGCTCAGGCAACTTTGTCCTTTCAGATGTAATTTTTTATATATCTATGTATGTATAATGGATGTCCAGGCAGCAGAGCAAAGTGACCTTTAGCTTAAGGTGAGAGGCCTGGAAGGTTAAACAAATTGCGTTTGGTTCAGAAGAACCTCCAAGCCCTACCTGAAATGCGGTGTCGAGGGGAGCCTGGTTGCAGCCAGGAGCGGGGCAGACGTCCTGAGAACAGGGAGATGCAGCTCCCCGAGGAAGGCTTTGGTTGGACTCTAATCACAGCCTTGGCTGATTCCTTGGTCTCTGGGCAGGCAGGCTGGTCCCACGCTGCAGAACCAGGGTCTAGGTCCAGATCCGACCTTCTCCAAGGCACTGTGCTCGTTAGGAGAGGGAATGGTGTAAGTCTGTGCAGCCCCTAAATTTGCTGTTGCACTGTGTTAGGGAAGGTGCCTCTGAGAACCAGCAGCACTGGCTCTGCAGCTCGCTTGGCTCTGTCCTGCCTGAGGAGAGAACAGTTTGACTCTGTTTTTGCAGAAAGGGAAAAGTAACAAGGGAGTGATGGGGAAAGGGGAAGGGAGGAGAGAGGAGGAGGAGAGACCATCTCTCTGTTTGGCTGCTCTTCCACTTGCTGAGGTTTTATAAAACAACGTGGCCTGTTACAGAGACAGACTCAGGGCTCTGCTCCCCTCTCAGGTCCCTTCTGTTTTCCTGGGGCAGGCTGGGAGCTGAGCTTGCATTTTGTAGAGGGAGCAGAGATACTGGGGGATCCACAGTGAAGCTGGACTCTCTGGGGACTCTGGTGAGGCTCAGCTGAGGGGGTGACAGGGGATGCATGGAGCTTGCATGGGCAGGTTCTTCAGCCAGGCACTGTTCTGCATTCAGAAGGATAATTTCCCCAATCTAGTGCTTTCAGGGCCCTCTGCTAATGCTGCCATTGAATAATCCCCTTGGGCCGTGGGGCTCGGCTGGGCCCAGATTCTGGAATGCTCCTGAGGGTCTGAGTCACAGGACAATGGCAGGTGTTTGACACTAAGCACTAGCATGTTACTACGTGGGCCCTCTCTGCAGGTGCCGTAAGGCTGTGGGCTCCTGTGGGGAGCAGCGCTAGATCTCTGGTGTCCCTGGGAAACACCGTTAGGAGAGGGAATGTTTCCTTGGACTGGAGCCCACACGCACTCCATGTAACTCTTCTAACTTCCAGGGCTCTCCTGGGACAGGGGGCAGGGAGGGAGGCAGGGCTCTGTCCATTGACGCAGCAAGAAGGGAGTATCTGGTGCCATTGACTCCATTGCCCCAAACTCTACTCCCTGGGGTCACGGAGGTAGCACTCCAGGAGCTGGGCTCCAAGTGGGGTGAAGGACTCTGAGCCCCCTCCTCCTGCTCTCCTCCAGAGTGGGACTGTGATGGTCGCCCTCTGGAGCCAGGGGAAGGGGGTAGTTATTTCCTGCCAGGATGGGTCATGGATCTTAATCAGCAGGGAGCAGCTGAAAAACCCGAGGGCGTCTCTGTTCCCGAGGGTGGAGGGCCGCCATGGGCCACGGTCTCCGTGTCTGCCTTTTGGACGGGTTTCCTTTTTCATTCTTGTGAGCTATTTGTAGCTGGTTACTGCTTTGGCTTTAACACACATGGGTCATCTTGACCCCCATCTCCTGACTATCGGCCAAAGCATTTCTGGCTTATCGAAAATCTCCTTCTGCTCATGGATGCACTAGCAACGGCTAGCGTCATACACCCTGGGGTTCAATCCAATTCCTCGTGATGGTCGCTCCCTGGTTGCCAGCCAGCCTCTCTCCCCACGGCCCCATCTCTCTGTCGAATGACCCATGCTGGTAGGAGCAAATAGAAATACCAAGGGGCCAGGATGTGTCTCTTTTTCCCAGTGGAGAGATGAAGTCTCTACCTGCTGAGTTGTGTTATATATCGCAGTCACTAAAGCTTTGCAGCTGTGGATACCATTCTCCTTTGGAGAGAGCCCCCATTGTGAGGGGAGGGGCCTTTGGAGCTGTGGGCACAATGTGTGGTTAGTGCACCTTCGAGGACGTGGCTACAGTGTGGCAGAGCTCAGCAGGCTTGTCGGGTGGCAGCCGTTGCACATGGTGTTGGTGGGAGACTGGCTGCAAATCAGAGCAGGCTGGACTGGTCCTGTTCACTTTGCTAACTCGGAGTGGTGTCGTTCTGCTCCAGGTCAAGTTATTGCTGGTGATTTAAAAGGCACGTTTGGCTGCTCGCATAAGGAAACAGCCATTCAACTAGATGTTTTAGTGTAGGGTCCCTGTCCCTGTGGTGTCTGACCAGAGGGGGCGGGGGACAGGGACCTGCATCTGACCATTAACGCCTTCAGCTAGTGCAGAGCTTGGATTGTCAGTTATTGGCAGAACAGGAACCCACTTTCTCACTTCTCAATTGGCAAGGTGACACTTCCTACTTGCACCCAATAATTGCCCCTTGTAATTGTTACCTCTGTCTCCACCTCCCCAGCAGATTCTGTCTGAGTGGCCAAATCTGGGAAACAGTTCTGGGCACGTCCACCCTGGCTTGACCCTCTATACAAACAGAGACCTTTCTCGTAGGCTGCCTAGGCAGGGAGATGTAATACGGCCCAGTGGTGCTCACTGGAACGAAAACTGAGATTTGTGGCCAGAATGAATGTAACAAAGGCTGTGCATTAATCCAGGTTTGTTCCACGAGTGCCACCACCCTCCTGAGAAATAATTACAGCTAGAGATATTTTATTTCAAAACCATTTTTTAAATAAAAACTGGCCTTTTTTCCTAAACAAAAATATGCAAAGACCAGTTTAGTTTTATGTTTTCCATTTTTTGATGAAAAACAAACACAAAAATTATATTCAAAAATATTTTTTCCAGTTTTTCATTTTTTTCTCCCTTTCTTCCTTTTCCCCCCCATTTTGCTTTTGGAAAAGAGGGGGAAAGGGAGAGAGAGAAAGGGCAAATAAATGGAAAACTATTTTTTGCATAAAATTTGCAAAATCACCATCACCCTAAACCAACCACCAATGGCAAAAAAAAAAAGCTGATACAAACCCCCTTTTTTGACCAGCTCTAATCATAATGGCACTTTGCCCTTCCATAGCACCATCCTCAATAGCTGTGCAAATGCTTCCCCAGCACAAATGAATTCTAACTCCCTGCCAAAGCAGACTTTTATTATTTCTCAGGTGACACCGCCCCTGCTCCCATGCCCGGGGCAGAGCTGTGTTCAATGTAACAGATGTGAAGTGTGGGCACTGGCAGGGTGATGTGCTTACACTTCACTGCGGGTATGTTGATTAATGTGGACACTGCCCAGCCACTGCAGCTCCTGACTTGTATGTGTGGATCATCCTTCACTGGGGGTTGCTGTCACTGAAAACGGACGGGGAAGCCAATAATAACTCTGTTCCATCTGGAGGTCCAAAAATCAAAGGCGTTTTCTTCTCTGTTGAGTCTGCAGTGGAAACTCCTCCAGCCTGTAAATCGCAGCCCGCGTGTCACATCGGCATATCAGAGAAACTGGTGGCTTTGTGTATCACAGCCATGGATGTGAAATTTTCTTCTAGCTGCCTAGAGCAAGTCCTATCCTATCTAGTGTCCAGGTTACTGGGGAGAAGGTCCTGGGAACGTTCACAAGGGGAAATCAAGCTTTAAAACCAGATGTGTGGACTCTGGTGCTCCTGGCAGGTGCTTAGCTGACAGGGCTGGGGCCTGAAAGCCTCAGCTTACCGTAGAGCAGGTTCAGCGTGGGCAGAGGAGTGCAAGCCCAGGCAGGGACCATTCCAAGGAGCGGGGTAGAGTTCATTTTCTAGGGACTGTTCATTCATTGATCCCTCACCTGAGGCTGCCAACAAGGAGGCTAGTCCTGAGAGTGGATTCTGCGCTATTGGCATTTGCCAGGAGGATACAGGCTTAGTTCTGTCAGATGTGAATAAGAGTCACCCCTCTGCTGCTGTCTTTCATCATCTCAGGTCAGTGTTCAGTGTGTTGAAATTAGGATGCCTGGGTTCCATCCCTGGCTCTGCCCCCTCTAGCTGTGTGACCATTTCTCTTTTCTATGCCTCAATTTCCCCAGCTGTAAAATGGAAATAATAATTCTTACCTCACAGGCATAGTGTAAACCTTTAATTGGCATGTTAGAAAGAGCTGCGTCACCCACGGAAGTACTACAGATATACAAAACAGGATTAGAACCATTCTTTGTTTATCTAGCACCAGCATTATTTCTGCCCACCATGTGGCTTTTCTAACATGCAGGGAAAGTTAAAGGCTGCCAACTTGTACAAAACTAATACAATCACTCTTGCTTTATACCAAATACGTGTGAAGATATTGGGTAGAACATTCAGGTGACTGGGCACTTGGCAAAAATATCACAGATTGCTCCCTGAATTCATCAGCTCTTAAGTGAGAGACAGTTGTCAGCCATTTATGATACACTTTTCAAAGAAGCCAGCTCCATGTTCAGGGATTTGCTGCAGTGGGTCAGAATTCTCTCTGTTACAATGAAGTTTTCCTGTAAGGTCCTCCAGTGTTGCCACAGAAATGAAACTAGCCATCTACGTCCATTGTTTGATGAAAGGTTCTGAAAGTGCCCGAGTCCCTGGGGGAAGAAGTGAAAAATAACTAAGCAATCGAACTTTTAAAAATCATATTTCATCACAGAGAGGAACTTACTGGCACCTTGCTCTGCGCTGGGGCTTGGCAGGGCAAAGCGGACCTTCTGGTTTTAGAAGTCCTGGTCTTGTCCCTTTGGTGGGGGTTGCTGAAAGCTTCCCAGAGGGGCTACGTGAGAACTCTGGCAAAGCACCTACTGTTTCAGCAGCACCACAGCAATGCTGGGAAAAGCAAGCGTGGTCAGCACTCACCGCACAAGCTGAGCATGCCATTGTCTCCTCTGCTTTTTGTGCCAGCTGCAGAGCTTTTCATGGAGACCTTGGGCTCCAGTGAGAAATCTAAAGAGGTGTCACAGGTCAGCAGGATGCTGGTGCTGGTGACATTTTGTGGATCTGAAATGTAATGCTGGCAGAGGTCACTCTTAGATCCGCCGGCAGCTCTAAAGTTGCAGTACATTCTCCAGCAGAACCTGCATGTTCAGTATGCAACAGCGCAGCCAGCACACCAGCCCCAGAGACCTGCCCACACCTGCCACCATGAGTCCCAGCAGCTGCCATCATGCCTCAATGGGAAAAACGTTCAGCCCCTCTGGACTCCCAGCATGGAAGGTGGAGCCCTCAAGGCTCCCTAAGGAATTTCTTCCTCAATGACTGTGAACCTGATACTTCCCTGCAGAGAAAAGTTAATCGAAAAACCCAACACGAGCATGGTGGAGCTAGCAAGGCTTGTGCTAAAGCTCCTGGCTCAGACTCTTTTCTTTAGTCCCATTGCTTCCTCTCTGTTAGTGTTTGGGCTGAGGTCCTTCCAGGGACAAAATACCCTGAGGTTTCAACAGAACATGGAAGGGTGAGCGAGGCCCCAGGATTTAGCTCTTAGTGGGTAAGCTGCTTCTGGAGGGAATCTGAGCTGTCTGAGGTACTTCTCTGGCCCCCATCACCACAGTATCTCATGCTCTTTGCTGTGTTGATCCTGTGGGGCAGGTCAGTGTTGTTAGACAGAGGGGGAACCGAGGCACCGGGAGGTTTGCCCAGTGTCGCACAGGGAGTCTTTGGCAAAGTGGGAATTGAAGGAGCACTGGAGCTTTCTTGAACCTTGTCCTCCGGCTCTGTAAGTTGCCCAGCATGCTTCTGGTGCTAAAGACATACTAATGGGGCCAAGCTGGGATTCAGCCATTTCGGAGTGCAGCTCTTCTGAGATCAGCCCTCCTTCATGGGAGAGCACAGGCAGGTCCTGTCTTGGGCAGGGATGGGGTTTGCAAAATCTGAACTCTCTCTGACCTACAGGCCTTCTCCCTTCAACAGCCAATTGTGGGTCAGCTAGTCCCTTTCTCCCCCTGCATCAAGCAGGACACGATCACATGTTGTACACTCCACTTCATGGACTTGGCTAATTTTGCCTTGAATGCAGAAGCTTTGCCATGCGTCCACCTTCCTGCGGTCTGCCTCACTTGTGCACCTGCAGATATCCACGTTCTGGGCCTTCCTTGCACTCAGAGGGATTTAGAAAGATCAGCCCTATCAAGGCAGGTGAGCAGACCTGGGACCAGGTAGGGCCAAGAGAAAAGGAGGTGGAATTCACAGGGTGGGAGGCATGTTCAGGAGGGAGAAGCCTGGCAGAGCCAGAGCAGGGTTAGGAGGAAAGGAGAAAAGCCAGGAGGAAGATGGGGGGTGGAGTAGGGAAAAGGAAAGCAAATGAGCTTTGGGGGCTTATCTCATGGTATCAGTGACAGGAGCTGCAACCCACCCACTGCATATTGGATGCTGCACATCTCCCCTGACAAGCAGTAACGTGTGTGGCTAAACCCCATGAAAATGCTGGGCATGACTTTCTGAAGCAGTACCTGGGGCAGGGGGCTGGCATGTCCACAGAGCCTTAGATGTGTGCTGAAAATGTGAACCTGTGTCATTGAGCCATGTAGGAGCTTCACTTCCCAGATCTTTTCAGTGGTTGTTAGATGGCCCATAATGGGGAAAACAGCACCAGTGTTTATCGCTGTGAGGCTATGAGGTGTCTATAATGCAGCTTCCATCTTCAGTTCATATTCCTGCTGAAGAATGCATCTTCCTTGCTCCATAATGCTAAGGAATATGCAGAATGCTGATCTAGGCACTTCATAGACAATTCTTGAGATTTGTATATGGTTTAAAGGAAAATGATTAATTGTTAGACATGTTAGTTAAAGTCCCTTCAGATAACTCGTGCAGTTGAGTACTTTTCAGAGCTTTTAAATGTCATGTTGTTCTCAGGAAGTATGAAGAACTGCTAGGGAATTTTTATTGTGGCTTTACTAGCTTTGAACCCAGACTTTTAGCAGTGACAAGTTACTGCATTAGGTGACCGTGTTGTCTAGACCTTTAAACAATTTGTGCCTCTTAATAGCAACACCAGGTCTCTGGTAATTTGTTATGTTGTATGTGTTGAAATAGCTTCTGCCCTGTCTCCCAAGCCCTCTCTATTCCAAAGACCATTTATCACAGGTAAATGGATTTTTATGTAGAGCTCCGATCATGCCCAAAGAAAACCTTATTTAATCATAAAGGAATTTTCTTGTGGATGCTGCAGCTGGGGTGATCTCCAGGTCTTGGAATGTCCATTACTGGGTTTTGTGAACAGGTTAGATGCTTTCTTTTAAAGTAAAGAATGTGCTCTCTAAAGATAGCGTGTGTTAGGTCCTTGATAAAGTATTTGATTAAAAAGCATTGACATTAAATAGGAAAACTCTTTGCTTAGCTTTTAGAAGAGTATGTGTGTGCATGTCATCTCTGCAAGAAATGATTGACGGACTCTGTTTTATGAATGGCCATCCATTGAGTCCTCTTCTTGTTAGAGGACTTTGGTAATTCACAGGTTTTATGGAGATGGTCTCTCTGTGGAGCTCTACCCTCTCTATCTGTAATGGAGACGTACCAAAGCAAAGCCCCAACAACTGAGATTCATGGGGCTGATGGTCCAAAGTCAATGGGCATGTTTCAGTGGGCAGGGGGAAAGCCAAGGGAAGGAGCCTTTACACACAGATGCTGAGAGTTCAGAGAGTTTGATTCTGATTTTTGTCCCTGCTGCCCTATCGCATTATAACTTGGTAGCACATGACATGGGTTAAATGCAGTTTGATCCTGCACCTTAGAAGGGATTTAAACTTCTTTTAATCATGTCTGAACCGTGCTATTGCCATGCAGAGTCCAAGGCTGTTGAGAGATGCTGGAACCCAGTTCAAGCAGTTTTCAATTCCACTTACATGATAAATCCGAAGCAGGTTTTAACCATGTGGTGTTTCCATAACCACACCAATGCGGACATGCCTCCTCGGGGGCATTCAGCCATGCTTGCAATGCTGCTAGTTCCACCCTCCCTCTGCCCTTCCCCGAAGGAAGGGCAGGCACCCTGTTACACTGTTTGCAGCACTAGAGTGCTCCAGGGCAGTGGGTCCCTCCCAGCACTAGCGCATGTGATGGGGCCACCAGGTACCCACTGATTTTTCACAATGTATTTAGTAGGGATGGACAGCATTTATCAACTGAATCCTGGAGTCTGGTAGCCCTACTTCCAAGCCCTCTGAGTCCACGTATAATCACAACAAAGGTTGGCACAATCTGCTGTGCATTCCAGGGACACTAGCAGAGCTGGAATAAATGGCTAGCATCGCTGGGGTGCCAGAGGGGGAGGATCCAGCTGCATTGGCAGGGCTGAGTGTGGAGGAAGCACCAGGAAAGGCTTCCTGCACTTTGTCTGTCTGTACCCAGCACCGTCCGTCTGTCTCTCCTGAACTCTAACTTCACCCCAAGCATTTCACAACTAAACCCAGGTAATTCTCAACGACACTGGGCACAGAAGCGATAACACTCCTTCTTGTCTGATGTCTATTCCCTTTGCAATCTGCAGGCGCTGGTTTATTGCAGCCCTTTCAGCAGAATGATGATATTATCTAGTTCCATGACACTGCATTTGTCTTCCCTCTATTAAAAGCAGCAAACGCAATGGCATTGCAAGGCTCTTCTAATAGACCCAAATTCATTCTCGGTGGAGGTATTCCTCATACTCCTGATACACTTTCCTCCCTCTTATCTCACACCGGAGCGCTCCGTAGACCACAGCACCCAGTAACGTGTGGTTCTTTCCCTCCTGATGGATAA